>NW_003852403.1:5068288-5120757 GCF_000181295.1 Otolemur garnettii | reverse complement strand
GGGCTGGATTCGAACCCGCCACCTTAGGTGTATGTGGCTGGCACCTTAGCCACTTGAGCCACAGGTGCCAAGCTGATTTTTTCTATTTCAATATTAAAAATAATTGATAGCTTATTTGGCATAGATTTTCAATCTTATTTATTCATAGAGATGCAATCCAAGAGAAATAGATGTAATTTTATACCCAATATTGGCAAAAGTTGTAATATTAAATAATTCCCAGTGTTGGCCAAGATACAGAGAAAAAAAAATGTTACAGCTATTGCAAGTGTAAAATGATGCCTTCTTTCTAGAGAACAACCTGGCAGCACTTAGAAAAATAAGTGTATATTATAAGCCATGATTCCACTCACTCAGGTTATAGGCAGACAAGGGGGAGTATGTCTATCACAGCATAGTTTGAGATAAACAATGGGGGTGCCCCATCCATGTTAATAAATAATTAAAATGGATGGATGTACATAAATCCACATAGATAGGCTGTAAAACACAATGTTGTATGAAACTATCAATAGACAGCAAAAGATCGTTAGCACACTCTCAATTATGGAAATTAAAATATTTTATTTAGAATAACAAAATGCATGATATTCATGCGAATGTAATATGTTGAGAGAGGTTACAATTCGATTGATAGATAAAATAAATGGTGAAATTTTCCTCCAAATGAGGCTTCACCAAGGACATAACATCC
Organism: Otolemur garnettii; assembly: GCF_000181295.1. Taxonomy (NCBI): domain Eukaryota; kingdom Metazoa; phylum Chordata; class Mammalia; order Primates; family Galagidae; genus Otolemur; species Otolemur garnettii. Next base: position 5,120,063 of record NW_003852403.1, on the reverse strand, counting down.
AACATCTTTTTGCAGAATCCTAGAGAGAAGAGAAAAGTGGTGCCTGGGATGAGAGGTTGATATAATAAAACTCAACAATTGCGGGCCTAACATGACAACTTGATAATACAGATAATTTTCTGTATCTTCTATTATGCAATTTCATCTGAGTAGTGTGATTAACTCACCTGTCTGTACTTTAATCTGAGTAGTGTGATTAACTCACCTGTCTGTACTGATGTGAAAATAGAAAAAAAACAAAGCAAGAAAGGAGGCCAGGAAGAAAGGGCTGAGAAAGAAACACAAAGAGAAATGCATATAAAATTTGGCAGAATAAAAACAGACACAAAGAAAGGAAGAAGAATAAAATGATTTTTTTTGTAGGTTGTGAAAAATACATAAAAATTAAAGTCAGTGCCTCAGAAATTCAGCTCTAACAATTTCTGTAAACAAAGCTGGGAAAACATATTCGCAGCATATATGAAGAGTTGTTTTCTTTGGGTATAGCTGAATAGCAAGAAATACAAGCAGTTCATAGAAAAAGAATTATAATGGCTATTAATTATATAAAAAATTGCCTAAACTTATTCAAATTAAAGTAATATAAATAAAACAACAATTTTAGTTGTCCACATATTCAACTCTCACATAATGCATAATTTTACAATGCCTAACACTAGTGAGAGGAAGGATTCTAGAAATTTCATATACTATTGAAAGGAATATATAATTAATACAGCCTCACTTAAAAAAATTTGGCCATATTACTCAAAATTGAAAATGTGTGTTCTATTTGACTCAAGCATCACAGAAATTATCCCATGTATTTATTAACATGTAGAAATATGTATGTATTTACCATCTGCATAATCTGGGTCATTTATACAACTTCTATATGCCTCATTTTCCTCATTCTTAAAAGTGAAATCATAATAGTGACTACTTCATAAAGTTGATATGATGATTAAATGATTTATATGTAAGTCACTTACAGCAGTGCCTGAAACATAGTAGTAACAACAATAACAGCATCAACAATGTTATGATGACTGCAACTGCCACTAGTAGTTATATTTACTGCAAGAATATTTATGATAACAAAAATAATTGCTGAGAAGTTAATTTTTATCAATAATATGCCAGTTAAAGTAATTATGATATATTCATCCAATGGTATATTCTACAAAAACCACTCTCAATATATACTTAAGTGAAAATAGGCTACAACTCACCCTGTGTCCATTTTTGGGTTGCTATAACAGAATACTCAAGAATGGGTAATTTTCGTAGAGAGGGAAGAATGTTTTTCTCACAGTTCTGGAGGCTGGGAAGTCCAATATCAAGTTGCTGGCAAATGGTGAGATCAGTTTGCTATATCATGCCATAGTGGATGTGAGAGGATGAATGAGAACAAGAGACAGAAAACAAGAGAAGATCAAACTTGCTTTTATCAGGAACCCACTCCCATGGTAACTAACCCACTCCCACTGTAACAGCAGTGATCCATTCTTAAAGGATTCCCACCTCTAAATCCTGTTGCTTTGGGGATTAAGTTTCCAACACATAAGCTTTGGAGGACATATTCAAACTATAGTAACCTGAAATTCTTTTATGAATATTACAAGGAAGAAAAGATTTCTCATTCATACCAAGGTTCAAGTCTGGAGCACTTATAATAAAAAACAGATTAATAGGATAAAACATACAAATTCATTTAATAGAAATTGTCTGTGACACAGAAGGCTCTAGAAATGAGAAGCCAAAGAAATAGGGAAATCTATTTTTGTTGACAGTTGTGCAGAAGTACATAGTATAGTTGAAGAACAAAGGACTACAATCTATGGTGGGAACTTAGCTAGGCCAGTTTGTTCAGATTTTTTCCTGTGTTCCCATGTGACATTCCTTTCCTCTGGGTATAGAGAAGATCCCTTGGGAATGAGGGTCTTATTATTTTATAGGATCTTCAGAGAATTCTTTGGGGTCTGCCTCAGTGTAGAAGCATAGGAAAAGATCAGAAAAGTCTTCTACTTGTGGCATTTTCTCAAATGGCAGGGTGCCATTTTGGGGGTAGTATGTCCTGAATCCCACCAATATACACAAACAATTCTGTAAAGCCACATGACAACATGTAAATAGTCACTGTTTCTGTCTGCTTTATTTCTACGGTTTTTTAAAAAAATAAAATGAATATTATTTAACACAAGACACACAATTATAGATATTTACACATATGTGTATGTAGGAAAATGTTAATATTTATGTCTCTTAAAATTAGCTGTCTAAATTCTTGCAATTTTTTGTATCTTCTATTATACAATTTCATTAATATTTAAATTAGATAAATATAGATTTAAATGGCATAGTTTGGGTTTAATTTTAGCTTTAAAAACCTTTAGCTATATTTAACTCAGTATATTTAAATATTTTTTTCTGAGATTTTGCTTATTTGTAAAATCTGAGGAACAAATTAAAAATATATACACAAACCCTTTGGCAATTTTGTAGATTCTTTACAAATGTTAGTTGGTAGTGTTATAAAGTTATTTGAAAGCATCATGCTTAATGATGGAAACATTTCATAAAATTGAAAAATAATGCAAAGATCCTGTTGGGAGTTAGGTGTGTAGTGTAGCGTAGGCCCAGCTTTCCTGGAGGGCTGGAGTCCAAGTTACTCAGAGCATAAGGTATCTGGCCTTGGGCAACCCCGGACTAGCCTTGCAGAGATCCCGTCTGACCAGAGCCCAGGATTCTGGCCTTCCAGGTTCTGTAGATTGTCTGATTGATATCTTGAGCTGGGATACTTAGCAAAATTTACTCTCACCTGAGTCCTGCTCAGGTATAAGATTAAAATCACTGAAGCAAGTTAGGAAAATAAAAGTTTACCCCCCCAATTTGTAATAATCACATGTGGTGTTTACTTGATTTCTCCTCTGTTGCTTTGCCCTCTTTCACTAGGAATGATTGCTTGGCGTGCCTTACTTTGAATAACTAAAATTAACTTTATGTCTTATGTTGTCAATATGATTTATGGTTTTGACTGAACAAAGAGACCTTTGGTGAGTGGATCGAGGCTGTACTTGCTAGATGCTACTACAAATAGGGCAAGCCTCTCACAGGCTCCCATCAGCTATTTCTCTTTAGACAGTTGAGTCTTTTCTCATGTTGACTACCCTCAGTGCATATCCCAGCAAAAGTAATGGGGACCTAGACCTCCACAAGATCCTACTACAACTAATTATTAGTCACACAACTAGTCATATTCAGAAGGCGAGCCTACGCCACTAATACCCTCTGTCAGCCTTCTGGGTACACTTATATGACTTAAGTGGCTATAACTACCTCTTAGAAATGTGGCTTCACTTCAGTTTTCAGGCTCCACAGTGTTTAAAACAGTTTGTTTAACATAACAGAGGATCAATTAATTTTATCTGAATTAATGGGCATAAAGCTTTATTAATCATTGTTTTCATCTAAAATAAATTTTCAAAGCTATCACAAGTTTTTCCTTGTCTTTGTGAAATGAAACATATCATTTGGCTCTCTATGATAGGAAAATGTAAAGTCAATTAAAGCTGAACAAGAAGGAGATTCTTAAAAGACTCACCAAACAAGTTTGGTTTGCTTTGTGCTCCTCTTTCCTTTTATTTCCCTTTTGATAGTGCTTCTGTGAAACTGAAATCTCTTTTATCTAGGAGCAGTTTACTGGATCCTTTTATGATTTGGGTATAGTTAGACAATCAGAGTTAGAAGTTTAGAATTCACGTCTTATTGGTGTTTGCCTTCTTTTAGAGGATACTGAAGTCTCTGAGAAGTATCCCTGGGTTTAAGAAACCCTGAGTGCCTTGATAGAGATGGTGACTTTCAAGTGCTAATTGACACACTTTATATAAATAGGATGCCAAGATCACCAGATGAGACACCCAAAGAGAAACATCAAAAGCTCCCTTCTTCAAAGGAGCTCCCATAAGCTATTTGTTGGGAGTGCAAATTGGTGCAACTTTCTTGGAGAACAATATGCAAGTTATTTATCAAAATTTTAAGCAAAATAGAGACTTTACATCTTTTGTGTTTACCTGGATGGAGTTGAAACACATTCTTATTAGTAAAGTATACTAAGAAGATAATTCTATGAAAAAAATTCTATGTACTTAATACTAATATGAAGCCAATATATATACAACAACAAGTCCACATGAAAGATAAAACACAAATATAGTCTAGCAATGGGGAAAGGAGAGGAGAGGAGGGAAGGCTATTGGCTGGAATAGGAGGGCAGTTGGTGGGATCTCACCTAAAGTGCATAACGCGAGGGTGTTCAGCACATCCCTGGGTGAAGGGCTCAACTGCAATTTTAACTTTACCATAGAATTGAAGACAATGTAACTTTAACGTTTGTACCCTCATATTAACTTGAAATGAAAAGAAAAAAAAATTTAAATGCACTTACACTTTGAACCAGCAACCCCAATACTTAGAATACATATATATATATATATATATACACACACACACATATATAGTAAATATACAGGCATAATTTAGTTAAAATATAGGTACGTGAATACTTAAAGCATTTTGTTGCATGACCATAACCCTAGACAATACTGTCCAACATATTATGATAATGAAAGAGGATATTTTTATTCTTAGGAGATGCATGCTGAAGAAGTTAGGAAGAACAGAAATATGACAAACGCTGAATTGTTAAATCCAGGTGAATATATAAACATTTATTGTACTATTTCTATTTTTCTCCTTGTTGAAAATATGAATAAAAAGGTTTTGGAAAGGAGTCCTTTTGATATAGTATTGAGCAAAAAGAAAAATTATGGTCTATTTATATAATGGTAGATATGGTCTATTTATATATATATTAATAGTCTATTGATGTAATGGTAGTTGTCAATATGTAAAAAAAATAAATAATAGGCATATTTTTAGATGGTAAATGGCAGAAAAATATTCATTCCATGTAGAGGATTTTGAATAGTTCCTTTAAAACAAGACTCTGGTGCTATGAGGGAATAGGTTGCTGAAGACAAATTCTCCTACTGAGAACAATTAAAAAGCTGTACAGAACACAAAATGCATATGGTTGAAGGTATCAGAAAACTAATGAAGCAATAGGATTTAGGGTCCAAGAGCTCAGCGAGAAGAAATGCTTGGAGGAGATGACATCTGTAACTGCTTTCTTTCTTGGGGCATTTGACTATTCTTGGTACTGAGCAAGTAGCTGAATATCCTTGTATAGATCCAGGAGGAAGTTTGCAGCTAAGAGGGAGAAAAGCCAGCAGAGGCTTTGGCAACCTCCCAGAACAAGAGGGACAAAAATTAAATTTGGGGGATGCCAAGACAGCCAGAACATGGGGTGACAGCAAGATCTTGGTGAATGGTGGCTAACAGATGATCAGTTTTGTCCTTGAGGCATTTGCTAAATTCTTAAACAAAGATAAGTAGACAAAATGCTCATGAAAGACAGTTGAGTTTTCTACCATTTCATGGTGCCAAACCCCCTGAAAATTTACTTTAGAATCCACTAAAAGGAGAGCCCTTATAAAAGCCCTCAGACTGCTATGATCTGGGGTTAGAGATGAAACAGGAAAATAAAACAATAAAAACTGTATTTTAAATTAAGTCAGCTCAGTCGTTAGTTAGATGAAAGTGACCTGCTCACATTTTGTCTACTAGAGGTTGAGTGAGATTATGTAGGAGAAGATAATGATGCTGGAGACTCTATAAATTATCATATAGAATGTTCGACAATCCATCAAAAATTATGAGGCATTCTAATAATTACCACTGGGGGGGGGAACGATAGAAACACAGATGATTCAGATATTGGAGTTATGAAAGATGGACTTAGAGTAGCTGTACTCAATCGTTTCAAGAAAATAGATAATGTGAAGAATTTCATTAAAGAAGTTAAGATTTAATTATTGAAAAATGAAATAATATTAAAAACTTAATAAATGAGTTTAATATCAGATTGCACATAGCAGAAAAGAGAATCAATACACTAGTCAGTGGAAATGTCTGGCTGAAGCACAGAGAGGAAAAAAGATAGAAAATATATAAAAGAATGAAAGAAACATACGGGATATGGAGAGAAAGTCTAACATGTATGTAATTGAAAGAAAAGGTAAAGGAAAGAAAGACCAGGGTAAGAGTGTTATTTGGTACATGTATTTTCTAAAATTGTAAAAAAAAAACTTCCTACAGATTCAAGAATCCTTATAACTCCTAGCATGCAAAGTACCAAGAAAAAAAACCCCACATAGTTATAATAAAATAGATAAAAATGTTCTTTACAGAGAAATTCTGCAAAGCTTCTAGAGAAAAAGGACAGATTACCAGAAAGAGAACATTTATAAGACTGAGAGGTATCTCCTCAAAAGAAATTAATGTAACAAGAATTCAGTGGAAATCAGTCAAAGTCACTGATCTAGAATTTTGCATATACCAAGGATATTCTTTAAACTTTAAGGCAAATTAAAGACACCGCCATATAAACAAAAATTGACTAAATTAATTGCCCCACTAAAGGAAATACTAATGCAGAAGGAAAATAATCTCAGAAATAAACATGAAAACAAAGGAAGAAAAATGAAAAAAGTCAGTCTCTGAATACATATTAATGAACACTGATAACTTAAAAGTACTAACAAGCACTTTTTTAACAGAATGAATTCATGTACTTAATTGGTCTCATATGACGATAGCTCTGATGGGCATTCCAGACAAAAGCGTTCCAAAATTGCTTGGAAGTGTGGACTAGACACTGGCATCAATGCTAGTTTCCCAAGGGGCGTACTTCAAAGGTGACTATAGTGATATTCAGCAATGAGATACATAGCATTTTTTCCTGGGGTGAGTTGGCAAACTTAATTGCCAACCTCATATGAAAATTAATTTTTTAGGATACAAAATTCTTGGCTGAAAGTTGTTCTATTTAAGCAGACTAAGGTCAGGGCCCCAATCCTTCTGTCTTGTAAGAATTTCATTGAGAAGTTACAGTTAGGCTGATGGGGTTTCCTTTGTAAGTTACTTGATGTGTTTACCTCACAACTCAGCGGAGTTCCTCCTTGATGATTTTGGCCAGTTTGATGACTACATGTCCTGGTTATTACCTCTTTGCAATGAATCTCCAAGGTGTTCATTGAACTACCTGTATCTGAATCTAAATCTCTAACAAGATCAGGAAAGTTTTCCTCAATTATTCCCTCAAATAGATTTTCCAGGTTTTGTGTTTTGTTTTTTCTTCACCCTCAAGGATGTCTATGATTCTTATATTTGTATTTGGCCATTTTATGTAGTCCCATATTTTTTGTAGGCTTTCCTTGATTCTTTGTTCTTTTTTTTTTTTTTTTTTATTTAACTGAGTTAAATTAGATACGGTTATCTTCAAATGCTATGATTCTTTCTCCTCCCTGGTCAAATCTTTTTTAAAACTTTTCACTATGTTTTGTATTTCCTTAAGTGAATTTTTGTTTCCGGATGTTCTATTTTTTTAAAATGTCAATCTCTTTAGCAATCTTTTCATTCATTTATTGAATGGTTCTTCTGGTTTCTTTGAGTTGGTTTTCCATTTTCTTCTGGATTTCATTGAACTCCCTTGTGATTCATACTTGGAATTCTTTTTCTGCCTATTTAATATTTTCATTTTGGTTGGATTCCATTGCTAGAGACCTGGTGTTCTTTTTTGGGCTGCTCTTTCACTCTGACTTGTTTTAGTTCCACAGCTTTTGTACTGATTCCTTCTCATCTGGAGCAGCTGTTGCTTATTTGTTTTTCTTTGGTTTAGATGAGGCTTTTCCCTCCTCACTCATAACGGCACATTTGTTGGATAAGAAATTTGGCTTTGCTTATGTGTGCTTTGTCGGTGGTCTAGGTCCTAAGTGGATTCTTTGATTATAGATAGATATTCTTACTGTGGTATTTTTTCCAGCTGCTCATTATTTATAGGCTATAGCAGTGGTAAGCTTTGTGTTTTGCCAGATTCTCTGTCTTTCAGTGATGAGGGAGGGTGATGGTCTTGGAATTCTTTCTCTTTCCCCATCCTTGTGGTCTTCTTAACAGTGCCGCTTGTCTTGGCATGCCTAGTTTATCTCTAGACAGTAGGTGGTGCTTGTGGGTAAGAATCAAGACCACGCCCTATGTGATTGAGCCAGTAAATATTATAAAGAGCTGTGCAAATTGACCCTCCTGTCAGTAAGTGCCACTTGCCAGAAGAACCATGTCACAGTTTTGTTTTGGGGGACCTGCCACTGACTCTAAATAGCCTCTCAGGAGAAGTACTCAAATGCCCCAGGATGTCAGCAGGGGCTGAAACCACCAAGTGAGTCCTTGTCCTCCACTACAGCAGAGGCAGGTTGAGAGAGTGAGGCTAGGCAGGGCTAGGCTGAATAAGCCTTCCCTCGGGCTCCATGGCTAGTAAGGTAATTCTTCAAATGTCTGCTCCAGAACTTCTGGAGAAAGCCACTAAGGAATGGTTGAAGTGGGTCCACCCAGCCAGACAGTCTGCTTGTGAGAGTGAGGCCATCCAAGAGTCACAGTCATGCCGTCAGTAGTGGGTTTCACTCTTCTCCCCACTTCCCTGCTCTGAAGTCACATTCCAGTGCCTTCCAGCAGGTGGGAGCTCACTGGCTGAGCTCCTTAGCAATGACCCCACAGGCTGAGTGCTTCCCTGTTAAGGATTCTGCTTGGAATGGAGAATACGGCTTTCCTGTGTGTGAGTATTGGGGGGAGGGTGGGGGTGGTCTCCATGAGTGTACTGCAGCTGGGACCCACACTGAACTCTTTTTTTGGTTCTGCCCATGAGTGCTCCTGTGATTAGTTCACAGACTGCCTTGGAGCAACAAGATCAAGACCTGGGGCTACAGGATCTGGCCTGCAGCCCTTTTCCTGAGTCCATGAATATCAATCCCTGACTGTGCCAGGGAGAAGTCTGTTAGTCACAAGTTGTCTATGGATTGCTCAAGCAGGTTTGATATCCTCCCACTCTGGGATGTGCCATGCTTTGATGGAGCAGCCAGGGAAGTGGCACCAAGGAGGACTGGTGAGCTCATCTTCAGCTGCTGCAGGAGTTTAAGAAGAAATTTGAGCCCCACTGTCTGTGGAGGCCTTGGTATGGTGGATGCCCCATCAGAGGAGAAACTGCCCCTCCTGAGAGCCCTGGCTCATTTGTCTTTCTTGGCAGCTGTGCACAGGGCAAGGGAATAGAGGAAAGGAGTCTAAATGGAAGACAGCTAGCACTCTTGTCATCCCCCTTCAGGAGGCATCCCACCCAGAGTGTTTAGGCTCTGGGATCATGCAGATCTCATGGGACTCACCAGCCCCTGTAGCTTTTGTAGTCTGGGCTAGAGTTGGAAAATGTTTGTGTAGGAATGAGTGCATCAATGACTGAGGGGCTGAAGTTCCCTGGAGAGGACACAAGTGCACAGTGGGTGGAGAAGCAATATGATGGCAGTGCCAGCAATATGTCTGGCAGTGATGGGGAACACCCCAGGGGGTAGCAGCCTGGTGTTTTTCCTTAAGAAGCAACCAGTTCACTGGCAGCAGCAATTTCTGGGTTTGTGAGTATAGAAAGGCTCAGCTTGGGAGCCTGCTGACTGCCACACACTTGAGGGAGGGAGAAAGAAACCACCCCATCTACTCCTTTTCACTGGATTCTAAGCTCTTGGAGTTTGATCTCTGCTGATTACCTTGCTCCCTCTTGTTCTGCTTCTCAACTTACTCCTGTGGAATCTCTAATAGGTTTTGGTGCTTTCCCCTAGGAATAACACCCAATCTATGTTCATCTGTTTGTTTTTTCTTTTTCCTCTAAAACTTTTCCTTCTTTCTGAGATGATCTGGCACCATCTCTGGTCAGCCATCTTGTCTTTTAGAAACCCTATTATTTTGACATTTTTAAAGCAGAACTTCTTTTTAAGAATGCACAACCATCCTGTTCTAGCCTTAAATTATCCAGCCTGAGATATTTTACTTTCCTTTTGCTTTAAGGTGTCACATAAATGCTTTTGCTTCTCTCAAATCATGTTAGAGTCTACAGGTACATCCTCCTCATAACAATTCTGCACCCACATAAGATCTGCACTTTTAACATTAGACAAAAACGTATTTTGTACAAAGTACAAGGTTTTTGTACTGGCGTAGCTCCAAGAATGGCTTCACAATTTTTTCTTTTTCTTTTCTCCTTCCTTTTTTCTTTACCCTTCTTCTCCTCTTCTTTTTCTTCTTCTTTCTTTTTCTTCGAGGATCCTTATACTGGATTTATTTATCTTTAAGTGGTGGGAAACTGGAGCTTCAGGCTTCAATCTATGGTCCATATAAAGCAATTAAGTGCTTTTTTGTAGTATCATTCCTTTTCTCTTCTTCTTGGAAGCACTTCCAGCATCACTAGTGAACTTTATCTGGTTTCATGGTGTTACTTGAGGTTTACAGCATTGCACTATGCACAATGAAAAATACTTGAGAACTGTAAGAGATCACTTTTTACACCAATGCACACTTTACTGGGAAGAGAAGCTGCTCACATATAGATTATTAGCATCATACAGTGATTGGACATTCAAGGGCTTACTTGGAACACTGGAGCTCATGGCAATAGCGACAGAAAGTAGCTACAAAATTACTGTAATATTACAGTACGTACTAGAGTTAATTTTATGCAGTTATGATTTAATACTGTATCTTTATGAGTATTTACATTTCTCTTGACTGTGAATGGTGCCACGGATGGTCTTCTAAGTGTGTGCACAAGTTTTGGGAAGTTTTAACTTTTTAAAATAGTAATAGCTATGTATATATTTTATGGTAGTAAAGGATGAAACAGACTAATATCTACATATATTTTACACTTTCATGACATACTTTGTCTTCATTTATTTTTTTTTTTGACATTTCTAGGCTGTATGGTTTGCCTGAGATTTTTTTCCCAAATTGTCATGAAGCTCCAAAAATCTTCCCCAAAATTCATTGAAATAAATCCACATGTAAGTGAATCTGTGAAGTTCAAGCCCATGTTGTTCAGGGGTCAACTATAAATTAGAGTGAAGGACTTTTGCTCATAAGAACATATCATCAAATGAGTGAAGACGCAATTAACAGAGATAGAGAACATATTCATAAATATATTACTATAAAGAAAACTTAGCCAGCTGTAAGAAACTAACAGACACGGTAATAAAAATTGAGCAAAAGATATTATCAGACATTTCAAGAGAATACTCAAATGGCTAATAAAATAAAAGAAACGTTCAACTTCATTAGTCACAGGAAAATGTAAATTAAAATTATAAAACATTCTACCAAGCACTCGCATTAATAACCACAGTGGAAAGCACCAAAAATGATAACTGTTGGCAGCAGTGCAGAAAATGTAGAACTCTCATCAGTATTAGTGGCATATGTTTATTTTGTAAAATTTCAACTAAAGCCAAACATATGATGAATCTCTATGATCTAGAAGCTCCACTGCTGGATTCCACCCAAGGGAAATGTGTACATATATCCACCTGCAGCCTGTACAGTCAGTTCTGTTATAATGTAACACACATGTTCATAAAAATCACAGCATTATGCAAAAGCAAACAATAAAACTACAGGGATCATGGAAAAAAAGAGATTCAAAGCAAAAGACTCAAAAACTCCATCCATGACAGATAAAGAAAATAAGAACCTAATAAAAAAATGGAAATGCAATTTTATAGAGTTAATGGTTAAAAGTACATTAAATACTGTAATAAATATGATACTTTAGCTTGAAAAAGACCGAAAGTTGTGGACGCGAAGTTTGGAGCTTGTGAATTGTTGTCAAATGGTGGATGGGAGTGTAATAACTTTCCTGACAATGAACTTGGTGGCTTAAAGCAACAGAAGTTTGTTTTCTCACAGTACTGAAGACCAAGCCAACATCGAGGTATCTGCAGAGCTGCACTCCCTTTTAAGGCTGTAAAAGAGAAGCACTTCTCGCCTCTTCCAGCACTGGTGGCTCCAGACATTTCTTGGTTTGTGACTATTTCACCTCAATCTCTGCCTCCATCTTCATCTGACCATCTCTTCTCCCTGTACCTTCTCCTCTTCTGTCTCTTATAAGAATTTTTCACTGGATTTAGGGCCCACCTGGATAATCCAGAATGATCTCATCTCAACATCTTTATTACATCTGCAATGATCTTTTTTCCAAATAAGGTCATAGACACAGGTTCTGGGGGTTAAGACTTAAACGTATTTGTTTTGGGCCCACCAAGGACCCACCATCCAGGGGGCTAAAATTTTAAATTTTTCAGTCTTAGATTTTGGATCAAGTTTTAGTGTCTTTGAAATATACATCCTTTGAGGCACATGTTCATAATAGATTATCTGTTTCATCAAAAACAAACAAGCTAAAACAAAGAAAACTCTTCCAAAGCATAGCTCTTTTTTTTTTTTATTAACCTTAAATTCTGTATCAAGCTAGAAATTATTTAATGGCTGTTTGGTTTCCCATCTTGGATTTCTCTGAGAGTTGAAAGCTCTGGAAATAGCTGCACATTTGAAACCTCCATTTAGTCTTGAATCTACATACAAACTCAACAACCCATTCCTTTTATTTCTTTAGTCCCTGTTGACTTCATGGCATTTGATGTTTTTTAAGTTTTTCTGGCAATAAAAAACCTTTATTTTATTTTCATAGCATTGTCTCTCATGGTCCAAATGTAGTCTCCTCTGTGACTATTACTTGTGATGTATCACATGTGTGTATATTCTCCCAATTCTTTTAAAAAGTCTTGTCATTTCTAGTGGGTCCTTCAAACTTTCATTTTTCATATTCTTCCTGGAATTTTTGAACTAGGATGTTTATAGGCATTTGGGATGTTGAATGTGTGTTTGTACATATGTGTTAAAATAGAAAAGTTCACAAATGCAGGAAAGAATAGCAACACACAACCTTGTAGAATAACACATATGGTGAACTGAGGTAGCTGATAGACGTTTGAGGTGTCTGAATGTGTGTGTTTTGCATATTCCTATGTGGATTGATTCAGTTGGGTGCAGTTTTAAGTGTTTATAATGTGTTACTCAGAAATGAGTACAAGCAGACACTAAACTGGCATAATGTTCAGATTGTTCTCTGATATACCACTTCTTTTGAAACAAATATGTGTTTTCAAAGCAAGCATTCTAGCAGAACTGACCGTACTAGAATGTTCACAGAAACACTATGTGTAAGAGCACCAAATTGGAAACTACCCAAAACCTCATCAACAGCAAAACGTGTACATTTTGGTAGGGACACGATGGACTACTATACCAGAATGTGAAGAGTAATATGCATGGTCCATAAAAATATAGATGCATCTGGTAAACATAAAATTGAGAAAAATCTAACATAACAGAATATATACTGCGTCATTTCATTTTTATAAAATACAAAAATAGGCAAAACTATGCTGTTATAAGTAAGGACAGTGGCTTCCATAGTTTTTGTCAAACAGATGAGTTCACTGTGAAAATTCATGGAGAAGCACACTTCATATACATGCACATTTTGCATGTGTGTTATACCTCGATAAAAAAAATCTTTTAAAAGTTTATTGTGAAAATAAGAAAAAAAAAATGGTACCAGCTGGCTCTGGAATCAAACTAGTAGATTTTAAGCACTAGTTCCATCATTTGCTAATCATGTGGCCTTGGGCAATTGATTCCCTTGTGCCTCAGTTTCCTTACTTGTACCATGAGACAAGAAATAGTAATAATACCTGTTTTATGGGGTTGTTGTGAAGATTAAATGAATTATAAATGTAAAGCACTCAGAGCAGTACTTGGTGCAATCTATGATGTGGTGTATTTGTTATTATTATTCAGTCTGTTTGGTAACCTGTACTTTTATTTAAATTATACTCAGGGCATATCTTTTCATGTCTATTTACTTCTTGAAGTTTTAAGCACAAAGCAAGGGGCATCTAGTTTCCAGAGTTTCCCCTATTCCTGTTGTCAGAATGTTTAAAATTGGTTGAAGAAGAATTTCATACATTGGGCTTATTATCACCTTATTTTTACCCCAGATATTATTTCTTTACTTTCATTTCTATTCACTACATATACTTTTACCTTTTTCCTTTTTCTGTATTTTTGGTTCACTTATTTATATGAATTCCTATGTTTTATTCTATTCCCTCCAAATTCATTCTGTCTTTCAGTGATTAGATGATTTTAGACCTCAGTTTATTATTATTAAATTTATATGTTTTTGGTAATGTTTCACTTTTGTATCTACTATTCACAAATTGTTTTAGCAAAGGCATACTTTTCTACCCATATTTATAGCTACTTTTACCCTTAAATTTATGTTTCCTGCTTTCCCTGTGCACTCTAGTTCTTTTATGCCAACAACTCTCATCTACTTGCGTTTTTATTTTGATGTATCTCTCAGTTAGTGGAACTTTTTAAAGGGAGGAATATGTACTAGTGGAATATTTATGTACCCTTTTATATCTAAAAAATATATTTTCGTTGTTTTAAAAGTAACCCAAATGCAGCAACATAACATAGTTGGGTATTGAATTCTTGGGTCATGGTTTTTGCTCCAAACCTCTATAATTTTTTCTTCTATTTTTCTTCTTCTTTGTCCTCCTCCATGGCTTAGGGAGTCCCTGTCAATTTACCCTGAATGAATAGGAGATGTATCTTTGTGTGTGTGTATGTGTGTTTTTGAGACAGAGTCTTACTACATCACCCTGGATAGAGTGCCTTGACATCACAGCTCACAGCAACCTCCAGCTCTTGGGCTTAAGCAATTCTCTTGCCTCAGCCTCCCAAATAACTGGGACTATAGACACTTGCCACAATGCCTGGGTACTTTTTGGCTGTAGTTGTCATTGTTGTTTGGCAGGACCGGGCTAGATTCGAACCCACCAGCTCCAGCCCAATCCACTGAGCTACAGATGCTGAGCCAGGGAGATGTATCTTTGGATATGTCCTTTCTGTAGCCACACAAAAGGGTCCACTCACTTGCCATTGCTGGGAGAGAGACTGCTCAGGCTGTGCACCTTCAGAATCTGCAGTGAAGTATGCATTTCCTGTATCCATCTTCCTGTGACCTTTTACTTTCTTGTCTCTAATTTGGCCTTCAAAATCTATCATTCCCTGTTTCCAATCTCCATCTACTCCCTACCCTCACCATTATGTTCTTGAGCAATGGAACAGAAATTCTCTTCCAAACAAATAAACCATTCAATTTTTCAAAATAAAGTTAATGTCTAAATAAAAGAAAAGCCCACTACTCAGGGGCAAACATTGCAATCACTCCATTTGTCTCATGGGAAAGAGGATAATTTCCTGCCCCAGGATAGAGAGAGTGTGGCAGAACCAGATAACAAATGTGGGAGTGGAGCAGAGAGCATCTCAAGAAAAAGGGAGAGCCATAGGCCAGACAGGAGCCAGGAGAGGACTTTTGGCTGCAGAGCCCAGTAAGAGGTGGCTGATCCAATCATTCAGACCTGGGCCTGACCATAGTCAAGCTAGTGAGGACCAGAACAAACACAGGGGCACTCCATCTGTGGAACACTGTGAGAATTGGGTAACCAGGGAGTATGTGTTATGGAGATGGGGTCTGCACTTGCTGGGGCAACTGTCCACCTTGGTGGTGACCACATTTAGGATTATCTCTGCAAGGCTGAAGCTCCTCTGGACAAGGACCTTCTCCAGATCTCCTTGGAGAATTTCAGGCTGCATATTGGGCTTCTAAGAAGATATCATGGAAAGGCTTCTGGGTCCAACAGCATAAATTACCCACAGCATTGCTTGACCACCTCCCACTGGGCCTCATTGAGTCACTTCAGCCAAAAGGAGGGGAGAGCCTCCTAGAAGAGAGCTGGATGTGAAGGAGGTATAATCACAGTGCTATTGGAAAGTGAAAGTGTTATGTATTTCTATATAGAAACTGAACAAAACGAAAAGAAGTCACCAGAGTATTAGACCAAGGAAGGCAAAGTTATGCCCCTGGGCCCCCACAGTGAGTTCCTCATCTAGCCATAACTGTGGTCTTTAGATGGAGGAAACAGGATGTCAGGGAAAATAAGATGCTATGAATGTCCCCAGCCTGGCTGGAAGCTGCCCCTGACCCTCCATATCCAGATCTGTTTCAATTCAAATTTGATCCTATGCATGTTCTCAGAACCACCTCTTTCCACACCAGAGGCACTGACAAAGTTGCCTGATGACACCTGTGACCATGACCTCTGACTAGGTGTCTCAGGTCAGTGTTGGGTTTTCAGCCCTAACCAGATTCCCGCTCACAACCCTCAATACAGTGTCCCTCAGAGACACCCACAGAAGGAGTCATTGGTGATGTCAATGAAAGAAATGGTGGTCCCTAACATGAGACAGTGATAAACCCTAGATGCCCACAGACACATGAAAACAGACTCAGGTACACCTAAATGCATATTCTTATTCCAAAAAGCCCTTAGTTGTATCCCCTGTTCTCTGTGTGCTGCATGGGATCTAAAGGCCAGGAAGGAAGAAAAATCTTTAACAGCAATGGGCAGTTCGTCACTTTGCAGGCTCATTATAGAGAATCATGTGCTAATGTGGGGGCCATCATAGCTATCCATGAACTTCAGGAGGACCTAGATGTCCTGAGTTTTAAGAAAAGTACAACATGTACACCTGCCTGGGTCTCCAGGCCCAGGGTAGAGACTTTGGCCTAAGACGGAAGTTAGCTATGCTCCAGCTCCAAGCTCTGTCCTCTAGGGACTGACTTTACAACTGGGGGCCAAGAGCTGTGAACCATGACCTGCAAGTTCTGAGGCTTGAGCCTCTGGCTCTGAGATCAGGCTTAGTTAGCTCATTTTCCTGAACTCTGGCTTCTGGAGCTGAGCAAACTTTTCTAAGCTTTCTTAGCTTTGTCCCTGGGCCTGCTCTGGGCTATAGAGTCAGGATTTTAGTTGATCTCCTCATTCTTGTCTCTCTTTCATAAGATCTGCTCATGCCTTGGTTTTTGACAGTCTCTACCAGGGTCTTTGGGCTCTGGGATGTCCCTTGCCTTATGGACTGGGCTCTGTCTATGTCCTCCGTCTTGGGGTCCTGGGCTTTGGGCTCAGGTATGGCTTTCTGTTTGGATCAGGGGTAAACTCAGAGCTCAGGGATCTTTCTAAAATCAGGGTTGGACCAAGAGCTCAGCTCTCGTCATTGAGAGAACCAGTGGGTGGAGTGTAGAAAGAAGCTAACAATTTATGGGTCCAGACCAAGGACTGTGGGAGCAGCTGGATTAACATCTGTTTGGCAGATAAGGGTTTCATTTATCTCCTTGGCCTTGACTCTGGCTTCAGACTTCTCCCTGGAGCAACCAGGTTATCCTGAGATCAATACCCCATCAATCACCCTACTTTACTTTGCATATCCTGCTGACAGTGAACTGTGAGGAGCTCATTAGGTTTACACCAACAGCAGAAGTTCTGCAAGGATCATCCATCCTCAGGGCCTGTCTCAGGACACACAGGCCTGGCCAAGTAGGAGTATGGGATAGAGTTGTGGCTTTCAGGGACTCCTTGCATTTTGCATATTAGCTTTCTTCATAGTGGGCCCCTAGCCAACATTCTTGAATAAATTAATAAGTTAATAAGCATATTAAGAAAGACTCAGAAAGAATAAAAAGAACACAGAGAAAATGCAAGGAGGGAGAATAAATGAGGAGCAGGGCACTGCCCAATCAATCCCTCAAAGCACAGGGCACTTCTGTGGAAAAGAGAGAAAAGGAACAGATATCATATTGTGGGATATGCCTCTCTGCTGGTCATTTTTAAGGCAGATGTTTTGATAACTTGTCAGTACTTGCAGGTAGCTGGAAGATGATGTCACAGTATACCTCCTCTTCTGAGTATGAGAGAACTGAGGGTTAGAGAAACAAAGTCACTTACCTTACTCAGATGTGACATGTGGATGCTAATCAGATGGGCACCAGGTTCTGCATGTCCACAGGGCACACATACCATGTCATCTAAGTCTTGCTCACAGCCCTCAGGCCACACACTGAGACCGACTGACGCTGGGCCCTGGACCGAGGAGGCAGACACAGAAGGACTGTGACACTCAGGGACTGAGCCTGGGCTGGAGATGAACTTCTCATCCTTGGTCACAGGAAGAAGTGAATGAGAAGAGATAGTGGACATGAAGATTTTTGGAATTTGTTAGTTGTTAACCCATTTGTGGGTTGATGGGCACTTGGGTTGATTCCACATCATGGCAGTTATAAATTGAGCTGCAATAAACATTCTAGTGCAAATGTCCTTATGGTAAAATGCTTTTTTCTTCTTCTGGGTAGATACCTAGTAAAGGGATTATGGGATTGATTGGCAAGATCTCACCTAATGTGTGTAAGAGTAAAGGGCTCAACTACAACTTGAACTTTTCCTCTGAAATGAAAACTGTGTAAACATTTGTACTCTCATATCAATCTGAAAGAAATGAATAAAAAATAAAGTAGCTGAAATAAGAAAAAAGAGCTTGAAAACAGGTGCTTTCTTTTGGGGGTGGAGGACTGTAGCATTTTTTTCTTTTAATTTCAAGTTAATGTGAGGGTACAACCAGGTCACAATATTTGAATCTGTTAGGTAGAGTTCCTCTTGTAGTTGTGTCCCACACCCAAAAGGTGTGCCATATACCCCTACATTGTACTTATTAAGTGGGAGCACCCCAATCTATCTACTGGCTTTATATTAGTATTACATTGGATATTTGCTTTTCCATTTTTGTGATACTTTACTAAGAAGAATGTGTTTCAACTCTATCTAAAAGATGAATGTAAAGTCTCCGTCTTTTTCATGGCTGAATAGTATTTCACAGTGTACATATAAAACAGTTTATTAATCCATTCCTGGGTTGATGGGCATTTAGGTTGTTTCTACATCTTGGCAATTGTAAATTGAGCTGCAATAAAAAGTATAGTGCAAATGTCTTTATGATAAAATGATTTTTTTCTTCTGGGTAGCCTACTAGTGAGATTGCAGGAGATCTAATTTGAGTTCCTTTAGGATTATCCATACTTCTTTATGAAAAGGCTGCATTAGTTCACAGTCCCACCAACAGTGAAAAAGTGTTTCTCTCTCTCCACATCCATACCCACACCTACAACTTCAAGACTTTGTGATGTGGGATATTCTCACTGGGGTTAGGTGATCTTCCAGGGTGGTTTGGATTTGAATTTCTCTGATAATTGGGATTCATGAGTATTTCATATGTTTGTTAGCCATTTATCTGTCTTCCTCACAGAAGATTCTGGTCATATCTCTTGCCCAGTGACAGATGGGATTGTTTGTTGTTTTTTGTTGATTAATTTGAATTCTCTATAGCTCCTAGTTATCAAATCTTTGTCAGATTGGTAATGTGCAAATATATTTTCCCATTCTGAAGGTTATCTATTTTCTTTAATTGTTGTGGCCTTAGCTGTGTAGACATTTTTCAGTTTAATTAAGTCCTATTTGTTTACTTTGGTTGTTTTTGTGATTGCTACTGAAGTCTTCTTCATAAAACCTTTCCCCAGGCCTACATCTTCAAGAGTTTTGACCATACGTTCTTCTAGGATTTTTATTCTTTCATGTCTTAGATTTAAATCTGTTATTCATCTTAAGTCAACAATTGCAAATAATCTATGAAAAATGTAGGTCCAGGTTCAGTCTTCTATATGTGCTTATTCAGTTCTTTTAACAACAGTTATTGAATAGGGATTCTTTTCCCAGTGTATGGTTTTGTTTGGTTTATCAAAGATTAGATGGCTGTAAGAATCTAGTTTCATTTCTTTGTTTTATATTTGGTTCCAAATGTCTATGTCTGTATTGTTGTGCTAATACCATGCTGTTTTGATAACTGTGGACTTATAATATAACCTAAAGTATGGTAGAGTGATGCCTCAAGCTTTGTTTTTATTACTAAAAATTTCCTTGGCTATCTGGGCAGTTTTTCTGGTTCCATACAAAATGAAGAACTATTTTTTCCAGTTCTTCAAATTATGATGTTCGCATTTTCACGGGGATTTCATTAAATCTATTGATTGAGTTAGGTAATAAATCAATATTGGTTCTTCCATTTGTTGCTGTTTTTTGCTATTTCCTTTCTTAGGGTTTTGTAATTCTTTTTGTAGAGGTCCTTCACCTCTTTTGTTAGGTATAATCCTAAGAAGTTCATTATCTTTGAGCTACTCTGAAGGGAGTTGTGTCTTTGATTAGCTTCTGAACTTGGCTGTTGTTGGCATTGACAAAGCTAATGATTTATGGACAGTGATTTTATACCCTGAGATGTTACTGTATTTCTTGATCACTTCCAGGAGTCTTGTGGTTGAATCTTTGGGGTTTTCTAAGCAGAAGATCATATCATATGCAAAGAGTGAAAGTTTGACCTTCTTTGGCCCCATTTGAATTCCCTTCATATTCTTCTCTTGCCTGATTACATTGGCTAGAACTTCCACCAGTATGTTGAACAGTAGTGATGACAGAGGACATCCTTGTTTGGTTCCAGTTCTGAGTGGAAAAGCTTTCAGTTTTTCTCTGTTCTGTATGATATTAGCTGTGGGGTTGTCAGAGATGGCTTCAATCAATTTAAGGAATGTGCTACCTATGTCTATATTTTTAAGTGTTCTTGTTAGAAAAGGACACTGAATTTTATGAATTTTATCGTATGCTTTTTCTGCATCTATTGAGAAGATCATGTGGTCTTTGTTTTTCCTTCTATTTATATGGTGAATTACATATAAATTGATGTGTTTGCATATGTTAAACCAACCTTGCATCCCTGGGATGAAGCTTACTTGATTGTGATGTCTGATTTTTTAAATGTGCAGCTATAATCTATTAGCTAAGATTTTCTTCAGTATTTTTGCATCCTTATCCATTAGTGAAATTGGTCTGCAGCTATCCTTTTTAGTTAGGCCTTTTCCTGGTTTGAATATCAGGGTGACATTTGCTTCATAGAATGTGTTGGGGAAGGTTCCTTCCTTCTCAGTGTTTTAGAATAGTTTCTGGAGTATAGGTACCAACTCTTCTTTGAGGGTTTGATAAAATTCTGGAGTGAAGCTATCTGATCTGGGGCTTTTTTGTTGGAAGAATTTTTTATTTTTATTGTTTCTTCAATCTCAGTGGTTGATATTGGTCTTTTCAATAAATATACTTCTGGGATAAGTCTAGGGAGAGGGTGTGATTACAAGTATTGTCCCATTTCCTCCACATTGTCAAATTTCTGGGCATAGAGTTTTTTATTGTAGTGAGAGATAATCATTTGCATCTCTGAGATATCTATTATTATTTCCTCTTTTTCATTTCTAAGTTAGGTTATTAAAGATTTTACTCCTCTATTTCTAGTTAATGTGGACAAAGGTTTACAAATGTTATTTATTTATTTTTTTTTGAAGGACGAACTTTTGTTTCATTAATTTTCTGTATGATTCTTTTGTTTTTAATTTAATTTATTATTCTGATTTAATTTGTTATTTCTTTTCTTCTGTTCTTTTCTTTTGCTAGATTTAGGATTATATTGTCTTTCCTTTTCTATGTCCTTAAGAAGATTCATTAGGTTGTTGATGTGCTCTCTTTCAGTTTTTCAGATGTAGGCATTTAATGCAATAAGTTTTCCTCTTAGGACTGCTTTTGTAGCATCTCACAAGTTTTGGCAACTTGTAGTTTTGCTGTTGTTATGTCTGAGGAATTTACACTTTCCTCCTTTATCTTTTCTTTGACCCAATTGTCATTCAGCATAAGGTTGTTTCAGTTCCATGCCTTTGTGTGGGGAGGAACATTTTTCTTGGAGTTCCACCTTTATTGCCTTGTGATCTGAGAAGAAACAAGGTATAATTTCAATTCTTTAAATTTTGTTGTGGTTTGATTTGTGTCTTGAGTTATGATCTATTTTGGAGAATGTTCCATGGGTTGATGAGAAGAATGTATATTGCTTCACTTTGGGGCAGTGTGTTCTGTATATGTCAATTAAGGCCATTTCTTCCAGGGTCATGTTTAAGATCCTTGTATCTTTGTTTGCTTTCTGTTTGGATGCTATGTCCAGTTCTGTCAGAGGGGTATTGAAGTCCCACCTATTATGCTCTTCTGGGATATCATGTTGCACAGACCAATCAAGGTCTGTTTTATAAATATGGGAACTTTTAAGTTTGGTGCATGCATATTTAGAATTGAAATGTGCTCTTGTTGTATTGTTCCCTTTACCAGAGTGAAGGGTTCATCTTTGTCTTTCTTAACTTTAGTTATTTTATTTTATTTATTTATTCTTTTTTATTGTTGGGGATTCATTGAAGGTACAAGAAACCAGGTTACACTGATTGCGATTTGTCAGGTAAAGTCCCTCTTATGCTTGTGTTTTGCCCCTAAAAGATGTGTCACACACTGAGACCCCCACCCCCACCCTCCTTCCTTCTCTCTATTCTTCCCTTCTCTCAACCCCTCCCTCATTCCCTCTCTCTGCTCTTCCTTTCACCACCCCCTCATTCCTGGGTTAGGGGGCATTTAGGCTGTTTTCAAATTTTGGCTATTAGAAATTGAGCTGTGATAAACAGTTTAGTAGTGCAAGTGTCCTTATGATAAAAGGAGTTTTTTCCTTCTGAGTAGATGCCCAGTAATGGGGTTGCAGGATTAAATGGGAGGTCTAGTTTGAGTTCTTTGAGGTTTCTCCATACTTCTTTCCAAAAACTTTGTATTAGTTTGTAGTCCCACCACCAGCATAAAAGTGCTCCTTTCTCTCCCCATCCATGTAAGCATCTACAGTTTTGAGATTTTATGATGTGGGCCATTCTAGCTGGAGTTAGATGATATCTCAGGGTGGTTTTGATTTGCATTTCTCTAATAATTAGGGATGATGAGCATTCTTTTCATATGTTGGCTATCCATTTGTCTGTCTTCTTTAGAGAAGGTTCTATTCATCAAAATTTTGTTCCTTTGTATATGGATATTTAGCTGACCCAGTACCTTCGGTTGTAAAGGCTATTATTTTCCCATTGAATTCTTTGACACATTTATTGAAATCACCTGCCCATAAAGTCCATGATCTATTTCTGGATTCTCAATTTTATTTCATTGATGTATGTGCCTATTCTTATATTTTGATTACTGTAGCTTGGTAGTAAGTTTTGATATCAGGAAATGTGACTATTTCAACTTAGTTATTTTTTAAGATTATCATGGTTTATTCTGGGTCATATGAATTTTAGAATCAGTTTGCCAATTTGTACATAGAAACCAGCCAATATTTTTATAACAATTATATTGAATCTCTAGATAAATTTAAGGAATATTGTCATCCTTTTTTTTATTCATAGCTGTAAGCATTAGTGCATTTATGAGGTACAATGTGCTGATTTTATATAAAATTTGGAATGCTTATCAAACTGGTTAACATAGGCTTCACCTCACTTAATTACTGTGTCAAGACATTTATACTCTACACTTAATAGATTTGACATGTACCCTTGCAAGATGCACCATAGGTGTGGTCCCATGGATTACCCTCCTTCCATCCAACCTCCTCCCACCTCTCCTCCTCCTCTTCCCTCCTTCATCCTGGGCTATAGTTGTGTTTTATCTTTCATATGGAAGTGTGTGTGATTATATATTGGTTTCATAATAGTACTGAGTACGTTGGATACTTTTTCTTCCATTCTTGAGATACTTTACTAAGAAGAATATATTCCAGCTCCATTCCATGTAAACATAAAAGAGGTAAAGTCTTCATGTTTTTTTAAAGGCTGCAAAATATTCTATGGTATACATATACCACAATTTGTTAATCCATTCATGGGTCAATGAGCACTAGGGCTTCTTCCATGACTTGGCAATTATGAATTAACAATAAACATTCTGGTGCAAGTATCTTTGTTGTAAAGTGATTTGTGATCTTCTGGATACATACCTAGTAGAGGAATATATTCCTAGTAGAAGAACTGCAGGATTGAATATCAGGTCTACTTTTAGATCCCTAAGTGTTCTCCAAACTTCTTTCCAAGAGGAACACATTAGTTTTGTTTTATATGGAATCAGTAAAAACATCAAATAGCCAAGACATTACTCAGAAATAAAAACAAATTAGGAGGAATCATGCTACCAGACTTCAGACTATACTGTAAATTTGTAGTGATCAAAACAGCATGGTGCTGGAACAAAAATAGAGAGGTAGATGTATGGAACACAATAGAGAACCAAGAGATGAACCCAGACGTGTATCATCATTTGATCTTTGATAAGCCTATCAAAAACATAACTTGGGGGAAGGATTCCCTATTTAATAAATGGTGCTGGGTAAATTGGCTGGTGACTTGTAGAAGACTAAAACTGGACCCACACCTTTCACCATTAACAAAATTTGACTCTGACTGGATAAAAGATTTAAACTTAAGACATGAAACTATAAAGAGAGTTGGAGAAAGTACAGGGGAAATGCTTGAAGAAATTGGCTTGGGAGAATACTTTATGAAGGGGTTCCCCCCCCCCCAGGCAATTGAAGTAAGACCAAGAATACATTACTGGGATCTGATCAAACTAAAAGCTTCTGCACAGCCACAAACACAGTAAGTAAAGCAAGCAGACAACCCTCAGAATGGGAGAAGATATTTGCCCATTATGTTTCTGACAAAGGTTTGATAACCAGAATCCACAGAGAACTCAAACTTTTTTTTTTTTTTTGAGACAGAGTCTCACCATGTCACCCTTGGTAGAGTGCTGTGGCATCACAGCTCACAGCAACCTCAACTCCTGGGCTTAAGCAATTCTCTTGCCTCAGCCTCCCAAGTAGCTGGGACTACAGGCCCCTGCCACAACGCCTGGCTACTTTTTTTGTTGCAGCTGTCATTGTTGTGAGTTGGCCTGGGCTAGGTTCAAACCTGGCAGCCTGGGTGTATGTGGCCTGCACTCTAAGCCACTGAGCTATGGGTGCTGCTAGAGGGCTCAAACTTATTAAGAAAAGAATAAGAAAAGAACAAGTGATCCCATTTCATTGTGGGCAATGTATTTGAACAGAAGTTTCTCTGAAGAAGACAGGTGCATGGCCTACAGACACATAAAAAAAAAAAAAAGGCTCATCATCTTTAATCATCAGAGAAATGCAAATCAAAACCACTTTGAGATATCATCTAAATCCAGTAAGAGTGACCTACATAACAAAAATCCCCAAACTACAGATGTTGGCATGTATATGGAGAAAAGGTATCACTTCGGCACTGCTGGTGGGAATGGAACATTGTCATCTTAATAATATTGGTTTTTAGTCCTCAAAATTGAGATATGTTTTGATTTTTTAAAAGTATTTTAAATTTCTTTCAACAATATTTTGTAGTTTTCAGAAAACTTTGTTTTTTTTGTTAAATTTATTCCTGTTTTGTTTTTGTGCTTTATAATGTAATTGTTTTCTAAATTTCATTTCAGATTGTTTATTGATATTATACATAAATTCAATTTATTTTAATATATTGGTCTTGTATTTTGCAACCTTGTCAAATTAGTTTCATAGTTCTAATAGTTTTTTAGTGCATTCCTTAGGATTTTTTATATTAAAGGTCATGTCATCTTTGAATAGGAATAATTTTAGTTCTTTTTCAAGTAATTTCCCTATTTTCCCTATCTAGAACTTCCAGTACAATGTTGAGTAATAATGGTAAGTGTATCCTTGTATTTTTCTGATCTTAGGGGAAAACATTACAGT
Source organism: Otolemur garnettii (assembly GCF_000181295.1). NCBI lineage: Eukaryota > Metazoa > Chordata > Mammalia > Primates > Galagidae > Otolemur > Otolemur garnettii. The sequence goes on along the minus strand of NW_003852403.1, from coordinate 5,094,416 downwards.
TTTAAAAACCAAGTATTATGCTAGCTGTGGCTTTTTTTATAGGTACCCTTTATCAGGGCGAGAATGTTCTCTTCTATTTCTAGTTTGCTGAGTATTTTTATTGTGAAGTTGTGTGGAAATTTGTCAGATACATTTTCTGGATCTATCAGATGATTACGTGGGAGTTTTTTTTTTGTCCTTAACTCTATTGCTATTTTTATACTAATTTATTTTTGAATTTAAAATGACCTTGTATTACTGGATTAAATCCGCTTTTATTATGGTGTATATTCTTTTTATGTTGCCATAAAAAGACTAAGTAAGATTTGGCTTACTAATATTTTATTGAGGATTTCTATATCTATATTCATATTAATTATTGGTCTGTAGATTTCCTTGGATCCTGGATGTCTTTATCTGGTTTTGGCATCAGCATAAAACTGGCCTTATAAAACTCTCTTTTGGAAGAGTTTATGAAGAATTAGTGTTAATTAGTATTAATTCTAAGAACTAATAAGAATTAATACTAATTCTTCACATTTGGTAAAATTCACCAGTGAAGTCACCTGAGCTTGACCTTTTTCTATGGGTGTTTTGTTTTGATTACTTATTTAATCTCTTGTTATAGTTCATAAGTATCCACATTCTCTATTTTTCCTGAGTCAGTTTTTGTAGTTTGTATTGCTCTGGTAATTTTTACATTTTTGTCTAAATTATTTAATGTATTGGAATATAATTGTTATAGTAGTCCCTTATGATCCTCTTTATTTTTTCTAAGGTCTGAGGTAATGTCCATTATTTCATTTATAATTATAATAATTTGAGTTATCTTTATTTCTTTGTCAGGCTAGCTAAAAGTTCATTATGTTAAAAAATATTTACAAAGAACCAATTTAAAAAATTCGTTTGTTTTTTTTGCAGTTTTTTGACCAGGGCTGGGTTTGAACCCACCATCTCTGGCATATGGGGCCAGCATCCTACTGCTTTGAGCCACAGGTGCTGCCATTAAAATAATTCTTACTTCTCTAGTCTTTCTATTTTACTAAGTTTCATTCTAATGTTATCCTTTCATCTTCTGCTTGCTTTAAGTTTAGTTTGTACTACTCTTTCCAGAGTTTTAAGTTGGAAGTTTAAGCTATTAATGTGAGCTATTCTCTTTTAACATAGGAAATTATAGTTACGATATTTTTCTCTACATTCTACTTTTGTTGTATCTAATAAATTATTGCTTGGATATGTTGTGTCTTCATTTTAATTAGCTCAAAGTAATTTCTAATTTTCCTTGTGAATTCTTCCTTCACTTATTGGCTATTTGAGAATGTGATTTGTAATGTATATACATTTGAAATTTTAAAATTTCTTTCTGTTACTGTTTTCTAATTTCATTCTATTGTTGTGGGATAAAGATTCTTTGTAAGTTTTCACTGTCCAAAAATATTTACTGATCCTTGTTTAGCATATATGCTATTCTAGAGAATATTCCATTAGTACTTAAAAAGAATATATATTTCTGTTACTGGGTCAATGTCCTGTTTTTAGGTATTCAATGTAGTTGGTTTATAGTGTTATTCTGGTTTGATTTTCTTGCTGATTCTTTGCCTACATGTTCCATCAATTATTGAAAATGGATACTCCAGCTATTATTGTTTAATTGTCTATTTCTCCCTTCAATACTGTCAGTGCTTGTCCTGTGTATTTTGGGGCTCTGCTGTTGGATTTATATGTGTTTCCCATCCAGCCATAGGACACGCTCTGCTCTGTACTGAAAAGTCACCACCTAAATCTTTGTTTCTTGCCTCAGCCTTGGTTTTCTGACCTGTAACATAGGAAATTTAATGGAAATTCCAAAGGAAGAGGAATTTTTTACTCCTGAGGCTGACCTGGCTGGATTAATGATTAGTTTTAGCTCTTGAATGATGGATCTCTTCAAGATTCCTACGTCCTAGAATCACTGTGTGTATTTTTCTGAAAACATCAAAGAGGTAGCTCCCTCAACCCTGGGCAAATGAGGCAAGTGCAACTTTCTGACTAGGGTTACCAAATTTAGCAAATAAAAATGCACGATTTCCAGTTGTATGTGAATAATTTCTAATTGACTGTGCACATGGACATTGATATAAAAGAAAAATATTACATAAATATGCTGAAATTAAAAATTATTCATGTTCATTTCAAATAATTTATAAGCACATAAATTATATAATTCTTTAATTTTGTTTCCTCAATGTTCTGGTTGTCTTTGTTCCTTGTTTTACAGAATTTGCTGATAAACTTCTTTGCAGTTATGATCTACGTTCCATTTACCTTGCAACATAGCATCTGCTGTGTCACGTACAATTTATTTCACTCTTTTCTTTATTCAATGCTGGTTAATGAGAACAAATATGCTGGCACACTGAATATTCACTATCATAATGCGCACCACTCAGAAAGCTCTTCAAGTTAGATATGTTAAAAAACATAATGCTGTCTTTAATGGCATAACTTGCTTTTCCATTCTTCATGATTACATTATGCCTCTTGAACAATGACTTTTAAAAATATTTTTTACTGACACAAACAGCATTATTTTTATTCCTTTATTCAGCAACATGCATTGTGAGTTCATTTGTTCCCTTGCTGGAAGAGTATTTACTAACATTCATGTAAAATAATTGAATTTTTCAAGAAATGAAATCCACTTTAAAAGATAGCCATGGTAAATGTTTTATTTATCTCCTTCAAATCAAAATTTCTTTCCTGGTCACAAGTAATGTCATGCCTAGTAAGAACAACCATGACTCTCAATGGGATATATATTTTGTCAATTCTTTCTTTAACCCATCCAACAAGTTCTTGTAAACAATGAAGTACTTCAATAACACTGTTTACCCTTTTTTCAATTTGCATAATTATTTTGATTAAGAGATATTGAAAACTAGGAATAAAAAGTAACAGAGGGCTTCACTCAATGAATTATTTGAAAAGTCAACAAGAACTTTTCGGGCCACCAGAATTGAAGTATAATTTCAGTGCTTCAAAATAAACTGAAGATTCCATTAAGTGCATTTGTTGAAGAAAGCCAATAGGCTTTTGAATTCTAGAGAATTAAAGAGTATTGAATAGGAACAAAAATCACAAAAACTTTTCAATTATTCACTTTGAATAGTGCTAAAGTAAGAGGATAATATCATGACTATTGCCTTAATATCAGTAGAATGAATACAGGCCTGAGCAAGAGTAAGACCTCATTTATACAAAAAGATAAAGAAATTAGCATGCACCTGTAGCTGCTGGGGAGGCTTAGGCAGGAGGATTGCTTGCATCTAGGGGTCTGAGATTTCAGTGAACTACGATGACACCATTGCACTTTAGATGGGGGGATAGAGCAGGACTCAATGTCAAGAAGAAAAATACAGGTATGGTCAGAGTAGTATGAAGCAAGATATGGACATAATAGCCAAAACCTTTTGTGGAATCTTTTGTGCTTTGCTTCAACTTTGAATAAACATTATTTGTACTTTTGGCTCAGCGCCTGTGGCTCAAGCAGCTAAGGCACCAGCCACATATACCTGAGCTGGTGGATTCGAATCCAGCCCAGCCCACCAAACAACAATGATGGCTGCAACCAAAAAATAGCCGGGCTTGTGGCAGGCTCCTGTAGTCCCAGCTACTTGGGAGGCAGAGGCAGGAGAATCGCTTGAGCCCAGGAGTTGGAGGTTGCTGTGAGCTGTGATGACATGACACTCTCTCTACCCGGGAACACAGCTTGAGGCTCTGTCTCAAAAAAAAAAAAAAAAAAAAATGGAAACGTTATTTGCACTTTTATATCAACATTTGTCTTTATACTATCTACATCAGAAGTAGCAACTCCCATCTATTCCTAACTAAATAGGAGAATTTTCTACAAATGCTTGCTTTTGTTTCTGAAGTCCCAGCTGGAAGATTTTACTTGTGGTAGCCTTATAAATCAGTCCTTTTCCTGTGAAAAATATTGCACAAGTAACGGGAAAAAAATTTTTTTCTGCATTGTGATTACTTGCAATCATACTATGTCATAAAAAATAGGTGAGACATTTAGGTCTTTGATAATCTCTGTAATAGTAAGTGGAGCCATTACATTTTTATTATTGCAGTAGATTTCATCCTGGCACTTGAAATTTTGCTTGCAATTTTGGAATCTGAAAATACTTATGGTAGCAGTATGTTCAAACAGTCATTTGAAGCTGAAAGGCTGATGATGACATACAGTACGGCAAGCCATTTCAACTTCTGCTGTGATTATTTTATCTTCTTCATTTGAATTTATCTTAATCAAAAAATTTGTTATTTTATGACTTCCTTCGGAAGTAGCTGAGGAAATCATACATCTCTTAAGCTTAGCTGTCAGCATATGCTGGCTTGCATCAACTTTCAGTTCTTGATACTGAGTAACAATTGCACACTGTTCAAAGCGCTGGAGAAAGACATTTTCCTTATTTAATAAATGTCCATTGTTGAGAAAATTCATCACAAAATTTAAACCTATGGTTTTTCACTTAAGAGCTCAAATATATATAAATAAAACATAGGTACTAGAAACCTCCTGAGAATTGAAAAAAAGATTGCTGATCTCACCTCTACTTCAGTGTGTCTCTTACTCTCAAATCCAAATTACATCTAACAGTAAATGGGTCAGATAGTGGAAAGGGTTAAGAACTTGTGAACAATAAATCAGATGTCTAATGCAAAGCCAGGTGAACTTCCTGTTTGTCTGCAAGGGAGAACTGTATTTGTTAGGCATAATTTTCCTAAACAAAATCAGAGTTGATCTTATACAAGGTTTTTGGGAGTCTGGTGCTTAGGAACTGGTGAATTTTCTGGAACTTTTAAGAGAATGAGGAATTTTCACCTGTGTTAGGTGAAATTCTGCCACCTGACACTGCAGGTTGCTGGTTTAAAATTGCTATTGACAAGCTGTGGTCAAGAGGATTAAGACAACTGTCCACAGGCATTAGAGAGCACGACCTCTGGGGTGAAGCAGCTGATGATTGGCTGTTGTCTGGAAGTGTGATCTGTCTCTAGCTAATTACTAGAGAGAGGTTTTTTGCTGATTTCAGAGCATGTGCACCAATCTAAGAATGGTTATTGGTTTATAACTTGGTACTTTGGCAAAAGAACAAACTTTTCCTTTTTTGAATGTGAAAAATAAGTATTTTCTAATTCTTGGTCTCCCTCTCCATAAATCCTCCCCCATGCAATCTTTTTTGGTCTTCCTTTAGTTAAACCTTCAAGAGAAACATTACTTTTATACACATATGTGTACACACATATATGTACATAATATGTTTATGTTCATACACGTATACTTTTTTTTCAAAACAAGATCCTCCATATGCTTCCTTGTGTTATTTAATTTATTTTAATGTTTATGGATAAAATCCCATGGTTTGTTTCTTCAATATTGCCTTTTGAAAATTTTGTGTTGTTTTAATGTAATGATCTATAATAAATATTCTTCCAAACCCCTGAAAAAAAAAGTTAAAAAAAAAAAGAGAGAAACATTAAAGGGTAATCTGGGTCTTTATTTGTAGAAGTACAATTTTCAGCTAGTGTTGCTATTTGAGTAACTTCAGGGTCAAATACTGTGGCAAAAGAGTATCTCTAAGTATCCTGACAAAGTCAGTACAGGTTGCAGGATGAAGTCATCTATAGTGTATGTCGTATCGATACACTATGATGGCAGAGAGCAGAGTGGGCTTTCTAAGAGCTTCTTCATGCTAACCTTGATCTCTGAAATTAGCACACTCTTGGCCTCCTCTCCACAAGCCAGGGCAAGCACCTGACCAACAGGCCTGCAGGTCAAGTGTTCTTCTATCATTAACTTGAGGGCTTTCACCAGGCAAGTACAACATTTAAGTTTCAACCCTAATAATTATAGATGATGTTCCCTATTGTGTTTTCTAGACCTGTGAACTGATATATTATGCTGTGACTGTAGCAGGAAACCGACACAGACAGAAGACTCCAGGCACCAGGTGGAAGAGGAAGTGGTTTTATTTCTTTGGCTGGGAGACTCGGCAGATTAGTGCCCAAAAAACTGAGCCCTCTGACTTAATCTCTTGCTTCTCTTTTGTACATTCTTTAGGGCACATGAGAGTCATAAAAGATGTGAGAGACGTGACAAACATGAAGGTCTGGGGCCTTAAGGAGATGGTCATGTTGGCCTGCACCCTTGAGACCAGTCAGGCTACCTGCCCTCAAAGGCGACGGGAGGTTAAGGATGTTACAAGGTTACTATCTAGACCCAGCATATGTCAAGGGAAGAGAGTACAGATAACAGAGACATCTGCTACAGCGGAGGTGGGAGTGTTACAGATAGTTCAGGTAATGCTTATACAGGGTGAGTAGGACAGAGCTTAGCTCTGCTATTACTCTCATGCCTCATGACAACCACTCTTTTCTCAAAGAAAATTTTAATTCTGCTATTTTGCGTTAAACTTTTCATACTGAGAAATATTGCTTATATTTAGTTTGCTTCCTTCTGACTGCTTTTCAGTTCCTGTTTCTGCACTCTTCTGATTGCTGATTTATCAAATAATAATTTATTTATTATTTTTGAGTCCAGTTTTGCTTTTTTATTTTTACTTTTTTTTTTTTTTTTTTTGGCTGGAGCTGTGTTTGAACCCACCACCTCCAGCATATGGGGCCAGAGCCCTACTCCTTTGCACCACAGGAGCCACCCCTTTTATTTTCACTTTTTACTGTGAACACAAAGTAGATATGAAGTAGCTCATACTGTTTTCTTTCTTTCTTTTTTTTTTTTTTTTTGTAACTCTCTTCTTTCATGCTTTGTTTTCTTCTTCTTGTGGTAGTTATTCCTACTTTGGTGATTATTTCCTTTCCATAAACTCTGGTTGAACTTTTTCTTTTTCTTTAAACAAAATGAGTATACACACACACATGCAGGAATATGTGTGTGTGTGTGTGTGTGTGTGTATTATAATTCTGCCTTCTCTCCTTTGTCAACTAGATATATTCTAATTTCCCTCTTTGTGATTCTGATTCAGCATTCTCAGTGGAGGGAAAAAGGAGCTGGCACTCAATGCAGGTCCCATATGGGCTCATAACTTTGGCACAGTTTTTCTTTATGTTTACTGAAGCTGCTGCTAAGGTGGGCTTTCCATATTCAGATTTTATTTTGTCCTGTCTCCAGTCCAGAGACACAGTGTGCCCCTGGCACCAGTCTTCTTTTTTCTCCTATAGAACTGCATCTCTATTTTCTTTTTCAGTCAAAGATCTCAAGTTAAACCATATCCTGGCATCTTAGGTCCAGGTGCCAGACTCATCTGGGGAATGCTCACAGCCCTCAGCTCCATTTTTCAGTGCTCTTGATTTTAATATAAGGACATGCCAAGGGAAATGACCCTTGTTTTCTGTGCTCGCCCACATCCAACAGATGACACTTCCCAGTTGGATGGTATCTACCTATTGTCAATGACATAAGTCCACATTTTTTAAAAAGGGGAGTTGTTTCTTTACTTTTTACTGTAGACACGTTTCCACTTGTCTTTTATCTAGGAAAACTATCTTAAAATTTCTCACATGTGAGTTGGAAGCCTTCTTTAAATCTAGGGTTTTTGACCATTTCTTCTATATTTTCTCTAGTCTTCTGAATATTTCAGAGATCAAAGACAGTTTGGATTCTGTGTTCTCAGTGCTATCAAATTTAGAAGGCTCTATTTGCTTTTTGTATTACTTCAGACCTAAACATGTATTTGAAGAAGATATACATACACAGTGTCTGAAACTTTGTATCTTTCCTTTATGTTACTTTTAATATTTCAGGAGCATTTTCTCTCTGTATTGACCCTAAAATTCTTAAAAAGAAAGGCCTTTCTAGAAATGGGCATAATTGTGTCCCACTCTGTAGTCAGACTTACAGGAAGATGATGCCCCCAGTTCCTGCTCAAGTGTTAGAATAGGAGGTAAGTTAGTTCAAAGCAGAATCAAAAGCTATGTAACTTGGGCAGGAGGTGAAGGAAAAGAGGTTGTCCTAAGCCTGAGAGGTGCCATCAGGTTTAATTGTAGACATATCTGTTGAGCTTCTGGGTATTCATATCAACAAAGTATAGGTGAACATTTTCCTATATAAAGGGCCAGATGTAAATTTGTTAGATTTTGCAGAACACATGGTCTCTTTCACAACTATTCACCTGTGCTGTTGTTTCATGAAAGCACCCATAGTAAGTAACCAGCTATGCTTGGTCACCAATATATGTGGTGAGCCATGTGCCACAAGTTGCTGACCCTCGTTTTAAATAAGTTTTGAATTATGACTATTTAATAACTATTAAAAAGCAAATGATGTTTGAATATTTATAGGACTTGGAGAGACTAAAGACCAGGTAATAGGGTATAAGAGAAAGGAAAGAAAAGTCAGATTACAGTGATAGAAATGTACAGGATGGAACAGAATCAAAATTCACTAAAAAATATATATCCTCAAACAAAGGTTTTTGAGTGTCAAAGGGAGCCAAAAGAAAGATATATCAATAATAATTCCATGTAGCCTTCTCAGTGTCTTTGGGGGCTGACATTGTTAAGACAAGATCTGACCAATTGTTTTCTCTCTCCATTCCAAGTCTGCAGGAACCGCTGCTCTAAACCCTAGAGGGTTAGGTCGACTAGGACTGGAGAATGAGAGGTTCAGGGAGCTAGGACTGAGTTGAGTTTCTTTCTGTTTCAGGGTGTGGTTGTTGGAGGTAGGTGGGACTTCGGATGGTAGAGTGGAGTACTTTATTTTGTTTATTTTTTTGAGACAGAGTCGCTCCTGGGTAGAGAACGGTGGTATCATAGCTGACAGTAACCTCAAATTCCTGAGCTCAAGTGATCTAACCTTAGCCTCTCAGAGTTCCAGGATTACAGGCATGAGCCACTATACCTGGACCTGAGTTGGGTGTTTCAGACTCAGAGAGGAAGGAGCACAGGGCTAAGCAGGGCTCTATGTGAGCACAGAGAACTTGCCTTAGAATACATATTGATTTCTTTTGGTTTGGAAAAGTCGAATATTTTTTTCTCTGTACCAATCACCCAGCTTGTTTGGCTTGACTGCTCTATTGATTGGCAAGTCTTTTGGTATATGGGTTATATATCGATTTAGTTGCCTGAACAAAATATAGAAAGCTTGTCTGACACAAGCAAGGTACGTGAAAATTATCTTTAAGCCTTATACTGGTAGGTAAACAGGTGATTTGATTCGTGCCTGGGCCAGAAATAGCATACTGCTCTATGTCCAGATTACTCAGTAAACTGCTGTTGGAGAAGAAGAGGAGCTAAAATATGGAAGTAGGACTCCTTTATGGGAGTCAGGTGAGGAAAGGGGGAATAGAGCCCATGTAAGAGCTTGGAGAAAGTCTTGTACCTTCCATCTTATTTCAGGAGTATGGACTGTCCTGAGGAAAAGACCAAGCACAGAAGATATGCCTTAAATAACAACCAAGGAATTGAATTCCAGAAAGTTGCTAATATGCTATTATGCAGGACATACTGCTGGGATCCAGTGAGGGGATGGCATAATATGTACAAGATGGTGCAGGGCATGATGTGGGCACCATGGGCCAGGCAAGGCTGTGGGGCATGAGGTAGAGAGTAGGAGGCTGAGTCCTGCTCTGGGCTTGGGCTTTGTTCTGTAGTCTGGGCAGGAAGGCAGAAAGGTGTGCTCTCAATCCTGGGACTTCACCCTTCAAGTTGTGACCACTGGTTTTATAATTGAATCCATTTCCTAATACCTATTGCCCTTTGACTTTCTCCCACTGCCCCTCTTCCTTAGTTTTAATTGTTCCATCTTCTGCGTGTTTATAATTCTTTCTGCCTTAGAGTATTTGAGAGAGCCCCTAGAATCTACACTGTGTTGTATTAATCATTTTAAAGTTCATAGCTGCTGAAAAGAAAATCTTCATTGATGTACAGCCTTGTTTAATTTCACTTTCGGCCCCTGTCATGTTGTAGTTCACTAGCTTACTGTAAATCTCATGAAAATTGCTTGTAATCTTTTACCAGCTGCCGTTGCCCATTCATTCGATGCTGACTTGTTTGAGTTCACTTTTTCACTCAGTTTTGAGATGGCAACACATTAAACAGAGTCAATTTAGAGTTACCCTTTTTCCTCTTTTGCTTCCCTAATGAATAGAAAAGTCTTATTTATACGTCTAGGGGGAGACTGGGGGATTCATAATTCAGAGCTGAAAACTAAGCATTAACAAACCTAGGTGTAAATTTTCAGATGCTGTTGTGGATCTTTTAGAACAGTTTCTTTCCTGAGAGGCTTGAAGGTTATCTTTTGAGGAACTAACTGAAGAAAATCATGTTTGGATGATCTTAAATCTTTTTATTTATCCCATTGTTGTTCAATGGTTCATAATTGCAATCTTTCATTGAGAAGTCAGACCTTTGTTTGATAGTAAATGTCTGTTGGTATGTGATCTCTGATTTTATTCAATCTGGTAGGATTTTGCTAGGTGGAAGAAATTCAAATATTAATAGGAGAAAATGTGTTTGGAGTGTGGGATATTTATTATGGGCCTCTTAACACCAGCTACTGTGCTATATGCCAGTTAGAAACATGTCAGTCTTTCTTTATGACAAACTTGTGAGGTACTACTTTTGTACGAGAAAATTTTTTATGAAAGTTAAAAAATTTATATGTGTCAACATGGAGAGTTTAATGACAAAAACTTATGACCCACAATTTCTATAATGTAAAAAAATCATTGCACTTCTACACCAGGCTGTCTCTATATCTGTCATCTATCTACAAATATCTATGTCAATATTCTTTGTAATAATAAAAGCAAAAAGCAGCACAAATGTGTTAATTAGCAGTAAATAATACATATATGTGAATATATATACAAATTTTATTCTTTTTGTTCAATTATGTTTCTTATAACATTGAAAATTAATGAGCCAAAGTAACATGAACTAATATGGACCAATCTCAGAGAACATAATATGGAATGAAATAAAATACTCTCTGTTAGATGAGATGCCTGTTTATTTCTTTGAAGATTTAAAATAAGCAAAAGTAAACAAGGTATTATTAGGGATACTATCATGTATGATAAAACTATATAAATACAGAACTGATTTATTATCAGAAGTTTGGGGAAGTAGGTATTTTGGTGGAAGAGAACACAGGATGAAGGTGGGGAGAAAGAGATACTGGGCGTCGAAGAGATTGACACATTCTATTACATTTAGTCAGGGATAACCATAACCTTATTTTATTATGATGATTAAAGAATATAACTTTTTATAGGAATGGTATTTTTATAACAGAAAAAAATAAGCAAGAGAGAAAGTGAGAGCTCTCAGAGAAACTTAGAGGCAGGCAGTGATATTTTTCCCCTTTTAGCCTTTGTTACCTATGTGACCTTTTCCAGGCCTCTTAATCTTTGTACCTCAGTTCCTTTCCTATAAATTGATTCTACTTTTCTCCTCTTCTCAGAGAGCCAGCGCCTTGGCAATAATTTTTTGTGCCTCTGCAATGAGGTGATAATATAATACAACTTTTAAAAGTAAGTTTTAACAATGTTCACATTTTTCTAGAAATATGCCCACTATCTTCTGATTTTTAAAAACTCCATTCTAATTGAAGGCATCAGTGGTATCTGAAACAATTCAGAGACTCTGGTGGCAATTACATGTAGGTTGAAGCACATGCCATCTGTCCACAGAATTCTTCTCCTGTGTTTGATGATGACCAACATTCTGATCAATTTTCCTCATTAATTGAAAACTGTAATCTTGTTTATACTATTTCTTTTTATCCCAGCCTCTGCCTATATTGTCAGTGAGTACATCACCCAAGAAGGTGAAATATCTAACAATCTAATTTTAGTCTCTTGAGCCTTGACCTCCTGAACTCTATCAAAATTTCTTATTGCATTTCAGCCAGTTTCTTTTTTCTGTAGCTTCTTCTTGGGGATTATATTCCTATTCTTTTATCTCATTTGCTCAAATACCTTCCACTTCAGCTCTATGGAAATCTCTAAACAATGAATCTGCTACTTTCTCACAATTCATTGAAATCCTCTGGCTTTATTTTGTTGCTTATTTTCCTAGACTCTATGGATATGGTCCATTATTATAGAATAATATGCCCTGGGAAATACCTTCCACTTCCTTGCCTCCTTCCATCATTTCACATGCATTCTCATATGTAGGAGAATTCCAAGCAGAAATAACAATGTATACAACACCCCTGAGTGGAAGACTCAAACTCCACCAGCCCTGGCAACACATAGGAACCCTCAGCTTGGCTCATCCCTTAATTACTACAAAAACCTTACCAGTTTATTTGTTCTTTCAAGCCCTTTTGAGATCAGATTGGGAGGCCTAACCTGCTGTACTCAGATTTCATTTGTAAATAATAAATTTTCATATTCTCTTGGTCTGTGAGTGGTGTCATCACACTCAACATCCAACTGAAATTTTGGGTGAGGGACCCATCTGTCTCTATAAAGTGGCCACAAGTCCTTATCTAGTACATAGGCTCAAATGGACACCACAGGCAGGGGCCACATGATGTGGTAGCTTGTGGGCCATGATGAAGGTATTGGATTTTTTTCTATGTCAGAATTTTGTAATGTTTGCTTTGATTGTTTAAAAGAAATTTGGCTTGTAGGGATGTAAGTGTGAAAACAGCAAGAACAGCTATGAGGCAATTGCACTAGTTCAGTTGATAAATGTGGTGGTTTGGCTTAAAATGGGAACAGTGTAGGGCAGATATATTTTGAAAGTGGGAGCCAAGTATATGAGCTGAACACTGTCATAGCAGGGGATACTGGGAATGAAACAGATTTGCCATCAGAGTGAGCATAATCAAGAATTTTATCTTTAGCAAATTGAATTTGAGATGCCTATTGGATTTTAAAATAGGAACTCAGAGTGTGCAGTTGGGTACAGAAGTGTGGAGCTCTGGAGTGAGAGAGATACTTTGACCATGAGCTAGACCAAAAAAAAAAAAAATTACTTAAAAAGGCCATGCCATCTATCTAAAGGCAATTTCTGTGTAAATTTGAAGCCTGATGCATGTTAATAACATGCATTTAATTCTTTTTTTCTTCCAGCTATATAGAGGTATAATGGAAAATAAAAATGTACACTTTTCTGCTGGCCACAGTGGCCCACACCTGTAATCCTAGCACTCTGGGAAGCCAAGACAAGGAGATTTCCCTGAGCTCACAGGTTCAAGACCAACCTGAGCAAGAGTGAGACCTTGTCTCTAAAAATAGCTGGGCATTGTGGCAGATACCTTTAGTCCTGTATACTCAGGAGGTTGAGGCAAGAGAATTGCTTGAGTCTAAGTGTTTGGAGGTTGCTGTGAGCTATCATGCCATGGCACTCTACTGAGGGTGACAAAGTGAGACTCTGTCTCCAAAAAAAAAAAAAATAATAATAAAAAATAAAAATTAAAAAAAGTACAGTTTTAAGGCATACTGTAGTGTTTTGTATAAACATTGTGAAATGATTACCACAATCAAATTAACTAACATATCCATTACCTCATATGGGTACCATTTTAATTTTGTGTTAAGAACACTTAACATCTCTCTTAACAAATTTTAGATATACAATACAGTATTATTAAATATAGTCACCATGCTCTATGTTAGTTCTTCAGAACTTAGCCTGTATAACTAAAACTTTGTATCCCTTGACCAACAATTAGTTTCTTTTATGACTGGAATCCTGTGGAACCCTCACATTATTGTAAAAATATACACTCACAAATATTTGAGGTCAAGTGCAAAAGTCTCAGAGATTTTTCTTGATTGGGTTATCTTTATTGATGTTTTCAATTATCTTCTATAGATTAGGCTTTTATAAATATCTTTACTTAAAGGCCTTGAAATTCAGCTTAATATTAAATCTTCTACCTATTAAAAGATAAATAGTTGTTCTAGAATCCATGAAAATGAAGAATTATAAAAGAGTTTCATGGGAAAGAGAAACTCAAAGCTTCCATTTGGCAGTGCTTTACTCTTCCATTGCTGTTGCCTATTAATTGTATATGATTCTAAGTCATTAGATGCTCTATGTTTACACTCCCCAGTGTGTTTTCCCTGATGAAGATTAAAACATTTTCTTCTTTTTTAAGATTAGTAATGGTGTATTCTTGTATTAATAGTATGTTATCACCTAATCCTATGTAATTACAACTTGTTGAAAAGGAATTTGGATCAAAAGTAAAATTAAACTAATACTCACTTCTCTGAAGAAAGTACATTGATTGAGTCAATCAGCAGTGGTCTTAGCTCAAGCAGTGGTTTTTTCCTTTTTCTTTTCTTTTGTGAAGGTTAGTTTTTGTTTTTTAATTAAAGGAAAGTAAAGGAGGTTGGAGCAAGATGGTAGACTACAGACACTTCCTTACCAGTCACTCAGGGTGAGAGAGGAACGAGGACGTCAGCCACTTCTGGCTGGGGAATCCTGCCCAGATGTATCCCTGTGAGGGCACAGTGAATCAGGGGACTCCATGAGCCAACAAGGAGGTCTGGAGCTGAGGAAGATCAGCACAGAAGGCAAGAGCCTGTGTACGAATAGAGGCAGGCCAGCCAGCCCCTCTGTGAAGTACCAGAGAAAGGAAAGGTCTGTCCTGCAGTTTTTGTTTTTGGACTGGACTGCTTGCTGAAGCTGCCTTGAAGGAGTTTAAACAAACAAGTAAACTCAAATAGTGGCTGGCAGCTGGGATTGAATACCATCAGCTAGGCTACTAGCAGTTCTCCACAATTGTGAGAAGGCTTTCCAGGAGGTACAACCTGCAGGGTTCTAGTGCATAGCCCGCTCTGGCATGCTAGCTAAGCAGAGCAGCCATGCTTGGGTTGAATGGCCCCTGCACCTCTGGGAAGGCCACTTTGTTGTCATGGGCCACTGTTTGAAAGGTCAAGACATGCTTCTTAAGAAATCTGGTGAAAGATTCTGGACCACAATCCTGTAGGGCCTGAATGCTGGTGAAGTGACCATGCCCTGATTGAGGGCAAATAAGTCAGGAAGACAGGCTGGGTCTCCTTGACAACTTAATAGTAGCTTCTGGACCCCATCTTAAATGCAAAACCAGTGTGTGTGTTCTGTCCTAACACCACAATGCCACCTGGTGTCTAAGCAATATACTGCAATGCATATACTTTCTCTCTTTGTCTTTTTGGGCCTATTTTCTGATTTTTTTTCCCTTAGTTTTTTGGTTTTGTTGTTGTTCGTTTGGTTTAGTTTGGATTGTTTGTTTATATTTTTATTATTTTTTTTACTTCAATAGCAAGGGTGCTTCCATTTCTATTACATTTTTTCAGCCCCTTTTATTCTTTCTTTCTTTTTTATTTAACTCCTTTGTTCTCTCTTTTGTAGAGATTTTTCTACCTTTTTCATCTTTTACACATAAATTTTTCATTCAACAACTCAGATGTCCCCATTTTTAATCTTATGTAAATGTATTCTAATTTTTTTATTTTTATAATTTTTTTTCTCTAAGAGCTAGAGATGGTCATGACATTGGTCTGTCACAAGTAGACTATGAGCTCATGGTCTAGGGTGTCCTTCTAGCTTTGGCTTTTGGAAAGACAGTATTGGTAGGTCTCCATTGTGATATACTGCTGACTTTTTTCTATATTTGGTGGAGGTGGGGGTCTTGTTTTTGCCAAGGCTGGAAAGGAGATCATAGAGGGACCCATGCAGTCCAATTCCCCCAAATCCTAGAATAGTGGGTGTGGGTCAAAGCACCTTGTCAAATAACATCATTTCCCCTGCCTTTAACTTTTTCTTTTTCTTTTATTCTTCTCTCTGTTTCTTAATTTCTTTTCTGTCATCCCCATTTGTCTTCTTTTGTCTTTTTATATCCTTTTTCCTTCTTTCTGCTTACTCTTCTCTTCCTTTTGATCTTACATCAAAAGGCCACTTCAATACCTAAGCTCAGATACAAGGAAATTTAAAGAGAAAGAGATAGTGAGAAGGAAAAAGTAGGGAAAACAGTGAACAAGAAGAAAATATACATGAGGAGAAACCAATAGAAAAATTAGAGCAACATGAAAAACCAGAGCAGAACAAGTCCCCTAAGAGATCATGAGCTGGCTATCACAGAGGATTCCACCTATAAATAAAAAAAATGGAATTGACAGAAAGGAGTTTAAAATATGGAAGGCCAAAAAATAATGAAAATTGACAATAATCAAAAGGAAATAGAAAAACAGAACAAAAAAATGGATGAAATATATGAAGAACAAAGAAAGAATATGGTTGAGCTTAAGGAATTGAAGAAGTCAATTAGGGAACTTAAAGAAGCAGTACTAATTGTCAATAACAAATTAGATAATGAAGAAGAAACAATCTCAGAGACAGAGGATAAAGCTCTTGAGATAACCCAGACAATTAAAGAGGAAGAAAAGAAGAGAGAAAAAGCAGAGCATTTACTCAGAAAATTATGTGACTTCAAAGAGCATTCACACATATGAATTATAGGTATCTCTGAAGGTGAAGAAGAATGTTCCAGAGAAAAGGAAGCCCTACTGGAGGATATCAAAACAAAAACTTCCCAAGTATAACTAAAGATTCTGAAATGATCCTTTTAGAGGGATATTGAACCCTAGGTCGTCTTAACAAAACAGAGCATCTCTAAGACACATTATATTGATCCTGTCCAAAGTCAAGACAAAAGAGAAAATTCTGCAAATAGCCAGGAGTAAATGCCAATTGACCTACAAAGGCAGATCCATCAGGGTGACAGCATACTTTTCAGCTGAAACTTCCTAAGCCAGAAGAGAATAGTCACCTACCTTTAACTGTCTTGAATGAAACAATTTCCAGCCCAGAATTCTGTATTGTACTAAGCTAAGCTTCAAAACTGATGGGGAAATCAAATATCCTATTGATATGCAAACATTAATGAAATTCGTCACAACAAAACCAATTCTATAGGAAATATACATTATATATATTCTCCACAACTTAACATCACAATGGACCACTGGCAAAGCAAACACCCTGAAACTAAAGAAAAATACCTAGCTTCCATAAAGATACAGGGATAAAACTAAGCAGTGGACATTCAAAAAATAAGGTGACTGGAACTTTATCAATTCTCTCAATAAATGTTAATGGCTTGTATTCTCTATTGAGGAGGCATAGTTTGGCCAATTGTATATAAAAAGCACAAGCCATCCATATGCTGTCTCCAGGAAACCCACTTATCATTTAAGGACACATCAAGACTCAGAGACAAGGTATGGAAAGCAATATTTCAGGCAGATAGAAAACAGGAAAGAACAGTTTCAATCTTACTTTCAGATACAGGTGGACTTAAAGTAACTTGGGAAAGACAAAAATAGTCACCTCATACTGGTCAAAGGAACAATACAATAAGAGGATATGTCAATTCTAAATATTTATGAACCCACATTAAATGTTCCCAGATTTATGAAATAGACCTCAATTGGTCTGAGCAATATGATATCCCATAACACCATAATAGTTGAGGACTTTAACACCCCTTTGACAGAACTGGACAGATCCTCTAAACAGAAACTAAACAAAGATATAAGGAACTTACAGATGACCCTAGAACAAATGTGATTAATTAATAGATATAAACAGAACACACCATTCCAAAGCTAATGAAGATACATTCTTCTCATCAGCCCATGGAAAATACTCTAAAAGACACATATCAATCTTCAGCAAAAATTAAAAGACGTGAAATTATTCATTGTGTCTTTTCAGACCACAAGGCAATAGAAGTGGAACTCAACTCCAACAAAAACTGTCATCCCCACACAAAGGCATGGAAATTAAACAACCTTATGCTGAATGACAGTTTGTTCAAGGAAGAGATAAAGGAGAAAATGGTTAAATTCCTTGAACATAACAACAATGAAGATATAAGCTACTAAAACCTATGGGATACTGCAGAAGCAGTTGTAAGACAGATATTCATCACATTAGATGCCTATATTGGAAAAACAAAACAAGAGCACATCAAAAACACAAGGAATCATCTTAAGGAAATGGAAAAAAGAAGAGCAATTCAATCCCAAACCTAGCAGAAGAAAAGAAATAAAAGAAATTATTCTGAATTAAATCAGAAATAAATGAAATTGAAAACAAAAGAATAATTCAGAAAATTAATGAAACAAAAATTTGGTTCTTCAGAAGGATAAATGAAATCAATAAACCTTTGACAACATTAAGTAGAAAGAGAAAAGTAAAATCTCTAATAACTTCAATCAGGTATGAAAAAGGGAAAGTAACAACAGATACCTCAGAGATACAAAAGATTATCTCTGACTACTACAAGAAACCCTATGCCTAGAAATTTGACAATGTAGAGGAAATGGACCAATACCTAGAACCACACCTCCTCCTAGATCTAACCAGGAAGAAATTTATCTCTTGAACAGACCTATATCAAGCACTAAGACCAAAGATAGAATAAAAAAAAAAATTCCAACAAAAAAAGCCCTGGACTAGATGGCTTCACACCCGAGTTCTATCAAACCAAAGAACTTATACCTATACTATAGACATTATTTTTAAACATTGAGAAAGAAGGACCCTGTCTCAACACATTCTATGAAGCAAACATCACCCTGATACCAAAATCAGGAAAGGATCCAACTAAAAAGGAGAACTACTGACCAATTTCACTAATGAATATTGATGCAAAAATGCTCAGTAAAATCTTATCCAACATATTATAGCTACGTATTAAAAATTATGCATCATGATCATGTAGGCTTCATCCTAGGGATAAGAGACTGCTTTAACACATTCAAATCCATAAGTGTAATTCATCATATGAAGAGAAACAATAACGAAGGTCATATTATCCTCTCAATAGATTCAGAAAAAGCATTTTCTATAATTCAGCATCCTTTTCTGACAAGAACAATTAAGAATATGGGTATAACTGGCAAATTTCTTAAACTGATTGAAGTCATCTATGACAAACCCACAGCTAATATCAAACTGAACGGAGTAAAACTGAAAGTTTTTTTTTTACATAGAACTGGAACCAGACAAGGTTGTCATTTACCACCATTACTATTCAACACAGTTCTGGAAGTTAAAGGCAATGCAATCAGGCAAAAGAAGGATACAAAGGGCATCCAAGTGTCAGAGGATGAGGTCAAACTCTCTCTCTTTGCCAGTGATATGATCTTATACTTAGAAAACCCCAGAGACTCAACCACAAGACTCAACCACTCTGGAAGTAATCAAGAAATACAGTAATGTTTCAGGGTATGAAATATATGTCCATAAATCAGTAGTATTTGTATATGCCAATAACAGCCATGTTGAAAACATAAACAAAGATACAATTTCCTTCACGGTATCTTCATAGAAAATGAAATACCTACGAATATCCCTAGCAAAGGAGGTGAAAGATCCCTATAAGAAGAATTACAAAACCCTAAGAAAAGAAATAGCAGAGGACATTAACAAATGGAAGAACATACCATGCTCTTGGTTGGGAAGAATTGATATTGTTAAAATGTCTATACTACCCAAAGCAATCTACAGATTTAATGCAATCCCCTGTAAAATACCAACATCAGACTTTGAAGAAGTATAAAAAATAGTTCTCATTTCATATGAATCCGAAAATACGTTATATAGACAAGGCAATGTTTAGTAATAAAAACAAAGCCAGAGACATCACTCTACCAGACTTGAGTTTATATTACAAGTCCATAGTGATCAAAACAGCATGGTATTGGCAGAAAAATAGAGACATAAACATATGGAACCAAATAGAGAACCTAAGTAGTGAAACCAGTCTCTTATAGCCATCATGATCTTTGATAAATGAAACAACAGCATACAATGGGTTAAAGAAACTCTATTCAATAAATGGTGCTGGGTGTACTGGATAAACACACATAAAAGACTGAAACTGAACCCACACCTTTCACCACTTAAAAAAATTAGCTCAAAATGGATAAAAGATTTAAATCTAAGAAACGAAATGATAAACACCCTAGAAGAAAGTCTGGGGAAACTCTTGAGGATGTTGTCCTGGGGAAAGGTTTTATGAAGCAGACTTCAGTGGCAATGACAACAACAAAAATAAACAAATGGGAATTAATTAAGCTGAAAAGCTTCTGAACAGCTAAGGACACAATAATTAAAGCAAATAAATGACCTTCAGACTGGGAAAAGATATTTGCATGTTATGAATCTGACAAAGGCTTGATAGCCAGGATCTATAGAGAACTGGCCATCTGAAAGCAGAAAGCGCTTCTCCTTAGTAATAGAAAATTTACATGCACATGTGGCCATCTTCCTGGAACTGGATGGTAGAAGAGGCCTGTGCTATAGAAAGTATGGGCACAGGACATCTGTATAGTTGCTTCATCTTGCAGAATTTCTTTTGGCCAACCTCTGATGCATGCCAAGGAATCAAAGCCCTCAGTGAAAGTCAATTAATTATGGCCCTATACTGAAAGACTAATGCTTTATGTAAATTCATAAGCAAAGCCTTATCAAGTTCTCCAACTTGGAGTGATTTGATACAGTCTGTAAAGAGGTTCACAGAGACCTTCAGAAAGTCATTTAGGTCACCATTCACAGGTGTGAAGAAGCACCGGGTTCCCAAAGAGCTGGAAGTCCATGAATGAGAGCAGGTAGAGAATTCCAAGGACTCATTGTCTTAATGAGGCTCCACCTCCCTGCCTTCCTTTCTTAGTGACACCATCACCTCAATTATAAAACATTATCAACAGCACCTGAAGTCCTCTTGTGGTAAAAAATAAGTAGAACTAATTATATGTGGGTCATTATTACTAATTAAGATATGTGGATATAATTTCTTTTCTATTTTGTTTGCTGTCCTTTTTTCTTTTACTGAATATAATAAAGGTATAAAGATAAATATTTTAATTTATTGAATTTTAATCTTTCTCTCTTTATATGAATTTAGGCTTGTAAGTTTTCTTATTATATATGAAAACTTGAAACTTTAGGAACCTCACTCTAGGAGTTGAGAGTGATTGCAATATTCCTGTGCTTCATTTGGAAGTATAATGCTTCTTCACAATAAAACCATGTAAGATGGGGGAAGAAAGAGAAATTAATTTGTCGATTTGTTTGACCAAGCCAGCAAAGCTTCTAGCACCTTGGTGATCCAAATAGGTTAGCAGACCAGTAGCAGCATCACTTAGGAGTTTGCTGAAACTGCAAAATCCTGGTCCTCCCCTTCCCTCCAGATCTACTGAGTCAAAAACATGCAGTGTAAGAAGTTGTCTGGGTGGTTCTTATGAACTTTGAATCTTTAGGAGCACTGCTTTAATGCACCTTTATCTTTCTTCTTTCAAAACAGTGTATTCTTTACATTAATTTAATTCTCATAATCTCCTCTTTTAAGTGTTCATTGATCTTCTCCCTTGTATTAGTCATTTTATTATGTGGCCTTTAGTATGCAGATGGCCAAAGGATGGAGAGATCATCACACAGAACATGTAAGAATACAAGATAAGAAATGTGTAGGGCATGAGGAATGTACTTTAATTCTTGAGTGAATGCTTATCTACAAAGGTGGATCTCTTTTTAATGTATGGTAGGTATATAAGGCACTGGTTAAGCATGTTCCATGAATTGATGCAAAATATAAGGTCAGGGTAGTGAAGATGATAGGAAGCAAGCATTCTTATTCCACAAAAGACTTGTGAAAATTAAAGAGATTTAAGTATTTTTTAAAGTTGGGTGAATTGAATGAAAATAAGGAGTCTAGTAGTAAGCAACATGATGTTACCTTGATCTTAGCATTGTATGTGCTTTCCACTAATAAAGTCTTCTCATGTTTGTGCATATAAAATTCTTTTCAAAGGAGAAATCAAGCAAACTAGCACACACATATGCACAGAACACACACACACCTACACAGCATTGATTAAAATGGATCTATTCACTAACTTTGGATACAGAGTACTACTAATGCATAAC
Source organism: Otolemur garnettii (assembly GCF_000181295.1). Lineage (NCBI taxonomy): Eukaryota > Metazoa > Chordata > Mammalia > Primates > Galagidae > Otolemur > Otolemur garnettii. The sequence continues at coordinate 5,072,489 of NW_003852403.1, read as the reverse complement.
TAGGTCAATAATCATAACCTAGACTTACACGATGTGAGGCTGCACTTGTATTTCAAAGCTACAGACAATCAATGCCCTTCTTTGATTCTTGCACTCTCTTTCATTAATTTTGGCCCAACACATGGCCCACTCTAATTAGTCTGTCTTTAATGGAAGCAGTAACTGAATGTCAACACCAGGGTAGGTCACTAAATGCCACTTCTGTTGTTAAAAATGAAGGAAACAGCCCAGGAGAGCACACCAAACACAGCAGGAAACATGGAACAGTAAGAACATGGGTGAAGGGGGAGGTGTTGGTAATGAATGATAATGAAACGAAGGAGGCTAATGTCTATCACAAGATCTGAAGCTAATAATAATCTTATTTTCTATTTAATGAGGGAGGGATAGTCTTCAGAGGAAAGGTAAGCTTTTGATGTTATAAGCAAAATGTTCTGGGTTAGAGGGAGACTTAAGTGAGAGCTTCCTTGTATTAAAGTACATTAAGAGTAACCATGATAGAAGCAAAAATTATGTTCAAGATTTTTAAGCCATGTATTTTAGTCATTTTAAAGAATAAAATATTCATAAAGTGTTTTGGTTATGATTGAATGAATGTTTGCTGCTTGCTCTTTGAATACTTTGAGGGGTATTTTGGGGGTTTGTGTTCATGTATTTGACAAATCTGTCTCTCACAATGTTCCTGTCCAGGCTTGTTGCCATATTCACATTTTAAAGACTCAGAAGCTGGGTACAAATACTAGTGGGTAAATGTTGCAAAGTGAATTATTCCTTACAGAAAATGTCTTGTGTGTGTGTGGTGGTTCCCAATTACTTACTGAAGCTTTATGTTGTGTACATCTTATTACTCTCAATCCAATCTTCCAGTTGGAAAAAATGTCCAGTGTTCTCTACAGCATGTGTCTAATGATGTTCTGTATGTGGTAGGATTTCAGAAAAGCCAACTGTTTTTCTCAGTGGGCTACACTCATACTCAGCACTCTGTGATCAGAGGTGTGTATTTTTCCCTCACAGTAACTAGACAAATTATCCAATATCAGCTGGATATTCTGCAATTCAATTCAATTCTAACATTAACTGGACTTAGTGCAGACCCCTGAGACAAGGGTCCATCCCATAGGAAAGACCCCAACTTCACACTCTGGTCATAGTAATGGGTTCCCAGGTTACCCACCAATTCTCTCCAATGTGGCTACAAATTGATTGTTCCAGGATCTCCTCCTCAGGTTTGATTATTTACTACAATGGCTCACAGAACTCAGAGAAACACTTAGGTTTACTGGTTTATTATAGAGGATATCACAAAGAATATCGCTGGACAACCAAATGAATAGGTACACTGGGAGAGGTCTGGACGGATCCCAAGTGGGGGAGCTTCTGTCCCTGTGGAGTTGAGATGTGTCACCCTCTCCGAACATGGATGTGTTTGCCAACCTAGAAGCTCTCTGAACTTCATCTTTTAGGGGGATGGCTTCAGTATGTAGGCATGCTTGGTTATCAACTCAATCTTCAGTTCCTTTTTCCTTCTTAGAGGTTGGGGGTTGGGTTCAAAACTTCTAATCTGGCTCAGTGCCCATAGCGCAGTGGTTATGGCACCAGCCACATACACAGCCCAGGCCAGCTAAACAACAATGACAACTGCACAAAAATTAGCTGTGTGTTGTGGTGGGTGCTTGTAGTTCCAGCTATTTAGGAGGCTGAGGCAAGAGAATCGCTTAAGCCCAAGAGTTTGAGGTTGCTGTGAGCTGTGATACTACAGCACTCTACCAAGGGCAGACATAGCGAGACTCTGTCTCAGGAAAGAGAAAAAAACTCCCTTCTAATCCTGGCTTTCTGGTCATCAGCATGAATCCAGGAGGCTTTAGGAGCTCTGTTTCAAAAATGAGAAATGACGACCAAATATATCTTTCTTGTATCAGAGTATCACATCACTAAATGTGTTTGTAACTTACATACTCTTCAATATCCATTTTAATAATGAAAATATTATTTTAGTGTCTCTCACAATAGTGATTCCCTTGCTGACTACTAAATCTTTGAACTCCACCATTAGTTCTAGAGATTATGAAGGATTTCTTGTAAAGTACATTTATAGACTGATATTACTATCTTATCATATTAATTTAGAATTTTTCCATATGGATTAGTTGATTTTGAATAAGAGACGGCAACAAAATATCATTAATAGTAAATCTTTTCATTAATATTTTCTCATAGATTTTCATGACTGATGCTTAATGTAGTGAAACAAAGCTTCCTTTGTAATGTCTTGGAATTTAAATAACTACACTGTGAAGATTTGAACAATACCCAAGATAATTTTTTTAAACAGATATATAAACTCTAAGCTTAGAAATTTATTTTTGAGCTGTTTAATAAATGCCATCATACTTTTGCTTGTAATTTATAAGTCATCTTTAAAAAGATTTACCGAGTACACACTAGTAACTCAGTAAATGCTTGTCAAATGAATGAATCTGCAAGTATCTTCTTCAATTAACCTTGTAAGTGGATCAAGTGCTGTAGTCTCTTTTGCACCCAAAAAGTTGAAACATGAAATAAATGCTCAGACAAGGAGTTAAGTGCTGGGATCCTATAACTTGTTCCCTGCTCCTGAAGTGATATCAAATTACACATGATGCACAAATAAGACAAAAAAATGAGAATTAGAAAAACAGTATAGCCATGATAGATTAATTGAATTGGTGGTCCTAATTAATATTTTTTCTGCATCCATTTTTTGTCTCTTCTAGTCCCTTCCCATTCTGACTCTGGGCTGAATGGGCTTCTTCAAGTCACTGGATATAGTAGAAGTACAGGGTGCTGGTTCTAAGTCTGTGTCTCAAACATCTTGCATCCTGCTTAGGTTCTCTCTTTCCTTCTCATTCCAGTCCTCTATCAAGATTTTGTGAACATTCCTGGATACCTGAAAGATAAGATATGTGGAGAGAAGCCATGGCTCAGCTAACAGATAGTCAATTCCCAGAAGCAGATGGAGTTTTGTTTATCAGAGATTTATGAAACTACCTAAAATGAGAAGAACCTTCCAGCTAAGTATAATCAAAGTTTTCAATCAACAGAATCCTGAACTACAACACTGGTTGTTGTTTAAGCCTCTAAATGTAATAGATTGGTATAAATCAGTATGAAACTATTGCATGAGGTTAAAAGCAATTGGACCCTGGGATTGCAGACTAATACAACCTCTATGGAAGGAAGCATGGAGAATTCTCAAACAGCTAAAAGTCCACCTTCCATTTGATCCTGCAATCCCTTTACTAGGAATCTACCCAGAAGAACAAAAATCATTTTACCATAAGGACATTTGCACCAGAATGTTTATTTCAGCTTAGTTCACAATTGCCAAAATGTGGAAGTGACCCAAGTGCCAGTCAACTCATGAATGGATTTACAAACTGTGGTATAGGTATACCATTGAGTACTATTCAGCCATAAGAAAAGATGGAGACTTTACATCTTTTGTGTTCACCTAGATGGAGTTGAAACACATTCTTAAAAATATCAAATTTACTCAATACTAACATGAATCCAATATACTATAAACAACATGAAAGAAAAAACACTAGTGTAGCAAGGAGGAGGAGAGAAGGGGGGAGGGGAGGGGACAGGAGGAGGGCAATTGGCAGGGACAGGATGTCACCTAATGTGCACAATGTGAGGGTGTCCAACACACCTCCTGGATGAAGGGCTCAATTACAACTTGAACTTTACCTCAGAAATGAAAACAATGTATTCTAAACATTGGTACCCTCATATTAATCTGAAATAAGAAAAAGAGCAGTGGACCCTGGATATATTTGGAAATCTTTCTAAAACTTACTTCCTTATGTAGAAATATAACTTATCAAGTTGTTGTAAGGCTTAAATTTGTACAAGGCATGTTCCCTTAGATGGACTTAAAGTGGCAATTGTTACTACTGCTTTTGCAAATTCTACCACTATTATAATAAACCAATTATTATATTAATAATACTGATATTTTATATCCTATGGAAAAATGGAGGAGGTAGCAACTTAACTTTCCCTTTAAGTGACAGGAAATGCTAAAGAGAGGTGGGCATATATGAGCTGAATCTTGAAAGTCCTTTTAGGTGTGGATTGAAAAAATCCTAGCAAAATTTGGCCTGTATTGATACTGGAAACGAAATAAATGAATTCTTTTTTTTTTTTTTTTTTTTTT
>NW_003852403.1:5055410-5067153 GCF_000181295.1 Otolemur garnettii | reverse complement strand
GAGATTACTATGTCATTGTGTTTAAATGAGTCTCCAGTGCAACCCACTGTGAGCCTGGGTTACAGGGCTGCTGCTGACATTGCCACATGATATGTAGCTGGATTAAGAAAAGCACTATGTTCTCTTGGGTTTCTAATAAACTATCAATTATTATGGGCTAAATTCTGGATGCTTCTTACCACTGTAGTTCGGATCTTGTTCCTGAGTTCTAGCTCCATGCATTCAATGATCTATGCTTCAAAAGGCACATATTAACCACAATTTCAGCACGAACTAACTGATCTTCCTTTTGATAACAGAAAAACAGACCAATCAGAAAAATGAGCAAAGGGTGCAATTAGCTGTTTCATAGTATAGGGCAATCTGATGGCCATTAACTATGTGAAAAAAAAATGGTTTTACTTTTTCAGAAAAATAGAAATCAAAATCATAATAAGAGAAAAAAATGTCAGACTAGAAGCAAACTGTAAACCCACAGATCCCAAGGGAAGAAGATTAAATGGGTGATGCTGGCAAACTTGAGGGCTCCAGCCTGCAGCGTCCAGTAATCCACAAAAGAGTGAAATGAGACCTCCCATGCCTTAGCCCCAGCCCTGGCCCTGAGCAAGTGCCACCATGGCCAGCTCACACTGCTAGTCCTTGGACATGCCACAGCTTCAGGGAAGAAAAGTGGCACTAATCAAGTTACAAGTGCGTTTCTCACCCTGAGGAAACTTTCCCTAGCTGTTAGTGGAAGTAGGCAAACACTATATATCTGATAAAGCTTAATAACCAGAATCTACAAAGAGCTCAAGTAAATAAGAAGAAAAAAAATCATAAGTGAGCAAAAGACATGAACAGAAGATTTTCAAAAGAAGATGGACAAATGGCTAACAAATGAGAAAAAATGGTCAACCTTACTAATGAGGAAAATACAAATTAAAACCACAATGAGATGTCATCTTGGGCCTGTTAGAATGGCTTTTATTAAAAAGTCCAAAAGTAATAAATGCTGGCACGGATGCAGAAAGAAAGGATCACTACAGATTGTTGGTGCAATTGCAGATTGGACAACCTCTATGGAAAATAGTATGGAGATACTTCAAAGAACTAAAAGTAGATCAAATGATTCAGCAATCCCACCACTGGGTATTTACACCAAGAAAAATAAGTCATTTTATCAAAAAGACATCTGTACTTGAATGTTTTTTGCAGAACAATTTATAATTGCAAAGATGTGGAATCAACAGAAGTAACCATTAGTTCATGAGTAGATTAACAAAATATGGTGCCTTGGAATACTACTCAGCCTTGAAGAAGGATGATTTAATGCCTTTTGCAACCCTTTGGATGGAATAGAGACCATTATTCTGAGTGAAGTATATAAAGAATGAAAAAACAACCCTCACGAGTGCTCACTGTTAAGTTGGAACTAACTGAGGAACAACACATCTTCTCAGAGGAATGTACAACTTAATGGAAATAAAACAGGGGGTACAGGGAGGAGGGGTTGGATGAAAACTTACCTAAAATGTATGGTAAATATAATCTGAGTGGTTATATTTACACTAATAGCCATGACTCAAGCCTTATAAAAGCAATCTATGCAACCAAAAGTATTTGTACCCCTATAATACTTTGAATTAAAAAAAAAGAAACTATAAAAAACCCCTAATGAGATATTATCATAAATTTACCAACTAGTTAGAACTAGAAAAGATGGCAATACAAAGCATTGGTAAGGACGGAGCTGTGAGAATTCTCATACACTGCTAGTAGGAATATACATATTTGCCACCAAAATACTTTGGAAAAGTGATCATTATTTATTGCTTTAATCTAAACTATATATATTTAATAGTTCAACAATTTCATTTCCAATAGAAAAACATGTATATGTAAAATAAGACATAAGTATGAAAATGTTCATAGAAGCCTTATCCTAATAGAGTTGACTCCTGAACTCTTCCACATAGTCAAAAATGTATATATACATTTGACTCCATGAAAACATAACTGCTCATAGCCTGTTGTTGAATGGAAGTCTTACCAATAAGATAAATAATCAATTAACACATATTTTTGTATGCTATATGTGTTACACTGTAGTTCTAAACCAAAAATTACTCAGGTATCCACCAATAGCATACCTACCCTGTGTTATATCCATACAATGGAATCTCATGCAGTGATAGAAATGAAAAACCTTGCACTACACCACAGCATGTGTGAATCTTACATAGATAATGCTCTCCAAAAGAAGTGAGTCATAAAAGAATTCTCTAAACTTTTCAGTAATATCAGCTCCAAAATGGGAAAAAATGAACTATTGGGTTAGAACAATAGACACTGGTTACATTTAGGAAAGAAAGAGAGGGACTATGTCACAGGGGGTCCCTGGGAGATCCCTGAGAAGCTAGCCATATTTTATTTCTTGTACTTTGGTGCTGGTTAGACAAATGTTTGTTTTGTGACAGCTCATTGAACAGTTGCATTCCTAGCATATTTGACTCCCAGAGAGATATTTTAATAAGCCTCTCTTCTATATGACAAAATTAATTTTAGTAATAATTATATTATCATCTCATAATAATTCAGATTTTTCTTGATTCCTTTTTAGTTTTCAAATCACTAAAATAGGAGAGTAAATGTCAATGAATATTTCACTTTATAGTTTGCTCTGTTTCACCGTTTTACATTTTAACACAAACACAATCTCCAAGTAGTCGGAATAATTCAATTGAATAACTGAAGTTCTGTTTTTCAGTTGAACTATTAAAAACAAACTTCAGTTTTATAGCAACATGTGATCATTGCTTATTATTGAATGTAGTGTCATATGTTGGAGACTTGAGCTGCACCCAAAACAAACTTGTAAGGTTAGAAACCATGATTCCATTGGTTTGCTAGAGAAGATACCACACAGCTGGCAGGCTAAATAACAGAAATGTAATTTCTCACAGTTCTATAGGTAACAGTTCAAAATCAAGGCATCCCCAGGGCTGGTTTCTTCTGAAACCTCTCTGCTTGGCTTGTAGATGGCTCCTTCTGGCCATGACTTCATACAGCCTTTGCTCTGTGTGTGCACATCCCCGGTTTCACTTCCATGTATCCTGATCTCTTATCATGATGCTAGCCAGATTGAATTAGGGCTCACCCTAGGGACCTCATTTTAAATTAATTTCCTTTTGAAAAGCCTTATCTTCAAATATAGTCACATTCTGATGTACTGGGGATTAGGAATTCAACATTTGAATTTTGGGCAGGGACACAATTCAGCCTGTGACGGTTAAGAACATAACTCTTGAGATGAACGTTGGTATCTTGTCCTTATGTGTTAGGACTTTATGACTGGGAGTTCTCTGGATTGACATTCATATTGAATCCAGAGTTTATTAAAACAAAAGTAATAACATGGTAATTCTATACAAACCCGTCTCTATTTAAAGCTAAGTAGTAAGCACCCAGCTGTTCAGAATTTAAATCAATACAAGATTGTTTTTTTTTTTTTTTCAGGGAAGAGTATTTTATTACTGACATTGTTCAGAGATATTGGCCCAGAGTGATAATTAAAAGTTTTGATAGTTTTTTACTGTTTTTAAGTTTTCTATAGACAGTGCACCCCTTCGTGCCTGAAAGTGGGTCCCTACCATTTCCAACAGGAGTGCCCTTGGAATACCTCTGTCATAAAAATTGATATTTATGATTTATTCCTTTCTCTGTATTTATACTATATTTTAATACTAGTAAAAAATGTTGACTTGTAAGCTAGATAATTCAGGGTTCAAATCCTCCAGATCTGTGCATGGTGTTACCATGAGCAAGCTACTCAGATTCTCCATTGTCATGTTTTAACCTATAAAAAGAGTATTAAACTATTTACCTCTAAAGACCATTGCAAAGATTTAAATAAAATGATGTACTGTATGTAATATACTTTGCTACATTCCAAGCAGAGAGTAAAATGCCCACCATTGTGTGAATCACAGAGAATTCTACTTACTATCTTTGCACTTCTTTGCCTCATTTACTTAATTTTAAGCTTTTTGGGAAGAGAGGTGATCTCAGATGAATGAATAAATTTGTTAGCTATTACGTGACAAGCACCATTAGGAATGGACTTGTGGGTTGGCCAATCAAGTAAGAAAAACCCAGCAATATGTTTTACTGTGTTATGGAGACATGTGTAGGATGCTGGAGGAGGGCTGATAAGGGAGGGACCAAGTTTCCGGAGCTATCCTGCAGGAGAAAGGCTTCCTGCAGGAGATTGATTTGAGCTTAGTTTTGAATCCTGTGAACTAACAATAAAAAACCCAGATCGGTAAGTAGGCTATGATAGATTGAGACCTATAGGGCAGTAGTGCTCCAGTGCTCACTTAGGGGTGATTTTTCCTGACAGAGGACAATTGGCAACGTCTAAAGACACTTTCGGTGATCAATACTGTGGGGATGCTACCCGCACCTAGTGGGCAGAGACCAGGATGGCTGCAGAACACCCTCCAAGGCCTAGGACAGCCCCACAGCAGAGAATCATCCTGCTCAAAGTGTCCGTAGTGCTGACGTTGAGAAAGCCTGTTATAAGATCTATTTTAAAGAGAGCTAGAAAAAGATAACATGAACTATTCTTGGGCAAAAGTTTGTCTTTTATTGTTATTGTCTTTTATTATTATTTTTTAAAATCAAGATTGGCTGGAGTGGTGGAAGGCTTGCTGTTCAAAGTATACACAAACTGTGTAAGTACAAGCATCCCTAGTCAGGACCCCAGGCTGCGTGCGAGTGGGAAACCCTGTCCTTGCACATCCAGGGCGACACAGGCTGTAGTTTATTCTTCAGTGCTGTTTCCAGAAAAAGGAAGGTAAGTAAAAGATGCCACTATAGTGTGCAGAGCTGCACATCAGAAGAAACAGGGCTTGGGCTGATCAGTAGTATCCTCAGAGAAAAGCAGGAAAAATAGGCGCTAAGGATTAGAAGAAAATAGAATCCCTTAAATGCATTTGAAAACATGAAAAAGGATAAAAACAAGATGTAGAAATTTGCAAAGATATTTAAACTACAAAATCAATGCTGCTATTTTCTGTATCTTAATCAATTAATTTTAATTTATGTTTCATTCCACTGTCATTCCGATTTTCCTTAGGATTATTCTTATTAGTTTTTTGTTAAAAATAATTAGTTAACTTCTTGGTTGTCCTTTTATGCTCAATAATAAAAGTATTTGGAGTTATGCATTTTCTTCTAGGTACAACTTTGTCAGAATTCTGTATTGAAGATTGATATACGTTTTGAATGATGTTTTTAATATTTGAAAGACTTTTTTTCAGACAGTTACCCCAGACTGGAGTGCTGGGGCATCAGCCTAGCTCACAGCAACCTCAAACTCTTGGGTTCAAGTGATCCTCCTGCCTCAGCCTCCCAAGAGCCACTGTGCCTGGCCTGAAAGAATGTTTTAATAGTTCTATGCTGTTTTATTTCTTTATGTGACATGGGGTGGTAAGTTTTATTTGTTTTTAATTACTTGTTTAATCGCAAAAAGTGATTAATATTTGGAATTTATTAAGATTTTCCTTGTAGCACCAACTGATTATGTAATGTCCTGTGTACCTTCCATAAGAAAATGCTACACATTGTACAATGAAGTGTCAATCAATGACATACCATGTATACAAATGAAGTATCAAAAGATTATAGTACTGTATTTTTAATGTATATTTTCAGATTTATTTATTTATTTATTTTTGAGACAGTCTCACTTTATCACCTCCAGTAGAGTGCTATGGTGTCATAGCTCACAGCAACCTCAAACTCCTAGGCTCAAGCAATTCTCTTGTCTCACCCTCCCAAGTAGCTGGGACTATAGGTTCCAGCCACAATACTTGGCTTTTTCTTTTTTAGAGATGGGGTCTCGCTCTAGCTCAGGCTGGTCTGGAACCAGTGAGCTCAGGCACTCTACGTGCCTTGGCCTTCCAGAGTGCTAGGATTACAGGTGTGGGCCACCACTCCCAGCCTGGATATGTTATGATCCTTTTTAAAGCAAATGAAAGAACCACTTCTGGAAGCAGGACCAGGAAAAATTATATAATAAAAATGATAAAATAGAAAATTATAACATGCTGTAATAAAAGTTATGTGAATGTGGTATCTTCACAAAATATATTATTGTATTGAACTCATCCTTCTTGTGCTTATGTAAGATGATAAAGTGCCTATGTGATGAGATGAAATGTGTGAGTGGTGTGGGCATTGTGATGTAGCGTTAGGCTACTATTAACCTTGAACATAAGCAATGCAGTACTACAATAGTTGATCTGATAATCAAGACAGCTACTAAATAACTAAGTGATAGGTACTGTATACAGCATGGATACGCTGGACAAAAGGATGATTCACCTCCCAAGTGCAATGAAAAGGACCAGAAGAGATTTCACTATACTGCTCAGAATACTGTGGAACGTAAAACTTATAAATTGTTTGCTGTCGGTACCCACTATGGCACCAGGTCACCGCACGAATAAAAACAGCCAGACATGAATTGAAGGTACATGCCTGCAAAAGGTGGGCTTCCCATCTTTTCTCTGAAAGAGCCAGGAGAAACCTCACTCTTGGCCTTTTATTGAAGCCTGATACAATACGAGTGGGGACCCATGTGTTTAATGGTTGCTAAGTGCTCTTTCTGCCCAGGCTCAACTCCCATCCTGCTGCCCTACAAATGTTACAAAGTATTAACACTTGCTTGCTAAGAAGCTACTGATCTTATCTCATTAACGCCTGCAGTTGCTTGAGGGCTTGTCTCTGGGCTGCAAAATATCTCCTACAGTTTGTTTTTGTAATTTTCCATTTAATATTTTTGGACCATAGTTGACTGTGAGTAACTGGAAACTGTGGATAAAGGGGGAACTCCTGTGTCTGTATTTTACACCCAAAATACCTGCATTTATATATATAAAAGATATACTTTTATTTAAATTTTTAGTTATTTCATCAAATTCATATTCCTATTTTTTTCTCAATCTGTCAAAAGCTTAGAGGAGTTTCTAAAGTTTCCTATAGTGATAGTGATTTTGCCAATTTGTTTCTATTTACTATAGAGATTATTTCATCTATTTAAAAAATATCAGGGATTGCAATTATATTAGTATCATAGAATTTATAGCATAAAACATTAAAATGGACAAAGAATGTTTTATATTGACATTTCATTATTAACATATCTTTATTGTGGTTTATAACTTTTTGTCACTAATTACAAAACAGATTTGTGCTTATGTTTTCTAATAAGGTCAGAAGTTAGAAATACCTTCTCATTTGTCTCTATTATACCATTCTATTTATTCTTTTCAAACTATAATTTTTTCTCCTGCCCCTTCAAACTATTATTATGCATTAGTTTTGTTTAATTATTAATAACATTATTAATTACTAATTAATTAATTGGCTTGTTGCATTTAATTGATTCTTTTTTTCTTATTTATTTTTGTCCTCTGTAGTTCTATGAGAATCAGATTCATGTCTGTCTTGTAAGATGCTATGCCTCCAAGCTATACACAGTTCTTGTATACAATGAACACAATGACACAATATTTTTGAACAAATATGTAAGTGAATGAACAAATGGAATGGTTGCCATCCATTTTCTACAATTAGTTACAAAAGCAAACATAGTTTTTGGCTTCCTTGCATCCTCATCCTTCCATACTTTTATTGGCATATTTCGGACTTTAGAGCAACCCCAGGCTCTATGGTCAAGGCTTTCCTTTCCCCATAGTGACCTCCTGAATGCGTCCCAGCAAATTTTATTCCTGATTTCTGTTTATAAGGAGATTACCAGGAACCCACAAAGTCCAGGAAACTTGTATCAAGGCTCTGGGCGGGGTTCTCTGCACTCCTCTGTGGTATGTCCTTCTTGACAATAGGATCATACTCTCATTTGACCTGGTGTGGGTCTCCTGAGATTGGAACCAATGCCTTGTCATTGAACTTTTTTTTTTTTAATTTCAGGTTTATGTAATGGTACAAACAGCCAAATCACAATATTTGAATTTGTTAGGTGGAATCCTTCTTGTAGTTATGTTCTGTACCCAAAAGGTGTGCCATCATTGAACTTTTTTAAGAAAATGACTGAACCACTTCTGGAATCAGGACCAGTAAAAAACTTTAAACAAGAGCTTTTGGGAATAGAATGGAGTCCCTTTTAGGAAATAACTAGGTTCTTTCCCAGAAGTAAAAGTTGTCTAATCATCCATTCAGAAATATATTTATTTACAAAACTTCTACTAAACTTGAATGAGGGACTGGGCTCTACCCCATTTTCTGGGAAGCAAACAATATTACAGAATCTGCCATAAAGCAGCTGAAGCAGACACAACATCCCTACAGGTTTCTTATAATACACCTTTTGAGAACCATATATGAGTAGAAGAACATGACATTTGAATCACAGCTTGAGATAGGTTTACATTTTGCCATGCTGTCCAGGAGGAGAGTAAGAATGTTTTAGAAAGCAACACTCTGAATCCAGACTTTTGGGGAATGGTGTATCATTTCAGGTGGCTTGTTGAGAAGGAGATACAGAGAGAGTTTGAGCAGGTGAGAGGCAGGATGCTGCTCTCAAGGTAGAGAGAGGTGAGCATGCCAGTCACAGGGCAATGCTGTACATGCTATTATGGAACTACGGAACTTGCAGCAGAAGTACAGATATGGAGAAAGCAACCAGAATCCTGGGAAGCTGGGGAAAATTTCAGGGAGATTTTTGAGTTGAGTTTTGACAGTTTTATCTAAATCTAGTAGCACTTTATATAATGTAATGTTTTCTCTGTGAAGATTTTTAACATAATCTTCCTCTGTTAGTCCATTTTGCATTGCTATAAAGGAAATACCAGAGTTTGGGTAATTTATGAAGAAGTTTATTTGGCTCATGGTTCTGCCATCTATACAAGAAGCATGGTGCCAGTATCTGCTTCTGGTGAGGGTTTCATGGAGCTTCCAATCAAGGTGGAAGGGGAAGAGGGGGAGGCATGTCATATGATAAGAGAAAGAGAGAGAGAGAGAGAGAGAGAGAGAGAGAAAAGGTGGTGCCAGGTGCAACCTGCTCTCATGGGAACTAATGAGAAATCATTTCTATCATGGGGAGGGTATTCATGAGGGATGGACCCTCATGGCCAAAATACCTCCCACCAGACCTCACATTTAATGCTATGGATCTAGCTTCAACATGAGATTTTGGGGAGCCAAACATCCAAATCATATAACTTCCCAAGGAATCTATGAAATAAGCACTCTTATTTTCCCTCTTTTAGAGATGAAGACACTAAGCCATAGATAGGTTAAGAACTTGGCAAGAGACACACAATGAATAAGTGTGGAGTCAGGACCCAAACCTAGTCTGTCTAGATTCAGAAGGTAAACTCTCCACAAGCAGAAAAACCTATGATCAGGGCCATGTAACAAGGCAGAGGAATGCGTGACAAGTTCCTACCTCTCAGTGCAGGGCTGTACAGGTCTGAAAACTCCTGGAAACTTCATTCAAAGTGCTATGTCTATGTTATTTGTCTTTATCAAAATACACATATAGGACATTTCCAGATTCTCAAAGGTTCCATGGCCACAATAGAGCAGAGAAGAAATGGTGTGAGTGGAAAAGGAGGGTGGCCTCAGAGGGAGATGGAAAATTTGAGGAAGGGCAAAACTATTCTGCTGCCAGAGTTGGGAATTCATAGTCCAAAGGACACCACTGGGAAGGACAAAGCCCAGTCTTAAGAGCTGTCACCTGGGCACTGTTTTGACACTCAAAGCAGGTCTGGTGTCCTCTGCTTAACATACACACACCCAACCCCAGCCCCAGAGATCATTCTGTGACTGGGATGGAGTCACAATGAGCAAGAATTCCTCTGGAATTATGCTGATGAAAGATGTCACTATGCAAACCTCAGAAATGACCAACATGCCCCTCTCCTGGAAACCTATAATGTTTCCTGCTGCTCCACTCAAACTATGGTTACCCAGATCTGCCACTCTCCAGACCTGAGATAAGGTTATTAGAATACTCAATCATTAAATTACCACTACTTCCCAACAGTACCCAACTCAGACCAGACTCCAAATTCTGTGAACTATCTCCCACAGCTTCAAAGCACAAAGTCTAATATGACAAAAGTCCTCTCCTGATAATTCAGCCTTAGGACACCTCAAGGTTCTCCCTGATGTGCAGTCTCCCTTGTTGCACCAAGTACCAAAAATAGCAACTTTGATTGGCAATAGGTATGTTCCTGGTGGCCTTTGGCTCTTTGCCACCAATCCTCCCATTAGTCCAACCTCAAAGCATCTCTGTGGGAAGCACAAAAATGGAATTAGAAACTTTACTTTAAATCTATAAATACTGGAAATTTTTCAGAATAGTTTGTTCAAATTCAGAACAAACTATTCTGAATAGTTTGATTCTAAATTTGTGAAACATTAAGTCTAAACCCAAAGTTTTAATTCAAAATCTTAAGCAGTATCTCCAAGGTGGGGCTCCCCAAGCTGCTGCCATTCAAGGTAAGAATATAGTATAGTCACCCTAGAGGGAAAGTAAGGCATTGTCCTAGAGTAGGGAGTCATGTTGAGCTATGTGTCTTGCAGCTCCAGAACAGAACAGAAGAGGTCAGCAACTCAGGAGGAAGAGGTGGGAAGATCTCTTAAGGTCAGGAGATTGAGATCAGCCTGGTAAACACAGCAAGACATTGTCTCTCCAGAAAAAGAAAAAAATAAACCAGGCCTGGTAATGCAGGCCTGTAGTCCCAGCTGCTCAGGAGGCTAAGGTAAAAGGATCACTTGAGCCCCGGAGGTGGAGGCAGCAGTGAACACATATCCCATATCACTACAGCCTAGGTGACAGAGCAAGATTGTGTCTCAAAGGAAAAAAAAAAAAAAGGAAGAAGAATAGGGTCATACTTTTTCACAGCCAAAGTAGTGGTATTTTGTTTCAAAGATGAGAAAATGTAGGCTGTGAAGAGGATAGAACCTGGTTAAGATCACAAAGGTGGAAAGTCTTAGGTCTGTGTGACTGGAATGGAGCTTCAGCAGAGCAGTGCCCTGTGCTGATGGGATGGCGTGGCCAGGCTGCAGGAGGAGGGAGCAGAGTTGTCCTCTTGTTGGATGGAGAGAAGCTTCTCTGTGAAGTCACTTGGGCTGGGGTGGATATCTGATAGGGCTGTCAGAGTGGAGGCAACATTGGGCAGGGCCTGTGAGGCGAATCATAATCATTCAACAGACCATTTGGAATGTTTTTGCATGCATATTAAGAGCTCAGCACTGTGATTTTGCAGATTCATGTGAACATCACTCAGCATTTTAATTCTTTAAATAATTTGTCTCTCATACATTCCAGAGGAAGGTGATATCAGATGTGGGGAGAGAGATGACAGGAGGAGTAGAGTGGAGAATGGGGAGGTGGTAGCTTGGTCTAAAAGATTTCACATTGGAGTGGCAGATGGAATTGTGAGGGGAATATGAAGAGACTCTGGGAAAGAGTTTAGCAGCTGGTGAGATTGGGAAATTGGGAGAGAGATCTTTAGAAGAAATTTCCACCTTGAAAAATGCCCCAGAGTAGGTTTGACCTGAGAACAGCGTGGGAAGCAATGTAACAGACAGTGGGCTGTGAGGTCTCCATCTTTGTTACCGTGGCATCTCATAAATATTGTGCTATATACCATACCCTCCAGAGAGGTTAAGGGGAAATAAGAAAAAAAGAGAATTATGTGCTGGCTTTGGTTTGTGTTAGCCACAGATT
>NW_003852403.1:5054557-5055101 GCF_000181295.1 Otolemur garnettii | reverse complement strand
CGAGGAGGTGGAGCATATCCTTCACTACTTAAGTATGAGGTGCACACACTTCCTTCCAAACAGTAGACTATGGAAGTAGGGCAAGAGAACAACTTGAGAGTTGAGAAACTTGACAAACACCATCTCACTAGTGATCAAGATTAGCACTAAAGGTGATGAGCTATGTTGTTAGAACCATTGATAAGACGTGATGAGTATGGTGCTTTTCTGTGGTCTTCTTCCCTAAAACTCTTAACTCCAGTGTAGTCTTGAGAAAAACCTCAGGCAAATCCGAATTGAGGAGTGCTCTATAAAATACCTGACTTATTACACTCCTCAAACTGTCAAAGACATCAAAAACAATGAAAGCCTGAGAAACTGACATAGTCAAGAGGGGCCCAGGGGGATATAAGAACTAAATGTAACGTGGTTTCTGAATGGCATTCTGGAACAGAAAAAGAACATCAGGTAAAAACTAAGGAAATCTGAATGAAGTATGGACTTGACTCAATATCTACGAATGTAATCATGTATCAGTATTTATTCATTAATAGTAACTAACATA
>NW_003852403.1:5053482-5054185 GCF_000181295.1 Otolemur garnettii | reverse complement strand
TAAGTCCACAATTACATTTGGGGACTTCAATATCCCCCTCTCAACAATTGATTAAGTAACTAGACAGAAAATCAGCAAGGATAGAAAAATTCAGCACTACTCCAACTAACCCTGTCTCATTGACATTTATAAAATAATCCACCCAATCACAGCACAATACATAGCCTTTTCAAATTCCCGTAGAAGGCCAGGTACAGTGGCTCATGCCTGTAATCCTAGCACTCTGGGAGGCTGAGGTGGGTGAGTCACCTAAGCTCAAGAGTTTGAACCCAGCCTGAGCAAGAGTTAGACCTCATCTCTACTACTACTACTAAAAACTTGAAAAAATAGTTATTTTTTGGCAGATGCCTATAATACCAGCTACTTGGGAGACTGAGGCAAAAAGATTGCTTGTGCCCAAGAGTTTGAGGTTGCTGTGAGCTATGATGCCATCACAGCACTCTACAAAGGGTGACAGTGAGACAAACCAAACAAAAAAAAATAGAAGGTTAACTTTTAATTCTTTAAGAACTCTCCATACATCTTACCATAAAGGTTATATCAGAGACAAATGCCCATCAACCCATGAATGGATTAATAAACTGTGGCATACGTATACCATGAAATATTATTCAACCATAAGAAAATATAAAACATCTTTTATATTTACCTGGATGGAGTTGAAACATATTCTTCTTAGTAAAGTGTCTGAAGAATGAAAAAA
>NW_003852403.1:5050697-5052786 GCF_000181295.1 Otolemur garnettii | reverse complement strand
CCATGAGTCAGAGAATAAGTCTCAAAAGAAATGGAAAACATATGTTGGACTGAATACAAATGAAAATACAACATACCAAAATTTGTGGAACTTAGCTAAAGCAATATTGACAGGGAAATTCATAGAACTAATTGCTTACATTAACAAAGAGTAAAATTCTAAAATTAATAATCTAAGCCTTACCTCAAGAAATTAGAAAAGCAAGAGCAAAACAAACCTAAAGCAAACAGAAGGAAGAAATTAATAAAGATGAAACACAAATTAATAGTGAAGACAGAAAAATTTAGAGAGACTCCACAAAACAAAAAAGTGCTTCTTAGAAAAGATCCTAAAAATTAGCAAAACTATAGGAAGGGTGAAGAAACAAGATGGTCCAAAATATTAATATAAATATCAAGAAAGAAATAGCAAATATCACTATAGTTCAGGGGTGGGGAACCTGTGATCTTAAAGGCCACATGTTCAAGATCTTTAAGTGCAGTCTTTTGACTGAATCCAAGGCAAATGTGAAAATAAGTATACAATATGACCAAGTGTGCTTTCTTCCAGGGAGGCAAGATTATTTTAGTAGTCTAAAATTAATCAATTAAGTCATACTAACAAGCCAAAGATAAAGCACAATTTTATCAATAGATGCGACAGAAAAGCATTTCACAAAATTAAGTACCCATTCATAATAAAATCTAGGAACAGAGATCAACTTTCTGATCTTGACAACAAATATCTACAAAACAACCTATAGCCAACATTATAGTTAATTGTTATGATGAAATGTTTTCCAAGAACAGCAAAAAAAGAATTTCTGCTTTGTCCACTGATGTTTACCATAGTACTCAAAATTCTAGCCAGTATCATAAAACAATAAAAGAAAATAAACAACGTACAGATTTGAAAAAAGAAAATAAAACCATCCCTGTTTGTGGCTGGCATGAACAAAGAAAATTGAATCAACCAAAGTTTACTACAACTGAAAGACTAATTCAGTGAAGTCTCAAGATACAAGGGCAACATATAAAAATTAACTTGTTTTCCATTTTCTAACAATGAACCAGTTGAAACTGAAATTAAAATGTAGTATAATCACTAACTAACCAAACAACCACACATAAGTTAGTTGAAAATGTAGCAAAACATGTACAAGACTTCCGTGCAATAAACCGCAAAATGCTAATAAAAGAAAAAAGATCTAGATAACTGGAGAGAATACACTGTATTGTAAGACTCAACAAAACAGAGAGGTGTCAGTTCTCTGCAAACTGATATAAAGATTTACCAAAGCATTCTCTTTTACTTGCATCGACTCTATTTCAAAAGAGCTAAAGAACTTGACAACAATTTCCTGCCTTACTCC
Source organism: Otolemur garnettii (assembly GCF_000181295.1). Lineage (NCBI taxonomy): Eukaryota > Metazoa > Chordata > Mammalia > Primates > Galagidae > Otolemur > Otolemur garnettii. The sequence continues at coordinate 5,051,435 of NW_003852403.1, read as the reverse complement.
CCCAAACCTTCATTTGCGCATCTTTGGTTAGAAATGATTATGAAGAAGAGGACAGAGTAATTACTCTATATCCTAACCTGTACATTTTTCCAAAAGTGAAAGATTTGGGAGAAAAGTGTCCCCTCTTAATAAAATTATTAAAGCTGAAACAGGAACCACTTGGTAGAAGTGATCATGGTCCTGGGAGGAATGAGAAACTGAAATATTATCATCATCTATCATCATAACCAGTATTTCTTGTGAGTTTACAACCTATGCTAACTGCTAATGCCATGAGGCCAAGAAAACTTACAAAAATAGCTCAGATTCACAACCATTGCTAGTAGCATCAGTAGAGCTCAGATTTGGGATTCTATGATGGCCAAACGCAGTGATCCAACACCAGTGGAAATTATTAAAAATATATTTGTATTTGTTTTTATCTTATATATTTCATTTCTATTGTATGTTATATAATTTATATAACATCACATCAATATGATTATCTATAATTGATTAACAATTAGGTATGGGAAGTGAAATGTTTATAGTTTCCCTTCATAGATGATTATATAAAATCTGGGGAACCACTCTAAGCTGCATTCTCCTGCCTCCCTCAAACTGAGTTCTATATCTTTATATACTCAGCTATGTGTGTGATCCATCAGCACCTCACTGATGAGTAATAATTCTAACATGCAAGGTCTGTAAGCAAGAAAAGCAGACATTATGATTAAATGGCTCTACATCTCCATTTTT
>NW_003852403.1:5010198-5048995 GCF_000181295.1 Otolemur garnettii | reverse complement strand
AGAGAAATGCAAATCAAAACCACCCTGAGATATCATCTAACCCCAGTGAGAATAGCCCACATCACAAAATCTCAAAACTGCAGATGCTTCCTTAGATGGGGAGAGAAAGGAACACTTTTATACTGCTGGTGGGCCTGCAAACTAATACAACCTTTTTGGAAGGAAATATGGAGAGCCCTCAAAGAACTCAAGCTGGACCTCCCATTTGATCCTGCAATCCCATTACTGGGCATCTACCCAGAAGGAAAGAAATCCTTTTACCATAAGGACACTTGCACTATACTGTTTATTGCAGCTCAATTTACAATTGCCAAAATGTGGAAATAGCCTAAATGCCCACCAACCCAGGAATGGATTAAAAAGCTGTGGTCTATGCATACCATGGAATACTATTCAGCCATTAAAAGATGAAGTCTTTACATCTTTTGTATTAACCTGGATGGAATTAGAACACATTATTTTTAGTAAAGCATCAGAAGAATGTAGAAGCATGAATCCTATGTACTCAATTGTGATATGAGGACAATTAATGACCTAGTACCCGATGGGAGGTGGGGTAGGGGAGAGCAGAGAGAGAGAGAAGGAGGGAGTGGGGTGGGGGGTCTCACCTTTTGGGGGCAAGACACAATTAAAATAATAAAAAAAAGATTAAAAAAATGTCCATTCTGTTGCACCTTCGATTCCACTTATGAGGAGTTCATCATCAGTTTCAAAAGACTTCGTTGTGCTCATTCTGAGATTTTTTTGCCTTATGTAAGTGTGTATTCTCTGTGGCTATTTTAACATAATTTATCTCTACCTTTTACTGAGGAATCTTATGGCTAATTCTGTTTATTTTACTTCCCAATACTTGAAAAAGAGCTATAGGGAGCAGCAGCATGCCAAGGCTTATATTAACATACATTAACTGCAAATGAAAAAAGTAGAAGAAAGCAAAAAGATGAAGACCAAATGCCAAGATCACTTTGCTCTTATAACTTAGAGCATATGTGTTAAGTGGGTGTATCATATCTCATTGAATCTAAGATACTTTAATTGTACAATCACTATTTTCAGTACTAATAAGAAAGAGAATACTAACAAGAAAAATATGCTATCAGTTAAACTGACATGCTTTCTTATCACTTAAATTTTTTATTTTGTACTTATTGGCAGAACTCTTACAGTTTTACTTAAGTATAGATTTTTATTGCACGAGGTCAGATAGTTATGTTTGTTTTTCAACTCATCCTTGAAAAAAATTCTACACACCTCATTGCTAAATATCGCCACAGTCACCTTCGAGGTATTCCCCTTGGAAAGGTGTGCACCAATGCCAGAACCTCGTTCACCCTTCAGAGCAATTTTGGAATTCTTTCTGGAATGACCATTAGATCTGCTATTGTATGAGGTCTGACAATTAAGTTCATGAACTCATCCTAGAAAAAGTATCTCATTGTTGAATATAACTACAGTCATCTTCAAAGTACTGCCCTGGGCCATCTGGTGACTGTAGTGATATTCTGCAATGAAGTGTGTGGCACTCTTTCTAGGATAAGTTTGGAAACTTAATTGTCTGACCTTGTGTATCACACACACACACACATATATGTACGTATAAATAAGAAAGCAAAAAGTGAGATAAATGTGTTAGTCTATTACAAAGCTTTCTCAAGGGTCATGAAGTTCATGTTTGTTCAAACACAAAGTCATTGAGAAAAAGGTGAGGCAACATTTCTTTAGAGAATATTCCACTGCTGTCTCTGGATTTCCCTCCCAGGGTGCTGATATCCATTTTGCAGGTTTTGATGTTGATAATTTTCACGTTTGCACATGCCAAAGAAGTAGCAACTACATCATAATTGCCGTTTGCCTATCACAATCTTAAGATGCTATATTGTAATGGGCAGTTCAGTTTCAACAACATTAAATAGTTAAAAAAAATTATTCCTTAAAACAAATGAAACATGAAATTGCTAGTCTGCAATTTGTTATAAAATGAATTCATGAAACAAGGAAATTATTTCATAGGATTAAAAATGAATACCTTTTACCTTGCTTTCTTCTTATATTTTTATTCTTAAATCAAAATAACAAAATCTTTTCTTGAAAGCTTTCAGAAAGGTTATAGCCCACGAACATTGTGAAAGGATTTGCCACGCCGATAGTTTAATCAAGATTCCTATTTATAATAGAAGATAATTATTTAATATTCTCCCATAGTGCCTCTGGTGTAAAAAAAAAAAATCACAACAATCAATTAGGAAACAGAATATATTAAAGAAAAGTCAGTCAATGAATGCATTTTTTTTTTAAATTATCACTTTTCAATGTGTGTAGAATGGGAAGTTTTCTTTTTTTTGAGACAGAGTCTCACTTTGTTGCCCTTGGTAGAGTGCCATGGCATCACAGCTCTCGCCAACTCCAAATTCTTGGGCTCAAGTGATTATCTTACCTCAGCCTCCTGAGTAGCTGGGACTACAGGTACCTGCCACAACACCAGGCTATTTTTAGAGATGAGGTCCTGCTCTGGCTCACTCTGGTCTTGAACCTGTGAGCTCAGGCAATCCACCCATCTTGGCCTCCCAGAATGCTAGGATTACAGGCATGAGCTACCGTGCCCAGACTGGGAAGATTTTTGTATAGCTATTTTAATGCACTCTCTTCTGTATAAAATTGCCTCTTCTAAATTATTTCACTTTGTAGAAGTCTTGGAGCAGTATTCAAACATTTCAATCATGATCCCACATCAATAAAGTGTTGCAGAGTGCTCTCTTCATGTGTGTTTTCACGAATTGTATACATGTAGTGCCTTACTGATATGTTATCTACATTTGAATGGTATACAAAATATAGCTATAAGGGATGTGATGAGAAGTAGATGCAAATAAATGCTATATGCTTTTTCTGGACCCTCAAAGGGAGTCTTTTGCATAGGCCCACCTTTCTAAACTGTCAAGATTATACTCGAGAAGGGTCCTTGTTTCTTTCAGGGAAAGTATAGTTCATCTTTTTCTTAGTTTTTTAGTGGTGTGGTAATGCTAAAGGTTTGTTTCTGCAAGTGAGTCTTTGATTACCAGAGTGTAACTTCCTCATATTGCAATAGTTAGTGTTAGGAAAAGTTCCCTGTGAAGTTAATTGTTATAAGTTGAGTCTGGTTTCCTGCTGACTTCATAACATGGCGAATTTGTTACTCTTGGGGCAGAGAAGAAACATGGCCCTTAGATGCCATAAAATCGCATGGAAGTATAGCCAAAAATGTTTGAAGGGACTACATTTAAAAGAAAATCATTACTTTTATGCTCAAATAATTTTATTCAGAATAAGATCATGTCTTGATTGCAAAACAATACAGCCCCCACCCCACGTTTTTATATTCCTGGTATAATACTGAAAAATCCAAAGGAGAAAAGAGAAATAATAAAGATAGTACCGTCGTTAACTAAATGAAAATTTACCTTATTATTATTATTTTTTTCTTTCGGGGCCTAGTGTAAGCTCCAGCTATTTAATATTCTCATATTAAGATTACAGTAAGAAAGGATCAGTATTTCAAATAATATAATCAGTATATGTGTGTAATGGGTAATAAATTTTATGCAATTGACTATTCTATGGATAAAACTCTAACCCTTATTTATGAAGGCGGTTTCTTTGGAATGAGGATAGAAAGTTTGCCTCTGGACCTGTCACTGAAAGAGCAAAGACAACAAAGTTCCCGTTGTTGAACATTCATTTTGTTTCTAAGTGTTGGCCATATGATGGTGCGATAGTGAACACAGGTGCAGCTATATCTGGATAAATCTGCAGGAAGCATGTTTTATAAATTGAATTAGAACCTCAAAGTGATACATTTTGGATGCTCTTGCAACATTCTGGCGGTATCTGAGTACCCATCTCAGACAATATCTACCAAGATTGAAAATTATCAATTGTATTAATGGTTTTTGACATGAGTTAAAAAACAAAGGTCTATTTTAATTTGCATTTGGAAAGTTTACTTACCTGTAAGTTTATTTGAATTGTTTCTTAGCCATATTAATTTTTGTGCACATGTTCATATATATGTATATGTGTGTGTGTGTATGTATATGTGTATATATAAACACAGACAGAGAGAGAGGCCATTCTTTTTTTTTAATTTTAATTTTTTTTTAGAGATCCTTTGTCACCCTTGGTAGAGTGCTTTGGTGTCATAGCTCACAGAAACCTCCAGCTCTAGGGTTTAGGCAATTCTCTCCCCTCTACCTCCTGAGTAGCTGGGAATATAGGTGCCCACCACAATGCTTGGCTTGTTGCAGTTTGGCCAGGGCTGGGTTTGAACCTGCCACCTTTGGTATACGGGTGGTATATACCTACCCATTGACCCACAGGTGCTGCCCGAGGCCATTCTTTTCTTACAGAGGAGTCAATGTATTTTCTACTTGATTTAACATCTCTGTGTGTATTATTGTTGCTAGCATTTTGATAATTTTATAAATGTTTCTTAACACCTTAGGTCCTAAATAAAATTATAATTATTTAGTATCTCTCACAGAAAAGAAAGAAATAAAATAATGCCAAGAACTAAGGAAAAAACAAAACTATTGGAGGAAATATTAGTACTCAAACTTTGCCTGCTTTAGTTGTGGTTTGGGGATAGTTAATAGCATGCTCATGGTAGTTTAGGGGACCCAGGTGTAATGCCCACCTGAATAAGAAGATTATGTTTGGACTGGTAAGAACCAAGGAAACAGATCTGAGACCATTTGTGATAAGCTGGAAACTTTAAGGAATTGCATCTTCAATGCAAGCAGGGCTCAAGTGCATCCATTGGCACAGGAAGAAGAAAATTAAACTTTTCTACTATTTCTATGACTCTATGACTCTGAGGAAGTCAAACTCTAACCATATGCAATATTGGGATGAAAATTTAGATTTGTGTATTCAGAATTTTTAAACTGAAAAATTAACAGCAGTGTTGTACTAGTAGAATCAAATGAAAATTAATTTAGTAGAGATACTGCCATGAGATTCCAAAATTTAAAAAAGGGACCCACTGAAGATCAGTGAACATTTAAAATAAATTTGGAAAATCCAAATTAACAATGAACAATGAGTAACAGCAGGTAGACAAAACATAGTTTAGAATTAGACTATCATTAATCTCTAACAATAAAATATGACATAAGGACTCAAAGTATAAGTATAAGTGCTTTACTCAAAGTAAAAGTATAAGTGCTTAAAAACTTAAAAGGGATTTGAAAATATGATAAAATACAATGTGCTCTGAAAAATGAAGATATTAAAAAAGAGTTTCTAAAAACAGTTTAAAAGCAGAGGTGAAATTAAAAACTTGTGAGTCAAAAATCAGATTAGAAATGGCTAAAGAAGAGAGTGTTGGTTAAATGGATGCTAATCAGAGAGAATTGGCCAGAATACAGTATTGAGAGATAAAGAGATAGAAAATAATTAACATAAATAGTGGAGATACAGCAGTGAACAAAACAGACACACTATCTTCCCTCAGGAAGCTTACATTTTAGTGTGGAAGGGGTACAATAAAATGGCAAATAATTTCTGTTTTGCGTTTTGGATGCTTGTATTAGTTAGGGGGCTCCAGAGGAACAGAATCATTAGGATGTGTGTGTGTGTGGGGGGAGGGATTTAAAAAAATCGATCTGTGTGATTAAGGAGACTAGTGAGCCCCAAATCTGGAAGGTAGGCCAGCAGCCTGGAGACCCAGGAAGAGCTCGTGTTACAGTGCAAATCTGAAGGGTGTCTGCTAGAATTCCTTCTTGTTGGAGGAGCTCAGCCCTGTTCTATTAAGTCCTTCACTTGATTGGATGAGACCTACCCACAATATGGAAGGCCATCTGTATTCCTCAAATTTGGCCAGTTTAAATGTTGATCTCATCTATAAAACACCCTTACAGAAACATCTAGAATGAAGTTGGCCAAATATCTGGGGACAGTGGCTTAGCTAAGGTGACATATGAAATGAATCATCCCAGTGGTGGTAAGGGCTATGTGAATCATTAAACTGGTAAGAGGAAGAAGTCTCAGTGTGAGTCAGGGGTTACTGTTTCACACAGGGGAAGAAAGAGAAGTTTCTTTACCATGATAACATCTAAGCCAAGAGTTCAGGAGGTGAGGTCAAGTGTCCATCTTGGCCCTAAGTTCTAAGCAGAGTGGTGCAGGCTCCGAGTTCTGCTGAGGCCCTGAAAGGAGCATGCTCAATGTGAAGAATCAGTAGGATGGTCAGGATGGCTGCAGCAGAAAGGTCAAGGGGAAGAATGGCACAAGATAACTCAGAGAGGAAAAATGCAGACAAATTAATACACGGCTGCTGTGGGCCAATTGGCAGACTTTGGTTTCTCCTTTGCAGAGTGAGATCAGCATAAATGAATGGGTTTCGAGCAGGAATATGCCTTGACATGGCTTTTGATTACATTGAGGATAGACTATGAGTGATAATGAATGGAGCAGGAAACCAGTTTGGGAGCTAATAAAGTTATAATCAAAGCAAGAGAAATAGATATCTAGATAGTATTGAAGATAGAATTAATATAATTCTGGATATATTTGAAATTATTGCTGACCGGATTTGATTATGATTTGGTGGAAAAAAACAGAGGAATCAGGCAGGGATGATTCTAAGGTTTTGACTTGGGCATGTGAGCGAATAGATTAGAGTTTTACTATGTAAGAAAACGTCGGAGAAACAGCGGGGAGTAGGGAGAAATCAGACGCTTAGTGTTTATATATTTTAAAGTTAAGATGTTCATTCAACATTTCTGTGGAAAGTTTAAGTCATTAGTTGAGATATTCAAATGTAGTAAGGGAAAAAGTTCTAGGTTGGAGATATAATCACAGGAACCACTAGCAGTTATGAAAATTCAATGAAAAAGTATATTTGACATGAGTGCCAGAAGGAGAAAAGAAAGAGAAGTATTTAAAGAGAAAAAAACAGGAGAATTTTCCAACTCCTATAAAAGATACAAAATGTGAGGCTGAGGAATTCATAACAAATCTATTCATTAGTGTGTTATGATGAAGTGGGCAAGCACCAAAGTCAAAAGCATTGTTGTAAGAACAGAGAAAACTTAGATAATAGCCATTCCACAAGAATAGAGGCTAATGATGATTGGAGTTCCACAGAGGCATGCATTTGTTAAAGCTAATTGATTGTGCACTTGAGTTGTGTGCACATCCATTGTATATCCAATCAGCACATTGTACCCCATAAATGCATTAATGTCCACAGTTATGATTTAATAAAGAAAAAAATGGCATCAAAAGAAAAACCTAAAAACAAATGTTTAATTCTCATAATAGTATGCATGCTTCAGTGTGAGGAACTGCACCAATGGTGGAACATACTTTGAAATGAATCAAAAGATGGAGTAACAGAAGGATGAATAGACACGTGATGTCTAGACTCTAGGTCATGAGTATCCAACCCAAAGCCCCTGGGACTCATACAAACATAAACCCCAGTCACTTAGTGCAAAATATGTTTGGGTTGAGTCTAATTTCCAGAAAATAGAATAAAAAATTGCCTGAAAACAGAAGCTTTAAACCCCCAACCTCTTTTATTATTGAAGCACATTAAATAATATAGTTCAAAACCCAAAGCCCAACTCTGACAACATCAAATGCTGGGAAGTGTACAAAGAAAGAGGCACTCTGAGAAACTGTGAGTTTTAGATACGATGGATGTGCATGTCTTTAAAATATCCTTTTGCTCATCATTACTTCTTGAATTTTATTTTTATGTTTGTATTTGATTTGGGAGCTGTTTAGTAAGTTTTTTATGTCATTGACCTTTGAGGATATTGCAGGCATGTTTTCTTAGTTTGCCATTTACTTTGGCATTCTATTTTTATGGCATTTGTCAGTTTTCATATATTTAAGTTTCTCAAAACATCTCAGATTTTTTCATTATCATTTTACGTGCTTCTTAGGCATCTCCAAGCACTCGACGAATATAAGTATATGGAATCAGGTTTAATTCTAACTTTTCTTATTTCAGCTTTTACGTCTGAAAGTTTGATCAATTGGAGAGTATTTTGTTATACAAAACAGAACTAGGGGTCCAAGTTAATTTTTCTCTCCATTGTGACTGAATTTATTCAGATTGCATAATGGAATCCCTAGATAAATTTTAATGGAATTCATTTTATAAAATTTTCTCTAGTGTCAAAGTGGCTGTGAAGTATGGGACTTCTGTAATATAGGTAGCATTTTTATTTTTACGCTGCTCATATAAAATAGAAATTCTTTTAAGTAATGTCAGGACATTAATCACAGATGCAGTTGGAGCACTAATGAGTTAATACATGAAACATCTTTGACACTCTGATAACGATAATGTGTCTTTATAAGGCAATGCTAGGACAAAATTTAATGTTCTGAAAATGGATTTGCATTGCTTCAGATTTATTTTCAAATAGGCATAAATGTATTACTTTTAAGGAAGTAAAAAATGGAAAGAATAAACACAGACTATTGAAATCACTTTGTGATTATTTATTAAATATATTCCTATTGACTGTTAATTTCACTGCATAAGTTACACATTCATTAAAATTCCTTGGAAAGCTGGATTCATCAAAGGTTAATAATGAGTAGTTAATTTTCATGGTAGGAAGTGTGACAAGAAATGTTTTTCTTGTCACTTTTCAATGTGTATTTTTAGTTATCTAGATAAGTTGAGGAATTTTTTCTAAATTAATATACTTTCAGTCTCAGCACCTGTAGATCAGTGGTTAGGGCATCGACCACATGCACCAGGGCTGGCAGGTTCAAACCCAGCCTGGGCCTGCTAAACAACAATGACAACAAGAACAACAAAAATATAGCCGGGTGTTGTGGTGGGCACCTATAGTCCCAGCCCCTTGGGAGGCTGAGGCAAGAGAATTGCGTAAGCCCAATAGTTTGAGGTTGCTGTGAGCTGTGCCACCAGGGCACTCTACTGAGGGTGACATAGTGAGACTCTGTCTTAAAAAAAAATTAATATACTTTCCCTTTTCATTTCATCCTCAAAATTTCATAAATTCATAGAAATAAAGTTTCACTTTATTCTTACACATATTTCTGGATTCTTAATATTTTATTTTGAATAGTACCACCAGTTGCCATTGTTGTACTTTAATAAAAGTAATAAATGGGACTTATGAATTTACATGTCAAATCCCAAATTTGTTTACTTTCCCCATTTTCAAAAGCTTATCAGTAATACTAATTGAGTAATAAAGGAAAATCTTCTATAGATCCCTGGAATTTTTCTTTTTGTAAAGCTTTTCCACTCGAGTACTTTGCCCTGCAAAGACTATTTTACCCTAGATTCCGAAATCCATCCTTTTAACTCTAGGAGTACCCTGGGATCTTAATGGGTACATTTTTCCATGATGTGACTTGCAAACTTTTCCCAGACAGTAATTTGAGGCAATCAAAGGGCTCCACTCATTTGCTTACCAAATTCAGGGATTTTCCATCTTTAATTGCCTGGTGCCCAATGTGTTGGATATTTTTGTTACATAGATTTGTTTTAATTATTTAGAAGGGAGGAGAAATCCCACCGCAGGTAACTGAAAGTAGAAATTTATATGATGATTCAAATACCAGACAGTTGTTTTAGGTAGCATATGACAGTTAATGGTATTTGGAAAGTAAAAAAAAAAAAAAACATAAAATATACAAAACAATCTTGAAAAAGAACAGAACAGGAGGACTTACACTATCTGATCTGAAAACATATTCCAAAGTCCAAGTAATCAAAATACAGTAGTATCTCCATAGCTGACCACCTCCCTACATTGGCCACCTCCTTAAATTGACTTAATTTTCATAGATCACCCATGCATTACACGTACGTGTCAATACAATAGGCCTCATTCCTTATGTTGACCACCTCTGTATGTTGTCTGTTTTGTTATAGTCCCTTGGGTGGTCAACTTACAGAGGTTTTACTGTAGTATGGTATTGGCATAAGGATAGACACCAAAATCAGTGAAACAGAAATGAAATTCCATAAATATATTTTTATATTTATGGTATTTTGATTCTTAACAATGGCATCTAGACAATTTCATGGAGAAATGACAGTCTTTTTAACAAATAATACTGGAACATAAGCATATTAACATGCCAAACAAATCTAGTGAGATCCTTAGCTTGCATCCACACAAAAATTAACTCAAAATGAATTATAGACTAAAATACAAGAGACAAAACACTAAAAATTAGAGAATTCTTAAGGCCCTTAGATTGGGTAAAGAGTGCTTAATGTGGAAGTTGGACTTCATTAAAATGTAAGAAGTTGTTTTCCAGATGGCACCTTTAGAAAAGGAAAAGACAAGCCACAGACTGGGATCAAATATCTGCAAAGCATATAACTGATAAATGAATTATATCCAAAATATATAAAAATTCTCACAAATTAATATGAAGATGAACAATCCTAACTAATGTCTCACTAAAGAAGATAAGCAAATACATAACAAATGCAGTGAAAGATGCTCACTATTGTTAGTCAATAGGGAATTCCAAGTTAAAACCATAATGAGTCACCGCAACACTTCCCCCCAAAAGGCTATAATAAAAAAGACAGGCAGCATCCAGTGTGCATGAGGATATGGAGATGCTGAACCCTCATACATTGCTGGTAGAAATGGAAAATGGTGGAGCCACTTTGGAAAACCACCTTGTAGCTCATCAAAGTTAATCATAAACTTTCCATGTGTTCTAACAATCCCCCCTCACCCCCACTCCCGGTATATCCTCAAGAGAAATGAAAACATATGTCCACAAAAGCACTTGCACACAGATGTTCACAGCTGTTTTATTAATAGTAGCCTCAAACTAATGTACAATGGTTAATGTATGGGTAAATACATGTGACGATACACGATGATATACTAATTAGCAATTCAAAAGGAACAAACTACTGATGCATGGGGCAAATGAGGCACTTCAAAGACCTTTTGCTAAGTGAAGAAGATCCAGATACAAAGAATGCACGTAGTATCATTTCATTTATATGAAAACCTCTAGAAAAGGCAAATTGGTAGTTGTATCAGGCTGATGGAGGAGGGGAAGGAGTGCAGGGATTAATTGCAAACAGGCGCAGGGAACTTATTGAATGTGATGGATGTTTTAAAATCTGTGTTGTGATAGGGCAGTGCCTGTGGCTCAAAGGAGTAGGGCACTGGCCCCATATACTGGAGATGGTGGGTTCAAACCCATTCTTGGCCAAAACCTGCCAAAAAAAAAAAAAATCTGTGTTGTGATAATGGCTACATTCTTCTACAAATTTACTAAATGTCATTGAATTGTGCATCTGTAGTGGGGTAATTTTATGGTATGTAACTTATCTCTGAATATAATTATTTTTTTAAAAAAGAGAAGTAAAAGCTGTTAGACATGACCCAGTAGAAAAAAACAAAACACTTCCTAAGACTGTCTATGTCCTGTCTGTAAGATTTGTTTAACCAGGAGGGAGTCTACTATTTTTGCTATTGGCTTCTTATGTAGGAAACTGGGAGAGTCAAGTCTATTGGGAAATGTGCTGGGTTAGGATGTGGTGGTGGTGCTGGGAGGGTGTAGGGAAATGTGGGGTGATGGATGGAAAGACATGACTCTCATCAAGAGGAACTAAATCTCTTGTTTAAAAAAAAATGAAGATATGGTCCAATTTCTTGGAATGTTGCAAAGGTATCAGAGGTAAATTACTAGAGTCTTAAATGATTAGACTTCCTCAGAAGCTTGAAGATGTTTTAGAAAGATCTGTATTTAAAGTAATTATAGAGCAACTTATTTTGTGGCTGAAATAGGTAAAATGAAACGGAAAGTAAAGCCTTCACATTTGTTAATCTCAATGGCTATGGATAGACAGAATGGATTTCCAGCATTTATTGCCAGATAGAAAAGTTTAGAAAGAAATGCTTCTATGCAGTTAAAAAACTTAATATCAATCACAAATGTGCCTTAATAAAATTTGAAATAAAGTTTGACTGAAAGATGAAGTTAAGGATTGTCTGTTTTCTTACTGTGACTTTTGTTAAAGGGGTAAATATGGCATTGCATTTAAACGCCATTTGGCACTAGGGAGCGCACTATAAATGGGTTATAACTAAATTGGAGAAAGATTAACATTCTCAGGACATGTAATTGTGTTTTAATAATTCGGAATTTAACAATTAAAATAGCATTTTAATTAAAAAATCAGTATTTTATAATTGGGCCTATGTTTATTATCTGATTTTTACAAGGAATTTGATGTTAAATTATGACCAAAATGACACCATAAGTAAATACTTATCCACTTAATTGCTCTACGACTTCATTTGCCATTTTAAGTGAAGTAAAGAAAGAGATTACACCATTGGAAATTTAATATATTTTAGATGTACTAAAAACATATATCAAAACCCCCTTTCCTCTTTGGAAAATTGCTTCATTTTAAGAAGAACAGGCAGGTGCTAATCTGACAATCATATATGAACAGTGATATCACAATTGTCATCACTACGAGTGGCTCTGCATTTTGCTGTTAATTATATGACTCTCGTGTAGCTTACTACCATTTCATTAAATATGACTTGGCATGGACAATTAGCTGCTGATAATGAAGAAAAGGAGATGATAGGCAAAGAGACTTTCTCTGGCTCCTTTCAGATATTTAAATATAATCCATATTTAACAATTTTAAACAATTTCATTTGGGAAAAGATATACACAAAGAAATCTTCCTCTGTGCAGATCATATTGGTCATTCTGGTTAATGGTATTTCACGCTGGTGCAGTAAACTACAAAGACATCTTATGAAGTTCTATAGTTTAACAGAAATGCAGCAGATCTCTTTCAAGTTTAGAAAATATGAGCAGAAATGTATCGATGTGAAATATAAACAGAATCAGACAACAATATTAGACAACGACGAGAAGAGTATAAAAAGCAAAACAGAAATGTAATAATACACATCAATTTGTTTGATAAAACCGGCCTATCCTTACTTTTTGATATTATTCTGTCTTAATAATACATCTAAAGTTGTAGGTAAATTTTGGGACTACCAACTTCAAATTGGATACATAATTTCAGAAATTAAATACTTGAGTTTGAGTAACAATAACTAGATGATGGCATAAAAAAGGATATACAATAGTTGAGAATAATTCACTGTAATGAAATATGTAAAAATTCTAAAAAACTATTGTACCAAACAAGTGTATATTTATTGGATACAAATTGCTTATCCAGGTCTATATGTGAAAACTAATTATTTGAACATAAAATAACATAAGATAAAAATAAAAAGAAGTAATGATTCAGGTAGAGAGTAAACTGCTTTGTTAGGGAGTGATTGTAATTTAAATAGTTTTAGGAAAAATCAAATCATTTATCTGAACTAAAGCCATGGTATATGTGGCTTTCTGTGTTCTGACTTCCAGTTATAAGATTTTTAAGTAAGAAAATTCTAATATTTGGTGAAAAAATGGGCCAGAATTATGAGTGAAGAAGACCTACAAGTCTAAAACTGGAATTTTACCTCGGAAGTGAGAACAATGTAATCTAAAACTTTGTACTTTCATATTAATTTTAAATAAAAAAGTGAATAAAAACAATAAAAATATTAGCTGAAAGTAAAATTTGGGGACTGTTTAACTAGTAGCTAATCATAGGTGTTCTTGAGCTATTTCCCCTAAACCGAAAAGATACTCAATGTTTGGAATTAAAAAAATTAGCAATGTAATTCACAATTATAAACAAGGTAAATTTTATATAATAGAATATTAATAAAACTGTGATGAAATTACAAAATGGCATGCCAATAATATGCATTTGAAAAGATAGTTTTTGACCATAATTGAGTCTTCTTTTTGATTTTAATATTTAAAAAATTAAGAAAAGTAAGCTAAATGTTACCAAATGCCCTTTTATATGTATTAATATAATTCTAATATATATCTTTTAAAGGATTATTTTGAGAAATAATATTAATACATATTTTAATCTTGGCTATCCTTGCATATAGAGTCCTTACAATTGGACCTAATCCTACTTGTTCATAATATACTTCATAGCTTCCTTTAGTATGTATTTGCTAATGTGTACCAAGACATTTTCATTTTGTGATAATTTATTTTGTCAATAGTATTATTTTTATAAGCTTTCTTATGCAATGTTTATTATTTATTTTTTGCCTACTTAACATGGAAATAGCTAAAAGAAGTATCACACATCTCGCTTCAAATGTGTTTCTGTCCATTTGTTTCTTCTATTTATAATTTTAAAAAATCTATTGCAAAATGCTGCTCTTTAGTTTATAAAGATTTGTGACAGTTATATCTTCATTGTGGAGTTTCATTGCATTTAGCATACTGCTGCTTCTTATCAAAATTAAAATTTCATAAAGCCCTTAAGCCTTTTCTCTCACATGCTGGAATATAAGCACAGGCATATCCTTTTTAATTTATTCCACAAATTTTGTGGAATCGAATGGTAAGGCGTTACAAGCTTCCTGCTACATTCTTTTTGCAATAGACCCTTTAGGTGAACAGAGACTTTTTATTCCTCTGACCAGTTACCTGTATTTTCTTCTTTCTCTGCCGAGGATGAAGAGTTAAGAGGTTTTTATAATGAAGTATGAACAGAGATCACGTTATGTAAGTAAAATAATTAATTCTGAATATTCTCAAAGGAGATGACAAATTGTGTAGATCATCACCTGAGCATATTTAGAAACAAAAATGTAAGTATAAACAACTTCAACGTCAATCCAAACATTCTTCCTTGAAAAGACACTGTTGCTGCAATGTACATTTATGGATCGAAGGTTGAAAAAAGCACATTAGTTTATGTCAAAAATAATAGTTCCATTTTATGCCACAGTATTAATTTAAATTCCACATTTCTGAGCTGGACTACTCAGGCATAAACCTCCTTTATCAAGATTTTGAAAGCACTTTTACAGACTTCTATGCAATTACATCCTTTGATATACTTACAGGACACTTTAAGTGTTGTGGGGCCACATAATATACTTGGATACCCTTTCTTCAATTCACTAAGTTATGTATATAAGTGCAGAACTTTATTTTAGTTATTAATATCTCATATTTAATTGAATATTTCCTTTATCTCCCTTAAGTATCTTATAGTACTTTGAACTCTACTATTTTATCATGTGAACAAAATGAGTTACTTGTGATATTTAGACTCGGAAGTGGTTGGGCTCTTTCTCCTCTTACCTGTAGAATTGGGTACTACTGTTTTGTTCTAGTCTAGAGTATGGGAAGGAGCGTTTCATAGCCTCTCTTTTCCTTTCATAAGGAAATGCAGCCACAGAGTGATTCTATATTCCAGTCAATTCAAAGAATTCTGAACCATAAGCTGAGCTTGGTTTCAGGAAAGGCTAATGGTTTTTCAAACACAAAAATTTCCATTAATTCAAATGGTCTTGTTATAAATATAAAGATCCTATAGCCTAAGTATCTTTTACTTTTCAGATTACTAACACTGTGAGTATGGAAGTCACTTTTATTTAAATGCATGTCTATAGGTCCTACTGGGGCTTATGTTATAGCAATGTTTATAAAAGAGTACAATATGTTTCCTTTCCATCTGTACATGGTAATTCCCTTAAGACATACATATTCAGTGCTATGAGAGAGAAGAGGGATCTGATCTACTTGGAGAATTTATTTGTTATTCAGGAGTAAGAAAGGAGCAGTTGGCAAGAATATCTTTTTTCTTAAAAGCTAAGCTTAAAGAAGAAAAAGTATTTTTTAAAATTATATTTTAGGCCAGGCATGGTGGGTCACCCCTGTAATCTTACCACTCTGGGAGGCTGAGGTGGGAGGATTGTTTGAGCTTAGGAGTTAAGACTAGCCTGAGCAAGAGCAAGACCCTATATCTATAAAAAATAGAAAAATTAGGGCAGCACCTGTGGCTCAAAGGAGTAGGGAGCCAGCCCCATATGCCAGAGGTGGCGGGTTCAAACCCAGCCCTGGCCAAAATACTGCAAAAAAAAAAAAAAGAAAAAAAGAAAAAGAAAAAGAAAAATTACCCAGGTGTCCTGGTATGCACCTTTAGTAGCTACTCAGGAGGCTGACTTAGGAAAATGGCTTGAGCCCAGGAGTTTGAAGTTGCTATGAGCCATGATGACACCACTGCACTCTAGTTGGGGTGACAGAGCAAGACTCTGTCTCAAAAAAAAAAAGGTCTTAAAAACATATGATATTTAAACATATGAATGATAAATTATAATAATTGTTTTCCTTAAAGGAAATAGAATTTTGTACTCCCCAAATGAATGTGCCTGGCATCTTTTAAAGACCTCAATAATAAGAGACTGCCCACAGGGGTTGTGCTTATGCAGCCTACCTCATATGGGCACTACAAAAATTAAATGTCGTAGAAGTCAGTTATATTGCTTTTATTAGTACATTTTATTTTCATTATGTCATTTGTAACTTTTTTCTTATTTTTTCCTATTTTAGACCTGAAATGGCCAAATATCAAGGTGAAGTTCAAAGTTTGAAACTGGATGATGATTCAGTTATAGAAGGAGTAAGTGACAGTGTGGCAGTTGTGGTCAGTTTCGCTTTGGTTGCTACCCTGGTGTATACACTTTTTAGGTGAGACTAAAAAACAAAAGAATTGAAATACTATCTGTTTACAAGGGCCACTGACATTTTGACTCCTAGTAATGCTTAATATGAAAAGCAAATAATAGATCTCAGTGATTGTAGATATTTAGTAACGTATTTTATTTTCCACTGAGCTCTGATTACTAGCATATATTTTTCCCTGTCATTAACTATCTTAACAAGATAATATTTAAATACATCATTCATATTTTAAATGAAATATTAATAATTTGTTCTATGGGAGTATCACAGTTTGAAAATAATTTTTATAATTGAATCCATCAACTCACAGGTGATATAGATAATTAGGGCAAATTATTTTCAGTTTTTAAATGGCAACACTGAAATAAAAAAGGACTTGGATAGTGTAAAGAAAATTAATATTAAAATTCATTTTAGTTTACTTATTAGCTATTTACTTATTTATTTTTTAGAGTTGGGGGTCTCACTCAGTTGCCTGGGCTGGACTCAAACTCCTAGGCTCAAGTAGTCCTCCCACCTAAGCCTCTCAATTTCCTGTATCTATAAGCGCTGTGCCCACTCTAGCATTAATTTTAATTAATTAGTATTAATTAACTATTATAGAATCAGGAATAATATTTAAAAGTCTCAGATGTCTGTATATCAATAATATAGGTATTAGACAATAAAGTAGAAATTTAAGAGTTAACACATGAACATAAATAAAATTTTGTATACACATTAAAGCAGAAATGAAAAAAGTACAAAATATAAAAAAGGTTAATTTTGAAAATTACCAATCAGTTTATGTTTTCCTATAAAAATTGCAGAAAGGATTATTAAAAAATATGGAAATTTGAAAAAATGGTGATTAATTTAATCTTTTACCTATGCATTGATAGTCTTTTGTTTATTTGCTTATTTTTATTTTTATTAAATCATAACCTTGTACATAGGATCTTACCCACGCTGTGGCCTGATTATGGCTCACTATAGCCTTGGGCTCAAGCAATCCTCCCACCTTGCCTGAATAACTTTTTTTACTTTTTATTGAGACAGGGGTCTCACTGTGTGGCCTCAAGCAGTCATCCCACCTCACCTCTCAGAGTGCTGGGATTATAGGCCTGGTGTGCCAGCATACCTGGTTTGAAGTATCTTATTAGCATAATATTATCTTGATTCCAATTGGATATTTTACAGAGTGATAATCCAGAATGACACTGGTGATACACGTGTGAACGTGTTGGGGGAAAGCAATGACTAGCAGATAGCAGAGTTAGGTGAATTCATTATTGGTTGGCAGGTTGCTCCTCCAAAAAGGAGGACACTGTCCACTGCTTCAGGGCTCTGTCCTTGTAACTCTTCTATTCAATTTAATAACAACTTGGATAAAGTTGCTATCAGTCTGTTGTATCAAGCATCCTCTTGCCTTAGCCTCTCCCAAGCAGCTGAGACTATAGGCGTCCACCACAAAGCCTGGCTACTTTTTGGTTGCAATTGTCATTGTTGCTTAGCAGGTCCAGGCCGGGCTAGAACCTGCTAGCCTTGGTGTAGATGGCTGGTGCCCTACTCACTGAGCTATGGCACCAAGCCTATAGTTATAACATTTTAAAAAATTAATTAATTTTGCCTTGAGGCCTAGCTTTTGGCAGATCTTGGCTTCTGACATGCCTTTCTCACTAAGTTTAATCTCACCTGAAATCCTAGCACTCTAGGAGGCTGAGGTGGGAAGGAAAGAGAAGGGAAAAGTCTGGATATTCTTTCAGAATTTATACACTTGAGATATTAGTGTACAGACAACAAGTTCATGCTGTAGATTTTGAATGGATTTTCCTCGTACAGGGAAATAGAGGGGTAGGGAAGCTTTTCATGTTGGAAGCCTGCATTAATTTAGCTGTCATCAAATATGTCTAAATTCAAGAAACTTCAGTTAGATACAATTAAAAACGTACATTATTTTGTAAAAACCTAACAACCACAGACTTAAAAAATTAACACAAAAGAAAACCACTTGTAATTTTAAAGTTAGCTGTCCATTAAAAATGACTTTGTTGTCTGTTTTTTTGTTGGAATGCATTTGAATATTTCGCTGCAGCATGGAGGTCCCCAATATGAGTTAATCCGCTAGATGGATATCAGTCATTTGTGATCTTAAGAGTGTCTTGATTTGGGTTAGGTGGAAGAAGGTAGATTCCTAGCAATGAGTTGTTGAAAAGCAAGAAAGCATTTGGGGGGTATGTTGTTGAAGGTGTGGGCATTCTACTGCATTTCTCCATATTTCAATTGGGTCTTTTGTAGCATCAAGCCATGTCTCTAAAATGTCACCTGTCTCAATCAATTCCATCTATAGTTCTCTAGGTGAGGCTGAAATGCTAATTTGAGTGTGATGTCATGCTTCTCAAAGTCAGTCAAAATCAGTGAACCTTTCCTTGTATTCTCCAATTAATAGGTCTGTAACAGCTGTGTATTCTTCAAATGATTCACATATATTATCCTGTTCATCAGTGACCTTTGCTAACTGGGCAAAATGTTCATCCAAAATTTCCTTTTGAAGAAGAACTATTTTGAAAAAAATTGCTTTTTTGAAATGCTTAGCTTTTTCACCATGTATCATATCATATACAGACTTAGTCTTTCCTTGCAGAGAAGTATTCAAGTCACTTTGATTTGACATGATATCACCAAGAACATGCTACATTCCCATGGAAATCTTATTTCACTAATTCACATTGCTGATTCTGTACCTCATGAAATTTAACACTCCGTTTACACAGAGATGAAATTTTGGCTAACACATGTGCCTGTGATAGACAACGAACTTTAGAATAATGTGGCAAATCCACACTGAATACTTATAGTTCCGCACTAGCATGTTACAAAACTTATGATGCCATGTTGAATTTCCACCAATATAGTTAACAATACTTATAACTCATTGCAAAGTGTCACTTAACACAGGAACTTTAGCATAAAGATTTTGCTGATGCAAAATACAATCAAAGGAAATGAGAGCATCTGGATCTGTTACCTTTTTTATCTGTGCAATAAACTCTTCATGTTTTCCTGTCATGGAAGGTGCACTGTCTGTGCATACACTTAATACATTTACCAAGTTCAGTCCAACTTCATTACATTTATCTTGTCAGTTGTTGAAGATAGCTGTTCCCTGTATTTGGTTTGCAAGAGTGCCTAAATCAGGTAACTCTGTAGCAAAGAATGAATGAAGTAAAAAACCTGGGATAAGTCAATAGTACCAGTTGATTCTCATGAAGTGACTGAATAATATATAGTTTCCTTTTCAAGAATTGCAGGAGGTTGAAGTCTAATTCATGCTGCTGATGAATTTATGGTTCTTTTCGAAAGAGGCAGTTGTTTGTACTTTGAAACTCTATTAGGGACTAAGCATCTGACACTGTGACAATGCATTCTTTCACAGGTTCTGTACCACCTACTGTCATCCTTATTTTTATTTATTTATTTTTTACAAGCATATAAGTTACTTTGTAAGTTGCTTCAGTGGCATTATTTCCAGGTCTTATTGATGATTGAAAGAATTATCTTTGCTTTTGCTTTTCATCTTTTAATTCCTGCAATACAATCTTTTGCACCTCTCACTCTAATTTAAAATTTTTGTGGTCTTTCTAAGTGTTATAATGCTTATCAACACTGAATTTCTTTAAGGTTGATATTTCAGTATCATAAAGCAAGTAAATCATCCTCTCCTTAGAAAAAAATCAAGACAACATTGCACTTCCCAGCCCTCATTAAAATTTCTTTTTCATCTTTCGGTATTCCCTTGGTCTTCTTTGACATGACGGGGTGTTAAACAGACTGAATTAAAAAATACTGTTGATCTGGAAACTATTCACAAATTCCACTTGAAACAAAAACATAGTGCCCCATTGTGTAAAGGCGATAACGGACTAGCATCCTCAATCCCCATAAACTCTTCCCAACCAGCTTTGTGATGCCAGTCACGTGAGGGAAGGTAGAACTAAATCGTGAACATAGCAGCCATCAGTTTAGCCCTTCTGCTTTACTAATGTTCTGATTGTACTGGTCAATCTGGGAGGATTATTTCATTGAAACTTATTTTACTCTTTGTCATTTTAAATACACTCATTTTAAAAATAAAAAATGACAAAAAATGTATTAATACAAATAAAAGAATTTGTTCTGTAAAATTTGGATTCCATCAAAAGGCCACACTTACGGATCTAGAAAACCACATATGGCGTTGAGGCCAGGCTCCCCACCACAGCTCTAGAGATCTCCATTTATCTGTTTATAATTCTTGATTTAAACACATGAGTTGCTTGACTACTTCCTTGCCACCTAAGGAAGGAGAACTAGTCATTTAAAATAGAGCAGCAATAGGGGACCTGAAATAGATGCATCCTCTCTCCGCTTCCTGACTCAACAAGGTAAGCATGTTTAAGACAGTCAACACTGCTCGATTTGGTAGACTTCCTTTTATCACAGGAGATTGAAAGAGCACAATATGCGTATGCGGGCACTTTTCTAAATCCAGACTTATGCATAAAACCCTGTATACGTTTAGATTCTAACTTTGTTTGTGGCTATAACAGAAGGATTCTGAAATTTAAAAATAAGATTTTAAAATTTAGGAACATATTACACCATTGACTACAATGCTTTCCTTTCGGCTTACATCAGCGCTTACATCAGAGCTGCGAATTCTCATCCTTCCTCCTGCCTACGAGAAAAGTTTTGGGTATTTGTTCTCACTTTTTTCATTGATGTTATCTTTTCTTTTCATCTCTGGGGAGCAAGCTGCCTGTCTACTTAGTCTAATAAGCATATTCTGTGAACAGACGAAAACCAAAAGATGCATTATTCTTCAGCACTGCAGGCTCGGTGCACTTCCAGAAGAAAGGAAGGCAGAAATATCCAGGTTATGATATGTAATGGGGTTTATTATTTTTTTTTTGTCCTACAATTTACTATAAGCATTTTCAATAGAAAAATTTAGAAAAATCTTTACTACAAATGTAGTAGTTGTACACATTCTTGTCTAGATTCTACAAATTCATATTTGACTATTTGTGCTTTATTACGTCTCTATTCTTGTAACCATCCATCAGTCCATCTTATTTTAAAAATGTATTTCAAAGAAAGCTGTGAGTATCACTACAGCTTAATTCTAAAACCTTCAGCATACATATCATTCATTACATTTTGATATTTGTTTACAGCATTTTTGTGGAAAGGGAAAATTAATGTCCTAAGAATTTGAAATTATCCTAAGTGCATGTTTGTTGAGTTTTGGCAAATGTACTCCTGTGAAACTCAAAGCCGTATCCAGTTATAATAATCTATCTTTGTATTAGTGTCCTAGGTCTGCCTTTTTACTGCTGTGTGGGTGGCTTACAACAACTGAAATGTACTCTCTCATAGTTCTGGAGTCTCCAGTCTGAGATCAAGGTGCAGGCAGGCTGTGCTCCTTCAGAAGGCTCTGGGTCAGAGCTCTTTCTTACTTCTTTTAGTTTCTGGTGAGTCTGTGGCTTGTAGCTGCATCGCATCAATCTCTGTCATTGTCTTCACATGGCCTTCTTCTCTATGAGTCTCTCCTCTTACAAAGCACAAAAATTATGGGATTTATTATCCATTCTAAACAGTATGATCTCATCTTAACTTGATTACATCTGCAAAGGTCCTATTTCCAAATAAGACCACATCAAGGCAATGGGGTTTAGACTTCCACTTATCTTTTTGGGTAAAGAAATTTAATCTGTAACAACTGTCTCAGCCCTCAAATTTCCCTCATGCCCATTTCTAGTCAATCACTGCCCCCTTCCATTTTGAGGCAACCACTTTCTGACATTTTTTTCTACTATAGATAAATGTATCCTGGTCCAGAACATTAAACAAATCAAATCATATAGTATATACACTTTTGCTTTTATAACAAGAGCGTTAAAGTACATTTATACTATTTTTCAGTTAGTGTTCTTTCTTATAACACAACTCTGGCTAAGTTAATATTGAAGGGAATTTATTAAAAGAAAAATCAGACATATCACAGAATTGATGGGTTGGAGCAGCAGAGTCAGAATATGGCTGGGGTCCAGGACAGTTGTGGAATTAGTAGTTGAAATATTCCATCAGATCATAAAGACACAGCCATATGACAAAATGAGCTCCAAGTTTTTGTTTTCTTGTCTTTTTACCCTTGTTTCAACATAAAGCTTAAGATGTGAAGTCCTAGAAGAGAGTGAGTCTCGTTGGTATGGCTTGGGTTATATGATTATCCCTTGACTAGACGAGGGTGTAATAATTAGTCAGTGCTCGTGGTTACAAACAGCCCCTGCCCCCCCAAGTTATTTCAAACAGAAAAGGAATTTAGGAATTTAATACAGGACATTACTGTCTTACAGAATCTCTAGAATGGCCAGGTACCTCAGGTTGGTAACTCAAGAGCCAGGAACTATGCCCAAACCATGCTAATACTGTTTAGGGAAGATGCCAATGCTGGTGCTGTCAACCAGCTCCTGCTGTCTCTATAAGTTAGGAACCTCTGCTTCCCGTTTAGATGTCAAGGGGATTCTATGTGCCACTTCCTTTATCCTACTATTCACACTCAAACCAAACTCTCCTGGAGGTGAATCACATGATGCCCCCTGCATTACAGAAGGGGTTGGATCTTGTCAAATCATCCAAGGCACAATGGTGGAAAATTCTTAATTATTGAAAGGAGTATAGAGTGAGTGCTCTCTTGGCCAAAACACAACAAATGTTTAATGTATGAGGCACTATTATTTGATATAATGTCAGAGTTCATCTAGTCCAACTTCATTCCATATCAATGAATAATTTTCTCAGTGATAGTCTTCTGAAGCTCAGGGATTCTTGACAATATAGTGATTAATGGACACTCTCCCAAGGAAAGTACATGTGAACTTATAGGTTGTTATTTCTTTTTGTTGTTGTTCATTTTTTTTGTTTGCTTGTTTTTAAGGAAAATTCTTGTTTATTGATTAAACCCAAGATCCAATATTGCCATATGCTCTGAATTTGAAGGCCAGCAATTTGAATAACTGGTGCTTTCCTATTAGTTTTCTGATTTTCTTACACCCTCTCTAGGCTGCCATTTTCATTAATACATACCTAATGTACCTGCTTTTGTTAGGCATTTAAAAAAATGTTAATTAAATACATGTTAAGAGCCAATGTTTTCTTCATTTTGACCCAATTTTTCTAATTATGGCATGAATTATTATCATTATTATTATTATTTTGCAGTTTTTGGTGAGGGCTGGGTTTGAACCCACCACCGCCGGCATATGGGGCCAGTGCCTTACTCCTTTGAGCCACAGGCACCGCCCATGAATTGTTTTTTTATTATAAAACTTACCTTAGCCAGTTTCTTCTGTTAATTAAAAATGGTAATTAACGTTTACTGAGAGCTTGATTCAAAAACCGAACTCTGCTCTAACCAGGAGAAAACAAATAGCCAGATAATCTTTTAAATGATTAATTCCTATTTCATCCTCACTGCTGGAGAAATCTTAAAGGATGAGAGATTTTCCTTCCTCTTTCCACTCTGCCTGGTTGTGATAAAGGGGTTTTATTTTTCCTGTTTGAGGGATAGAGAAGCAGAAGTTGTCCAGACAATTGGAATAAGAGCCCCCTCCAGGCTCTCTCTCATTTGCAAGCGTAGCCTAAGAGGAGAGGTTTCTCCAGCTGTTCCTACTGGAGGCACAGGTGGTTTTACCTGGGAGAGGGAAGGAAGGTCCATGTAAGAGAAAAATGAAAATGATCCAGAAGGCTGGATTCCAGAAGGGGCAAGGGCCAGTGCATAACTCTGATAAGGCTGCTTACAGGTTCTACAGAGACAAAACACTGGGAACTGATGCCTGAGGGGAAAAGGAAAGGTGCCTATACTCCTCTTGGCATAAGGGTAGACAGAATCACGGCCAGGAATCTTATTGGCACTGTTGGGTGGAAGGTAGAAGACTTTTAAAGCTTCTTCTACCATTTTCTGGCAACTTATATGTCTAGAATTTCTATACGATCCTGTGACTGGGGAGAGCAACCAGTGCTGTTCCTCATGAGAGCTAGGATTACATGTTCAGGAATTTTGTGAACCAGACATGAAACACAGCTATTATCAAAATTCAAATCATATAAACTTACAATTAAATAAATTATATTCACTACAAAATTGATACATATTAAAAACTTACCACTTCCTAGATATATGACATTTTACTATTATCTATGTTCTTGATATTACTACATTTGAAAGATAGAAATATTATAACAGGATGCTACTGAGGTGTTTTAGCAACTCTGTATGCAGTGATGTCACATTGGTAGCTTAATATCAGCTTTAGTGGAGGTATTTATGCCAAAAACTGGGCAAATCTTACGTATCAGGCTTGATTTATTGTTCTAGACTAGGAGTCCGCAGACTGTAGCCCACAGGCCAAATCTAACCCACTATCTGTTCTCTTTTTCTTTATAATTTACTTTAATTTGGAAAAATACACACAACATACAGTTTACAATCTTAATCATTTTTAAGTAAACAATTCAGTGGTCTTAAGTACACTCATATTGTTGTGTAACTGTCATCACTGTTCATATCCAGAACTTTTTTCATCTTATGAAAGTGAAATTTTATGTCCAGTAACTCTCCATTTCCTTTGCCTCACCACTTTCTGCCTTTACAATTTTGACCATTTTCAAATGGTCTAAGTACTTCATGTAAGTTGAGTCATACAATATTTGCCTTTTTGTGACTAGCTTATTTCAGACAGTACAATGCCCTCACATTTCATCTATGCTGTAACATATGTCTGATTTTTCCATCCTTTTCAAGGCTAAATAATATTCCATTATATATATATTATATATATACAAATATAATATATATCACATTATATTTATTCATTTATCTGTTAATAAATATTTGGGTTACTTAAACATTCTAGCTGTTGTCAATAATAGTGTTATAAACATAGGTGTACAAATTTCTCCTTAAGACCCTGCTTTAAATTCTTTTTGGTATATTCTCAGAACTAGAATCGCTTGATCATACTGTAATTATATATTTAAGCTTTTGAGGGACTGCCATACTGGTTTTATTTATTTATTTATTTTTGCACTTTTTGGCTGGGGCTGGGTTGGAACCTACCACCTCTAGCATATGGGGCAGGTGCCCTAGTCCTTGAGCCACAGGTGCTGCCCTGCCATACTGTTTTCCATAGTGACTGGATCATTTATATTCCTGTCAACAGAGTGTAATGGTTCCAATTTTTCTGTATTCTAATTTGTTATTTTCTGGATTTTTAAAATAGCTTCCTAATGTGTGTGAGGTGATATCTCATTATAGTATTGATTTGCATTTTATTAATGATTAGTGATATTGAGCATCTTTTCTTGTGCTTATTGGCCATTTTTATTTATCCTTTGGAGAAATATCTATTGAATTCCTTTGCCTATTTTTAAATCAGTTTGTTTTTCATTTTGAGCTTTAGGAATTCTTTGCATATTCTGGTATCAATCTCTTATCAGATATATAATTTGCAAATATTTTCTCTCATTCTGTGTGATATCCTCTTACTCTCTTGAGAGTGTTCTGTAAACAAAATTTTTTAATTATAATGAGGTTCATTGTATCTATTTTTTATTTTGTTGCCTGTGCCTTTAATGTCATATCTAAGAATTATTGCTAAATCTAACGTCATGAAGATTTTGTTCTCTGTTTCCTTATGAGTTTGTAGAATAAAACCAAAGATATCAAGTCTATAAATGAAGAATTGGCATGCAAGAAGCATGGAATGAAAGAAAGATGATCCAAAATGGGAATTAATGTCTATTCTAATGATAGAACAATTCTAATAAAATGATCCCATCACTAGATACTTGTCTTGATCTTTCCAAGTATTGCATATATTGAAGCTTTTATTATAGTGGGCTGAATAATGGTTTCTAACAATTATCAAATCCTAGTACCTGGGACCTGTGAATGTTGCCTTATGTGGAGAAAGGATCTTTTAAGATGTGAATAGTGAAGGCTCATGAGTTGAGGAGATTACCCTGTATTATCTTGTTGGTACTTAAATGCAATCACAAGTGCTCTTCCAAAAAACAGAAGAAGATTTGACACAGATAGAAAGGAGAAGGCAAATTTGACTATGGAGGTGGAGAGTGGAGTGATGCAGCCACAAATCAAGGAATGCTGGCTGTCATCAGAAGTAGAAGAGTCAAAAGACAAACTTACCCCTAGACCCTCTAGGGGAGGAGTGTAGCATTACTGATATCCTGATTTCAGTTAAACAGAACTGATTTCAGACTTCTGGCCTCCAGAGCTGTGAGAGTATAAGTTTACATTTTTTTAAACCACCAAATTTGTCGTAAGTTGTTATAGCTGTCCTCAGAAACTAACATTTGCATTTGCATTTGCATCAACAACATTTGGCAATCAGCAGTGGCTATAGGCAGAGAAGCCTGATGAGACAAGGTCCATGCTGTTGCGTTCAGGCATAGGAATGGCAATTTGTTCATGAGCTTGTTGAGTGATCACTGAAGTATATGGAAAAGAAGACTGACCAACACTCAGAGTATATTACATGGAGAGTATCCCAAGAAACTCCTACACAAGGTCTGACAATTAAGTTCTCAAACTTGTCCAACAAAAAGCAATACACACTTCATTGCTGAATTATCACTATAGTCACCAGATGGCCAAGGGAAGTATGTCAAAGATGACCTCATATTCTTACTCTTGAGAACAATTATAAGAGATTCACTTATATCTTTCTTTTCTAATTATTCAGTTCTTATTCTTCCCAGGTCTTTGGCTATCTGGAAAAACCAGTGCTGTTCATGAATCAATGAGAACTCTTATATCAAGTTCTGTTTCCATGTAGATAAAGAGGAAAACATTGCACTACTGGATTCTACCCACTAGGCATTTATAATGTGCTCATTATCTTTTAGAGTTACTGATAATTGGAGCTCCAGTGATGCAGTGTCACTTCCAATGGGTGCCAGCCTGTAGTGTAAAGCATAAATCGGAATACTATGGCCATGGCTAAATCTGGCCTTTGGCTTTTGTATGTCTGATGAGATAGGAATGATTTTTATGTTTAAAGGGTTGTAAAAACCACAAAACAAAAGGAAACAAAAACAAAGAATATGTGACAGACTTCATGTGGCCTGCAAAGCTTAAAATATTTACTTTGGCCCTCTACAGAAAATGTTTGCTGATTGTTGGTGCAGAGCCATCTGTAAAGCAGGCTCATTTTTATTTTTATTTTTGTATGCTGAGTAAACTTATCAAAAAATCTTTTTTTGGGGAGCTTCAATGTAACTGGAACAAGGGGTGGCAGTGCAAACCCAGAAGCCTAATTAGACCTTGAGGTTTTACCAGTTCAAAGACTCCAACACACTATTTATTTCCACTGGGTAAAGAAGAGATGTTACTCTTAACTTTATTTCTACTTTCATCAACTCTTAGAGATGAGTACTTTGGATTTCATGGCCACTTCGTCTCTTATAATCATGTGTTTCATGTATACCAATCAACAAACTCAACCAAAGACCCAAGCAAAAACTAAGAACTATTTAACAAATGGAGGATGTAATTGTTAATTATGAAAGATGGCATGACTTTGTTTCAAGAGCTTAGCTGACCTTACCTGTGCTATTATTGAAGTTTGCTACAAGATCCATGCAGCATCCTGATCTGACTGAGGTGTGCTGAACCTAGCTAGATTGACTGGGTGCTAAAAGATTGAGACGCAGAACTACTTGCTATGTAGGATGCACTAACCAGAAAGCTTTCTTTTGTTCTAATCTCCGTAGTGATAGGAAACCAGTAGTGACCTCTAATAATTTCTGACTCCTAGTATTCACTCATTCTCTAATGTAATCCCTTCCTTTTGATTGTTGATGGACCTAAAGACTCAATTCTAGTTAAAAAAGAAAAAAAGTAGCCCGAGTGATTCCAAGATTAGGGTATAAAATAACTATAATTTCTCTCTCTTTCTATCTCACCTCTCTTACTCCCTCTATCTCTCTCTCCTGCCTTCTTCTTCCCTACCAGCAATGTCACTTCCAAGATAAGTATACAAAAAAACCCCAAAAACAAAAAGACCCTGTAATCTCCCACTCTCTCTCTCCTATCTCCCTACCCCTTAGCAGCCCTCATTCTGGAGTAAGCAAGCTTCCATGCCGTAAATAGCTCTATGGAGAAGCACATATAGTAAATGTGGTCAATGGCTTGGTAAGCCTGGAAGAAAATCTTTGGCGACTTGAAAGTAGCCTCATGAGTGAACTTTTAAGCACATCCTCCCACATTCAACTTTACAGCCCCAGCAAACACCTTGAGTGCCCTCTTGTGAAAAAAATCTGAACCAAAGCACCTAAGGAAGGTCCTCCCAGATTTCCTAATCGGCAGGAACAATAAGATATACATTTTAATTGTTTTAAGCTACTAGATTTAAAGCTAATTTGTTATGTAGCAGTAGGTAACTAATAGATGAAATCAAAGATGGAAGTCTTTGAGATTATTTGCCCAAAGGAACTCAAGTTCCTCTAATATTGCTTCTGAAATATACAAAGAGATCACTGTGCATTCTGGTCTTTCTCGGTGGAAAAGGGCAAGAAGGAGCAAGTTTTCCTTCATTATGTAGGAATCTCTCAAAATACCCAGGCACTAGACACCTAAGGTGACATGCCCTTTCATTTTTATAAAGACATTTCTTAGATTCTACCAATATGCATTTTACCAAAACATCTGTAAAACCTGTTACTTCCTACTCTGCAGGTCCCAGCTATATGCTGCCATTAATATGGTGGATAAATATGATTTTACACACAATTGAGACACGGTTGAAACCTGAAATGCTTGAAACCCACAGTGGCACTGAGCCAAGAAATTAAGATAATCATGTAGCACCACGATGAAATCCTGCTGAGTCTGCCCAGGTGAGTCCAAATGAATTCTGTTTTTAAATGCTTATTAGAGTAGGGGAGAGAAAATGATCAGCCAGACTAGATGCTGCATCTTGGATTCCAGGCGTCATATTGGTTTATTCTAATAAATATGTTAAATTTAGAATCATAGCTTCAGTTTCTCTCAAGTGATTAAAATTATGATTAACTGTTGTCATTTTCCAAGATTTATCTTTCTGTTTGGTAAAAAATAAGTTGTACAGGTATGTATGTGTACACACACACACATGGTATATTATCATAACCACAATACTTTAGTTAGCTCATTGAAAGAGGATGCAGGTCAATGCACACATATTTATAGGCTTGACCTGATATGAATGAAACAGGAAGTTAACATGCTCAGTATTTTCACTTTTCAAATTATACCTTAGGAAAAATATGTTCCTTATATTTAAAGATCCTTAATATTATATTCTTATTCATAGGAGAGATATAATGGAAACAAACTGTAACTAACAACTGGGAATTAATTGAATTAATTATGGGAAAACCATATGATGTCACCTTTGAAAATATTCTTTTTCAAGAATATGTCATTGTAAACCCAAACTACTATAAGATCTAGGTCAAAAAGTATTATTTACAGCTCTAGAGTGTTATTTGAAAATGCATAAACACTTTTGATGATACTAAAAATGAAATATATTACTTGTTGAGTAAAATATTTAGTATTATTAAATTAAAAGTTGAATATGGTCACAGAAGGCAGCATCTACTATGATTTCCTGCTGGGCTTTGAGGAACCTGGTGTGACTAAGCTAAGGGTTGTATTTGGAATAGTGGAAGATAGGCATGAGCTGGTGGGGCAGCACGTAGTTGTTAACAGCAAAGCACACTATGACCATCAGGTATTCTAGACAATCTTTGACAATACTGTGGGTCCCCTGTTCCCGCCATCTATCTTTAACAGTACTGTGGGTCCCCCTCAACCCTCTGCCATCTCTACCTTCCACTTAAATCTTAGACCCAGCTACTGAGGTGCTTAAAAAAATGATGGAGCTAATTTAATTTATTTGCATATAAAAAGAAAGCATTTCTGTCTATTTAGCTGAAATAATATTCAAAAAGCAAAACTATTTTTGTCTCCTAAGAAATGTTCTGAGAAGGACTTCTTCATTCTTAGTAGAGAAGGATTCAGTAGGTCTGAGGTTATGTTCTAATTCTATTTGTAGTTAGATGCATAAAATGTAAAATTTCTTTTTTTTTTTTTCTTTTGAGACAAGAGTCTCACTCTGTTGCCCTGGGTAGAGTGCCCTAGTGTCTTAGCTCAAAGCAACCTCAAAATCCTCAGCTCAAGTGATCCTTTTACCTCAGTCTCCAGAGTAACTGGGACTACAGGCACCCACCACAATGTCCAGCTAGTTTTTCTATATTTAGTAAAGAGGGTGTCTCACTCTTGCTCAGGCTGGTCTTGGACTCCTGAGATCAGTTGATCCACGTACCTCAGCCTCCTCCCAGAATGCTAGGGTTACAGGCATGAGCCACCGTTTCTAGCCTTGTCAAATTTGTTAATCTCCCACAATGATAGTTTTTTTTTTAACTTATGGTTAAATTTCTGACTATCTGTTAACATTTTAAAAAGGTCAAATAGGATCATATGTGGGAAGTGTTTCATGAGCTTGTGTCAGATATGTGTTTTGTTGCATTATAAAACTGAAAAGAACATTTAAGTTACAAATAATGAGATCTTTTTCTAAAATACACTTTACTGACTACATTTAGGTTTCTAGCAACCAGAGTATGTCTACGTGATACTGAAACAATTTTTTCTTTTCTTTTTGAGACAGAGTCTCAAGCTGTCACCCTGGGTAGAGTGCTATGGCTTCACAGCTCACAGCAACCTCCAACTCCTGGGTTCAAGCGATCCTCTTGCTTCAGTTTTTCTACTTTTTTAGTAGAAACAGGGGTCTTGCTTTTGCTTAGGCTGATCTCAAACTCCTGAGCTCAAGCAATCCATCCACCTCGGCCTCTGAAACTCATTCTTAATTCCCTTTTTAAAAATCAATATCTTCATTCATCATTTAGCCATTAATGAACTAATCATTTGGTATTTCATTTATTCATTAAAATTACTTATGTAGTGTCTACAGAAGGTAATAGAAAATAGTTCCATTTAAAGGACTATTGAGAGATATGTTATGATGGGTTTCTGAAAGAAGATCCAGAAGGAGACGTGGATAGCAAATCAGCTCAGCTGCTAAGTTGCTTCGTATTCTCATAGTTTGTTAGCTGTTTTCTAAAGCTCTTTCCTTAGCTTAAAATGATGAACAACGTTAGCCTGCCTGAGCTCCACGAGGCCTCTCATCTTTGACATTTTTTGAGGTTATACAGCAACGATCACTCAATTTTTGAAATGCCTTTTCCCAAGGTGCTGTATAGCAGCTGCCACTCTGTGCCCTTGGCCATAACCAGGGCCTGGATCTGCTATGGTAAGATACTGGGAGGAGAGAATAGAAGGATGCAGAACTAAGCCCCTCCAAGATGCAGAGCATATTTCTGGTGGAAACCATGTTGATGAAAGGTCAAAGAACAGGAGAGTGAAAGGGAAGTGAGAAATGGAAAAGCAGACAGCTCAGAGTCTCGCTTCCTTAACCTTGAAGGAGAACATAAGGTCCTCGTTAAAACGATCCTTCTTTAATCACCCACACCCTGTTGCATCCAGCTCTCTGTACATGCCAGCACCACCATGTAGCCAGCCTTCTGTGCTTCCCCACGCAGAATTGCTAGCTTCCCACTCACAGATGTTCCCCATCATGCCTCTCCTCCTTCAACACAAGCCTGTTTGCCCAAGGCAGGGAGCCTCAGATCAGTGATGCTCTGAACACAGCATCCAACAGAATCATCTGTCAAGCTTTTTAAACATC
This sequence comes from Otolemur garnettii, assembly GCF_000181295.1. Lineage (NCBI taxonomy): Eukaryota > Metazoa > Chordata > Mammalia > Primates > Galagidae > Otolemur > Otolemur garnettii. The sequence continues at coordinate 5,016,563 of NW_003852403.1, read as the reverse complement.
CTTATATATGAGCCCAGTCCCCAGATATTCTGATATGGATGGTGTCCTGGAGACTGAATGTTTGACACACACAGGAGGATGCTGATGTCGCTAGCCCTCGGGCTACACTTTGAGAAATGCAACCTCAAATCGACTACCCAAGAGTTCTTGGACTGCATGAGAAAAACCTCAGCTTTTCACAATGTATTTGTAAAATCACTACTTGGGAGTCCTTACCCTCAATGGCAAGATGGTATTTCTATTTTTAAAAACTCCCATTTTTATGGTGCAACTCGTTCTATCCTAAAGTTTTACAAGCTGCTACATAAAAATGCAGCATTATATGCACGTCTATACATAGTTATGCATATATAGAAATAACATACACCCTCCCCGAACTTATATTTATAGGTTAGAAATGTAATATGTATCTAACTATTTATGCAAAAGTGTCTGCCTCTGCTCACATGTGCTATGCATGAGCAATGGAAACTTAATAATATACTTTAGTTGAAGATGGCTTATGTAGATATATAGCGCCCCTTACCTGTCCATAGTGTGCACAAGTATATATTTATATGACTTTGATAGTTACTGTTTATTTGATGTATAATATCCAGCACTTTCTAATTGATTGATATTAATTTAATAATCCATTCTGCTTATTATGTGTGCAGGAAAGAAGAAAGGAACTATGGAAAGAAGAAAGGAAATAGCCCACCAATAGTGTGCCAGGGACTTGGAGAAACTGTATCTTGCTGGTCAAGTAAACCATTGCACTTACCCTACAAAAGCTCCCCTCTCAGTGGTAGAAAGTATGTACGAGAGTACAGACATTTCTTTTGTAGAAGAATGCACTCAACGCTGAAGCAGATAAAGATAAAATTAATTTTGCTTGGGAGTTTGTTGGTGGCCTTACTAAAGTGGTGTATTTTTGTCTAATCTTTAAGGATGTGCAAGTCTTCATGCCAGGCACTATTTCAGGCACAAGAATTCAGTGATGAACAGGACCAAATCTGTGCCCCCGTGGCATTCCACCTCATGGTGCCAAATAAAATAGGGAGGAGATAGCCTAAGAGCAACAATGAGATGTTCCCATTTGTTGCAGGTAAAGAGGAGAATATGGATAAAGGCCTGAGGAAGAGAAAAAAGATGATAAGTTTTTTTTTTTAATGGCTGGGAAATGAACTCGGACCTTCCACGTGACAAAAATTTGGACTGCCTCACAGATTTGCGTGTCATCCTTGTGCAGGGGCTGTGCTAATCTTCTCTGTATTGTTCCAATTTTAGTATATGTGCTCCCAAGCAAGCATAAAAGATACTTTTGAAGGACTAGAAATTGTTCAGTTTTCAGGACACCTGGCCAAGAGATAAATGATGATTTTTATAGCTGAAGATAAAGATTTTTTAAAAATCTTGTACCCTTAGAACAATATGTACCAGTACGTCATAAAGCGTTCACATAGACAGGCACGTGATCAGAGCAGTGGCACGTGAGATGGTGGTGGCTTGGACACAGTAGTAGTGATAAAAATGGAAAGAAGTGCGTGGCTTCAAAATATGTTTTAAAGAACAGTTGACAGGACTAAAATAGGGGAGAAGAGATACTTGGAGAGAAAAATTAGGATTTAATGCAATTGTACATTTGCAATGATGTGGCAAACCTTTGCCAAACTTCTCGGCTACTCAGAGTATGTTACACACATTTCTTTTATGTGGTAACCAGGAGGTTCACTCATAAACATTTCAGTTCTCCTCTTCTGGGGACAGAGTAGGATTCCTGCACTTGGTAACTTTAGGCATGGTCATGTGACCTACTTTTGGTTAAAAAAAAAAAATATATATATATATATTACCTTCAAAAAGAGGTAATATGTGTTACTTCTAGGTGGGAGTTGTAAGAGCCCATCCACAACTAGCCATGACTCTTTTTAATCTTCCTTGGAGATGTCATATAAAGATTGGTCTCCACCAGCCCAAATTCCAGAACATGGCAGATTCATTGAGAGCCTTCCACCTACTTCTTCCCCACTAGTTTTAAACTTAAGCCATTGACGTTTTTGTTATTGCTACAGCATAATTGAAACTATCTGACTGACGTACACCATCTATGTAAGTTCTGACTTTTCATGCCACAAGTCACAAATTTTCCAGCTTTGCTTATAGGTCAGTGAAGTGGATCAGCGAGGTGTTGAGAATCAAATGCACCTGCAGACTATCTAGATCTAGATGAGATCCACATGAAGGAGGAGGTGCTGTTCAGTGTCTGTTAATCATTAGAGTTAGCATCAGGCTCTGTGTCAGCAATGGTGCCCATGGCAAGTGGCGGACCCTGTTGTGGGGCGACCCAGTGACCGTTATGGCAGAGTAATCCAAATCTGAACAAGTTGCTTATTTCTGGCTTTGCAACTTTCATACTTGGTTCTCTAGACCTAAAAAAATAAAATCTCTAGAAAGAGATTATGTGAGCTACATTATATGTTTAATACATTCCTACTGAAGTAGCTGCACTGGGTTCTGTTTGCAATCAGGAATCCACAGGGATAGAGATGCCCACTGCAAAGACTGATGGAAACGCTGAGTGGACAATTACACATACAAGATTAGACTTTGTGTGTGAGATGTCTAAGTTTAGCATTTAGATTATAGACACACTTTTGGAAGAAAGTGTAGATAGAGATAAAGGAGAGTTTAAATTTGAATATTCCAGTAGGTCTGTCAGAGATAAATAAAGATTTCCAAGACAGATTTCTCAGTAAGTCAGGCAAACAGACAAATAGGACAGTAGGCCAAAAGGAAGCCAAGAGGGAAAACAGTATTAACAGAAGCAGTGAGAAGTAAAGTGTGGTCAATGCTGAGTAGGATGAGGAGAGTGTTCTTTGGGTTTGGCAAAATAGAGGTCCGGTGTAGGTTATATTGATGTATGTTTCAAGAGTCATGGTTCCAGAAGCCATATTGGTTGAGGAGAGAATTGGAGCACTTCAAGCAGAGACAGATGTGTGGATGGATTCCTTAGAAGAGATATTCATTACCTATATTTGACATCATCTTTTGCTGTTCAACAATTACAAACTCTCAGCAACAAAAAACAATAAACAATTATTTGTATTTATTTATTACTTGTGCATTTGTGGGACAGATGTGGAAGTTTAATTTAGGAAATAGGTCAACAGAGTTGACTGGGGTGGTTCTCCACCAACGTCTCTTGCTGCAGAAGGCGCTGGAATGGAACTGGCCATTTGGAACATGCTCTTCTGTTGGAGGAGAGGCTGGGATTTCTGTGGGAGAAACGTGCTGCTGCTGGGGCTTAGGCTCAAAAGGGGCTTGCTGTCACGTCTGCCTACAACCAAGTAACTAATAGCAAGTCACATAGCAGAGCCTAATCTCTGGGAAAGTTCCTTGGGGGTGGTGCAAATGACAAATGAACAATAATCTACCACAGATGTAGCCAAGCGGATAATTTTTTTATTTGTTTTCACGTCATATAACTACCAAAGGAAACTGGTATAACCACTTCATTTTTTTTTCCATTTTTTTTCTTTTTTATTGCTGGGGACTCATCCAGGGTACAAAGACCAGGTTATACTGATTGCATTTGTTAGGTAAAGTCTCTCTTATAATTGTGTTCCATCCCCAAGAGATGTGTTATACCTTTGGCACCTGACCCCTCTCTCTCCTTCCGTCTCCCTGCAGCCCCTACCCTCCGCACCCCCACGGTGTACTAGGTAATCAGTTGTCCTCATATCAGAATTGAGTGCATAGGATTCTTTTCTTTCTTTCTTTTTTTTTTTTTTGAACCAGTCATACTGTGTTGCCCTCGGTAGAGTGATGTGGCATCATAGCTCACAGCAACCTCAAAATCATGAGCTTAAGCAACTCTCTTGCCTCAGCTGCTTAAATAGCTGGGACTACAGGCCCTGCCACCAGTCACCCCCTCCAATGCCCAGCTATTTTTTGTTGTTGTCACAGTTGTCATTGTTTTTTAGCTGGTCTGGGCAGGGTTCGAACCTGCCAGCCTGGGTGTATGTAGGGTGGCACCCTACCCATTGAGCTACAGGTTCATTCAGTATGTAGAATTCTTGCTTCTCCATTCTTGTGATGCTTTACTAAGAATAATGTGTTCCACTTCCATGCAGGTTAGTACAAAGGATGTAAAGTCTCTATCTTTTTTAATGGCTGAATAGTATTCCATGGTGTGCATGTACCACAGCTTGTTAATTCATTCCTGGGTTAGTGTGTATTTAGGCTGTTTCCACACTTTGGCAATTATAAATTGAGCTGCGATAAACAGTCTAGTACAAATGTCTTATGATAAAAGGATTTTTTTTTTCTTCTGGGTAGATGCCCAGTAATGGGATTGCAGGATCAAATGGGAGGTCTAATTTGAGTTCTTTGAGGATTTGCCATACTTCCATCCAAAAGAGTTGTATTACTTGCAGTCTCACCAGCAGTGTAGAAGTGTTCCCTTCTCTCCACATACACGTCAATAGCTGCAGTTTTGAGATTTTGTGCTGTGGGACATTCTCACTGGGGTTAGGTGATATCTCAGGGTGGTTTTAATTTTCATTTCTCTGATAATTAGAGATGAAGAGCATTTTTTCATATGTTTGTTAGCCATTCATCTAACTTCTTTAGAGAAGGTTCTATACATTTCTCTTGCCCAGTGATATAAAGGATTGTTGACTCTTTTTATGTTGATTAATTTGAGTTCTCTGTAGACCCTAGTTATTAACTTGACCTTCCTTTTTATTTATTTATGTAAACAAATAAATATAATTATTGTTATGTAACTATCAAAAGTAGACTGAAGACCAGTGTAATCTCAAAATCCTTTGTTGAAGATTGTCCAATCAAACACATTTGGAAGAATTGGAGCAAAATGCATTTTGTTTATCTTCCCATAAAATCTCACATCAGGGCAACATTTCTAAAAATCTGTTCTCAGAAACATCAGTTCCACATGGGTGATAATAGGTGTTAGATGATAAAAAATTTCAGTGGTACAATGAAATTTATAGATACATGAGACTAAACAAAAATAGTTTTGTAAAAAACACACTATTTTAAAAATCGCTTAATATGTAAATGCATATTATGTTTTTCTAGAACATTGAGAGCTAGAATTCCTCAGAACAGAGTTTGAGAAATTAAAGTATAAATAAATTTTTTTTACTCAAGTTTTATGCTTTAAATTTATAGATTCTGAGAAACAAAGACCTTTAGTAGTAAACAATTCACTGGTAAATTTTACCAAAAAACTTTTGTTGGTGTATAGAAATGTGTTAGGAAAAAACTCTGTTAAACTTTGTATTTTTCCTCAGAGATAGATTCAGTCAACACCATCAAACATAGAGTTTTTATCATCGGCACTAGATCTTGTATTGGGAACAAGCCTGAATAAACTATGAGTTCTCCCACCAAAGACATTCTAAGTTATCTTAAGGGGAATTATGCAGGAATAAATATAGTATGAAAGAGTGCTCATCTTCAAAAGGGAGGTAAGTAAAGCCTGTTGGGAGTGTTAGGTCAGGAGTGATCCGTTAGCGGGATGGAGGTGGGTCACCTTTAGCATTGATGGCAGGATTTCACACCATGCTCTGTGACCTCAGCCAGCCCCATCTAGCTTGTAAAGTGGGACTATGCTTTGAAGTGGCTTGGCTGTCTGCCCTGGTGGAAATTCTCATTTCTCCATCAGCCTGTACAGTAAACAAATATATTTTATGTGCTGCTTCTGTGCTTATAGTATCTGTATGAAACATGGCCTTGGGCCTCTTGAAAATGCAATTATAAAATTTTATAGAGGATAATGGTTCCCAGAATGCTGCACCCCATCTTATTCACTCAAACAACTTTTATGCAGTGTATGCAGGTTTGGCAATAATTGACATCTTCTTGTAGAAATGGATCTAACCCCTGACTATTAATTATTTTAAACTATAGAATGAACTGACTAGCTAAAAATATATTCATGCCAGTAGCAGCTTTGTGAAAAAAGAACCACAGTGAGGTTGAGGGGGAAGAGCTGCCCAGGGAAGGCTGACCAGACACCTAGCAAAGCTTCTACCAGATGTATTTTTACATTATAATTTCCCATCCAAGATAATGAGGAATGTCTCCCCATTTAATAAAGTCATATTTTATGTCCTCTAATGGAGTTTTAAAATTTTCTCCAGAGAAATTGTAAAAGTCTTTTTTCAAAATAATTCTTAGATATTTTATAATTGCTGGTTTTATTGCAAATTGTATTTTATTTTAATTTGTTTTCTGCTAGGTATTAGTATAGTATTTATTCTGTGTATTTACTTATTTTTGAAAATATGGTAAAATACATATGACAAAAAATTTACCATGTTAACTTACCATGTTTACTATTTTTTTTTTTTTTT
>NW_003852403.1:5002811-5010178 GCF_000181295.1 Otolemur garnettii | reverse complement strand
GCCATTTTTTGGTTGCAGCCATCGTTGTTTGGCGGGCCCGGGCTGGGGATTCGAACCCACCACCTTAGGTGTATGTGGCTGGCGCCTTAGCAGCTTGAGCCACAGGCGCTGAGCCTGAATTTGCTTTTCATTTTCTATTTATTCTAAACAAATGTGAGCATTAAGCCAAATGCTAGAAAACAAAACCCAACATATAATTAATACCTAGTTCTGGTAAACGTTTTGAGAGCATGGGTTACATCTTATATATTATTTTGGTTTCTCCACTGCACTCAGCATACACAGATAAAATTGATCTTATTCCATCAAATACCACTCGAACCCTGGAGTTGTTAAAAGGGAGTCAACTTTATCTAACAATTTGAGACATCAATATTAATCGTTAAATATTGAGCTTACTGTTTAAAATAATTTTCTGGTCTCTTGCAATAGTGAGAAAACAAAGGGAAAAGATTGCGAGTCATATCAAACTGCAACTGGGCTGCTCCTCCTTCATTGAAGTGATTAGCAAGAATGATCTGAAACGAAGAACAGTTTATTTCACAGTTGCCTTTATTATCCAGCCCCCAAAATATAGCCTACTCTTACTTCTTACTTACTTCTTGGTAGATGTATATATCCAGCTTCTCTACAAGCATTTGCCAGAAAATTTTAAATAAGGAGAAACAAAGCTGCTGCTCCAGTTGAAGTAAACGGTCTCGTAACATCAGCAAAAATGGGCAGGCCGAACTGGACAGGGACATTACTGCCTGCTCTGACTGAGATGGCAAGGACAACCATCTGGAAAAAATACATTAATTTTTATGGTAAAATCTGTCATTACTTTGTTTTTTTAAGTTTTAATAAATCATTTTAAATTTTGCAAAGTGTACTGTCTTGGGACATTTTGGATAAGAAATAATATACAGGGCGATGCCTGTGGCTCAAAGGTGTAGGGCGATGGCCCCGTATGTCAGAGGTGGCAGGTTCATACCCAGCCCTGGCCAAAAACTGCAAAATAAATATATCTATCTATAGATAGATAGATAGATATAAAATAATATACAGCCCAACATTAAAACCTCTATCAGAAAATCTATGTTTGGTTTTTTTTTTTTTTTTTGCAGTTTTTGGCCTGGGCTAGGTTTGAACCCACCACCCCCGGCATGTGGGGTCAGCACCCTACTCCTTTGAGCCACAGGCACTGCCCTACCATGTTTACTTTTAAGTGTAAAGTTCAGTGGCATTAGGTAATTTTACATTATTGTAAAACCATCACCATTGTCCGTCTCTAGAATACTTTTTATCTTGTAGGACTCTAATTATGGACTCATGAAATAATAATTCCCCATTCCCTACAACTGCCATGATTTGGCAGTCACCATTCTGTAATATTTTCTTTCTCCATGAATTAGAGTACTCTATGTACTTCCTATTAGTGGAATCATCCAGTATTTGTCTTTTTGTGACTGACTTATTTCACTTAGCAAAATGTCTTCAACTTTCATGATGTTCTAGGACGTCAGAATTTCCTTCATTTTTAATTCTGATTAATATTCCATCGTATATTCCATTTTGTTTATTCATTTAACCAGCAGTGATGTCTGGATTACTTCTCTCTTTTGACTATTACGAATAATACCACTATAGACATGGTGTGCAAATGTCTGTTTGTGTCCTTGCTTCCAATTCTTTTAGGTGTATATGAAAAATGGAATTGCTTTTATACAGTTTGATTCAAAGTTATAAATGTGCCTGCCCCTCACCAGAATACTGTAAATCATATTCATTAGATGTGAATTTACCCCTCCTCTCTTGCTCCCTCCACCTGCTTGCTTTCTGTTGAATTTCACTGTCAACTGTGCACAGGGGTGTTAGTTGATTTGATTAGTTCCAGTTTAATAGTAAGTACATGTCGTGTTTCTTTCTCCATTCTTCTGAGACTTCACTTAGAATAATGGTCTCCAGGTTCATCCAGGTTATCTCAGAATGTATTAGTTCACCAATTTTTTATGGCTGAGCAGCACTCAATGACATCATATACCACATTTTCTTAGTCCACTCATGTATTGGTGGACATTTGGGTTGATTCCACATCTTTGCAATTGGGAATTGTGCTGTAATAACCATCTAAGTTCACATGCCTTTTGGAAAAAATGCCTTTTTTTTCCCTTGGGTATATACCAGTATTGGGAATATTGGATCAAATAGTAGGTCTATTTTCAGTTCTATAAGGTATTTTATAAATTCTCCTATTCTTATATAAATTCTCCTCCAGAAAAATGAAAATCACAGTGAAAAGACATAATAACTCAATATCAATTGAAACCAACCAAAATGAGAATATTGAAATGACTGATAATATTTTTTGGAAATGAATCATAAGGGATGTCAATGAAATACAAGAGAAAGTAGAAGCCCCAGTACAAAGAAATCACAAAACAATGCAGGAATGAACCAAGATATAAAATTATTTTTTAAAAATCTACTACTGTTTCTGGATATGAAAAATTCATCCAAGGAAATAAAAAAGCCATTGGAAAGCCTCAATAATAGGCTAGCTCAGGCAGAAGAAAGAATCTCAGAGCTAGAAAGAGCAGAGAAATGAAAGGAACAAAGTCTGCACGAAATATGGAATTATGTAAAAAGGCCTAACATAAGAGTCATAGGCATCTCTGAGCATGAAGAAGAAAATACACAAGGATGAAAAACCTATATTTGTGAATACATGAGGAAAATTTCCCATCCCTTGCTAGAAATTGGGACATCCAAGTACTAGAAGTGCAATGGACTTCTTGGAGATTCATCACCAAGAGGCAACCCCTACAACATGTGGTCATTAGACTGGCCAAAGTCAACATAAAAGAGAAACTCCTATGACTATAAGGTAAAAGCATCAGTAACTTATCAAAGAAAACCCCTCAGACTAACTGCAGACTTCTCACTGGAGTGATGAATCTCCAAGAAATCCATTGCACTTCTAGAAATAGAAATAAAGACTTTCTCAGACAAGCAAGTGCTGATGAAAGTTTTTCAAGAAAGTACACAGATCTACATTATGTATTGTTGAACACAATAGACACCCACCAGTGTAAACCATGGAAATGCTAAAAGTTCAGAACCCAGATATCACAACGGCTTTAAAGGTAAATGAAGCAGTGAAGTTCTACTCAACAGGATGAACAGAAATCCACCTCACTTATCAATTCTTTCAATAAATGTGAATGGACTGAACTCCCTTTTCCCTTTGAGATATCGCCCAAATAGATTAACAAAATACAAATCAAATAACTGTTGTCTCCAGGAAATGCATCTAATCCAGAAGGACTCTTTCAGACTTAAGGTGATAGAAAATGTCCATCCGTTTCCTTGATGGAAACTATGCATTGTCCATAAACAAATGGAACCCCCCCCTCAAAAAGCTGGTGCTGCCATTCACATGTCAGATCACATATACTTCAAAGCAACGAAAACAAAGAAAGACAAAGATGGCCAGAATATAAAAGGAACAATTCAATAAGAAGACAGAAGACATAACAATTCTAAATATTTATGAACCTAACACAGGTGCACCCAGATTTATAAAGCAAATTCTATTAGATCTAAACAATGTGATAAACATCAAAATGTAATACTCAGGGACTTAATTTTCTTTTAAAATGCAAAAATGCAACTCATTTTTGTATGTTTATTTTGTATCCTACTACCATGTACTTCCTTGAATTTGTTTATTAGTTCTAACAGGTTAGTTTGTGGAATCTTTAGGGTTTTCTACTTATAAAATTACTTCATCTGAACACAAATAACTTCTTTCTTTCAAATTTGGATGCCTTTTATTTCTGTTTATTGCCTAATTGTTCTAACTAGAATTGGCAAAAGTGCACAGCCTTGTCTTGTTCTTGATCTTGGAGGAAAAACTTTCAATCTTTCACAATTGTGATTTAGATGGGTGGTTTTCCATACATGATTTTTATGATGTGAAGGTAGTTTTTTCTATTTCTTGTTTATTGAGAGTTTTTTTAATCCCAAAATGGTGTTGAATTTTGAGAATGGTTTTTCTACATCATTTGAGATGCTCTTGTGTTTTTTTCATTTATTCTGTTAATGTGCTGTATTACATTAATCAATGTTTGTATGTCGAATCATCCTTGTATTACAGCAATAAATTCCACTTAGTCATGGTGTATGATACTTTTAATATGCTGCTGAACTTGATATATAAGTATTTGAGAATTTTTGAATCAGTGCTTGAAAGGTATATTTATCTACAGTTTTCATTTCTTACAATGTTTTTGTCTGGCTTTGGTATCAAGGCATTTGCTGGCCTCATAGAATTAGACATAGGAAGTGCTATGCCCTATTCAATTATTTTTAGAAGAGTTTCAGAAGAATTAGTGTAATTCACCTTTAAATATTTGGTACCATTTACCAGTACAAACATTTGATCCAGAACTTTTCTTTGCTGAGGGGTTTGATTGTTGATTTAATGTCCTTCTAGTTTAAAGTCTACTCATATTTTTTATTTCTTTGTTATTTAGTCTTGGTAGGTTCTGTGTTTCTAAAATTTTTCCTTTTATCTAGTAATTCAAATTTTTGCTGTACTATCATTCATAGCATTATCTTTTAATACTTGACCTATTTTATGTCTGTAGATTTGGTTGTAATGATCCTGAGTTTAGAAAGTTAAGTCTATCTCTTTCTCATAGTCAGCCTAGCTATAGGCTTGTCAAATTGTTAATCTTTTCAAAGAATCAACTTTTATTTTGTTCATTTTTCTACTATCCATTTTGTTCATCTACACTCTAATCTTCATTATTTCCTTCCTTTTACTAGCTTTGGAATTCATTTTGTCTGCTTTCTCTAGTTTCATAAGGTGTAAAGTTTGACAGTTGATTTAAGATCTTTGTTTTTAAAAAACTGAAAGCATTTTCAGAAATTAATTATCTCCTTAGCACTTCTTTTGCTATATCCCAAAAGTTTTAGTATGATGAGTTTTCATTTTCATTCATCTAAATATTTTATAATATCCTTTATCTCTTCTTTGGCTTTTTAAGAGTGTGATGTTTAATTTTTACAAATTTGTTAGTTTTCTAGTTTTCCTTCTGCTATTGCTTGATAGATTTATCCTGTTGTGAATGGAGAAAATATTTTGTATATTGCTTACCTTTTTAAATATATTGAGCTTTATTTTGTGGCCTAATATAGGATCTATCTTTAAAAAAATTTTTCTATTATTAAATCATAGCTGTGTACATTAATGCAATCATGGCGTACAGGGTGCTAGTTTTATATACAATTTTAAATATTTTCACCAAACTGGTTAACATAATAGATCATATAAATGTCTTATATAATCTATCTTAAAGAATGTCCCATATGTATTTGACAAGTATGTATCTTCCCCTGTTTAGGGGAAGAATATTCTGTACATATCTATTAAGTATAGTTAATTTATTATGTTGTTTAATTCCTCTATTTCCTTACATATCTTTACTCTGGTCATTCTATCCATTATTGACAGTAGGGGATTTAAGTTTCCAACTATTATTATAGAAAGGTCTATTTTTCCACTTCATTTTGTCAATGTTTACTTCATACGTTTTGATGGTCTGTTGTGTGTGCGTATGTTCATAATTATTTTATCATCTTGCTGTGTTGAATTTATTGTTAATATATTATGTCCTTCTTTATCTCTTGTAATTTCTTTTTATTTAAATTCTATTTTTCTCATATTATTATAGCTATCCTGCTAACTTTTGGTTAGTATTTGTATGGAATGTATTTTTACATCTTTTCACTTTCAACCTATTTGCATCTTTGGATCTAAAGTGAGTCTCATATAGACAGCATATAGTTAAATTATTTTTATTTATTAAATGATAGCTGTGTACATTAATGCAATCATGGGGTACAGTGTGGTGTTTTCATATAAAATTTGAAATATTTTCATCAAACTGGTTAACATAGCCTTTAAGTCATTTTCTTAGTTATTGTGTTAAGATGTTTATAGTTAAATATTTTTTAATTCAGTTCTTCTCAAGTCTTTTTATTGGCAAGATTAATTTATTTGTATTTAATGTAGTTATGGATTAGGAGGTATATACTGTTGTCATTTTTTTTTTTTATATCTCTTATAGCTTTTGTTGTCCCTTATTTTCTGAATTACTGTCTTCTTGTATACTTAGTTGATTTTATTATAGTAAAATGTTTTAATTTCTTTTCATTTCCTTTTGTGTATAATGTGAAACTATTTTATTTTAAAATTACATATATTTAAAGTGTACAATGTGGTTTTTAATATACATCTATGTAGTGAAGTAATTACTGTAGTCAAGAATATTAACATATCCATGATTTATATAGTTGTTTTTTCTTTCTTTGTATGTGGTAAGCGTGTCTAAAATCCACTCTTTTTGAAAATTTCTTAGTATGCAAGGAAATATTATTAAGTGTACTTTTCATATTTTCATTAGATCTCTAGATTTGTTCATCCTACAAAAACTGCAACTTTGGACCCTTTGACCTCCATCTTTCTATTTCCTTCACCCCTAGTAACCACCATTCTAATTTTTGCTTCTATATATTCAATTTTTTAAAATACCACATATAAATGCAAACATGAGAGGGACTTTACCTAACAATTGAAAGCAATGTGACCTGGTTCTTTGTACCCTCAATGAATCCCCAACAATAAAGTAAAATAAAATAAAACAAAATGAAATAATCAATCATGAGTATTTTTCTTTCTGTTTTTTTTTTTTTTTTGGTCTTTCTGGCTTAGTTCATTGTCAAAAATATCAGTATACCTTTCTTTTTAAAGATTTAATAATACCCCTTAATATATACATATTATACCCACAAACCTCCTGTGTTTTTTTTTTAATCCATTCATTCACTGATGAACAATTTGGTTGTTTCTATATTTCGTCTATTGTGAATAATGCTGCAATGAATATAAGAATACAGATATCTATATGAGGTGTTATTTAATTTTCTTAGGGTTTAGCTATTTTCTTTGCAGTTACATCCTAAAAACATGACATTCCAGTTTGAGTTGGTACCAACTTAAGTTTAATAACATGCAAAAACTCGGGTCTTATACTGGTCTATCTCTAACCCTTTTTCAGTTATTGATGTCAGAAATTATATTTTTATGCATTTTTCATTCAGAACGTTGATACATAATTTTTATGCATGAATCTCTTTATTCATATAAAAAACAAATGGTGTAGTAACAAATCAAAGTTACAATACTTTTTACAAATAGCTTTTATAATTGTCCATGGGTATAACTTTACCGTAGATCTTTATTTCTTTAAATGGCTTCTAGTTTGTGTCTAGTATCCTTTTATTTCTTTCTTTTTTTTTTAAGTATAAATATCTTTTTT
>NW_003852403.1:4985957-5002764 GCF_000181295.1 Otolemur garnettii | reverse complement strand
TACTTTCATCAAGCTGGTTCACATAAATTTCATGTCATTTGCATAGTCATTGTGTCAAAACATTTATATTCTAGTTCTAGAAAAGTTCACTTGTACCCTTGTTAGACAGATATATAGGTGATCTTTCTGGTCACCCTCCCACCACCCAGCCGCTCTTCTCCCCTGCCCTTCCTCACCCCCTCCCTATATTCTTGGGCTAGAATTAAGTTGTATCTTTCATTTGAGAGCTATAAATTAGTTTCATAAAGGGGTTGTGTACATTGGATACTTTTTCTTCCATTCCTGTGATACTTTGCTAAGAAGAACATTTTCCAGTTCCATCATGTAAACATGAAGGAGGTAAAGTCTTCGTTTTTCTTTAGGGCTGTATAGTATTCCATGGTATACATATACCACAGTTTATTGATCCATTCGTGGATTGATGGGCACTTGGGCTTCTTCCATGACCTGGCAATTATGAATTGGGCTGCAATAAACATTCTGATACAAACATCTTTATTGTAATGTGATTTTTTATCTTCTGGGGTATCCTTTTATTTCTACCTGAAGAACTCCCATTAGCATATTTTGCAGGCTAGGTCCACTGGTAATGAATTCCTTCAGCATTTTTTTCTTTTTTTGGTAATTGAAACTTTTTAGTTCCTACCATATAATTTTTTAAAATATATTTTGTTTTTTAGAGTAGTTTTAGGTTTACAGAAATTTATTACAAAGTACAGAGTGTTCCCTTCCTCAATATCCAACATACCAAACTATTGTGGTACATTTGGTCAAGCAATACACCTAAAGTCCATACATCTCTTATCCCCTTCCTCACTATAAACATACTATACCATAGTGATACACTTGTTAAAATCAATGAACCCAAAGTCTATAGTTGATGTTAGTGTCCACTCTTGGTGTTTTGCCCTCTATGAGTCTTAACAAACGTTTAATGACATATATCTACCTTTGTACTATCATATAGAATAGTTTCGTTTTCCTAAAAATTCTCTGCTCCCTTTCTTCTGCATCCCAGTGCAACCACTGATCTTTTTTACCGGCTCCATAGTTTTGCCTATCTAGAATTTCATATAGCTGAAATAATATAGTATGTATTATACAGTTTTTTCAAGTTGGTCCATCCAGCTTTCCTCCATGTCTTTTTGTGGCTAAATAACTTACTTTTGATAGTGCTGAATACTATTCCATGTCTTTCTGCACTACAGTTCAGATTTATTTACCTACCAAAAGCTACCATGTTTATCTGGAAATCTATTAATTTCTCTATCATTTTAGAAAGAAAGTGTGCTTTATTTCCACTCTTGCTCTTGCAAGCTGTGTGTATGCTGCTATAGGTACATGGGTATAACTGCCATGAAAGCCTTGAAAATTATGAATAAAGTTGCTATAAATATTCCTGTGGGAATTCTGTGACAAAGGTTTTTAATTCTTTTGGTAAATACCAAGGAGTGTGATTGCTAAGTCATATGGTAAGAGCGTGATTAGTTTTGTAACAAACTGTGAAACTCTCTTCCAAAGTGAGTTTATCGTTTTGCATTCCCATCAGCAATGATAATTCCTGTTGTTCTATATCATCAATAGCATTTGGTGTTGTCTTAGTTTTGGATTTGTACTCCAGGCATATAGTGGTATATTATTGATGTTTTCATTTGCAATTTTCTAGTGAAATGTGATGTTGAACATATTTTTTTTACCTTTTATTTTTAGTAGACACCTAATAATTATACATATATATGAGAAAGAGTGATATTTCAGTACACGTATACAATGTATAATGATCAAATCAGAGCAATTAGAATATCATCACCTCAAACATTGATAATGTTTTATATGTGTGTTGGGAACATTCAAAAGCCTTTCTTCTTCTAGCTTTTTGAAAATACACAATAAATTATTCCTAACCATACTCACCCTATAGTTCTATACAGCCATAGGACTTCTCCTTTATAGCTATAATCTTGTATCTCTTAATTTATCTCTTTTTATCCTCCCCCCTTACCATTCACAGTTTCTAATAAACACAGTTTTACTCTCTCCTTCTATGAGAACAGTGTTTTTTAGCTTCCACATATGAGTGATAATATGTGGTATTTATTTTTCTGTGCTTGACTTATTTCACTTTGCATAATGTTCTCCAGGCTCATCCACATTGCCATGAATGACAGGATTTCATTTCTTTTTATGGCTGAATTGTATTCAGTTGTGTATATATACCTCATTTTCTTTATCTATTTGTCTGTTGGCTATGTGAATACTGCTGTAGTAAACATGGGAGTGCAGATATCTCTTTAATATACTGATTTCCTTTCCTTTAGATCGATACTAGATCCTACCATAGTCCTATTTTTATTATTTTGAGAAAACTTCATACTGTTTTCCATAATGACTATGCTAATTTACATGCTCACCAAAAAGAGTAGAACATCTTTTTATATGCTTAATTGCCATCTGTATATATTCTTTGGTGAGGTGTCTGTTTAGGTCCTTTGTTCATTTTTTAATTGGGCTGTTTGCTTTCTTATTGTTAAGTTTTGAGAGTTTTCTATACATCTTAGATTACAGTCAGATGAGTCTGTTATAAATATTTTCTGCCAGTCTGTGGCTTGTCTCCTGACTCTCTTGATGTTGTCTTTGTAGGGCCAATGTTTTTAATTATAACTAAATCCAGCTTATCAATTATTTCTTCAAGGATCATACTTTAGGTGTTGTATCTAAAATGTCATCTCCATACCCAAGGCCATATGGATTTTTTCATATGTTACCTTCTAGGAGTTTTATGTTTTTGCATTTTACATTTAAGTCTCTGATCCATTGTGAAATAATTTGGGGAAGGATTAAGATCTTTGCCTGGATGTACTTTCTTTGTTGTTTTTGTTGCGGCAGAGTCTCACTATGTCACCCTTGGTAGAGTGCTGTGGCATCACTATTCACAGCAACCTCAAACTCTTGGGCTTAAATTATTCTCTTGCCACAGCTTCCCTTGTAGCTGGGACTACAGGTGCCTACCACAATGCCTGGCTATTTTTTTGTTGTAGTCGTCATTGTTGTTTAGCAAGCCCAGGCCAGGTTCAAACCTGCCAGCTCCGGTGTATATGGCTAGTGCCCTAACCACTGAGCCATGGATGTACTTTTTTTTTTTTGCATGTGGATGTCCAGTCGTTCTAGCACCATTTCTTTATTTCAGGCTATCTTTTCCTCCCTTTTATTATTACCTTTGCTCCTTTGTCAAAGATTATTGACTATATTAACATGGGTCTATCTCTGGGCTCTCTACTCTGTTTTTTTGAATTATTTGTGTGTTATTTAGAGAATATCATGCTGTCTTGATTATTACGGTTTTATAGTAAACTTAAAGTTGGTATTGTCAGATTTTGTTCTCCTTCAATGTTGAGTCATCTCTGTTCTGTTGTTTTGTTTTATTACCTTATTTTGTCAAAATCTACAAAATAACTTGCTGAGATTGCACTGAATCTATAGGTCATAGTGGGAAAATTTACATATTGGCAAATATTGAATCTATCTATCTGTGAACATGGGAAATTTCTCCATTTATTTAGTTCTTCTTTACATGGCTTTTGTTTATCTGAAAATGTATTAATTTCTCTCTCATTTCGGAAAGACAGGGTGGTTTCTGTCCACCCTTACTTCTACAAGCTGTGCAAACATGGGCACGACTACTAGTCCTCGGACTAGCAACTGGGGGATGAGTAGCCATTATTATGCTAAGATCTAAATTTTACCACAAATGACTGCAATTTGCAGTTTAAACCTTTAATAAACTGAAGAGTTCCAAAATATTAGGGCAGATTCTGCCAGTGGACAGTAGGGGTGCCATCACCTGCTCTAGCTCTCTGACTGGGTGTTGCTAGAAACACATTTTCAAGGTCTCTGGTAAGCTGGCATCACAGAGAAAGGAGAAAAAATAAGGAGTAGCTGCAGCAGCTTGGCAGCCGCCACTATTAATCAGTCCGCTGAAGCAGAGGGAGGAAAAGCCATCTTATGGAGCTGAAACACATTCTTCTTTTAAAGTATGTCAAGAATGGAAAAAACGTATCCAAGGTACTCAATACTAATATGAAACCAATATATAAACAACTGCACCACCAGATGAAGGAAAAAACACAAGTATAGACTAGCGGGGTGGGGGTGGGGGCACCGGGTAGGGGAGGGCAATTGGGCCATCTCCCCTGACGTACACAATGTGAGGGTGTTCAACATGCCCCCAGGATGAAGGGTGCAACTACCAGCTGAAGTTCACTTTAGAATTGAAATCAATGTAATTTAAACATTTGTAACCTTACATTAATATGAAGTTTTAAAGAAAAGCCATCTTTACCATTTAAAAATACCAAGCCACTTCTCTTCAGTGGCCCCAATTCCACTCTTTCCTCCACGTGCTGAGGCCATTTCCTCCCTTTTCCTTCTCTTTCTGTCTCTCTCTCTCACCTTCATTCTTTCTTGGAAAAATTAAAATATGATTTTTACTATTTTTTATTCTAATCTTTGTATGAGTAATCTTTCTCTGCTAATATATGATTTTCATGCCCAGAAAATTGGATCAATTATTTAATGAGTGTGATAAGGGTAGAAGTTAAAACCAGTTAAACAGGTTAGGGTAAACACGTTAAACAACTAGTTTGAATTGAGAACACGCAGCTGACATTTGGGAAAGGTGAGGAGTGATGCGTTTTGTTCTTTTTCTAAATACCCCTTAGTGAGTGATGCAATCTCTCCACTGTCTTATCTAAGCCCCATCCTCAGTATTTGTCAGTGTGTCCAGAAGTGTTTGAATACTTTGTAAAATCTTATGCAAGGGATTTTTTTTACTGCCCTGGACTTAGTGAGAAAGTCACTTCTGAAAGTGGCTGTAACTCAAGGTATGGCTGGGCTATTGCTCATCTGGCATCTATATCAGATATAACTGTATTTGATGACATGACTGATAAGAAAAACACAATTACTGAGTTAAGTTTCCATAAATCAGGGGTCCTCAAACTTTTTAAACAGGGGGCCAGTTCACTGTCCCTCAGACCATTGGCAGGCCAGACTGCGGGCCAGGGCGAGTTGGCTGCTAAGCAGGACAGGAAGTGGTGGCAAAAACACCCAGTGGGTTGGATAAATGTGCTAGGTGGGCTGCATGTGGCTCGCAGGCCGTAGTTTGAGAATGCCTGCCATACATCAATGTTCCTTTCTTTGTAAAAAGTATGAGTAAACTTAACTTCTAACTAGCAAACCCGAAGCACAGTAATGCAGGCTGGGTGCTGAGGAGGACAAAGATGGTTCCAGTGGTACTGGCAGCTCTGACATTTAGGACCAAGTGTAGGGTGCTTAAATCTCACAGTGGTATTATTTCCACACATAGCTGGGCTACCACAGTTTTGCAGTTGTGCTGTAGAACCAGGATTTCTTCTCAGCGGAGAAGAAGATAGGAAGACACAAGCCTAAGGCCAAGGCCTGAGCACGTGGGTGCCCTGTAATTAGAAAACAGACTTTAGAACAACCACACATTGCCAACACCATGATAGTTGGTGAGAAGGTATCCTCCTCTGGGGTAACATGCTGAATTCTCAGGAGTCTGTGGATTCTGCCTGAAGTCTGGAAGATTTTGTGGCTGTGATTGCAAATACTCTGGAACCCATAATCTACAGGGTGGTGAGCAATGGGAAGATATGAGTCAGCTGCTGGGGCTGTGTTTGAAACATAAGCAGCAAAAGGGAGAACTGCCTAGTCCTGTGGTATCAAAAGAGAGGCCATCAGCAAAAAAAAAAAGAGTGAGAAAGATTGTTGCATCAGGGAACACACTGCTGTTTCAGGCCTCCCTCTGGTTCCAGGCCTCCCTTTGGAAAATCCTGCCAGGACAGGGGAGGAAGCAAGGCACACTTAAGCGGGGCCATATGGAGCTTCAAACCACTGGATTGCACATGTAAGATATTCTTGGTTATCCTCACTTTCCCACCTCCAGCTCTCACACAAAAAGTCTTATTTTTGTCCTTGGATCCAATTTAGCAAAATCTTTTGTCTGAACTTTCTGTAATATTGCCTGTAGCAATGGAAGCATGAATCCAAAAAATTCAGATGCCACTGATGACAAAAGTTATGCCCTTGAAAAAGGCTTTTTCCTTTATCAATGGTGAACTCTTGACACTTGTTAGGAACTCATAATGCTTGAATAAAAAATACAAGAATGACTTTGATGTTATATTACAACCCTATCTTTTAGAGCTACCTAGGGATTATTTCATTCTCTGAAAGAATGTACCTTTTATTGACTTATTTGTTAATGATTAGAGTCCAGAGACTGTGAAGTTACGTATAAACTTGTAGAGATTGATAAGTTAAAAATGGCTTTTGATCATTTCATTCCTACAGAAATTATTTCTTTCAGAGAGTAAAAGATAATTCCAAAGATCCCCAGATGTATTGCCTTATAGAACATTAACTAGTTTTGTATCTAACTTTGCAAAATTATTTCACTATCCAGTTTCACCTGATGATACAAATCTACTTTAAATGGTCTCATAATGGCTTTGCAAGTTTCCCAGTTATGCAACTGAGTTAAATTAATCTTTGATATGTTTTTAGGAAAGTCATTTTTACGTTTTATTTATTTATTTATTTATTCAGAAAATAAGAAACCAAGAGAGCAAGTGCTGGATCAGTGAATGGAGCCCAAGTCTCACAATTTTTACTCCTTCTCTCAGTAAACCAAACATTCTTAGTTCAGTTTCATCACTGTCTCATCTCCTTGGTTGATCTTACTCAATCACTGGTGCATATTCTCGAGGCTGAAGATGTTTAGTGTATTATTTATAATCAGAAAACTTATAGAAAAGACATAAGGTACAAAAAAGTAGGACAAATACACCATAATTAGTTTTGGGTAAACACTGTAATTTATTTATCTCTCACCAACTTGAGATTTCCTGTTTAATACCATCACTTTTGCTTTTTTTTTTTTTTTTTTGAGACAGAGCCTCAAGCTGTCACCCTGGGTAGAGTGCCATGGCATCACAGCTCACAGCAACCTCCAACTCCTGGGCTCAAGCAAGTCTCCTGCCTCCGCCTCCCAAGTAGCTGGGACTACTGGTGCCCGCCACAACGCCTGGCTATTTTTTGGTTGCAGCATCATTGTTGTTTGGCGGGCCTGGGCTGGATTCAAACCCGCCAGCTCAGGTGTATGTGGCTGGCGCCTTAGCCACTTGAGCCACAGGTGCCGAGCCACTTTTGCTTTTTTTTTAATGTCACCACTCAATGTATCTGTTTGAAAACTGTTTACTTTTTCCCTTTTTGTAAGCAATGAGAAAGTGTTTGAGTGTCTACTCATTTGAAAAAAATACAAAAAAATATAAATTACTCTGCTTCAAATAGGTATTACGTTTTGCTCACTTTTTCTTCCTCTCGTTCTGTGATCTGTTAACATTTTAAAGACAATTAGAAAGAATCTAATGAAAGCTCTGGACTCTAAACCATACAAAAGATGTATATACACATGAAGTTTTACAAACAATTTCAGGATTTGGCCGGTCCCATGCAGCTTACCTATCTTACCTTTTTCCTCTTCCTAAACTAACATCCATGTCACTTTCTTTAAGTTTGGGGACTATATCCTGGTCTATTTTTATAATTTAACTATTTTAGCATTCTATTTTGTGCTACTATAATGGGTCAATTTCTTTTCACCTATCACTACATCTAGTTTTTACTGTAATAATGGATATACATTTTATGGACGTGAACTGTACATTTAACAAGAGATAGCGTTTCTTTTCCACGTTTGTTCTTGACGTAAGAATAAATATTCTTGTGCACCTAAGCCATTCATCTCTTGTGCATTATGGCCTTAGGTATACTGCTAAAATTTAACTCTGTGAGATGGCAGTGGAGGAAAAAAGGCAAATACCAGTTGAAATTGTAAGTAACATTCATTCTTTGGGGTCAAGTGAACAAACTTTAATTCCAAGTTTTTGTAGTCTTTTTCATGTTGCTTTAAAAGGAATTGCATTTTTCACTGTACTGAAGTTCTCGAAAGCATACAAGTGGTATCACATTTGAATCTTGCCAGTATTGAACAGGTCGCTTGGCATGGAGCAGCAGCTTATAATTCTCTCAAGTAGATAACTGAGTTTTTTAGTTTCATGGATCAATTATTATCAGATTAGTTAGCCAACCCCTCAACCCCATTTTTTTCTTTTCACGTTATGAATTATTATTGACATTGTGATCAATAATTCTAGTGTTTAGATATAAAAGTAAACAAAACCAGAACTTTTTGCTGAAAATGTATAATAAATAGAAGAAAAAAATAAATCAATGTTTTATAAATGAGAAGAGCTCAGATCAGTTGAAATATCACTTTAAGCTTGAAAATCAATTTATTTTTTGTCTCCTTATAATCATACTTTTTGAAGCTAATATCAAATCAGTTTGTATAGCATGCTTTAAAAAAAGTAGTTTGAATTTATTATTATTATTATTTAAAAGCATTGTTTGTGAAACATAGAGTAATAGAGGAAGGAACATGAGCTTTGGAGTCCAAAGAACTGCTTCCAGGCTGGAGGATTCAGACAAATTACTTCAATTTTATATGTATCATTTTCTTCGTCTATAAATTTTGCACTTAGAGAATGTGCTGAGATGTTGGAGGTCATAGTGAAATAAAATAATTTTCTCAAGATAGTGCCTAAACTCTAAGATATATTAATAAATGGACTCTATGGATATTTTGTCTTTTCTTGGTCAAGTCACACTGTCCAAGAATGGTTTCTTGCTTTGAATTTACATGGTCACATGCAGGGGTTGTAAAATTCCCTCTACACAGCTATATGTGGATTTGCTCATTAGATGAAAACAACAAAATAACTGCAACAAGGATAAAGAGAGAAAACAGAGCAAGAGGATAAATATGTGCAAAGTCCAGTCTATTACAAGAATTGAGAATAAAACCTAACTTTGACTCGCCTGATAGTAGTGGTGGCTGTGTAAAGGAAATGGTGGAATTCAGAAATAGTTTGGATATGTCCCTTGTTATATGTATGCTTGTAAACATCCACACATTACCAATTTCCTTCTTATGGCAGTACTCGTCCTTAAATTTCAACAGCCGGGGTTATGGTATAAAATCTGGATGGTTAGGGGCTCAATCTGTTTCTCCCGATTGAACCACCCACTCCTGGCCAGGATAGGATTATTTTCATCCACCTCTTCTATGATAAGCTCTATCCCTCACCTTTTCCAGTTTGTCACTGTGCGGTTGTGGGAAGAGTGGTAACTCCCTGTTGCCCTCATATAGTAACAAAGCTAAATTTAGAGAGGAATTTCTCACCCAAGTCTTTTGCTGAGCGTTGAGTGATGAGCTGTCCTCGCAGTGTTAAAGTGCCCATCTTCTCAGAAGTCTTCTGTGCCAATTTGCTTTTTTGCTAAAGTCTGACTCCTTCTCTCTCTTCTCTGCGTGTGTTGAGTGCATGTTCATGTGTGTATAAATATAAAGAAAATTTATAGTAAACTTTCTCCAGTGATCAGTTTGACTCTTCCATACCCCAGGAGGCCACTAGGCTGTTCTCCATCTCAGCCTCAATTTCTTTAAAACCTGTTTCTTTAAGAATCCTTCCTAAGTTATCCTGTTTCCTTCCCAGGATGGCTCTTTTTCTGAATATATATATGTATATATATATGTGTGTGTGTGTTAAATCTCTCACCTGTGTTTTCTTCACTATTGTACATGTCTGATATATTTTGCTAAGACATAATTTAAGCTGTTTTCTATTTATGTGAGGATTCTTTTTTATTGTTGGGGAATCATAGAGGGTAGAAAGAACCAGGTTATTTTTGATGTTCTTAATAGATATTTTCATGTTCTTTATAATAAATCTTTCCTGATCATTTAGTAAGTTCTTCTTTTCAATGGATATTGTGGAAGGAGTAAGGGCAAGTCAATGTACACAGTTGCTCATGCTGGAGAAGCAGCCACTTCTCCGTCTGGGTTGAGAGGTAAGTTTAGAAGATAATAATTACTTAAGGAAGAAAAAAGAAACCTACATAAAGAGACCTGGACTAGGGTCCCAGGTCCTGTGTTGTAGCCCAACACTGCCACCTGACCAAAAAAAAGTTTACCCACAAAATTCATTGAACAGAGTTTATTTGAGCAAAGAACGATTATTGAATCCGGTAGCCCTCAGAACCAGAAGAGGTTCAGAGAACTCTGCTTTGCAACATGGGCAGGGAGTATCTACAGATAGAAAAGCGTGAAGGGAAGAGAAACAAGGAACATTAAAAAGCAGACTGGCTGTCTCAGACTTACTTTCCTCCTAGAGTTAAAGCAAAGAGGGATTTCTTCATCATTTTGGCTAAAACTGGCTTGTCTAGGACTTGGCTATTCTCTCTCTCCGTTGTCTCTCTCCTAATTTCTCTGATGGCTAGATAAACAATTTAGTTTCACCTCTGTGGGGTTTTAATTAAGCAAGAGTCACTTCATTTTGATTTTCTCTGGGAGCTTTAGTGCAGGAGCTCAGTTCTAATTAATGAGCTCCTATAAATTTTATTCAGCACACTCAAGTTTGCTCTGAGGTACATAATGGAAGCTCTGTGGCCTTCCCCCTTCTCCTAAAGCATATACCCCTCATCCCTCAGCCAAGTGCACCTAACTCTGGCCCCGTTGTCTCTGTTGCCCACCTTCGTTAGGGCATTTAGCACACAGATAACAATGGCTTATGTGGCTATGGTCTGTGAGAACCTCAGGGTATCGTCTGTGCCTTGTTTACTAATTTTGCCTGTTTCTAGTCTGTATATAGAAACCTCTGTTAGCCAATACATTTTTTTTGGCAAGAAAATATGTTAATGGATGAGTGACAGTCTCCAGTTTCAGTCTTCTCCTCAAGCTAGAAAGAGCTCTGTTCATAAAATTGTTCAACTTACAGTGCCGTAATATGATCAGGGTCTTAATTCCATCCCTGTACTTGTACTTGACAAAGAAACTCAGGAGCAGTTTTTTGAAGAGACCACCACCATAATTTTTCTCTTTAAAAATCTGGTAGCAATGGGAACACACCAAATCATCTTAGAAAGGTTATGGTATGGACGCTGTGTCAGGCTTTTGACTTTACTCACAAGCATACTCCTGAGTCCTCCCTCTGCACATGTAAGCATCGTCCTGGGCCCTATGTTTCCAAACCCCACTTTCTTCTTTTTTTTTTGCTTTGCCCTTTGCAAGTGGAAAATATGTTTTCCAAATGATTTTTAAAAAATTTTTATTTTTCACTTCTCATTTTTCTCACCTTCTGAAGTTTTATTCCTTGAGGCAAAGCATCTTAACAGACTGGTGGGCTGTGTACCAACCACAAGGCTCAACTCTGACATCTGCCTGACTTCCCATCTCCAGCAATAACACAAACACACACACACATACACACACACACACACACACATGTACACACAGAGAGCTGTTACTGCCTTCATGGGATTTAATAACAGCAGCTTCCTAACTTTACCAAGAAACGGCCAGCCAAGCCAAATAAAAGTGTTATAAAGTTGGAATCAAAAGTTGCAGTACTTTGCCTCAGACATGATGGTTGTGGGGGTGGGAGGCTTCATTGACTATTGCATTTAGAGGTCATCAGAGCTCATAAAATAAATGATTTAGTTGGATAAGAATTTAATATACTTATTATGGCAATTGAATTGCCAATATCTTACTTTCTTCTTTACAGAAACATATATCTTAGAGATGGTAGACATTATAGATCTCATTTTTATAGAGAGGAGGATCTGAGGCTCAGGGAAGTTAAGTGAATTGCCCCAAATGAAAACCACCAAAGTTTATGATACGACTTGGACTCAGAGCTTCTAGAGCTGCTCACTCCAAAATCCACTTTCTTACGAGCAATTTCTACTGGACTTTACAGTTTACAAACCACTCTAATCAACTTATTCAATTCTTAATAATCTATCGAGTTGATACTTTTTACATTTTAGTAATAAGAGAATCTACCAAAAGCCCTTCGAAGTTGGAGCCAAGACATATCCTGGGTTGTCTGTTTCCAAATCTGTGAACTTTTAACCGTCACTGCTACTTTTTCTGTCTTGCATATTTGGACAATGAGTCAGGATGAAAAGAGCTAAAAGTAACCTTGAAATTATATTTTTTTAAGGTCAGAATTATCCGTGACATGAAGACTCTTCTGTTGTGTTCATAGTAACTTCTCATTCCCAAATAATCTATTGCTCAGACGACAGGTATCCTCTCACAATCTGACCATTAACTGAAGTGATCAGAGGAAAATATTCTTTTTCCTTTTCTTTTTTTTTTCCCAGCTGGGTTTGAACCCACAACCTCCGGCATACGGGGCCGGTGCCCTACTCCTTTGAGCCACAGGCACCACCCAGAAAATATTCTTAAAAATGGTGTTTATTATTGCCTGAATTATATCAGTTCTAAATTTCAAATGTTGAAGTCCTAACCCATAGGACTTCAGAATGTAACCATCTTTGGAGATAAGATATTTAAAGAGGTCATTAGGGTGGGTCTTAATTCAATGTTTCACAGGAATTTTGGACACAGACACATATAAGGGGGAAATGACATGGGACACAGGGAGAGGACTGTTGCCTGCATGCCGAGGAGACAGACCTGGACCAGACTCTTCTTTCATGACACTCAGGAGAGACCAAACCTCTGACACCTTGATCTTGAATTTCTAGCCTCCAGAGCTGTGAGAAAATACACTTCTGTATTTAAAGCCACCCCGTTTCTACTTCTTTTTATGGCAGCCCCAACAAACGAATAAGTATTGAAAAACAATTACACAAAATCAAAGATGGCTTTATCAAGCTTGGGAAAACAGTAAACTGTCATTGACAGGACAGGGAAAATTTCAGGGAGTACATGCGTGCAGATATTACGATGAAAGAATATTATCCCAGCAGTAGAAGGAAACACTGGAGGCAACAGGAATTTATCGCACAGATTCTGGTGGTGGTTACACCTGTGTACACTCATCTGCCAACTCATCAAGTTGTACACAGTATGTTCAGCTTTTTGTACACTGATCATACTTCAATTAAATGGTTCACATGCACATACACACACACCCCCATGAATTTTACCCAACTTCGCATAGTCCAGGATATTGTAATGTGGTCAGAAGCCAAGTGTCAAAACTCCTGAGCTTCTATACGGCTTTGATTAGATGATAGTGGGTACCTTTCTTCTAGGCTTAAGGAAGTTGACAATTAGTACCTGCTTACATAGTTTGTACAGTAAGCAGGGAGACTGTGATGTGATAGCAGGAAGCTGATTTTTTAAGGTATCCTCAATGTTTTTTCATATTTTGAGCATTTCATCATCTAACTTTTTTACAGGTTAATTTATAATCAGGACACCAGCAGCTTTCTTTTACTGGTACTGGTTAGCAGGCATGCATTTGGGGGAGCTGAGTACCAATCACGGTCTGTATGAAGATGACTATAAACCAGCCCGTGCAACTCTAAGGAATTTCCTATCATTTTCCTGGTATAGGAAAGCTCCTTTGGAAACCAAGTGGTAAGAAATTCCACATGGAAGTCACAGGTTTTCAGATCTAGAAGGGGTATTAATTTATCCAATGTAATAACTCTGAACCAGAGGCGCCCATCATAATCTGTGGAAAATATATCTGAATGTTCCTTGTTTCACAAGCCTCGGGTGAACCTTGAGTATTTGGAGTTAAAAGAAATTGCCACAAGTGATTCTGATGCCCAGTCCTATGAAGAACCGGGTATATGTCCTCATTGACAGGCATTTGTAATGTCTCAAGGATGACTGGGCTGGAGCCTGCTTGGAGCCAGTTCTCAGATCTGGCCACCCCCTTTCCGCTGCATCCTAATCTCTCTCAGTGATCATTCCATGCATTTTGCTGTCCCTACTCTCTCCCTCATTGCAGCTTCCCCCGGATTTCTCTCTTAGAAAAGATTGTTTTTTTTTAAATCACAAAACCTTATCAGATGAATGCTCAGCAATCAGAAAAAAGCACTTACCTCCTCATCATGGCCCTTACCCCCTGGCAGGTGTGATTTCTATTTCATCACCAGCCTGACTAATTATAGAGTTAGCTTCATCAGCTGTAGGCTTTGTGATACCAGTGAGCGCAGCACACAATAGAATGTGACTCAGAAAGTCAGTTGTAGCTAATGAATGGCAGTCTTATACAAAGTTTCTAGGGCACATCGCAGGGAATACATTCAGTTAGAATATTGTTACTGGGATTGTTAAGAACACTAACCTTATCTTTTCCATCATGTAGCCGTTGTCTACTTTGTAAAGCTAAGTCAAGCTTGCTGACTCTACTCCTTCCTGTTAAATATCAGCTGTGAGAAATAAAGTATAGAGGGCATCATGCAACTGTTTTGCATGAAACCTGTATGTTAGGTCTTACTGTGCTTATGTATTCAATTTATTTTCACTGCTTAAAGTTACTTAATAAAAGGCTTTCCAATTAACTCAGAGATAGGATGGGCCAGTCTAGTGGAAAGAACGTTTCAGTGAGAATGAAGACTTGGATTTAAGTTTCAGCCCACATAGGAGAGGAAGGCACAATTACTATCTGTTTCTCAAATGCAAAAAAGTACTTATAAGGTTTGACTTATGGGCTGTGGCGATATAAAATAACCCAAGTAGAAGTGCTTTGAGGATTGATTACACAGTGTTGCGAAAATATAATGCCTCTCTGGTCCAGTTCCATGGACTCCTTGATATAGTTATTAAAAATATAACACAACTAATTTTCAAAAGCAATTTTTAGATTTTAATTTGTCTTTTTGAAATACAATATTAAGGTAAATTTCCAGGTTTGAAATTGCGACTTCTTCTATAGAAAATAATGGAAACTGGAAAACTGAAAATGTAATGCAAATGCAATTAAATTTAAGTTTTTACTAATATCTTTGGTTTCTATTCTTTTACACCACCGGACTAAGTGCCAGTCTATTTGCTGGGCTATCCTTCATGTCTATGTAACAGTTTACACTTTCTTTTAGAACCACTTAGAAAATGGTATGGTATATTTACTTTGCTCAGCATTAAAAGCAGAGAGCACACTCAGAAGTGGGGAACCTCAAGAAGGGATGGCTTACCCATCCTCAACGGAACTGTATTTATCTAAGCTTTCCCCCAAATTTCCTAATTTATCAGATTCTCTCAGGAGGAGGGATTGTTCCTTGAAAACCAATTGAAACTTTGTGTCTGGAAAAATACCTTGTGATTGATTACCAAATAAATATTTCTGGTTTGCATTGTTGTTTTAATTGTGGTGTGAATGTAAAGTCTTAGAGGCACAGAGAAAATATATTGTACATCTGTGCACTGATTGTTAAAGGGAGAAATTTTAGTCTGATTATGAGCAATACAAACGGCATAGTTACCAGACAATGAATAAACTTACAGAGATGTTAGTAAAAATCGTCCAGAATTCTGCTTTCAAGAATTAATACCATTTTGTACGCCTCAGTCAAACCTTTTCCTTATGTTTACTTTAAAAAATATATTTTTGTGTATGGTTTACAAACACTGGGTACTATTTTATCTCTAAGATACCATTTTCATTTGGTAGAATCCATGAGACATGTTTGCAAGTAAATACAATCAGGCATCTTACCATTTGCCATGACTTCATTCCATCTCCTTTTATGGACTGACATCATTTAATTTTCCAAACACTTTTATTGGGCATTTAAGTTGTTTCCAATTTTTCATTGTTATAAACAGTGCTGAACTCTGAGCACTGTTATTTAATCTATAAAGCAGGGCTATCAGAGCCTAGCGTTCAGGCTTTATGTGGGGAGTATATAAAATAATGTTTGAGCAAACCATGGCTTTGTATTCTCATCCTTTATGTATCAATTTGAAAGTCACCTTTTCCGAAAGTACTTCCCAAACATTTCACGTCAGCCTCCCTCCTTCCTTATATTTATTCCCAAATCATTTTTTAAATTTTCTTCGTCAAAATCATTATTCTTTGCTCTTTTTCTTCCTCCTTAGGCTCTTAGAAGCCATGTCCACTGCGAGGATGGAAACATTAGAGCACAGATTATGTCTGCCCTCCTGACAACTGCATCCTAGCATAGCACGGTGCCTGACACAGAAAAGAAAATCATCCGTGCATGTTTGTTGAATGAACCGCCTAGTAATCTCAGACAAATACAATAAAAGCCAACCGTTAAGTATTAGGAAAAAGAATGGTATCTATACAAATACAAAAATTTACATTAAGAAATGTATAAAGTTCTCATCATAAGACCTCACATTTGAAAGGCTAGATAACACAAAAATCTTCTATGGCAATACAAAGCCATTGAGAAACAACAGCAAAAAAATGCAGACAAAAAAAAAAAAAGGAAAAAAAAGCAACTGCAGTAAGGCCGAATCATCTGGGAAGGGTGGGAGTCTGGCCAAGACAGTGCTGGAGCCTTAGTAAAAGGCTGTATAATGATGGGTCTTTTGGCCACAGAAAGGAACTTTGGTTTTTGTTTATTTTTTATTAAAGTGCGGTTAGAAGCCTAGATGTCATTGCATCTCTTTTATTTTTCTTTAAGTTTTACATTAAAAGCTTCACTTATTTGATTTTTCCTATTACGAGACAAAACAATCTTAAAAACATTTTCTTTCTTGATATGCCTCATGTAAACATTATTATTTTTTTCTAAATAGTTTTTAATATGAGAGTGTATTTTTCAAATCCATGATTTGAGATGATCGCACGGATTTTTTTCTTTCATGCTATCTATGTGGTGTATTACTTTTCTGTTGAGCTGAGTTTCCATTATTTTTATTCAGAAC
>NW_003852403.1:4983839-4985937 GCF_000181295.1 Otolemur garnettii | reverse complement strand
ATTCGAGCTTTCACATAGATGAAACTTCAGTGCTGAAGAGTGTCATTATTTTTTTAGTTTAGAAAATTAGTCCTTTAACTTTTTTTTTTTTTTTTTTGCAGTTTTTGGCCAGGGCCAGGTTTGAACCTGCCACCCCCGGCATATGGGGCCAACGCCCTACTCCTTGAGCCACAGGCACCACCCTAGTCCTTTTAACTTTTTGACAACCTGTCTGTCCCATGACTGGAAGATATATTTTCAAATTCCCAACTATGAATGTAGATTTTTCTGCTTATCATTTTGGTTCTGTTCACTTTTGTTTAATGTATTTCAATGGTTTGTTAGCAGTTGCATATAAATTTAAGATTGTGTATCTTCTGGTCCAATTGGCTCTTTTGTCATTGTGAAAAGTCCCTTGTACTAGAGAAATTCCATTTGCATTAACATCTTATTTGCTGCAGTTGATCCCGCCGGAACTGCCTTCTTTTGGTTAGGTTTCCTTGGTATGCCGTTTTCTTACTTATCTCTCACTGTCCATCTTATGTTTTGAAAATATCATCTTCGTCTCCCAAACACAGGCACAGTTTGCCCTTTGTCTTTCTCAATTTCTATGTTCAAGTTTACTGTGCTTTGTACCATCAACGATTTTCTATCTTTTATTTTTTTGTTGTTGCAGTTTTCTGGCCAGGGCCGGGTTTGAACCTATCACCTCCTTGAGGCCGGCACCCTACTCCTTGTGCCACAGGCACTGCCCACCAGGCTTTATATCCTTTAAAAAAGACTGACGCTACTTTCCTGTTTGTAAATTTATTCCCCTCAAGTTTTCTTTTAACAATTTTGTGGTTTTGTGCTTAAGTTTTTGACCTATTTAAAATATTTTTGTTGTGTAAGGATTGAGGTAATAATGGGTCATGGGAGATATTGAACAATTGATTCCGATGCACAATATGTGTATAAAACAATGTTAGCAGAATCTAACCTTTTATAAGGTTATCATTTAGATAAATTTATATACTTTTTTTTAACCTGACTTTTCAAGATGAACGTAAGGTTACTTATTTGAGGATTTTTGCAATTATATTATTTTAGTTAAAAGATATTTCCTTAATCTAATAGAAATGTATATATTTCGGTGTAATGCTATATGGCTGATGGTTGCATTGCTGTTATATTTTCAAGCTGAATTTTACCCTGGTGGTATAAAATATGATCTTTCTTTGGTAGTTATAGCTATTTCATTTAATTTTACTGTGCTTGATGTGGAATTACTTTCTCTTTTTTTCTTTTTAAAATTTGCATTATGTGACATACCTTTACCCATATTTTAATTCTTTAATGTTCTAGAATTTTTAAAAATAGTCTTGTAAAAAAACACATGTTCTCTAATTGTCAGTCTTATTATCTATTCAATATTCATTAGGGGACTTTGCATACACTAGGGAAAATAGTTTATGAACTAGTTTATTATAATTAACACAACAACTCTATTAACTGTTCTTTGCTTGTATTTCCCTGAAGAGAAAGGTGACTATTAGGAAGGTGAAATAAATTGTCTAGAGTCACACATCAAATGTTATCATTGTAAAAATTCTTAAAAATATCTTGTATCTATTTTTATTTCTAATTATTTATTTGTTATGTAATTTTTTCATACCACATTTTGTTGTATGGGAATATATGTTCATTTGCTTTATCTTCTGAAGTTAGAAAACATGTATTCTTTTTTATATATTTATATTGTGGTAAAGAATACATAACATAAAATTTGCCTTCTTAGCTATTTTTAAATGTACATATAATTAATACTATTTTGATGATCTCTAGTATTTTTCCATCTTGAAAAACTGAAACTCTCTTTTCATTGATGACACCCCTTTTTTTCTACCCACAGGTTGTATATTCTTAAATGTTTTAAGAGGATACTATAATTATTTCTTTCTTTCTTTCTTTCTTTATTTTTTTTTCTTTTTTATTGAATGGTAACTATGTACATTAATGCACTTCTGGGGTACAGTGTGGGGTTTTCACACACAATCCAAAACACTTCCATCAAATTGGTTAACATAGCCTTCATGTCATTTTCTTAGTTATTGTTCTAAAATGTTCACATTCTGCTCTT
>NW_003852403.1:4942675-4983330 GCF_000181295.1 Otolemur garnettii | reverse complement strand
CCCTTTTCTCCACATCCATGCCAGCATCTCTGGTTTTGGGATTTTGTGATATGTGCTAATTTTACTGGAGTTAGGTAATATCTCAAAGTAGTTTTGATTTGCATTTCTCTGATGATTAAGGATGGTGAGCATTTTTTCATATATCTGTAGGCCATGCGCTGATCTTCTTTAAAGAAATTTCTCTTCAAGTCCCTTGCCCACCCTGAGATGGATCACTTGTTTTCCTCTTGCTAATATGTTTAAGTTCTCTATGGATTCTGGTTATCAAACCTTTGTCGGAGACATAACCTGCGAAAATCTTCTCCCATTCTGAGGGCTGTCTGCTTGCCTTGCTTACTGTGTTCTTGGCTGTGCAGAAACTCTTTAGTTTGATCAGGTCCCAATAGTGTATTTTTGATGTTGCTTCAATTGCCCGGGGTGTCCTCCTCATAAAATGTTTGCCCAGACTGATTTCAATTATTTCTTTAATTATTCACACCAAGATTATTTTTAAGTCTCCATACTGAAATTTAAAATACAAGACACATTTTCTACTCTCCCTTACTTGCAAGTGTTTCTTAATATAACCCATTTTAATTCTATATAATTATTACATAATTACTTTGGTCCTCTGTATCTTTAAAGCTACGTGTTTAGAGGTAGCTTATATTGTGGTAAAGAATACATACCATAAAATTTGCCTTGAAGAGGTTTCAGTTCATGTTAAAATCATTTCTGTGTTTTTCTCGTGATTTATTGCATGATTTCAATCATTCTTTGTTGACTAGAATATGTATTCAAGAAAATAGTTTGTTTTTGTTTTTTAAGTAGTGAGCCTGGCTATGCTTTTTGAGTCCCTGAATATGTGAGGCTGCTTTTTATTGCTCTAATAATTCCCAATAACATATTAATATGGGTTGCTTTTGGAATAAATTAAGAATTTAAGAGATTTCTTGACTGAATTTCAGGTAATTCAGTAAGTAAAATAAGTAATAATTTTACTTATTTTTATGGCTTTTAATTTTTAAATTTTTTCTTCTATATTGCACTAAATTTTAAATCTAAGATTGAAAGTCCAGGTCAGCTGGACTCAGTCGTCAGGTATACATAAAACTTCTGAGATACATACAAATCAAGAAAAGTAAAATCCTTGTGGATGGAAACAAATGAAGCCCTCCCAGCAACACCTATAAGCCAAGCAAATTGAAGCTTGCATAGGTAAGTGAGAAAGGAAGAAAGGATGTTGTGGACTGTGTTTCTTGGTAGAGAAATAGTGGACCATTACACAGTCTGTCTCAAAACTTTATAGTGATCAATGTAAAACAATGTTGTCTATAAATACATATGCACTTATAACTATAGTTGGGCCACTGCCTACTTTATTTCCAGTTGTCATTTTATACAGCTGTGCAATTGGATATGGATAATGTGGTTCAAGTAGGGTTGACCAGTAGATGGTAAACATTTTGATTATACAAATTTATTAGTGAACCTCTTTGAGCATGGACCTCAAAAATTACATCTTTATTTAATAATTATGCTATTAATTCACATGTTAAAATACTAATAAAGTTCAAGTTCCTTCCAAATGTTTTTAGAAAAATAATTAAATTCATCACGCCCTGAGATTTTATTCTGACTTTAACGTTGCTGTTCACCCTTTGATTTTGTGACTGTGTCCTTTGTCAGGCTATGAGTAAAACTTCCATTTGCGTTGGTTATCACTGCAACCCCGTATGATGTCTGGAATCTCGTAAATGCTCAGTAAATATTTATGGAACGACTTATTGGATTAAGAATGACACACAGAAACTAAATTTATAAATGCTGAGCTAAGTATGTAGAGGGATTAATTCATTTGCTAAAGCCATACAACTTTGATTTCAAGAACTGCAATGCAGTTTTCTTTCTTGTACTTCAGAGATGTTCAAAATGGTATTGTGCAGAGTCCACGGTTTCCTGGCGCCCTTGTGGGAGTTGTCACAGGATCACAGAGGGAGGAAAGGAAGATATATTTCAACAAGATTTTTGTAAACAAATGATCTCAGCTTAAACTTCTGTTCTTTGTTTGCCTAAATAAAAACAAGTAGTAAACACACATGCAACACACAAAATATAAAGTTCAAACTTCAGAATCCTAATTAATGCCATATTTTCAATAGATTACCTATTATTATCTTTAAGTGGATGTACATATACATTGTGATGGATTTCCTTTTTGTTCTGACAGTAAATAGGCCTCTAAATGTGAATATAATTAGCATGTATTCACAATATTAAAGACATATTTAAAACTTTTGTTAAGATAATGCAGAACTTGTATTGAAGACTTTACTAGGTATGAAATGCACGTGATTAGTTTTTACATTATTAAAAATTGATGTTATTAGATTTTATTTTAAACTGTTATTGGGATTGTAAAACCTCAGAGCTTGCGATAAAGAGTTAAGTCACGACAACCTATTTCTGGGGAAACCTATTTCTAGCTGTCTTATCTATCTTAGAGCCCAGGGTGGTTTTGACAAATGTGGTCGATTTTGATACTGTAAAGTTATTGAAGTGTCCACCAGATGGCACATCCAGAGTCTGGGATGACTTATTCACTAGCAAATGGCAAATGTGCCCAGGAAGCTTTGTTTTACAACACTGATAATTCATGCTGATTGAAACAATTAAAATTAACATGCTTAAAAAAAATCAATTTGGTACTTTCTGTTTTTATTAGAATATATGTCAGGGCCATGTAAGGTAACTATCCTCCTCCATCACACTATCGTGGTTACTAAGTCTATAGCAATCGAAATCTAGCTAATACTGTTCAATGTTCCCTAATTATTTCAGGATGAATCCCCTTGCCTTTTCATGCACAGTTCATAAATGCAATTATGATGTCATCAGATTGCTGTCCTACAAAATACATATAAAAGCCATGCTTTTTTAGAGTTGTCTTTTCTGAGGTATCTCCTTCCCTCACTGTGGTTGCATAGTTCATCAATTAATAGATGGTTAAGCCCTACAAAAAAGTTGTATTATGCCATATTCTCTCTCTTTCTGTATACACACATGTAACTGTATCTATGTCTCATACAAACGGAGTTGCTTTTTGCTGAACAACCTCGGCATGACATTTTACCTTTAAATTCTGCAGTGTGTATTTTCTAAGAATAAAAGCATTCTCCTACTTACAAAAGATCATTACCACTCCTACAAAAAATAAGTTATTCATATATGATATACATTTTACATCCAAATTTCTTCAGTTATCCTAGGAGCATTTTATGGAGTGTATTCAATACTGCAGTCCCCTCTGTCCATGGGCCTGTTGGGAACTAACAGCATCACCACATGAGCTCTCCACCTTCCTTCTCTATCCTCACCCTATCACTGCCATTTGTGGAAAAGTAGTCTTTCATGAAACCAGGCCCTGGTGCCAAAATGATTGCAGACATATTGCAATAAAAGATTATATACTCTACCTATTTGCTATTTTTTCAAAATCCTATTTAAATTAGAAAGGACCTTTATCATTTTTTGTTTTGAGGACATTGAATTTCTGGAAATTTCCAGAACATTGTAGCATGTTGTATATTACACATATACTTGAATATTTCCTTGGGATTATATTTAAGTAAAATTATTTTTAATAAGGTGATATAGGTGATGCCATGTGTATCCTTTTACAGCAGTAAGGAGACATATAATGTTAGACCTGTTCTATAATCAGTGACCTGTAGAACTCTCCATTCAAAGAGAACGTTTTCTCTTTTGTAATTAATTAACATTCTGTCTTTGAGACTTTATGAACATCCAGTTTATAAAAGCTTTTACCCAGTGCTTTTAGTATCCATCAATCATTCTTTCAAAGAATTTTTATAAAGTGAAACAATTGAAGTATTCATCCTTGCTTTCATTCCACAGATATTCACTAAAAATTACCCATGTGTGAAACTTTGTGCTAACTGGTGATACAATGGATAACAGAGGTGATGTCCCCCTCACTCAAGAAACACAAAATTTACAGGATAAAGAGCTAGGCATAGATTTTAATTTATTTTGTAGATTTTAGTAAAAACCAGAAAACAAATATAATACTGCAGTAGACAATTATGGTGCATGGTATAACTTAAATAATGTGTTAGAGAAAGTTTCTTATAGAGGTGACATTTAAACAGTGACCTCAAGGTGACATGAAACAAGGAGTGTGAAGTATGGAGAGTTAAGTGCTTGGGGAGAGGGTTACTTAGAACAATCTCAATGATTTTTAAAGATCATTCTGCCTGCAATGCGGAGAATCAATTTTAAGAATATACTAAGAAGACTTGTTAGGAAGCTACCAAGTTCACCAAAGTGGGAAATAAATTTAGGAAAGGTGAGGAAAAATCAAAGGGGACAGAACTGAGCCAACAGTATTGGTTACACATTGTATTATTGTTATATGAAAATGTTTCTATCAATGGTGTAGTTTGTAATTATAAATATTTCAAGTGTTTTTTTTTTTTCTAAATAATGAAGTCTTCTAATTAATTCCAATGGATTTTGGTGGCAATACTGCTATTCGGTTTGGTCTGAGGGAAGTGAAGGCGTGTCTGCCTGTGTTGGTGTGTGTGCACGCGTGCTTGTGAAGGAGAAGGAAAGGTTGGGAAGTGCTTACGGATCCACATAAAACCACTACGTTTGAGGGAAAGGCTGAGGAGTTCTTATGTGGAATTTCAATCGTCATCAATGTCCTAAAGTATTATACGGACCTCATCTGAATCTTATTTTCTTTCATTTCCCTTTTCACAACAGACAATCTGGGAGGATAATTTATAACCTGGCCTTGTACTCTTTACCAACACCACTCAAAAAAAAAAAAAAAAGAGGAAAAAAAAAAAGGCAGCTATCTTTGAAGGAATCAGCTAACCCACTACAACAAGTCTGCACCACTTGCAGTTCACGCTTTACTTAGCTTTCTTTCTGTTTCAAATTTGCTTAAATTCTGACCTTTGGAAGTGTCTCTTGAATTTATCCATTACTGAACTTTGAACTTCTCAATTGCTTCCTCTGGGCCACATCCCATAATTCTTTCTACTTTTAGCCGCCAAAGGCAGGATGCCCTTCCCTGGTAGTGACTGACCCCTGGCACTTTGAGCCCCAGATTCTGCTTGCTCATCCATCTGTCTGTCTGTCTGTCTATCTATCTATCTATCTATGTATCTATCTATCTACCGAGTTTTCTCTGTAGCCCAGGCTAGCAGTGGCATCATCTTAGCTCACAGCAACCTCAAATATCTGTGCTCCCACTTCAGCCTTCTGAGTAGCTGCCCTACAGGTGCCTGCCACAGCCCTACTAGTTTTTCCATATTTTGCAGAGACAGAGTCTCATTCGTGCTCAGACTGGGCTCAAGTGAGCCTCCTGCCTCTGACTTCAAAGTGCCAGGATTGTAGGCATGAGCTACTATCTTGGGTCCAGTCTCTGGCTTTAAATCATCCCAGTAGATCCTTCCTGGCCTGGAAGTCAGATGCTTTCTGGTTAAAGTCTTCAGAATACAAGCCTAATAATGCTAGGCTTGTCCTAATAAACACAGAAATCAATCAATAAATGCTCATTGTATTTCTTGCAAAGTAGCCATTTTCAAATTAGAAACTCCCTTCCAAGTTAAATCTTTTCCAATAAAAAGAAACTTTTTGTTTTACTTTATATATTTTTTGAGTGTTGTCTTCAGTCTCAGCACCATTTTTCTGGAGTCCCCTTCCATGGCGGTACATCCCCATCCTTTGCATAACAGATTTGATATTTAACCTTAGTGATTAGTGATTTGATTCAGCATCAAATTTGGTGAAATCATAGATGACCAAGTTAGAAATTCCTGTTTAATGTTAAAAAATAAAAACCCACTCATGTATAAGAACTTTTTTTCCCTGAAACTAGTAAGTTCACTGTGAAAGGAATTAAAACAAATGTATTTCAAGATACACATATCGGGCTGCCTTTTCAGGAAACACCACCTAAGTTTCCCTTCATCCAAACTCATGCACCATCCTTCCCCAGTCCAGGACCCCCTGCTCTGTTGGGAGAACAACCGGGAATCGGATCATGTTGCCTCCAAAGCTTCCTTTCTGCCCTTTAAATATTCAAAGGTCAATTCCAGTGTGGTGTACTTTGAGGAAAAAATTTATAATACCTGTAAGAAGAACATTTTGTGACCCTTAGACAAAATGCGTACTTTTGCCATGAGCCTGACACCACAAAAGAGGCAGAAGGAGGTGGAAAAATGGAGGAAGAAGGTTGAAACACTCGGAGATTTGCACCCAGGAGATATGAGTTAAGCTCATTATTTTTCAGACTGGAAAATCAAATGACTCCAGGATGAGGGATGTAAGAACAGAGTTGGAAGACTTGATGCATAAAAATAATGGCATTTGCAAGCACCTGCCTTTCCTTTATTTGGCATTCTATCTGCCCCACAGAATAAGGGGTGATTTTCATCTTGGATTCTTGGGCCGCTTCCGTTCCAGAAACTCTGTCAATATCTTTTGTTTGAAGGGTTCCCATCCCTTTTTTATTTCTATAAATAGGGAGGAAAGATCATTCTTCAGACATATCGTAAATTGAGGTCATGTCACTGTATCAGAGAAACAGGACGTTCAGAGCTGGCTTACAGCAAAATTATCAAATCAGTGAAGTGTGACTTTGGAAATGTAAACTTCCTGCCTGTAGGCTTCTTGAGCTGAACTTCATCGCTGCTGGAAGGGAAATTCATTGTCCCTGTCCATGCCTTTCTTTTCTTTTTTTCTCGGGCGAGCTCTTCCCTTTCGGTCGCCGCTGTTTAGGCCCCGGGACACGGGCAGGAGACGCCCGCTCGGCTCTGACTCTGCCCCGCAGCCCGGCTGTGGCCCTGCGTCCTGACCGCTGCCCGCTTTCTGCCTCCTGGTGGTGCGTTGCGGGGTCTCCCGGGCTCCCCAAGGGACACCGCCTCCGGGTGGTTTCGTCTCAGCTTCTGGAACAGGTGAGGCGAACTTGCGGTTTCTTCACCTCAGCTGGGGCGTGCTGGCCCTTCGCCATTCGGGCCCCTTCCTGCCCTTCTTCGCCCGGGTTGCCGGATTTCTCCATGCCTTTCTTTTTTTATTAAATCCTAGCTGTGTACATTAATGCGATCATGCGGTACAGTGTGCTGATTTTACATACACTTTGAAATATTTTCACCAAACTGGTTAACATAGGCTTCACGGCATTTTCTTAGTTATTGTGTTAAGACACCCATGCCTTTCTAATCCTTCTCTTTCCCCTCGGCTTGCTACTATAGTCTTCATTGAATTCATTCAATCATTTTTTAGGAGATTAGGCTAAATTGCTAAGTTTGGGGTAATATCAAGAGATGCACATGGACAAGGCAAAGAAAACTCTGTCATCTGGGTGAAGAAATTTAAACTCTTCTGCAAGCTAGTGTTCTCAAAGTTGCTGACCAAGTCGTGAGAGAGGAGAATTTGGCCTCATGGCTGTGGCGAGGGCAGGGTCGGGGAGGGAGGACACAGATGACTCGGTAGGATGCAGAGAGGGTCTTGTGTATGGACTGTGGGAAGCCCTTGGTGTGCTCCTCTGACTTGGTGAGACTTTCTTGACAACCAGTAGGCACTTTCTGCTTAGAATCATTGGGAAGGGAGTTGAAGACTTAAATGAAGATAGTCAAGGTTCAAATTGAAATTTTAAAAATGAGAAAAGGGGAAGAAAATACTCAACATTTCTTGAGCTTCCATGAATGAGGTAGAGACTATTCTAGATAATTTATAGGAGTGATCAATTGGACCCTCCTACAGGTAGGAGAAGTGTAATTTGGTATAATTAATATCATTTCACAAATGCAGGAACTGACAGAAGTTAATGCATAGCCCCACCTCATGTCCCAAGTGCGGCAGAGTTCAGATGATAGCTTGCTTCTTTTTGACTTCGAATTTATTTTGCTACTTCCTGGGTGGCCCTGATAAGCTTTAAATCACACCAAAATCAACAGAGTGCACTGTTGTCTACTGATTACCCTCACGTCCTCTTCCAGTGTTGTTTCAGAACAGCTGAGGACAATCAAATGTACATCAGAGGATAAATTTGAGTCAACAGGTATTATTGAGAGCGTGTCACCCGCTGGCCGAATGGCAAGTCATCAGCTCTTAGGACTCCTGACTGATCCGAGCAAACCTGTCTTTATCCCCTGAGATGTGCTGATGACTCCTCGTCCCCACTCCCAATTTAAAGCCTTGATTACTAGCACAGGACACAAAATCCCGCTCAGCAGGCTTTCCCTACACCTGCACCAGCACCTCGCTCTGCTGAGTTAAGTTCTTTGATTTCCATTCTCCAGAACTGCAGATTCAAATCTCTGTATCAGCTACCTATTCCAAAAAATAAATTGTGTGTGTACTTGCAAATTAGAGATGTTCACTTTTCTTCTGGTTCAGAAACTTTTCCTAGTGTCACAATTTTTACAGAAAAATCCACTTCTCTGCTGTCTGCTTTCTGCAGCAAACACACCACTCTCCCCCATCTGTAACACAAATGCTTTGTCCAAATAACCCAAAGAGATGACTCTGAATAGCCAGTGATTATTTTTAATTATTGAATACCTATGTGCTACTATTTTTTTAGTAAATAATAGTAACCAAAGGCCATACTTCTTGCCCGGATGGTGTTTTCATTGCATGGAAATTATCAATTTAATAAAAAAAGAAAAATGAGAATATATAGTATAAATGCTCGAGGGGAAATTTAAGCAACAAAGTTAAATATAAACCATTAGTTTTGGGAATTTACACATATTTTGTACTAATATATCATGTACACACTAACATATCATATACACAAAAATATAAATTTAAAAACTTAGATGAAAATAAACATGAGTGACAGTCCCACTGTAATCCCCACTGGCTGCTTTTGCATTGCTCTGGGGGCCAGTACAATTCTCTGCAGTGATAGGAATTTTCATCCCATGCTGTCCACCAGATGGTAGTTACTTGTCACATGTGGCTGTCGAGTCTTTTAAATGTGGCTAGTGAAACTGAGGAACTGAATTTAAGTAGCTGTAAATGGTTAGTGGCTACTGGATAACGCTCGCTGTAGAGAAAGCAGAGTTTTGTTAAAGACTCAGGGGTGAGGCAAGTACAGCACTGCCCTTGACCCTGATCTATAGTATCTTTTTTACTTGTAGACCTTAAGGTATCCTAACCCTAATCCTGTTTGACCTGCATTACTGACATGTTTTCTCCATTCAGTCTTTACC
Source organism: Otolemur garnettii (assembly GCF_000181295.1). Taxonomy (NCBI): domain Eukaryota; kingdom Metazoa; phylum Chordata; class Mammalia; order Primates; family Galagidae; genus Otolemur; species Otolemur garnettii. The sequence continues at coordinate 4,974,097 of NW_003852403.1, read as the reverse complement.
AAGCTTCCCACACGGTTCTAAGATACTTAACTCTGCCTAACACTGTTTGTTGCACTTCTGCTGAGATGTTCTCATCTATGGCTGTGGTGACCCTGGTTCCACCTTTGAGGTCTCGTATACTTATTGGCTGTACATGTTGCCACCCTAGCTACCTCACTATAGACTCCCTGAGTTATACTCAGACCCTTCTGTTATGACAATTCTGTCCTTAGATCATCCAAATCTTTAGAAATTTATTCTTCAACCTGGGATGCTGGTTGTGTTGTGAATTTGTTTTGCTTTCCCAAACACTCCCTGGAGTTTAATTTAAAAAACAATCTTCTCTTCTAGTCCCATCTTAAACTATTGTCTAAAGCCACTATGTTCTATTAAACACATAAAAACTCTCCTTAGAGAGTGCTTCTGTGTTTAACATTGGATTAAGTAATCTTCTGGATCTTCACTTGTATCGCTAGAGCATAGTGGTGCTAAATTTGAAGATTATTTGAGAGTCTCAAGTTGGTGTGAAAATGTCAGGTTCAAGCAGGACAGCTGGCCCAGGCTGTGTGAAGTTCCTTTGCACTGCTGACTCTCCAAAGGAGGCCTCATTAGAAGATGCCTGTACTGGAGGAGGTCAGAAGACCACCCGTTAGGAGGTGAGTGGTAAATGAATTCAAATAAGCAGCACTCTGTCCCTCAAAGTTCCTTGCCTACTTAGACAAAAAGCTTCATATTACAATGTGTTTTATTCACAGTACACTGTTACACACACACATGTCCAACCCCAGCAGGCCAGCCAGGAACCCCAAATATAGCTAGCAAGATCAAAACTGCTGAATCCTGGGCAGTACCTGTGGCTCAAAGGGGTAAGGCGCCAGCCCCATATGCCAGAAGTGGTGAGTTCAAACCCAGCCCCAGCCCCAAACCTCAAAAAACCCGAACAAGTAAACAAACAAACAAAAAAACCCTGCTGAATCCAGCCTGGGGCTTCCTTGTCCAAAAAGCAGGTAGAGACATCAAAACTAAAGCTCAGATTTTTTTTTTTTATCCCAGACATTCACATAAGTCTAGTAATATTGACATAAAATAAAGAGGAAATCTAAACAAAATTATTAAAATAATCTTAAACAAAAGCTATGGAGGAGCTATGGAGGACAAGAGTCTTACCTACAACTTTTGATTTGGGGTCCTCATCAAAAATCAATAAAAAAAATCATGATATTATAAAGCAGAGTAAAATAATCCCAAGGAAACAAAAGATGTGGATTATTACACATAAGAGGAGAACAAACTAATTAACAAACAGCACAAATAATGGAACTGACAAGAAATTCGGTTCTTTGAATAAACCAATAAGAGAATCATCTAATTTACACAATAATGAGAATGAGGAAGTGGTTATAGTTTATAAAAGTATATAGTAATAAAACTTTATAGAAATTATGTTTTAATATTTCAGTGAAATGGATAATGCTGCTAGTACATGTAAATTATTATCATTGAGTAGTAAAAGAGAAGTGAACTTAATATACTCCAAACCATAAATAAATTGAAAAACAAAAGATTATAAATAATCACCCAAAATTCGGCCCATGTTAGTTTTAAAGAAAATTCTTATAACCCTTGAATAATACATAATTCCCATGATATTTAACAGTTTTGGATTTAAAAGTTTTTTTTTTTTTAAACCATACCTCTCTGAGACTAGGAGCAGGGGAAAGGTCATGGACTGCCCTGGGCCCCCTTGCACTGTCTGGACTATCTGTGGCTCCATGACCACCTGCACCACACCATCGATGTGAAGATTGAAAGAGAAGCTATTATTTAGGGTCCAGGAAGCTCAGATCATAATTTTAGGGGTAATGGAGAATGAAAATAATCTGAAAGTGTAGTTAGGCAAATGTAACGTATGAGTGTTGTCAGGATTCTGAATAAAATAAAAGTGAACAGAGCATATTTTGAATGGTCTTGGACAAAAGCAAAACTAAATGGACATAAGAAGGAGAACTCCAAAAATGGTGGAAATCAGTTTTAAAAATAATGTAGTTACATTAAGATGGGTCACGGAGTGTAAAATCTGACCTACTGAACTCAAAACAAAAAATTAATAATTTTTTATCTATAATCTAATTTATAAATAAGTTTAAATAGGTTGGCAGCTTGTGATAATCTTAAGAGATATGTCTAAATTGATAAGATATTAACTGTAAAAGGGTAAAAATGCTTTACAAAGCAGAGTTCCCAAGATTACTATCTATACCTATTACTACCAATGCATAACAAATCACCCAAATTTAGAGGCATGAGCACCAGACGTTTTTGTAGATTCTGTTGTCAGGAATTATAAAGCATGGGAGGTTTAGCTCATCAATATTCTGCAATGTCTGAGGCCTTATCTGGAAAGATTTTTTTCTTAGTCTATTTAAGCTAATATCACAAAATAGCACAAACAGGATGGTTTATCAATGACAGAAACAAATTCCTCTTTGTCTGTCATCTGGCCATCTGAGATCACGCTGCTAACATGGTTGGGTTTTGGTGAGGGGCCACTTCCTGTTTGCAGACTGCTGACTTCTGCATCTTCACTTGGGGGGAACAATGTGCTAGCTCCCTATAAAGGCATTGATTCCTTTTATAAAGGCTCTACTTTCATGACCTAATTACTTCCCCCAAGTCCTACTCTCTAATACCATCACCTGCATACCAAAGGTTAAGATTTCAACATATACATTTAGGAGGGGCATAAACATTCAATCTTTAAGAATTTGAAAGGCATTCACATAGTTGGGACCAGAATCACCTGAAGGCCTCTTCACTTGCACATGCAGAGGCTGGGGCTGGGATGCGTGAAAGGCTAGACTTAGCTGGGGTTGTCCATTCATGTACCTATATATGGCTTGCCCATATAGCTTGGGTCTCTGGCAATGGGATGGTTGGGTTATGAGAAAGAGAATGCCAAGAGCAAATATTTCAAGAAAATAGGCAGAAGCTACCTGGTTTTTAATGACTTAGCTCAGAAGTTACATAGCATCATTTTTATCAAACTCTATTGGTTGAAGCTATTGATAGAATGTTTTCTAAACTTCTATAATGACATTTGATGTTAAATCCAAAGGAAGAGACATCAAGTTGGGCATCAATTCATTTATTACAGGGGGTACGATGAGGCTAAAACTGTTGGGAATCTTTATGAGTTAAAAAATTATATCAAAATATATGATGCAAAGCATTTTCCCTCTCTAATTTTTCAAATCAAGTCTTCAAAAAATACAAAGGATCTAATTTCCATACAAATGAAATTTAACTTGATATATTTAATTAAATATTTGCACATTAAGAAAAATGCACATTTCTTTCTGTGTCAATTGATAATTTCAAAACTAACATATGTTAGGCCACAAAGAAAATGTCAATAAAATCTTCAAAGCATAAATTGTATAGGCCATTTTCTCTGCCTTTATGCTTCCTGTAATAAAACCAAAAATAAATAGAAAAAAAATAAATGTTGAACATTGAAAAGCAATAACACAGCAATTAAAAAGTCTTCTAAATATCATGAGTCAAATAGGAAATCAAAAGTGCAATTACAGGCTCTTTACTAATTAGTGAAAAGACAACAGCACATAGCAAAATATATGTGAGTAGCTAGTTTTAACTTAGAAAAATACAAGTCAACAATTATTTTACACACTTAATTTCTATACATAGGTGTTCTGAAAGGTAAGTTCTAGTGTTATGATTCTATCTATCTATGTAATCTATTATTTATCTATCTCTTCAACCTTCATTCTTTACATTATTTGTGTGTATTACAGTTGTCATGCTTGGGAACAATCTAAGTGCCAATTAATGGACCATTAATTCAATAAATATAGCATCATTTCAATAAATTTGGAACTGTAATACAATATAATTATATGAAGCTATTATATACACATGGGGAAATGCTTATGATATAATAGGAGGATATTTAGCAAAGTTTTGCTTGTATCTAGGGAATCTAGCAGGATGCTGAGGAAGAAATGCCAGTACCTATTCAATCTCTCTTTTCTTCCTGAGTTTTTGCAGGTAATCCACCATCCACTGCATAGCCATGTGTTTCACTCAGTTCACCTGCACCATAATCTCATTTTCCTTCCAGTGATTAGTTTAGGAGTTGACATGAGTCAGTTCTGATAAATGATGTGAGGGGGCATCTCCTGGAGAATTCGGGAAAGCATTTTCCTTTTCTTATAAGGATGAAAAATCACCTCTCTTCTAATTTAATATTTTTATGTTTGCATGTTATGTTTAGAAACTGGTGTGGCTACCTTGCAACCTCCAGGGAAGCCCAGCCAATATGATTAAGAATTGCTAATAGAAGAGGACAAGTACCTACTTTGAATCACTGAATGAACCAGCTGGGAAGATGTTGCCTTCTCCTTCAACTTATTCTGCGAGATACTACCTTGTCTTTCAGCCAGTTGAACTGGTGTTACAGCTGAGGTCATTTTACTTGATACATAGGATACACATTAAAAATGCTAGTAGGTACAAGATTGAGATTGTGTACATTCTTTATTTTTCTCTCTCTTCTCCCCGCCCCCCGCCCCGTTGGCTTCTTTTTCTTAATTTTTTTTTTTTTTTTTGTAGCTTTTGGCCAAGGCCAGGTTTGAACCCACCACCTCTGGTATATGAGGCTTGTGTCCTACACCTTGAGCCATAGGCACCACCCTCTTAATTTTTTGAAAATGCTTATATGTGGATTTGTCAACATTTTTGCTTGCTGGTGATTTTTCTATTTTTTTTCCCCCTGAGATTACTGAAGCTCTTCCAGTCTTGGCCCAATTTATCAGGCCATTTGTTAGAAGAATAATGAGATGGTGTTTACATTAGGTCAAATATATATGGAGTTAACTTCAAATATTATGTACATGGGCAGAAGTGTATCTTACTTCAATATAAATAATAAGTGATGCTGTCCTTTGAAATATGGAGGGTATAATAAACCTAGAGAAAATACACTGTTAACTATACATCCCAGCAAAGAAAGAAACAGTTGAAGTTCAGCAAATGTATACAATTAAATGAGAAGAAAGAAAAAACAATGTGGGTATTTACATGGAGGAGGCTCACATAACAAGCGTGAAATTTTATTCTTGAAGATATTTCCATAGGTCTTTGTGAAGATGTGGGAAGCAAAAATTAAAACTATTGACCCTCTATTTAAGACAAGGAAAGCATAGTGCCCAGTCTCTGATTCACAAGAGAAATATAGATGTTGTTAAAGGACAGTAAGAATTAATAATGACTGTGACATAAATATCAATGAGTAATTTGAAATTTTGTTGTATATTGCTTGAAGTGATTGTTGAAATGTTTTTGAAATTTGAAGAAACAAACCAAAAACACATTATACCTGAAGGATACATAAAATAATATGTCCATAGTGGTATAGTAAAATAGAAAACATAATGAGTGCAGAATTAAAAATAAAACAAACAAAGCAAGTACCTTGGTCCAGGTCTCTACTCCTTCATTAAATACCTGGATGATGCCAGGAGAATGAGTTAACCTCTCTGTGCCTCAGTTCTCTGACATGTGAATTTGTTCTCATAGAAAATAGAGGAGGTTTTGTGGGCAACATGAACAAAGAAATCCATGAATAAGGGTGAAGAAGCTGAGGGGAAGAAGCTGAGATTGGGGTAGCAGGTCCCAATGGTTGAATGGCCAGAAAGCCAACAAGGAACACCCCAGGTTAGATGGGAGAACACGAAGCTGGAAACAGGCAGGCCAGGAGCCAGGTCAGAAATGGCAAGGATTAGAGCTTCACAGCCTCCTGGAACATCAGGAAATAGAGAGAACAGGGATTTCCTGATTAGCAAAAGGATAGGTCATTAAAATTTGGGTATCTAAAGTATATCTGGACTAAAATGGGACACCCTTATGAGAGTCCACCACTTGTGATTCTCTTTGTGGTTTTTAGATAACAGGGACATGTTTCTTGTTCTAGGTAATGATTTGTATAAAACTAATGGAGTGGTACTTCTTTCATTGTATCTACAATGAGCATAAATGTTCCAAAAAGAGGGCAGCTAATTATAAAGCTGAGTCGGTGCCCCAGAAAGCCTGTACCTGAAGGAGACATAGACCTTTTTTCATAAACAACTGAGAAGGTCTCATTGTTTACCACTGCAGTATAATCCATTTTATGAGAATGTTAGATTGACTAATGTACACTAACTGGTAGAAACAGAGGCAAATCCAATTTATTTATTTTATTTTTTCATTAAATCATAGCTGTGTTTGATGTTCTTTGTAAACTTACACATGATTAGTATCTGATGTGGTCCTACTGGCTAATAAATGAGGCTCTACATAGAGAAAGTATCCTTTAAAATGGGGTTTCCAGAATGGAAATGAGAAGGAAACCACCATGAGCTATCAGCAACAGAAACCTATATTAGCGGAATTAAACTCCCAGGGATGAAAGGTATAAAAATGTTTTACAGTTAAAATATCTGGATATGGACTGTTACACAAATAAAAAATAATCTTAGAAAGGGAGCAAGAAACATCATGAGAAAAATAGGTTTCAGCCAACAAACTGGGTCTTCTAAGTGTGAATAGTATAATTACCTAAAAAATTACTCAGTGGGTGTGTTAAATGACCTAGAATGATTGAAGAAAAGGTATGATCCTAATTGTCAATATTCATCTATAAGATAGATATATATGTTGTGTGTCTAAAAATATATGTATATATATGAACTGTGGAAAATTGGCAAAGACAAGAAGGATTGAATAAAACGTTTTAAAATATATCTGATTCATGTAAAATGAATTAGGAAGAGGACTTACTTAGGGAATTAATGGCTTCAAGTAATTCTGTAGTGGTGAGGATCTAGCTCAAGGTGAACAACCAAAAAATAAAAAATGACTAGTTATATGGTAGTGAAACTGCAAGGTGTGGGGAGAGAGAGAAAGAAGGAGCAAGGGAAAGATTCTGAAAGGAGCTAAGTAGAAAGGAGAGAATCTTAGAGAGTGAGACATCCAGCTCCCAGCCCAGCACTTACGTATAGTCAGCAACCAGAGAATGAAATATGGGTGATATTGAGAAAGGCAAGAAGATTTTTGTTCAGAAGTGTGTCCAGTCCCATGCTGTGCAAGAGGGAGGCAAGGATAAGACTGGACCAAATCTCCATGGTCCTTCTGGGCAGAAGACAGGTCAGGCTGCTGGCTTCTATTACACAGACACCAATAAGAACCAAGGCATAATCTGGGGAGAGGATACTCTGACAGAGTTATTTGGAGAATCCCAAGAAGTACAACCCTGGAACAAAAATGATCTATGCTGGCATAAAGAAGCAAGGAGAAAGGACAGACTTGATAGCTCATCTCCAAAAAGCTACTAATGAGTAGTAGTTGGCCACCACCTATTTATTACAAAAGAAAAATGTCTCACAGCTTTTTTTATATGTACCATAATTTGATTGGTTTCATATAACAGAATTCAGAACATGAATGAGCAACAGAATGTTTTTGTTGGATAGTCCCAATTTAACTGAGACTGGCATGTGGTTAAATGAATATGATTGTTTTTTGGGTTTCGATAGTGATTCCAATTCAGTAAATGCTGTCATTGTTTTCCCTTTCTAAAGATATGATTAGATTTAATTAGTGATGTTCAATTTTTCACAAAGGTAGCAAATTGCCATCCCCAAACCTATTGATGATTGGTTTCATATTAAGATTTATGTAACTTAACTTGGTTATGTGAATATATTTAAATACTGGGGAAATCCCTTTCCTGTCTCAGAACCAAACAAGACTCATTGGTGTTTTAATCGGCATTCATTAGCCTGTTAAAGGCGAGAGCTGGAGCTAGGGTAGCAATGTTTGCTTTGTATTTTTGGTTTTTTCTATGCCAATCTAATTTCCCTGGGTCTACTAAAATGCTACCTTTTATTTATTGAAAGGAATTTTAGTGTCATGTGTAATGTTAAATAAAGAATATTTAACATTTATTTTATAGACAAAGAGAAAGAAGAGAATTTTCTCCAAAAAATAAAGTGAAGTTAGAATTATAGAATATTCCTTGGCAAAAGTAAAATAAGGGAAATGTTATTTACATGTTCTTCATTTCAACAACTTTAAATCCAATGTTTCTCTGCACTAGCACTGCTATAACCTTTAAAGAAGAGGCAATCAGCAAAATCAGAAGGATCTCATGAAATTCACATTCTTACAGGGGCAAATGGGCTTAAATACGTAAATGACAAAAATGGAAAACAAAGATAACTTCAGAGTGTAAAAGTGATATGTAGAAATAAAGAAAGTAATCACCACAGGTTATTTTACCTATGGTCGTAAAGGATAAACCTAAGGACAATGGGGCTAAAATATCAAATATGATGATATAGATAATTGGAACCAATCTATGGGCCCTGGAGTAAGAACGATGGTCACAGAGAAAAGGCTGAACAGAGCAAGGGGACAAGAATTAAGACCCTGTAACAGTGGTAGGAAAATGTTAAAAGAAGACTGGATTTAATAGCAATAAGAATAATGTGAACGTTTGCAGAGGGGAAATAATATGAATGGAATTATATTTTCAAAAGGTTGTCTACTTTGTCTGCTCTGTGAAAAACGTAGGGAGCAAAGGCCTGTGTCCCTCTAAAGGTTCACTAAAAAATCATCAATGTGAGGCAAGGTTAATGAATAGGAGAAAAGACATACAATTTATTTAATGTGTAGACAAGGGGGTCTTCAGAATGAAAATTCAAAGATACAGGGGAAATGATCCATTTTTATGCTTAGATTCAACAAAGTATGGACAGCCATGTAGAAATGTCATTGAATTGAGAGGGAATGTTCTAGTGCTCTTAGGCTAAGAGAAGAAACCCAGCAAGGCCTGTCTGTCTAGATCTTCGTGGCTTGTCTGAGCAGGCATTACTTCCTCTGGGTCTGGGGTGGGGGGCAGGGTCCTCACTGGAATGGGGGCCCTATGGCTGATAGTCAAAACAAAGTGGGCTAGATAATTTCTTAATGGCCAGTGTTAATACAGAATAATTTTATATTTTATTGCTGGCTTTTGGATAAAGGTGTTCTGGCTTTTATGAACCACCTTTGGAATCCAGTTTCTTTTTTTATGAGTTTCTTTTAATTTAATGTATCGTTTTCATTTTAAATTAATAAGAGGGCATATGTGATTAGATTATATTTTGTGTTTTTTAGGGAGAGTCCGAGCTGTAGTTATGTCCCTCACCCAGGAGGGTTGCCATATACCCTTCCATTATGCCTGGTAGGTGAAAGTACACCAATTCCTCTCCCTCATTCCCTCTTCCCCTTTCCTCCTTTCCCCTCCCCTCCCACTCGAGTTTAATTGTGTCTTTCTTTTATGCAGGCATATACTTGTTCATCTACTGGTTTCATATTAGCATTGAGTACATTGGATACTTGCTTTTTCATTCTTGTGAAACTTTACTAAGTAGATGTTTTCCAAATCTACTTTCCAGATTAATGCAAATGTGCAAAGCCCCCATCTTTTTATGGCTGAATAGTATACATATGCATCTGGTATATGGTATACATATACCATAGTTTAATAATCCATTCATGTGTTGATGGGTACTTGGGTTGATTTCATGTTTTGGCGATTGTGAATTGAGCTGTGATAAACATTCTAGTATAAATGTTCTTATAGTAAAATGACTTTGTTACTTCTGGGTAGGTATCTAGTAATGCAATAGTAGAAGACCTTTAAATATAAGGTCTGCTTTTAGCTCTTTGAGGATTCTCCATACTTCTTTCTGAGGAGGCTGTATTAGTTTGCAGTCCCACCAACAGTGTAACGGTGTGCCCTTTTCTCCATACCTTTGCCAGCATCTTCAGCTGTGAGACTTTGTGTTGTGGGCTGTTCTCACTGGGGTTAAGTGCTATCTCACCATCATCTCTCACCACTAATAAAAATTGACTCATGATGGACAAAAGACTTAAATCTAAGACATCGATTGATAAAAATCCTAGAAGCAAGTGGGTGTAAAACTCTTAATGATGTTGGCCTGGGGAAAGATTTTATGAAGATGACTCCATTGGCAATTGCTACAACAACAAAAGTAACTAAATGGGACTGAATTAAGCTAAAAAGTTTCTGCACAGATAGAACACAATAATTAAACCAAACCACCTTCAGAATGGGAAAGAGGTATTTGTATGTTACAAATCTGACAAAGGGTTGATAATTAGAATCTACGAGACTTCAAATTAATAAAAAGAAAAAGAGCAAACAATTCCATCTATCATTGAGCAAGAGATATGAACGGAACCGTCTCTGGGGATCTAGTTTCTAGAGGAATTCTAGTTTCGATGGCTAGCTGTGTTGAAAAAGTAGACCTGAGAGTCAGAGGCCAGGAGCAGATCAGAGAGAAACTTTTTCTTCTAAGGTCTTCATTCTGAGGATTTTGAAGTGCTGTTTCCTGAACCCCAGCAAAATTGAATATCATCAATTATAGAAATGTGGCATACTTCATTTTAGATTTTCTCCTATTTTTTTTTTCTCTCAAAGTCAGGATTATAGGCTATGTCTTAGGATTCTTCCAATTAAAGTAAGAGAGTTAGATAATTCAAACTTAAGTTTAAAGGACATGCATTTTTGGCCCTAACCAAACAAAATAGCCAACATTATCCAACTTCAGGGAGGGTTTGATCCAGGGAGTTAAAAAATTTCATTAAAGTTCTGAACCTCCATCTCTCAGATAAGGTTTTTCTATGTGATATGCTTGATGGTTTCTGGCAGCCTAAAGCTTTGATCCTAATAGCATTTCAACCTCAGTACAAGGAAAGCTGCTTTCTTGATAACATTAACACAAATATCCCAAGTGGGGGTGAATTCCCATTTGGCCTCCTTTGATGACATTTTTATTCCTTAATCCTTCCTTTTCCATGGGAGCATTTGGGCAGTGTGATTAATGAGATCAGACTCATTTCCACTGAGTTAGAGGCCAGTGCAGATAGTCTCTCCTAAACCACAGTCTGGTTTCACCAGAGGAAAGAGGGTAAACTCCTACTAGAGGAAGGTGGAGGACTGTTTGCCAGGAAAGAATTGATGCAAACAGTGAAGGAGGAAATAAATTCTGTTTATTTCTTTAACAAAATCAGTTTTCTTGAGTCCATATTACTTATTCCTCTTGGTAGGGCCAGCGTAATGGTCAAGAGACATCCTGATAGTAAAAATTCAGGTGCTTTTTTTTTTTTTGTAGCCCATAGCATGTCCTTAGAAATCACCAATTAGCCAGATGAGAAAGATGATGGATCAAGTGGAGCACTTGCTATGTCCTTCCAGGAGGAGTTCCCTAAATCCTTTCATAGCACCAGCCAGCATGAAAGAAAAGCAAGATGAAAATAGGCATCCCTGAATGCCAACACCCAAAGAAAATATTCCATGGGTATTCCATGAGGCACAAAAGAAATCGACTTCTCATTTTATTTATCCTCACTAGAGTAACTCTCTTTTTGCAATTTTTGGCCAGGGCTGGGTTTGAACCCACCACCTCCAGCATATGGGGCCAGCGCCCTACTCCTTTAGTCACAGGCGCTGCCCACTAGATTAACTCTTTCAAGCACAATAGCCCAGTTATTTTATTATTTATTTGTTTGTTTGTTTTTTTTTTGGCTGTCTAAATCCTAACCACTCCCCACAGATCAAATCATTGAATTCACCATAAAGACTGAATCTGAATCAGACACTGGTAGTTGTATAGAAATATTACAACCTACAATGAACATTGGACTTTCCATATTATTTCCCCAGCATAACAAAGAGTCATTAAATGGAGAACAAAGAGTCTATTAAATGGAGGAAAATATTTCAAAATTATTCATGTTAAGGTCTCAGTAGCATACTGGGTAGGAATACATAGTTATGGAAATAAAAAGGAAAATTAATGCATGAATTTTAATTTCTGTTCTGCATCACTTCACAGTATGTTTGAGCTTTTAAACACTTGTTGAGGCTGCATTGCTTGTAATTGGTTGGAAATAAAACAATGTCAAAAGGAAGGAAAATGGTTTTGTTAAGAAGATACTAACACTGCCAGTGTCAAAAGGCATAATTTTTAAAGCTTTATAGAAAAACTGTTAGAGTTTTAAGTATAATTGAATTAGATTATGGTCAAATTTGGAACTAATCACTTTTTTTTTCCTAGAAAAGAATTGTGTGGTAGAATAACAAGATAAACCTACCCAGTACCTTTCCTTAAAAATTTTTAAATATATTCATCATTGTTTCATTGCTGTTGAAATTTTGCTTAAAAAATTCATTGACATTTATTGAAAGGTAGCTTTCTCAGCCTATAGATGTGTTGCCCTGTTTTACAATTTCCCAGTGAAAAATAACGTCCTATTTCAAAATAAAAATGGAAATTTTTCTCACAAAGGTAAATTAGACAAAGTCTGTATCAAGACCAGAAATCAGGAAAGAGCCCTATCCACAGATGATGAGAGCAGGTTTGCTGCTTGCAGAAAGGGACCGAGCTCCACTTAAGAGTGAACCATAACGACCAACATGGGAAAGAAAACACTTTCTAGTCATTTTAGTTTCAGGTACTTGTTAATTTTTTTTTTTTTTTTGCTTTTTAAAGTTTTAAACTGTGAAGGGCAAAGAACTAAGAAGTGAGATGGAAAACCAGAGTAGTTTTTAGCATTCTCCCAATGCTGACCAAACACAAATCCAAGGTCAGGACCTCCAGAAAAGTGGTGTCATAGTAAATTTCATAGGTTTTTATGGTGATCCCTGGAAGTCTCCATTCTTAAAGTAAGTGCAAAGCACTACCTAGAATCTCAAAATGTTTGCAATTGAACTAGATGAAAAATTTTTGGAAAAATCAAAGTAGACTTTCTGCAGTTTCCCAATTCTGAGAACCCCCAAATTGGGGTTCAAGATTTACAAAGGAGAGAGGCCTTAGTAAGTTCCACAGGGTTGAAATCCTGGAGGACCTCTACCAAGAGCAGAGCAAGTAGCACTTTACAAAAGGTGTGGTCTAATTTGATTAAGATTATTCCCTTGACCTGGTCTACCAGAAGAATGACTTTCTCTAAATTCTTGCAGTGTTTTACAGGCAACATTTGGCACTTAGTAAAAAGTTAGCAGAAAAAACAAAAGGACTCAGAAAATAGACAGATGATTCAATTTATCATACAATTATTAATGCTATCACTATAGACATAAAATGCTGCTATCAATATATAGAAAAGACATGGATAATTTGCAGGATTTCACCACATTGGAATTTATATGTTACAACCCCCTTAAAATAGTCTATTTTATCTATTCAAAAATAGAAATTAAAAATTTAATGCATAGCAGTGCCTTTGCAATAAAGGCAGCATGAGAAAGATGTTCTCTTCTTCAGAAAACATGTGTAGGTGTAAAATAATTATTAAAATTAATCTTTTCCAAAAAATATCCAAAAGTAGGCAACAGCTTAGAAAGTGTTTATTCATGGAAAACTGTCACTGCTTTGGATAAGAGGACTGTTTATAATCTTCTTCCCCAAGGACATTTTCAGAAGGGAGACAAGTCCAATACTATGGAGTTAAGGAGCTCTCCACGCATCTTCACAGATTGTTGAGCTATGTTAGGGAGCCTGGCAACAATGGAAAGCCTCAGGAGACTTGTAGTTTTCTGGATTTGTAATATGTTCCTCAACCTACAGAAAGAGCAGAGGGCTCAGAGTTGTCTTACCAGCTTCAGATATCTGAGTATAATCTTTGCAAATTATTGACTGGCAACTAAAAAATGCAAATTCAGAAGAAACTTCCTAGAGAGCAAAGCCAAAGTCTGTGTGTGCATGTGTGCATGTTTCAAAATAAGTCTATGTAGATATATCTGCTATTCTACATTTCCCAGAGTTTGAGTCCATGAAAGTTAATTGCCCAATAGAGCAACAATAACGAAAAACAATTCCTGTAAGAAGAAAACGGAAGTTAGAGTCTGTTAAAATATATTATTTAAAATACATAGCTGTGAATCACAAATTACTCACTAATTAGACATGTGAGAGCCAGAGAGGAATGAAAACTGTCAGTACGGGATATGTATCTAATGAAACTAGTCCTCAACAATGAAAGCAAGTGGAAGACAATATTAGATAAAAACTACAAAAATTCATTGCTAGTGGATCAGACTGTGAAAAATAAATGATAAGAAAGTCCATTAGGCTGTAAAGAAATGGACAAAATGGTGAAATACAAGATGATATGAATGTGCCACATGTATTGTGGTTATACACTATATATACTTCTTAATTTTTAAAATTTTTTAAAATAAACAACTTTTGAAAGCAAAATTCACCATATCGATTGCTTTGTAACATATATAAATGCACTATGTATGACAATGTGGGTAGAATGGTACTGTTTTATAAAAAATTTTTATAGTTTTTCAGAGGTAAGAAAGTATTAACTTGAAATGGATTTTGGTGAATTAAAGATGGGCATTGTAATTCCTAGATAACCATTAAAAATTAATGTAAAGAGATAAGGTAAGAATTCAATTAATAAAGTAAAATGGCGTGCTAAAAATATTTGTTTACCACAAAAGATAGCAATAAAAGAGAAACTGAGGACAAATAAAAAGGGAGATACAAAAATAAACAGTAAAATGGGACACTTAATGTTCAACCGTGTGAATCGTTACATTAAGTGTGAATAAGTAAACAATATATCCAAAAGGCAGCGATTGTCAATTGTATAAAACATAAAATTCAACTACTATCTATCTAGGAGAGATGCACTTTAAGTTCGCAAAGCTTTTTAAGTTCAGAAAGTTTGAGGTAAAAGATGTAAGGTTTAAGATGCAAGCAGTTACCATAAGAAAAATAATGTTGCTGAATTAATATCAGCCCCAAATGCTCTGAGACGAAACCTATTAGAGATAGATGGAAATATTTCAAAATTATAATACAGCTCAGTAGGAAGATGTAACAACTAAAAATGTGTACGTACAAAAATACAGAGTAACAAAATATTCAAATACAGAATTGAAAGGACAGATACATAAATCAAAACGAGTTAGATATTTCACTCCTTCTGAGCCATAGAAGACTTGACTAATATTCACCATCTCTACCTGCCTTACACATAGAGATGTAGAGCGCACACCACTTAAAACAGTAAAACATACAATCTTTTCAAGTGCTTTAACATTCACCCACATGGATAAGATGCTTGGCCATAAAATAACTCTCAATCAATTTAAAGGAATTTAAATAATTAAGAGTATGTTCTCCAACCCCCAACATGTTAAATTAGGAATCAATAGCAGATAGAAATCTGAAAAATCCCTAAATGTGTGGAAAGTAAACACTCTACTATTAAATAATGCATGGGTCACACTTGAGATCACAAAGCAAATTAGAAAGTATACTCAATTAAATGAAAATAAAAACACAATATGTTAAATTGTGAGAGAGAGAAATGTGTAGCATTAAATGACTGTATTGCAAAAAAAGTAAACTCTCAAATCAATGTGTCAGCCTTAATGAACTAGAGAAATAAGAGCAAACTCAAGGCATGTAGAAAACAGAAAAGAGTCAATGTCAGAATGGACAAGTGATGTCCAGTGATAGAGATAAGCCCACTTATCTGTAAAGTTCCAGGTAACAAACACACAAGCTCTACAGGGTCTCTGTTACAACCACTAAAGCTGCTGTTAAAGTGTGAAAACAGCCTGTGACAATAAGTAAACAAAAGGGCATGGTTTCGTTCTGAACAAAACAAGTAGCAAATTCAGGCAGCAAGCCAAATTTGTCCTATGACTCGAACCATGCTGACTCCTAATACAGAACATAGAAAAATAATGGGGAGAACCCATGAAATCTAAAAGTCAAGAACTGGTGCTTTCCAAAGAACAAAAACATTGAGAAAATGTTGGACAGATGAATCAAGAAAAAAAAAGATGCACAAATTATCAACTTCAAAACTGAGAACAAGACCACATGTATAGATCTTGTAAGCATTAGAAGGATAATAAAGGGAAAATCTACGAATATGTCAACTAAAGAAGTTGCAGATCTTCTCAGCAAATCTAAGTCAAATAAATTGGAATGACTATCTAAAATTTTCCCACAAGAAAAGTTCAAGCCGATGTGGATTCAATAGTGAATAGTATCAAATGCCTAAGGAAGAAATGATATTGATCTTTTAAAAAATATTTGTGAAAACAAAAGAAGGAAGAACATTACTCAGCTCATGAGGCCAGAATCATGCTGTTACTAAAATTAAGCTCATAAAAAGAAACAAAAGAAAACAACAAAAATTTCCCTATAGACCAGTATTTCTCCTAAAGGTAGATCTAGTTCCTTATCAAAATATTAACAAATTGAATTCAGCAATATACACATAGAATAATGCACCCTGACCAAGTGGAGTTTATTCTTGGAATGCAGAATTATTTTAATTTCTGAAAATCACTTAATGTTATATGTCATATTAATAAACAAAATTATATCATCTCAACATGGGTTGAAAAGCCCTTTGATAGAACTCAAATTCATGATCAAATCTCTCTGAACTAGAAATGGAAAGATAGTCTCTATCAGATATATAAGCCTCTGTTAAAATCTAATGACTCCTATTACACTTACTGGTGAAAGATTGGATGTTTCACCTAAATTCAACAACAAAAGGGTAAGATTTTCAGCTCTCAGGTCCTTATTCAAAAAATTTTTCATCCTTTCCATTTGGTGGCTCTGCTCCTAGACCTGGAAATTTTACTGTGTTATGCCCTCACAATCATAGCCAAAATAAACTTCACAGAGCATGTACTATGAATCCTTAACTTATGCTAGTCACTGTATTAATTTCTTTACATATAATACACACACACAATCTTCTTTGTTAAATAGAGAAAATTAATGCTCCCCCCAATTAAATAACTTGCTTGAATTCATAGAACATATAAAAAATAAAGTTAAGATTCTAATGCAGGGTGGGTGGTGATGGTGTGTGACACACCTTTTGAGGGTGGGACACAATTATAAGAGGGACTTTACCTATCAAACGCAATCGTTGTTACCTGGTTCTTTATACCCTCAACGATTCCCCAACAATACAAAAAAAAAAAAAAAGAAAGAGAAAGAGAGAGGAAAAAAAAAAAGATTCTAAGGCAGGGCTGTCTGACTCCATTCCTAGCATTAAAAACCAATTTTAGAATTTTGAAACTCCAGAACATTTTAATTACTTTTATTTTATGAATGTTTGTTATTAATTAGAATTTATTAAAACGTTTTCCTTCTCATAGCAAACAACTTGCCAAGTTAAACAAAACATAATAAATAACCACAAATTCCTTGAAACAATTCCTATCAACTTACAACAAACATCGTTAATTGATATAGGAAATATATTACTTAGTTTCTCAAATGGAAAACATTTATAAAATATATATATATATAAATATATGTATATCTATACATGAGCATATACACACAGCACTGTACTATAAATAAAAGGAATAGCTCTTTAGTTGTCACTAAAACCAAATTTATCTTGTGTATTTCCATATTTCTGAATTTCTGGGTATTACTAATGGATCCTTTGCTTTGTTTCTGCACCAGATTTGTTTTTCTCTAGAGAATATCCTGCAATTCTGATGAAGTTAACATGCTTCTCAGTGGATATATGCTTACCACTGGCTCTATATCCCTAAGGGTGCAAATAAAAATAGGTTTATTGCTTTTCAGATTATAGAGCAATTTAACATTTTATGGAACGAACTTTAGATTCCAGCCCGTAAATCCTGCAGAAACTTTGGGCTCTACCTCACTCAGCAGAAAAATGTATATTTCATTATTTCCATGCCATATACTGATTTCCGCTAATGAATTTTATTTCAGAATAAAGTTTTTAAAAAACAGAACTGTACTTGATCTACAATCTTATTTTTCAAAGGAACAACCTGAAACCAAGTGTTTAAAGTGACTAATTTCCACAATTGATATGACGTGCACACTTTTATCCATGCATCTAAAACCGTATAGGCTTTCTTTTCACCTTTCATTTTTTAACACACACACAAAGTTTTGTTATGTGTATGGAGTAAGGAAAGATGCAATGTTTTAAAAGTCAATTCTAATAATCCTTTGCAGTGACAGGAAAGACTATTGTCCTTCTCCTCGCCCTACACCTGCTCCGAGCGATCTGCTATGCGACCTCTCCTTGCTATGGATCTTTCCCATGGCCCTCCATTCTTGTACAAGAGTTTGCTTGATATTTATCTCCCTTTGCACTGATAACATAATGTTTTAATTACTACAGCTTGAGTTCTCCCAACATGTGATTTTGCAAAATAGCTTGTCTATTCTTGGCATTTTACACTTACAAGTAAGATTCAGATCAGTTTGTCAATGTTCCCCCAAAATGTTTGGAATTTTTAGTGAAATTACCTTATAATGTGTCATGTATATAGATATAGATATAAATTTGGAGAAAATTCACCTTATATTTCATACATAGTATACATAAATACATATGAGGTTGGGTAATTAAATTTGAACTCATCCTAGAAAAAGTGCTACGTACCTCATTGCTGAGTATTACCACAGCCACTTTGAAGAACTCCCCTTGGGAAGCTATGCACCAATGCCAGTGCCTAGTTTGTCTTTCAAAGCAATTTTGGAAATCTTTTTTCAGGAATGGCCATCAGAGCTGTTGTACAGGGGGTGACAATTAAGTTTGCAAACTCATCCTAGAAAAGGTGCTGCATAACAGACATCCTGCTTCACCTGCCACAGCAGTGATCAGAGAAAATGGGGGGTAAAGAGAATTGAGACAGGACAACAAGTATGTCTAATGAACACGCCTGATAATATAGCCTTATAGTTTATGGAACTAAATTAAAATAAATAACAGGGAACTTGGATAAATCCCAAATGCTGGTGAGAGATTTAATGTAACTGTATCAATTTAGATAGCACATACAGGTAAAACAATTACTAAGCATATAGGAGCTGTGATAAAATGAATTAATATATTTAATTAATTTGCCTATATAAAACACCACATGCTGAAACTAAAAAAATACTTTCAAATTTCTCATGGTTTATAGACCAAACCACCTGACTATTTGCCTGGTGATAGTACAATTTCAAGAATTTAAGGGGAATGAAATCATACAAATTATGTTCTTTGACTATATTTGTAGTATTCTAGATTTTAAAAAAAGTCAACTTGATAAACCTCATGTGTTTGGAATGTATGAAATACAGAAGTCAATGAAAAAATAATGGAAATTAGAGTATAATGAAATTATTATGAAAATACTGTATACACACACACACAAAATTCAAGTAAAGCCACCATTGGTAAAAAATGTATAGGCTGAATTATGTTAGGATAGAAAGGCTGAAGATGAATAAGCTAAGCATCCACCTCCAGAAGACAGAAGGGAACAGTGAAAAGTAATACATAGTAGAAATAATAAAGAGAAAATATTAGAAATCAACATAAAAGTAAGTGAGTATGTAACTGAGGTTAAGCAATGAAACTTGGTTTATTGTGAAAATTAATAAATTTCATGCATCTCTGGAAAGAGTGACAGAAAAGGTAAAGTATAAATAACATCTGCAATGAAAAAAAGTATCACTGCAGATACTGTAGATTTAAGACGATAATGTCATAGAGATATTATGCCAATAATGTGGAAATTTTCATTTATATACCTGTGCATATATACACGACCAATATTAACTCCAAAATGAATCAAATAACTAAACAGTCATAGTACCATCAAAGATATTGAGAAATAGTTAAGTACATTTCTTCAATAATAATTCAGAACTCTGTTGGCTTCATTAGTAAATTTTACCAGTTTTCCAAATAGCTACTTTTCCTAATATTAAACAAATTCTTTCAGTAAGTAGAGCAAGAGGAAGCATTCTAACATTCAATTTATGTTGTTATTGTAACCTATCACAAACACATAAAAATATACACACAATATAAAATTTTTACTCATGGACAATTACACAAATATTCCTAAACAAAATATTAGCAAAGCTCCCTCCTGTGGTATGAGTGTAAGTTTATAAGAGCAGTTTCTACTTCTTGTTATCTTGAATGCAAGGTTTGTTTAATATTGGAAACCAATTAACATCAGTTAGTACATTAGCAGATCATAGAGATTATAAATATGTGCATATCTCAACGGATATAGGAAAAGCACTTGATAGTTTCAACATCCTTTTGTAATAAATAATTTAGTATATTTGGGCCTCAAAAAGGCCCTTTAATGTAAGTGTACTGTGGTAAATGTAGTCCAAGCTTCAAACAATGCTGAATCATTAAAGTTATCACAACTGTAGAAGTTGTACAGATGAAGAGGTAACTCAGTAGGAAAAAGAGCTACTGTTTGAACAAGTTCTTTACAATAGGAAACCCAAACCAATATACGTATGTGTGTAATGTGTGTACATGTGTAGGGACTTAAACATTATAATCACAACAATTCTACATAAACTGTATTGGACAAAATTATAATTTTAGCAATACCAGTTGGTGGATACATGGAAATTCTCACACACTACTCAAAGCTGTGTAGATCTTTTATACCATTATTGAGTGATTTAGAAGCTACCCATATTCTGTCGCTCAGTAAGTCGGTTTCTGTTAGATACTGAAAAGAAACGTATGCACACTTTAACCAGGGAAACACGTACAAGAAAACTCAGAGCAGCATTTCTTTTGATAACTTAAAACCAGAAAGGTTTCACATGTCCTAAACATTAAATGTGTAAATAAATTGATGCATGTGGAATATGGTAAATAAACTAAATAAAAAACAGCTCAAACGCCAAGTATGAATCTATCAAACTCAATATTGAGCTAAAAAAATAAAAAGAAGCAAGCCTTGAGAGCAATTCTCAGAGTTCAAACTGAGCAATCCTAACCGCATGTTTAGGGATGGCTATGCAGTTGGTAAAAGTAGGGTGAAAGGACAAGATTGTCCCCAAAGTCAGGATTTGAGGACCTACTGAGGACCAAAATTATAGGGAGTATGATTAGGTGAGATGTGTCAAGATTCTCAGAGGTCTGCAGTATTTTAACAGAGGAAAAAAAAGAAAAAATGAAAAGAGAAGCCAGGAATGGAAATTAGAAAGTATTGTCTTTGCTGATTGTTTCTGAAACACAAGCCAAATAAGGCTTACACAGACTTGAAAATTCACAGTAGTAGAATACGCATGTTGATTGCCTGAAAGGCAATGTTTGGAACAGCTGGGGCAGGCATCCTCTTCTTTTAAACACTCTTCCTCACTCAGGTAGGATCAAGAGGTCCCTTTCCTGCTCCCAACCCAGAATATTGTTGCTAAATGAATTGAACTATCTTGAACTGTCTTGAATGAAGAGTTGTGGGATGTGTGTGAGGGCGGAGGATGTGTATATTTGTTTTTCTGTGTGTGTACAAGTGCATGTGCATGTATGTGATACCAGGGCTGCAGTGTAAAGCTCTGTCTTCTTATTCTTCAACCCCGAGTTCTAAAAATAAAGCCTAAAAGTCAAAGCAACTTGGCTACCTACATAAAGATTCCAGTCAGCCTTCTCAACAAGGAAGAGTACCGTCGTGGAAAGAGTCCTGCTTTACACAAAAACAATACTAACAACAACAACAACAAATTGTCAGCGAGCTAATCGACCTACTCTTTGACTTTAAACACAAAGGGAAAAGTTAAAAATCACGAGGTGTCTGTAGAAAACCAGGAGTGTTAGAGGGTACACACAGGGAGTAAAAACAAATGGATAAGAAGATCTCAAAGTGGAGTTTTTAAATGATTACAATATGATTGCCAAGAATATTGAAAGAAGGCTGAAAAAGAAAGTTGACTGTTGAAAGCATATAGAATGAAGACCCAAAAGAGAGACAGAAAAGTCAAAAGACACACAGGAATGATTCTTAGATATCTCACAGAAGAATCTCTAAATTCAAGTATTATAAATTCCAGAATGAGCAGAGACGATGTAGAGGAAATTCCAATATTTTGTTTTCGTGTGTTTACTATGGAATGTGTGACATTACTAAATTTTTAATAGTTTAATTAGTTTACAATTCGATTTTCTATTTGGGTATTTTGTGTATAATTATATCATCTGCAAATATTAAACATAGTATCTCACTGCTACCAATATTTGCAATTCCTATCTTATTTTTAACTTACTGATTAGACCTCTTAGAATAATTTTAAATGATGGTGGTTGTGGCTATTCTTTCCTTTAATATTAGCATGGGTCATTGGTTATATAAATAGCTATTCTTTATCTTTTTAAAGAAGAATTTTTCCTTTTCTTATTTTCTAAAAGGTTTTGTTTGGACAAGATTTATCAATGAGTAAATGATGTGGAATTTTACAATGTCTCTTCACAGCATTTATAGTGCAGATTATATGTTCTTTTCTTACATGAGCATTTTGATGTGATCATTTCATTGAATCTGTTTAAATTCTTTGAATAAATGATTCTTGGTTCACAGTATTTAGTTTCATGAAGCAATTGAGATTGAGGGGTAGCCTTGGTGGAACGCATCATGTCACTTCTGGAGTCTACTGTGTATAGCTCTTGTCTGTGGAGGCCGCTTACCCAGACTCTGTCTATTTGATTTTGGAGGGTGTTAAAGGAGCTTCCCAAACTTGCAGTCCTAAGCATTCGAATTTTGAAAAGCTTGTTGATTTCCAAATTTGGAGCATCAGTTTTTTATATATCGAGAAGCCTGTTCGTATAAAGCAGACTTCTGATAGTATCTGCAGTCTACATGTGGAGCCCGTTCACAGCAGGCTAAACAGAGTCCACACGGCTGCCACTGGCTGCCACTTACCAAGTTGCCACTGTCAGAACTGTCAGCCTCTCACCACAGGGGAGCTGAGGAGATACATAATTGTGAGTGAACAAATGACTTACTTAGAGTTGTCTAAACTGAGGGAGTAACACCACTTTGACCCACAGTCTTAGAAAACAATGTAATGAAAATTAGGAAAAGACTTTTATCATTCACTGTGCTGTTTTTTCCTCTGTCTCTCTCCGAAGACTGAGGATCTAACTAGTGTTATTTCAAATGTCATCCCTTCCAAAAGCCTAAATTGGTCTTTGTATTTTAAATTTCAATGCCCCATCTTGCCTACCCAGCATTTATCCCTGTCTAACTTATTGCTAATTTGTTTATTATGTATAATGCCTCACTTGTTTCCCCTTTCTCAAATCCATAGCACTACCACAGCAGCATTTTTGTCTGTTTTTTCCACTGGTTATTCTCAGCACCTGCCCGTCACATAGTAGATATTGGGTAAATTTTACTTTAAAAAATGAATAGAAATGACAGTGCTTCCTGTAAGTATTATTTGTACATATATAAATATGTGTATATATATTCACTCTGAACATCTATATAGAATTTATGTAATCTCGCATATATTTGTTAGAAGTTATATTTGTAGTTAGTATCTATACATAGTATATGTAAATGCATAGTAAATATTTTATTATTTGTGGTCCAACTTGAGCCAAAACATATCTAATGTCTAACTTATACATAGTTGTCCTTTGTACATTTTTCCCAAGGGAGGGAATTATTACAGAAGTTTGTAGCAAAAAATGACCCAGACATTGACTGATCCGTAATTTTTTCCTTCTTTGCCACTTTGCATTCATGGAAAATAATACTGAAAGAAAGCTATTCTCTAGGGTTATGAAAAGACTGCCATACTGTTTACAGAGAGAAAGTCTTGTTTTTTCCTAAACACCTAATAAAATGATGTTTATTGTAGGCTTGGAGGAAAATGGTTCCTAATAGAAATGATCTAGAAGACTTTCAAAAGTAAGGGGACTTCGTGAAGTCACACAGCAGAAGGGATGGAATTAATAATATAACAGACAGCAGAGAAAGCTCTTACAAGTAGGATCACTTCATTGTCATGGGCCAAAAAGGGACATTTGTCACACGATCAATGAGCAAATTGTGAAAATGGCATTGCGTCATTGAGTAAATACAGAAAAACAGTGTCTGGTGTTTTTATGTCGTATTATCCATTTGAAAAACTTTTATTTTCCTTACAAACTTAATGTTCCCAGTGAAGACAGATTTTGGCTAACTTGCTGTCTTCAACATTAAGCGTGAACGGTGTGAAGTCTAGAATAAACTGGGTGAAAATTGCATTAATCACTTGCCCTCACTTAAAGACAAAATAAAATGGAATTAATGTAAGCTCTCACCAATCTGTCAGGCCTTTACACTTAGCTTACTGTGCTGGGACAGGTAAACCCACCTGTATCTGTGTGGGCTAATGAACTGCCAGATATGTGTTTTATTTGAAAGCATTCTTTTTGTGTGTGTGTGAGTTTAGTGCAGAGCTCATTGGTTCAGTAATTGTCATCCTATAGGCTCTCTCATCATCTTAAATTTTTGGCCACCCATCATTTGAATAAGGCAGAGTTGATTCCTGACAGAGGATCAAATGAACACGAAAATGTTAGCTAGATTTTATTGAAGGGGAAAAGCAAAATGTGACCCCACTGTATATACTGGGATCTTTCTCCTTCTTCACTCTGGTTTTCCCCTTGAAAAGCACTTTCAATATTGGCACTGTAAATACAAACAAGGATTGATATATTCTCACTCATTAAGAGACAGAATGCTGGAAATTGCATTTCCAAATCATTATTTTTGAACGGTACTTCTGTTTGTTAGTTAGATTATTATTGTGCACTACAAGGTGTATTGAAATCAGGTTTTGCATGGGACCATCACATTTACATAAAAATTCGCAGTTAGGGATAATTGATAGAACCATGTTTTTGTCCTAATTTTAAAAATAAAGAAAGCAAAACAAAAATAAATAAAGAGAGCAATACATTTCTGAGTATGCTTGAAGGTTTTTAAAGGATGAACAGTTAAATATACAAGAGGCTCACATAATGGGTTAAGAGATAATACTGCTCTGAATAGTGGAGTAATATAGGTACTTGGCCAAATGTGCTGGAAACTACGACTTAAGTGGGGGCTGGAGCTCTGATCCGGATCTGAAAAGAGGGTTTATCCATCACACAAATGAACAGGGTGTTAGCAGTTAGGCCCACATTCTGTCTGTTGACAAGTAAAATAATTTTTTAAAAATATAATCAGGAGAAAGACAATTTGAAAAAGATAGAAAAAATTGATTTCAATATGGTCATCGTCTCAGAATCAGGACTTGACAGCCCAAACACTTGAACTTTATTAGAAATAATGACTGTCCATCTGGGCTCATGTCTCAGGTCTGTAATCCCTGTACTTGGGGGGAGGATTGCTTGAGGCTTAGAGTTCAAGATCACCCCGGGCAACACAGCAAGACCTCTTCTGTACAAAAAATTTATAATTTAATAATTAGCCTGGCATGATTGCCCAGGAGGCTGAAGAAAAAGATCACTTGAGCCCAGGAGTTTGAGGCTACAGTCAGTTGCAATTGCTCCACTAAGTCTAGCCTGGGCGACAGAACAAGACCTCACATCAACAATAACAACAGCAAAGAATATCTGAATGCCATAGTAAGATTGATTTAATAGATGTATATTGAGTTTTATATTCCATTTACAGGGAATGTTTTCTTTTCAAGTAATGATGGAACATATTTAGAAATTTTACAATATTACTAAGGAAAGCACAACATAATTCTAATTTATAAACCATTTTAAAAAGGCTAAAAGAAGTGCTAAAGAAAAGAATGGCTATAATATAGTACCAAATTATATTGATTACCACAGACCTAGAAAATAATACTCATGTCAAGGAGCATATAACAAAGTGAATTAAAGAATATTTCGATGATTCTGAGAATAGACACTGTTGAAGACTATTAAATAAGGTTCAAGTAAGTGCAGAGCAAAATTAACAGTATTCAAGCATTCTTTAATAAGCTAAAATAAATTGGTATAAATGACCTACAATTTAGACTTAAAAATCTGGAGATGTACTTGATGTTAAAAAGCCAACTAAAGAAAACAAGAGGGAGAAATTACTATGAATACACGTAGATTCAATGGGATTGGAACCCAGAAAAAAATAGTAGAATAAGTAAAACATTAGTCGGTTCATTGAAAACAAAGATTCTAAACTGCAATATGTTCTCCTCAGTTTTAAGATCACTTATTGGGAAAGCGATACGTCTATTTTATACTTCCCTCAATACTGCAATTTTCTTTTTTTTTTTTGTTTTCTCCTAAATTTTGTGAAGAGCTATGTTCTGGATGTTGCTCTTTCTTAATTCAGGGTAAAGCAGCTCAGGGTGGAGAGTGCCACCTTCACAGGTGCCCAGCCGAGTCCGGGGAGAGCTTCCTAATCCTGGCATCTATCGTCCCCATGTGTGTGAATGAAACACGTGGAGACATGCAGAGTGCCACATTACCTTTTGTGAGAGTTAATTTATTTCCAAAGTCCTATTTAGTCACATCATGAGGTATAATGTGCACAAGTATTCATCCATCTGACTCCGTGGACATTCATTCCACCATTACTCACATGCTAGTTAACTTTAGGGCTTCTGTATTCAATAGAATCCTGTATTTTAAGATTCTTCCAAATCCTAATTAGTGGAACAATTAAAATTCCTGCATTAAGAGTCACTGACAATCTACAAACACACACATCTCTAGTCTTCTAGTATGGCTGTAATGAAAAAGGTAATAACAAGGGTTGCCAAGGTCACAGAGATTTACATGCATGTTTTTTTCCCAAGGGTTTTGCAATGTGAGCTCTTGCATTTAGGAATTTGATCCATTTTCCTTTGAAATTAATATCTGACATGGATACGTTAGGATGTCCAACTGCATTTTTTCCCAGCACTTCAGCACTATTTGTTGAAAAAATATTTTCTTTCTCCATTAAATTGTTTTGACAAACTTGTTGAACATCAGGTGCCAACAGATGGATGAGTTTATTTCTGGACTCTAAATTCTATTCCACATATCTGTTCTTAAGGCAGTACCACACAGTCTTGATTCACAGAGCTTCCAAAAAGTTTTGAAATCATAAGTGTATATTCTCCAGGGTTGTTCTTTTTTCAAGATTGCTTTGGCTACTCTGAGTCCCTTCCATTTCCATATGAATTTTAAGACGGTTTGCCAACTTCTGTAAATGAGCCAGCTGAAAATTTGACTGTGAATGTGGTGAATTTTTAGGTAAAATTGGTGTGTACTGCCCTTTTAATAGCATTCCATATTTCCTATTCATGGAAACAGAATTTCTCCATTTATGCAAGTTTTTTTTCAATAGCTTCCAGTGATATTTTACAGTTCCATTATATAGGTTTTGTACTACTTTTTAAAAATGTATTACTAAGTATTTCGTCTAGTTTAAACTATTGTAAATGGAATGGTTTTTTAAATCCTGTTTTTGAATTTTTATTTGATAGTGTATAGAAGTGTAGTTGATTTTTGTACATTAACTCTGTATTCTGCCACCTTGCTAAACTCCTTTAATAGTTCTGAGAGTTTTTCTCTAGTTTCTTAGAATTTCCTAAGTCATCTGTAAATAGAAATTATTTTACTCTTTTTGTAATATAGGTGCTAGTTAGTATTTATTTTCTCACTTAATTACTCTAGGTAGAACCTTCAGCACCATGTTGGACATAATAGTGAGTGTGGGCATCCCCGTCTCATTCCTCATCTTAGAATTGACAATATTCACTTTTCACCATTAATTATGTGGTGGTATTTTTTCATAGATACCCTTTATAGATTTGAGGAAGTTTCCCTCTATCCCTAACCTGTTGAGAAGTTTTGTCATGAAGGCTATTCTCTGCATCTATATGGTGATTATGTAAAGTTATTTGTCTTCTATTAAGGTGATATTATCTTGATCAATTTTTGTATTTTGCATTTCTGGGATGCGTCCCTCCGGGTCGTGCTGTATAATCCTTCTATGTGTTGCCAGATTCCATTAGTTAATATTTTATTGAGAACTTTTGTGCCTATATTCATAGGAGATATTAATCTATGGGGTTTTATTTCTCATGAGTTCTTTTTCTGCCTTTAGTCTCAGGATAATAATGACCTGAAAGAATGAATTATGAAGTATTTTCTCCTTTTCCATCTCTTGTGAGATACGTGGTGGTATTGAGGTTATTACTTCAAACATTTGACAGACTTCAGCCATGAAGCCATTCAGTCCTGGGTTTTTCTCTGGGTAAAGATTTTTGTTTTTATTGTTATACTACATAAGTGTATTCAGATTTTCTTTTTCTTCTTGAGTTCATTTTGGTAGTTTTTATTTTTATAAGTCTGGTTGCAATAGATCCTCTTTTATTCCTGAATTTAGCCAGTTAAATCTTTTCTCTCTCTTTTTTTTTCAGTCTAACTAAAAGTCTGCTAATTTTGCTGTTCTTTGCGGTAAGCCAACTTTTGGCTTTGCTGATTTTCTTCATTGTTTTTCATTTGTTTCTGTTTTGATGCTTAACATTTCTTTCATTCCATTTGCTTATCCTCAAAAAGGCAAATCATCTATTATTGTGACATTTCTTCCTTTTTATTCAAGTCTATTGTGTGTTTTAGCAGAGCTTTTAATATGTGTGTATGATACTGGAATTTTGCTCTTCAGTAGGTTCTTGGTTTCGGGGATTTGAAGAGTGAATCCGTGGACCACAGATCAGTGGTAAGACAGGATTTATTTACAGAAAAGAATACAGAAGCGTCAGAGCTCCTGGCAGAGAGAGAAAACTCAAGTCAGGAGAGAAAAACTCTCTTTCTCTCTATCTGTCTCCCGGCTCTTTGTTTAGAGGTATATATAGTCACATGGGGCCCTCAGTAGTTACATTTAGTGTCTGGGACATGTCTGGGTCATGTCTGGGACAATGTGTCTGGGACATGTCTGGGTTGTGTCTGGGTCGCAAATGAATGGCTACAATCTCTTTCATTCCCAGGCCTAGGAAATGAGGCCCCCCTGCCCACTCTCCAGCCCACTGGTTCCCCTGCTTGCTGCCACCGCACCAACACCTCCAAGGCAGAGGCAGCCGGTCTGCTCCCCAGCCCCACAAGCTGGCTGGGATGCCACTTGTCCTATATCATGTATATACAGACATGTGTACAGAATTTAGTTATATTTTCTGTAATTTCCTATTGTACTTGCTATGTATGAAAAATATTATCTTATTGGTCATTTTTTCAACTAAGGTTCAAAGGAAGAATGACCTGAAATAAAACTGTACAGATGATTCTGATATAAATTATGTGTCAGGATGGCAAATAACAGGCTCATATTCTCAGCCAAGAAGACACGTGTTCATACAAGTTACAGACCACTGGCTGAGAATTGCAACAATCTGTGTGCAAGCCTTATTTCTTTTTGCACTTGTGACCATCATTATTATATGGAAATTTTTCAAAGATCATTTGAAGTAACTTAATAACATCTCATTTCAACTTATAACTATATTATCAAATATCTTCTCTACTAGTGTGGCTTTCTTTAGATAGATGATAGCTTCTTAAAAAAAATGAGGCATTGGATCCACAAGTATTCACAAAAAGTGAAAAGTTACCTAAGTTAGATTAACATCTTTATAAAATTTAGAATGGTTACACACTGCAGTGTTAATAATTTAATGAGCGGTCACTGATAAAATTTAATTTGACAACTTATACAGAGGTAAGTGATGCTTGATTTTACTCTTAGTTATGGATACATCCATCCTTCATTGGCTGTACTTTACAACTTAATTTTATCTTTTATCCTTGTATTTACATTTATACCTCACAGATAACTACATCTATGTTTAGGAAAAACAGTGCTTGGGAGACTGTAGATTGGAGATCTGGGAAGGTAGACAAAGAAAGAACTAGAGAAAATGCATGTCCTAGGCTCTGATCCCAAAGCTAAATTTCTATCACTGACCCTTATAAGAAGCTTATTTTGTGTGATTGAAGACATTAAAATATAAGTAGAACAATAACCTTGGCTAAATTTTATCCTC
This sequence comes from Otolemur garnettii, assembly GCF_000181295.1. Lineage (NCBI taxonomy): Eukaryota > Metazoa > Chordata > Mammalia > Primates > Galagidae > Otolemur > Otolemur garnettii. Next base: position 4,944,155 of record NW_003852403.1, on the reverse strand, counting down.
AGAACTTGAACATGGAATAAGAATTGTAGCAAACATAGATCACCACATTAAAGTCTTTAACGAATTTCAAATGGAATGCATTTATTACATAGACTATTTCGTACTCAAAAAATTATCTGAATGGGTATTGATTTTTTGTAAAAATAATGCAAAAAGCTATCATTTTGAGTGAAAAATATTTGGGAAATATCGACATACATTGCGGAAGGGCTTGAATCTTTTTTTCACTACCTTTTATTTGGAGAAACGTTTGTTTCATGAGCATCTGCCCCTGACCTGTGTCCATTTCTTGTCTGTGTGAGTAGATGAGTGTTCAGGTTCAGAGGGTGACTCATAGGAAGTCAAGAATGAACAGACTTGAAGTTCGCAGGAAGGATGAGCAGGAATGACTTTTCTGTCCTACTGGAGCATTGATCATTAAATGAGAATACGCTGCACGGACAGAGATTTTCCTGCATTGTGATGCTCAGGCATCACCTGCATGGTTTAAGATGTAATAGTTTGGCCTTTGACAAGGATATTAACGCCTGGCTTCTTTGTTCAATTTGAGTTTTAACATTCGTTTAAAATTTACCAATTCCAGATAGTACGCAAAACACTTTATATGAATTGAATTAATTGTGACCACAAAGATAAAAGGTTATTTTTATTATTCTACTTTTGAATATGAAAAGATAGCATTTTAGTGAATTTTTTTCAAGCACACACAGCTGCCTAGTTGTGGAAATAGGATTTCAAGCCAGGCAGTTCAATTCCAGAAATTGTGCTTACATCCACTATGCAGACTTTTTATTCTGATTTGATTGTATTATTGGAATCACAGATCCAGGCCAGTCTCCAGGGATAATGGTGCTTTTACTAAAGGAGTATGTATATGGCTGATTAATTTAGGGAGAGGCAGATCTCACCATATATGTATTTTCTATTTTTTCCTGGGCTTCATATTATTGCCTCCTGAGTTCCTGATTCCTTTGCCCTTCTCAGCCAATTATGGGCAGAGACCTCCCTGTTCCACGGCCCCAAACTTAGTAGAGATCACACCGCCAAATTTGCTAGTGCTAATTAAGATTCAGGAATAACAAAATAAGATTTCTGATTGTATTTAACTAAACATGAGCTGCCAGATGATCCTCCTTTTGATGTCCGTAGTCTCTTGATCTCTTAAAAATCTTTCCCTGCGCAGCTTATAGGTGTCTGGAGTGAGTAGAGGGCACTTTATTTCCACAAATTCACGAGTGTCCTCAAACTTCCCCAGACTGCTTATAGTTTAGCTTAGACACACTAAGACAAAGAAAAAAAAAAACAAACAACAATTTTCTTTGTATTTGCATCCTCATATGAAGAAACAAGATACATTTTAAACAAAACATTTAGGTAAGTTTGAAAGTTATGTATTTGATATTAAGCAATTATTATTTTTGTTTAAGTATATTTCATGTAATGTGGAATTTGCAAAAAGATACTTGATATCACGAGAATG
>NW_003852403.1:4930223-4942368 GCF_000181295.1 Otolemur garnettii | reverse complement strand
TCCACCCATCCTCCCTCCTCCCCTCCCCTCCCTTTCCCCTTCTTCTTGGGCTATAATTGGGTTATAGCTTTCATAAGAAAGCTATAAATTGGCTTGGTGCCTGTGGCTCAAGTGGTGAGGGCCCCAGCCACATACGCCTAAGGTGGCAGGTTCGAATCCAGCCCAGGCCTGCCAAACAACAATGATGGCTGCAACCAAAAGAGAGCTATAAATTGGTTTCATAGTAGAGCCGAGTACATTGGATGCTTTTTATTCCATTCTTGAGATACTTTGCTAAGAATATGTTCCAGCTCCATCCATGTATACATGTAAGAGGTAAAGTCTCCATCTTTCTTTAAGGCTGCATAATATTCCATGGTGTACATATACCACAGCTTATTACTCTATTCATGGATCAATGGGCACTTGGGCTTCTTCCATGACTTAGCAATTATGAATGGGCTGCAATAAATATCTTTGTTACAATGTGATTTTTTTGTCTTCTGAATATATACCTAGTAGAGGAATTGTAGGATCAAATGGCAGGTCTATTTTTAAAACTCTCAGTGTTAGCCAAACTTCTTTCCAAAAGGAACGTATTAGTTGCATTCCCACCAGCAGTGTAGCAAAATAGTCCCTTTTCTTCACATCCATGCCAATATCTCTGGTTTGGGGATTTTGTGATGTGGGCTAATCTTACTGGAGTTATGAAGGGTCTATTGTTAAGGTAGAATCATTTCTGCTTGCATGTTTGGAAAGCCTGAATTTGTGCAGTCACACTTCATGTAAAGACAATAATTTAGGCAATGTTTTGGGGGTTTGTGTTGATTTTTTTTTAAATACAATCTGATGTGGTTACATTAAACCAATCAACATAGCTTTCACCTCATTTACTTGATTATTGTGCCAAAACATCTATGCTCTACACATCACAGATTTGACTTGTACATTTGTCATATCGTTTTGGGGATTTGTAAAGGGCAATACACCTCTTCAGATAGTGACAGTCTTTAAAGTCTCTGTGAAGGGGCTAAGTGTCATTTTTACCAAACTGTATTACACTGCATTTTTCCCAACAGTGCTTGGGTTCATTTTCTAGGTGTGTAAAATCACTAATGAAATATGAGAATGTCATGTTAGAAATAATATTAGAGATGCACTTATAATTGTATATGTTATGTTATGTTTCAGTTACATAAAATTCAACACATTCATATAATAAGTAAGTCTACAGGAATAGCTTTTTCTCCCTAGACCATCTTCAGTGTGCTGAGAGCTTTTTAGGGGTGCAGGAAAATTGTCCATCCCTCATTTCCAACACACTATGTTTTAATCTTATAAAAATAATAACAAAGGAAGTAGAATGTGTGCTTTTTCCCAGTAGAGCCACATTTATAAAGACTTGAAATTATATTTTATTCTTGTAGTTAGTATAGACATCAGTGAGATATTATTTATGATTGCTAAAAATTATAAGCTTGATGCCCAGCAAAGGTAGTGGTTAAGTAAATGATGGGGCAACAACCTCATGGGACATTATGCATCAGTAAGTAGTGAATGTTTTAAAGACTTTGCAAGGAAACTGAAATGAAGATATAAAAAGTTGTATTTTTTCTTTTTTTTTTTTTTAATTTCACAGTTTTTGGCCTCCAGCATACGGGGCCTGGCGCCCTACTCCTTTGAGCCACAGGTGCTGCCCCGAAAAAGTTGTATTTTTGAGGGGCTTTGGGAATTTTTGCACTTTAGGTTTTATAACTAATGTTCTATATTGTTTCTTCAATATTTATTCAAAAATTAAGAAACAGAGTATGAAACTGGATTGGTTTAAACATTATTTGTGAACAAGAAACAGGCTGATTAAGTCTGCGAATGGACAAAATGAACCACAGTATGTTAATTTCAACCTGAATATGAGCTGACTAGGCCTCAGTCAATGCCAGGCCTACTTAATGTGTAGACACATCTACAGTGTATTAGTGAGGTAATAGCAGCTATTTAAAGAAACATTTCAAGGCAAAATGAATAATTAAATATTTACTGTAATAGAAAGTAATTTAAGGCATCTGTTCCAAAAAGTTTCTTCACTGAAAATTAAGGAAACTCAATATTTTAATAAGATAAATTTTTAAAATATACTGGTTCCATGAAGATCGCCTTAATGACAAATCTTACCTCAAAATATGGAATTGTTTGCACTAGAAAACTCTGAAGAATTGATAAATCTATCCTTTTTTCCTCTAAATTTTCGGATAATTTCACCAAGAAAAATTTCAAAAATAGTACATAGATCCTTCCATTGCTAACATTTCCATATTTTTTTTTTTTTACTTTTTTCATGCTCTCTCTTCATATACAGTATGTGTATAACAATTGTTTCAGAATATTGATAATAAATATTATTCATTATAATATATGAACATATACTTATTTAATATAATTGATTATATATGATGTATCTCCTTCCTATATATAGGAATGTGTTTTCCAAAAAATTATTTTTAATTACATTCCATAACTAATTGCTTTAATATTAATATGTCAATTATTATTCTATCAATAACTTTAATTATATTTCAGAAACAAGTATAATGTAGTTTAATAGTATAATTTATTTACATAATAATATATATTTCTCTGTCTGTGTGTGCATATTTATATTTGCATATAGAGAGTCAGCCCTCTGAATCCTAGAATTCAACTATCTGAAGATCAAAAATATTTAGAGAGGGGAATGGCTGCTTGTATCTGTATTGAACATGTAAATTTTTTTTGTTATCATTACTTTCCAAATAATATAGTGTAACAACTATTTACTAAGCACTTGTATTAGGAATTATAAAATATGTAGAGATGACTTAAAGTATATGGAAAGATCTGTCTAGATCACATACAAATACTGCACCATTTTGGAGAAGGGACTTGAGCACCCATAAATTTTGGTATCCTTGGTGGAGGTGGGTCCTGGACTTAATCCTCCATTGATATTGTGCAATGACTGTGCATATATATGTAAGTACATGTATATGTGTGTGTGTGTGTGTGTGTGTGTTTCAGAATGGGGATGGGAGATGGGGAGAAACAGACAGAGAGAGGAGAAAGGGGATGGGGAGAAACAGAGAGAGAGAGAAGAGAAAAACTTGTAGTTAAAATCCCTAAAAACTTTAATTTCTATTTCTTAAGACCAAGAATATACTGTTACCATATAGAGTAACCATCTAGAGTAAAATAATAGCTTGTTTACCATGTAAGGAACAGCTTAGCAATAATGAGGGGAAATAAATTAATTGTTGGAAACATTTGGCCTAAAGCATTTTAAAATGAAAGGTATTATAGTATTGAAGAGCAACAACGTAACGAAGTATATATGATTGCTTCGAAAAAGATGCAATATGAGCCTATGCCTATGAGGTAGCAGATTAACCTTTTAGAAGTAAAAGGGAAAGCTGGATTTAAAAAAAAATAATAGATATGTTTGATGATGTCTTCAATGTAGCTAAGATTTGAAGGGCCAAGCCTCTATAGAAAAGGAAAGCTCTCTAGTCAGCCAAACAGCTATTTCTCTTCTCCCAAAAAAGTCCTGAAAAACAGCACTTAACATAAATGTGAGTTCCTACGCATAGATGACAGTCTCTTGGTGCTGTGGATATAGAAATTGTGAACACTGGGCACTCCAAGGTGGAGGTTTTCCTGTGGGATTCCAGAAGGATGACACTGTAAAACTAAGGGTAAGCTAGAAAGAAACTAGGACTTACAAAGATTAAAACTCAGACTGGTTAGAGGAAAATAATATCCTACTCAATTTGCCTGCCAAAATGTACAGAAAATTGTTGGAAAAGGCATTATTTATAATCTCCAATTCTTTAATACCTAATGTTTAGGAATTAATAAATTTAATTAAAAAGCTAAGTAACGGAAGTATTTCGGATTGCATGTGAAAACCCCACACTGTACCCCAGAAGTGCATTAATGTACATAGTTACCATTCAATAAAAAATAAATAAATGAATAAATAAATAAATAAAAAGCTAAGTAACAAGACTAAGGTCAAATGGACAATAGAAATAGACTTACAGACGTTTTATTTGTTACTGGATACATATTTTCAAAAATAACAACTGATAAATATGTATGAAGAATTTATAGAACTGAAAAGTATAAGAACTAAAATTTTTAATGCAATTCATAAATTTATAGAGGATTTCATATAGCTAAAGAGAAGATTAGCATTCTGGAAAAGAAGATACTAGAATATATTCAAAGTTAAACAAGTGCCAGGGACTGGTAGTGCATGCCCATAATCCAGTGGCTTGGAGGTTGAGGTGGGAGGGTCCCTGGAAACCAGGAGTTCAAGACCACGTTAGGCAGCATAACTAACTACATTAAAAACAAAAACTACACAAAATAAAACATAAAGGAAAAATAGAAAGGGAAAAACTATAATTTTGACGATAATGTCTTAGAGCATATTGAAACGTTTTATCTATAACTGGATTCATACAAAGTAAAGCAAGAGAGACTATTTGGGTAGATTATGGAATTTTCTAATCTATAAAAGATATAAAGTCATAATTTCAATTAGCTAAAACAACAACAACAAAAAAAGACAAAGGAAATTATACTAAGGCCCATCACAGTCAAATTGATAAAAACCAAACTTATTTAAAACTTTAGAGCCATCCAAAGGAAAAAGGTTGCTTTCAAAGTCAATAAGACATACAAATTTGTGGCTTTTCCTTTCTCCACAGAGTACAGTATTCATGACTATCTAATTTTAGAATATAATAATCACTCCAAAAGAAAACCAAAACCCATTAGGAGTCTCTCCCATTTCTTTCCAAATTTCCCATCCTTAAGTTACACTAATCTTTATAGATTGTTCTATTCTGGACATTCCAAATAAATTAAATGACGATATAATATTTAGTCTTTTTGTGACAGGCTTTTTTCACTTACCATGTTTTCAAATTTAATTCATATTGTACTTATATCAGAACTTAAAACATTTTCTTGCTGAATAATATTCTTCTGCATGCATACACCACTTTTTTAGGGGGGGGTCCATTCATTAATGGACACAAATTTGTGTTGTCTCCACATTTTGGCCACTATGAATAATGTTACTATGAATATATCTGTCAGTTTCAGCTGTCAGTTTGTGTCTTTTTAAGGTATTTTCTGTTTTATCCAGTTTATTTATTTATTTATTTTTTAGAGACAGAGTCTCACTCTGTCACCCTTGGTAGAGTGCTGTGGCATCACAGCTCACAGCAACCTCCAGCTTTTGGGCTTAGGCAATTCTCTTGCCTCAGCCTCCTGAGTAGATGGGACTACAGGCATCGGCCACAACACCTGGATATTTTTTGTTGCAGTTTGGCTGGGGCCGAGTTTGAACCTGCCACCCTTGGTATATGGGGCTGGCAGCCTACTCAATGAGCCACAGGCACTGCCCCATCCAGTTTATTTAATTTGTTGAAATACACTTGTTCATAGTATGCTCTTGGATTTTTTTTTTTTTTTTTATTGAATGGTAACTATGTACATTAATGTACTTCTGGGGTACAGTGTGGGGTTTTCACATGCAATCCGAAATACTTCCATCAAACTGGTCAACACAGCCTTCATGTCATTTTCTCAGTTATGCTCTTGGAATTTTTAAAATATGCAGGACTAGTAGTTATTTCTAAAGTAAGTTGAATTCCCTCTTTTTTCACTGTCAGTCTAGATGAACGTTTAACAATTTAGCTGATCCTTTCAAAGAGGTAACTTTGGTTTCTTTGATAATCTTTATTGATCTTCATAATACAAGGTGTTTATTTGCCCTCTAATTATTTTCATTTACCTCCTTTCTCTTGACTTGTGTTTAGTTCATCTTTTCAATTTAGTAAGTTTGAAAGTTGTTCATTTTAGAACTTTATTCTTTATAAATATATTGTCATTTATTGCTACAAAATTTCTCTCTGATTATGTTTTTTTAAAAAAAAAAATTCATCCCCAAAACTTTTCTAATTTCTCTTATAATTTCTTCTTTAACCCATTGGATATTTAAGTGCTGTTTTAATTTTCACAGACAGATGCTTTTCTTACAATGGAGTTACCTTTCACTAAACTGACCTTAAATTTAAGATAGTATAAATTGAAAATTTAGGCACCTAATACCCTGATAAATAAAAATACCCTGATAAATTCAACATGGAGTCAAATAATTGTAAGTAGAATTGTAAGTAGAATAAGTTGTAGACCCTCTGTATTTGAATTGCTCAATTTTCCTTCTGCTTTTAATTTGTAGTTCAATGCCATCGTGGTCAGAGAAAATATTTTGTATGATTTTCTATTTTTTAATTTAACAAGGTGGAAGAAATTAAAAACTATGAAATGATACAAAATATTTCTATCCTGTATAATGTTCTATTTTCAATTAAGAAGAACATGTCTTCTTCTGTTGAGTGAAACATTCTAGAGATATGAGGTCTAGTTTTTTAATACTCTTATTCAAATCTTTTCTTTATTTTGTAATCCTCTGCTTATTTTGTTTTATAGGATCACCATCTTCCAATGTCTTACTGAAAACTTGTAATAAACAAAACGTGATTTTAAAGAATGCACACAAAACACACAAAAAGACCTTAAAAATAGAAATAGCCATAAATCCAAAGTAAGTAGAAAATTACTGTCAACTACAAATAAAAAGAAAGCGATTCTAGGTGAAAATTTTACCGTGCCGTTTTATTTCCAGAGAATGTCAAAGAATGTGTGGGGCTCCGTCTGCCTCTGAGAGTCAGGGAGTGTCAGGTTACCTGCGAGCTTTGTCTTGTCCTCTTCTCAGCAGTTGTCTGAAAGTGATAAGCAATGCAAGATCCGTCTTTACCTTTCATTATCATACCAGTCATCACTTACAGTCATCTTCAAAGTACAACAATGGCTACAAATTAGAATTTAGCAAACTTAAGTTAGGGATTCCATTTACTAGGGACTGTCTGACACTACCTCAAACGAGGTTAATCTTCAACTACACTATCATTAGTTATCTGCCACAGGAATGTCATGATGTTGATTTCATAGTCAAGATTGTCTAAATAATCAGGAAATAATAAGTTAAAGTGGGAAATAATAAGTTAAAGTGGGCACGGCTGTGTAAATTTATAGGAAAGATGAACAAAACAGCGTAGTCATACTGACAAAAGCTGACATCTTTAGGGGCCCCAAATCTCTTAGGGCCATTAAGTGAATGTCTGGCATTTCATAAAATACTGAACCTTGATTTAATTTTGTCAGAAACATCTTTTCAAGTTGAAGGGTTTTGACCAGATAAATGTCACCAAAAATATTTTTTCTTCAAACTATAAAGTTTTATGTTTTATCTAAGATTTAGGTGACAGGTAAACCCTTCACATATTCTCTGCCTTAAAGGGATTATTTTTATCAGAACTTCCACATCTATAAAATTGTAATTATGGAATATTAAATCACATTATGGACAATAAGATCTCTATCCTTAGTTCACATAAAACATAGGAATTTATGTAGTGCTCATATGATCCTTAATCATTATTTTTATTTACTGTCAAAATAAGGCTCATTAGCAAGAAAACTAGAGAATTATGGTACAAAATCATTCTCTAGAAAACTAAAGAATCATTTATTTATTTACATAGATAATCTTTACTTATTGATACACACACAAAGACAATAGCCAGAGATGAAAATAGGTTTTCACAGACAAGATCAGAAAGCTTTGGTCTTGCCATCCTGAAATTTATATGAATTCTCTCTGGTGGGAAATTCAGATCAAATGAAGAGATTTAATTGAATATATTTTATTTGAGAAGTTTATTAAGTGTGAAGTATAGATTGATAAACAAACTGATAAAGTAAGTCTAGAGAAAAAGAGACTGATTAGGAGAATAGTGCAGAAATACAATATTATTTTTCAAAAGAGATCATTTTATTCACTGAAAATCTGGCAATGAATGTGGTGGAAAGGGCGAGAGATTGGGGGATTGGCTTCTGCATGGGAAACTGGGATGGGAGTAAAGTGATTGTGATCTGACACATTTCCCAATTCTTTATCTGTTAACGTTCTTTGTTAATCCATTTCTTCCTTCTCCATGAAAAATGACAGGTTTTCTATTTTTTTCCCCCATTGCTATAATCTCATATCTGCACTAATCCTCTTTCCACACATGAGTAGATAGAAGTGGCAAAATTCAGGATTTTAGACTGAACAACCCAATCTTTTCTGTGTTTGTCATTTATTTCATACTTATTTTAAAATAAATCTTACCAATAATGTTGAGGCTTCTTTATAAATGGAATGCCCAAGTCCAAATTTGGACATTCCTTCATCCTTTGTCCTCAGTAAAATTATAGTACCAGAACTTCACTTCATTTTCTAACATATGTCACAATGAACAGATACTCATCCTCGTGTGTGTGTATGTGTGTGTGTGTGTGTGTGTACGCGCGCGCATGCGTGTCATCCTCAGGGAAGATTGTGGAGACAGGGGACACAGAGTTATATGGGAGCACATAATTCCTGAATTTGAATTCAACTTCATATCTTACTAACTTTCTGACTTGGAGCAAGTTATTTAATCTTTCCAAGCAGCAGCTTGCTTATCTAAAAATGATGGAATGATTATACCGCCATCATTTTGTCATGAAGGTTAAAGCTGCTAACTAACTACATTAAAGTAGTTAAATTCAATGAGTTAGTATTTGTAATATGCTTACAAAATTCCTGGAAGTGAGTAATTGCTATTTCAGTGATTTTTTTTTTTTTAAGTTGAAAGGGTTCCTGAATTTCTTTTTCTAGTGTCCTGGTATAGCAGAAATTCTTCTGTTGAAAAGTCTCAACAGTTGAGAAAAAGGAAAGGGAATGAACATTTAACTGCAAGGTTTTTGCAAGAAATTAATAAACTTCAGGGGCAAAATTAAGTGAAAGCAAAAAGTCTGAGAGCCAAATCAAGAACTGAAGGTGGGTTCAACAAGCCCTGATGACCCGAGCTTTATTCATGAAAAAAAATCCTGAAGAAAAACTCATGATGGGAAGTTTAAATGAAGATCACCGCCAATATAGATGGTAATGAATGAAATCCTTTCTCTAAAAACCAGAATATGGGCAAAATGAAAACTCATAAGGAAGTTATGAATTATCTATGAGAAATATTTAAGACATTAAGGCAAGAAAGGTTAAAAGGTAAAATAATGTAAAAGATATGCTAAGGCAAAGGTAAGGAATATAGTGCAAATGGTTTCTCTACCAGGAAATTCATCATCAGAGTGGGTCAATTTATTTCATTTTTGTGTGTGTGTGTGTGTGTGTCTACATATGTTGCCACTGCAACATAAACTTTATAGGGCTGGGATTTCTTGTTTTATATGTAGTGTATATCTGACACATAGTGCCAGGTATAAGATAAGTATTCATGACGCATTTGTTACATTGATCAAATGATTTTTTTAAAAAAAGCATGTAAAAAGCAAAAGGATTTAATTGAAAAGTTTTATCATAAAGGAAAAAATGAAATATGATTTAAAAAACTAAATTAAGAAGGAGAAAAAGAATATGCATTCTTGCATATGAATATTATATTATCGAAGAGAATACTTTATAACTTACATAATTTTAAGAGTTGAGGAATATTACTTAAATCAACAATCCAGGCAAGAACATGATATAAAAGAAACAAATCCTGCCAAAAAGTGAGAAATGTATTACTATCTTCAGAGCAAGAGAATATTCAGGAGAGGGAGACTGACCAGAGACATCAGCAGCCAGATTGTCTCAGAAAGAAGAAAAGTATTAGATGAAAAACCACAGCCCAGGTGGACTTCTGAGGGAAGAGGGCAAGAACCGTTAGGCAATTCCATCAGACAAAACTGTGGAGCAAGGCAGCGCCTGTGGCTCAAAGGAGTAGGGCACTGACCCCATATGCCAAGGGGGTGGGTTCAAGCCCAGCCCTGGCCAAAAGCTGAAACAACAACAACAACAACAACAACAACAAAAAAAACAAAAAGAAAACCAACTGTGGAGCAGAAAAGCACCATAATTCTGGGAGAGATTGTTCCCAGAGGAATTTGGCACCCCATGGAAAGGTAGGTGAGGGTGTTTTGTTTTTCTCCCCTTGTGACTCTGGCAGACTTTCCTGAGGAACCCAAGTGCTGATGCTGCCAGAACTGAAAGTACATCCACCATTTGATCTAGAAATTCCAATATTCGGTATCTACTCCAAGGGGCAGAAAAAACCACTTGTACCTAAATGTTTATTACAGCACAATTCACAACTGCAAGGATATGGATTTGTGTCCATCAAACTGATGAGTGGATAAAGGAAATGTGGCATGTATTACCGTGGAATACTGCTCAGCCAGATAAAGGAAAACATAATATCTTTCACAGCAACTTGAATGGAACTGGAACCTGTTATCCTATGTGTGTGAAGAATGGAAAAAGAAACACCACATGTTCTCACTTAGAAGTGGAAACCAAATGATGGGCATATATGACCACAAATGGTTTAAAGGACATTAAAAACCACGAAGGGGTAGGTGGGTGAGGGGTGAGGAATCAAAGTTTACCTGTTGGGCACAGTGTCCACTATTGTTGTGCTGAGTACACTAAAAGCCCACTTCAGCCTCATACAATTCATCTCTGTAACAAAAACTCTTGAACTTCCTGTATCTATTAAAATAAAAATATATTAAAAAAAGAAAGGAGCATATGATTAAATCTAACAATCTCTTTTAACAAATACGCATCAGAATTAGAAACGAGAAATTGTCTTGAACTAATATAGGCTTTTAAAAACATTGAAAAAATGTAAACATTCCAATTAAAGGGCAGAGGTTCTCAGATAAGAAAACAAATCTTTACTATCTGCCACCATCAACAACAAAATAGAAAAGTTTTTAAACAAAATGGCATATCTAGGTTAAAAGATAGAAATACTAATAAAAAGAATGGTGGAATAGCTCAGTGAATATCAAAAAAATTTCACCATAAGACACAACCCAAAATGAAAACGTATGATCTCATGATAATAAATCAGTCAATATAAGACAACATAATTTCAGAACTCATGAAACAAAACTAGTAGGAATGATATTTAAAATAGAAAAGACTACCCTTCTGTTTGGAAACTGCAACATACCACATTCATTTACTAATAAGACAAGCAGATAGAAAATCAGTAAACATATAGAAAGCACAGCATTGTCAGCCAACCCAATCTAACTAACATTTGCGGAAAACTACCTCGTGATACTACAATAAACTTTCTTTTCAACTGCAAACAGACCTTTATCAAGATCTAGTACATTTAGATATGTAGTAATTTTTTAACTATTGAAATAGTACAAAGTATATTCTCTCACTAAAATAGAACTAAATTAATGATCAACAAGGTAACTGGAAAATTCCCAAGTAATATACAATTAAACAAAACTCCTATGAATAACACATTGAAGAAATGAAGAAATTAAAAGGGAATTTATAAAACAAGGTGAACCAAATGCAATGAAAACACAAAATATGAAAATCTGAAGAATTCAGCTACAGCAGTGCTTAGAAGGAAATTCACGGCATTAAATACTTATATTAGAAAATAAGAGTTTCCTCAAATATAAGAGATATTAGTGTCTACTTAAAATAACTATGTAAAAAAGCAAATTAGTCCCAAAATAATAAAAGAGAGAAAATAATTATGACAAAGAGAAAAATAAGAATGCAGCATAAATAAATCATTGACATCAGAATTAATTCTTTGAGTTAATTCATTTAATTGAAATTCTTCTATCCAGACTATTCAAGGAAAGAAGACAGAAAAAAAAGTTCATAGATTTAATGACTAATATTTTAAACAAGTAGCTCAAAATTAGTTTTTATATTTAATGAAATGTCAATTCAAACCTAATTTTTTTAAGTGTAAATTTTTGTAAGCTGTTTCCAAAATGTACATAGAATTGTAGTGGAACAAATTAAACACAGTGTGGGAGGTTATCAAGAGTTATGAGAAAAGGCTAGATAAATATAAAAATGGAAAGTACAGGATGTCAAAACAGATATCCTACATGGAGGGCCTCTTTATGACAATTAGATACTGCAGAAATTTAAAAAAAAAAAGCAAGCATTTTAAATAAACAGTGATGGGCAATGGATGTTCATATC
>NW_003852403.1:4929117-4930203 GCF_000181295.1 Otolemur garnettii | reverse complement strand
ATAGAATTGTAGTGGAACAAATTAAACACAGTGTGGGAGGTTATCAAGAGTTATGAGAAAAGGCTAGATAAATATAAAAATGGAAAGTACAGGATGTCAAAACAGATATCCTACATGGAGGGCCTCTTTATGACAATTAGATACTGCAGAAATTTAAAAAAAAAAAGCAAGCATTTTAAATAAACAGTGATGGGCAATGGATGTTCATATCTAAAAATTAAAATATCTTTTGCCTTACCTTATAAACAAAAATTTATTCCATGTAGAGTATAGATTTAAGTCTCAGAGGAAACAGAATAATTCTAGAAGAGAATATAGGAGACGATGTTTATGACCTCTCCTGTTATAATTTTTTAATCATGCCTACTCTAAATTTAAAGACTGATAAATTTGACTAGGTTAAAATTAAGAGCTTCAAAAGACATCATTGGAAGGGTGAAAAGAACACAATGTAGGGAAGAAAAAGATACTTGTTAGACATAATGCCAAGAACCCCCCAAATACAGAAAACTCATAAAAATGGCAAATGGGAGAACATTAAAAAAACACAATTTACATAGGAAGATATCCTTAGCTACTAAATCAGATACAACTAAGTAGTTAAGTGAATGGGAATTTAAAAGCACATTATGACACCATTAATCATTCACAAACTGACTACGGTTACATAGGCTGAGATACCAAGTGTTGGTGAGTAAGTGAAGCCCATACCAACTTTCGTACATTGGTGGTGGGAAGATAAATTGGCAAAATTACTACGAAGGAAATCCTTGGCAGTACCTTATGCTTAATATATATTTGCATACCTAGCAATCCTAGCTGTAGGAAAATACTCAACAGAAATGTTTCTACAAAGACACATTTAAGGATGCTCATAGTAGCCCTGTTCACAATAGTAAAAAAGTAGTAGAAACAACCGAAATGAGTGTAAAATGGATAAATACACTGTGCTATACACGTGCACCCGGGGTATTACTCAGCAAGGACATACAGCTTATAGATAGTGCAGCATATTTTACAAATACAGGTGGAGCAGAGAAGGCAGGCATAAGATCATACAAATTACATAACACCTATTGTGAAACC
>NW_003852403.1:4922173-4926450 GCF_000181295.1 Otolemur garnettii | reverse complement strand
CTATCTGAAAAGAAAATTAAGGAAACAATTTACAATAGCATCAAAAGACAAAGTACTTACAAATAAGCTTAACTAAGAAGATGAAAAAATTTATAGACTGAAAACTACAAAAAATTAACAAGAGAAATTAAAGAAGACACAGATAAATGGAAAGACATCCCCACACCCCACAGTCACATACTGGACTGACTGTACAAAGTGAAACCAAGGAGAGACAGTCAATATTGTTTAAGAAGGCCATACTGCACGATTCTTTTAAATCCCTGTCAAAATACCACTGATATTTTTTGCAGAAATCGAAAAAAACATTTTAAAGTTCCTATGAATCTACAGAAGACCTGAATAGTCAAAGCAATCTCGAAAAAGGAGAGCAAAGCTGGAAGCATCACGATTTTTGATTTCAAAATATACTGTAAATGTATAGTTAGGATTAAAACAGTATAGTATTGGTATAAAGGCAGACATATAGGCAACTGAAACAGGATAGAGAACCCAGAAATCAACCCAGGTAAAAAGGGCTGCTGATCTTTGACAAGTGTGCCAAGAACACACGGCGATGAAATGATGATGGTATTGGGGAAACTTGTTATCTACATGCCTAGCCTGAAATTGAGCCCTTATGTCACACCATACACCAAAATTAACTCCAGATGGATTTGAAACTTGAATACAATACTCAAAATTATACAAATCGTAGAGGAAAACATAGATAAAAACTTTGTGGCATTGGGTTTGGTAATGGTTTCTCTGCTAGTAAAGTAAAAGCACAGGCAACAAAAGCAAAAATAGGCAAGTCGGGGGGTGGGGGGTTTGCTTTCCCTTTGCCGGTTCACCAAGGGGAAGGGCACGGCCGGTTTGGAAAAACATTTTCAAACATTATCCAGTAATGGATTGATATAAACTAATATAAATAATTGTTTCAATTTAATAGCCAAACGAGTAGTGACAAGTGAACAATACTAATGTAAAATGTTGACAGCAGAGAAAACTGGGTGCGGACATTCTGTACTATCTTGGAAACTCTTTTTGCCTATCTAAAACAGTTTTACAATAAAAACTTTATCCGAACATTAAATACTTGTGTTGTCACTTATCCAAACATACCAGTTGCACTGACACCACTTCCCTGGTTTTGATATTGTACTGCAATTCTATAAGGTGTTACCGCTGGGAGAGGCTGGGGGAAAGACCCATGAGACTATCTCTTTTTGCAAGAGTGAATCTATAATTACCGCAGAATAAAAAGTGGAAAATGCCTTCTCTGAAAAAAAAAATGCAGCTTTATTTTTGCTGTAACAGGTGAATGGGTTAAAGCCTGTGAAATAGCCAGAATTTCAATATTGACCTTCGGACAGGCAGATTCATAGTTAGCACATGATGGACCATTGTTTAAACCATGGAAGGTGAATTTAGAGCTCCTCTTCTTTACTTATTATTGTGTTGAAAATGGAAGGAACTTACATAGCCCATCATATCAGAGAAGGCAACTTTTCTTGTTTTTTTTTTTGTTGTTGTTGTTGTTTTTAGGCAGAGTCTCCCTTTATCACCCTCAGTAGAATGCTGTAGTGTCATAGCTCACAGCAAAGTCCAACTCTTGGGCTCAAGCAGTTCTCTTTCCTCAGCCTCCCAAGTAGCTGAGACAACAGGTGCCCACTAAAACACCAGGCTTTGTTGTTGTTGTTGTTGGTTGGTTGTTTGTTTAGGAGATTTGTTTGTTTAGCAGGCCAGGGCTAGGTTTGAACCCACCAGCCCCAGAGTATGTGGCTGGTGCCCTAACCACTGAGCAACAGGCGCCCAGGGAGAAGGAACCTTTTCTTCAAATGTCACTTTCTTCTCACCATAGCCTCCCAGAGAAGCATTTTACCTGGACAGGTTTTGGACTTGCTGTCTATTCACTTAGGACATGGATCAGTCACCTTTGCTTTTGACTGGGAGCTCATTTAGTTTTGGGTTCCTCTCTGCTGAGTCCAATACGCAGCTTGAATAACTCTGTCCTTCTTTCCATCTTAGCTACAGTGGCCTTGGGAAAATGTTGGGGACTATCTATGTCCCCAGATGCCGTCAAGGCACACAAAGAAAGTTCTGCTTCTCCTGTACCCAAATGTGGAGTGGAAAACTTTGCAGTTCATCTCATCCTCTATATGACTAGCCACAAAATGAGGTTATTTATCTCTTGGGTCCTTGCTTTCTCCCAGAACCTCTCTGGGAAATGGAGCATAACATCAACTTGAAATTTCTGGAAAAGCCCAGAGGAGGGAGGTCCTGCAGCGTCTACTCAATCTTTGTTTCCCTTCAAACTTCCATTCTCCTCGCACCATCCTGGGGATATTGTATCTAAATAGATTTAGCAATCTTACACTGATTCATCAAGTTTGGTTTCTGTTTTTCCTTCCGCCTGCATCCTCTTAGGACCTAAGCTTTGTGAAAATGACAGTCTATTTCTTCGCTACTGTTAATTCACTTCTCTAAAGCAATTGCTACCTTATAGTTTATTGGCTACAATGCAACTGGATGGGGGCCGGGGGCGGAGAGTAACCAGAAGGAGCTGTGAACCACAGCACTCAATGTTTCAAAACCGGTCTTTGCTATATTTCGTCATCTAGTAAAAATTGATACGGCAACACGAAAACTGGCTGCTTTTCCAGGTTTCTCTCTTTCCAGCTCCAGGGCAGTCACCCCTGAAGCATGCAGCTCCAATTCTACCTTTCCCCTGAGAACTCGGCAAGTTTATTCTCATCAGATAACACTAAAAAAAAAAGACTACATTTGTCCTTGCTCCCTAAAACTGACAACTTCCGTTGGTGGGCAGGGGTAGCACAGGAAGCTCCATAAATATTTCAAAAGCTCTCTTCTTCAGGAATATTCTCTGCTAGTGGGGGTGGGGGAGGGGGAGGCCCATCTTGCTGCCTCTGTAACAGTAAAACAAAAGTGAGTGAGTTTTAGTTTCTGTCTTCTGTTATTTGGCCTTGATGAATTACTTTTCTTGAGGATTTGGTAAAAATAGAATAAGGATTCAGGTCATAAAGAAGTTGCTTCCAAAGCTTTCAAACCCACCAAATTTATCACATCTATCGGTCTGAATGTTTCAAAAATTTTGTCTGAAATTGACTAGAGACATTAATATTTCATCCAAACCATTTGTTCACGACACTAAATACATGATGATTGTTCTTCTGATCTTGCTACATTTATCCACAGATTTCAATACTTTAAAAATCATTCGTTAAGTGACCATACCATTGTGGAAATATCTGAGTGTATGTGTGAATATATTTAATATATAATATAGATAAAGTTACTGTGTCTCAATCTGTTAAAGGGAATGCACTCGTGACACGTGTGAAAAAAAGAAAGAAATATTCTGTCTGTGTATGACGATTATTAGATAACACTGATTTTTCTAGCTGCAGGGTTATTTCGTTGGTATTATTAACCAAGTGTCACTGTTAGTCTTTTGTCTTACTTTCTTCAGGTGCTTCGGAGCTTAAATTCAGGTTCTTGTAATTGCTTTAAGTTGAACTCACAATAAAGATAGTCACTCAGTTCTTGCATATTTAAAAAATACATATTGCTTTTACACATGGTTGTGTATAAAATATTGGGTCAAGCTTTACTCCCTTGAGGATCTTGAAGATGTTACACTACTATCTCCTAGAATTTAATTAAAAAAGGAAATCTGAAATTAGCATGATTTTCCCCTCGGTTCCCAAATTATCGTTATTTTTGATCTGAAGGTCTGTATATTTATTAAGATGTACCTAGGGCAAATTATTGCCTCTGTTTCCATACCACATGTTGTACTCTTTATGCCTTATTCTGGTTTTCTTTTTAGGGAAAAAGTCTTTCCTGTGCGCCCGTTTTCCCTCGTCTGTCTTTTATATATTTCATTATCTCCCTGACAACTCTTTCACCTACCAGTTTCCATTCTTTTTCGGTTCTATCCTGTAGGTCCCAGGCTGTATGTTCTATTTGTGTATTTTCCCTGGTATTTCTTATATATTTTTTTCCTCCTTGTATCTCTTATGATTTTAAAACCATTTAAAATTATTATTCTCAGACCCCCTTGCACCTGCAGCAGTGCAGAAACAAATAAATGGGACACGATCAAGCTAAAAAGCTTCTGCACAACTATAGCAAACAGACAGCCTTGAGAGTGGGGGAAGACGTGCGTGCTATGAATCTGAAAAAAGGCTGAGAACTAGAATCTACAGAGAAATCAAATTAATCAACAAGAAAAGAGCAAAGAGCACCATTTATAGGTGGTCAAGAGACTTGAA
>NW_003852403.1:4917435-4921461 GCF_000181295.1 Otolemur garnettii | reverse complement strand
GAAAAAGTACCCAGTGTACTCAATATTAATATGAAACTAATACAAAAACAACTACATATGAAAGAAAAAACACAACTATAGTCTAGGGAAGAGAAGAGGAGAGAAGGGAGGGGGAGGTGGGAGGGGGGAGGGTGATTGGCGGGATCTCACCTACTGTGCACAATGTGAGGATGTTCAGCATGACCCTGGGTGAAGGGCTCAACTACAACTTGAACTTTACCTTACATGTGAAACAATGTAAACAAACATTTGTACCATTATTCTAATCTGAAAATGAAGAAAATCATGCTTTTCATATTTTAATTGAAAGCATTCAGTAAAAATGGAATAAAGTAAAAAAAATAAAAATATTCTTCTCATTTTTTCATATATTGTCTTTGTACTGATGCTGTGGCCATTTGTATATTCTCACTGATCACTGAAGAGTTTGAATTTGCTGGGCATGACTTTTATATACATGGTGGTTGGGGAAAAGAAACTAAATGGCCAGGTAGATCTCCCAGCCAAGCACCCGAGTACGTTCTCTTTTCCCCATACAAAGTCTAGGAGAATCAGTGTCACAAAACCTATTCGCTACCAATGTTCCCTCAAAGAAATAGCTCACCACACCATGGAGACACAAATGCTGATGCTCAGATTTGCCTTCTCTTTGCTACTTTTGTAATTTTCTATACTTCTTGTCCTTGCTCCCAATAGGATCACTCAATCTAGTTATTTTGGCAGGTGTTATGAAATTTGCAAAACCTGTCATCTTTATCTGTCATCTACTTTTACCAAAAATGGTATTTCCAGGGTTTTCATTCTACATTCTGCTTTTAGGTGAATTCTAGGCAGAGAATGAGAAATGCTGACTCGTGCAGCTATGTTCCTACCCTAAGTTCCAATATTGCTAATTTTCAAAGGGAAAAGTTTGGGTACATAGAAACAAATACATACATATATATGAAAATTTCAAGTCCATAAAACTCAAGTGGAGAAATAGCGAAGACATCATCACATTAAAAGTGTATATTGTGATTAGAACTGGTTTCAAAATCTGTTCCATATGCTATGAATTATAAACAGTACAGAAAATGTTTTGAGAGTCATATATAAAGGTGTAAGGAAAGATGTGACACCTTTTCTCACTCGTTGTAAGGGTCACCGCAGGTCCTTCTATAATAGGTTAACAAGAGAAAGGCATAACACATTTGAAAATTAACTCACCTTAAGAAGGTAGTCCATGTAAGGAGGTGGTCAACTATGGGGGTTCTACTTCATTATACGTAGGTAGGTCCTGGTTTCTAAGGACAGCACCCCAGTGTCACATCTGGTTACTAACACCTGATAGCATCCTCTTTTAAGCAGTAAATTAAATGATTACCCTGCAGTTGGCATTTCATTTCAGAAGAATTTTTTCCCTAGTACTTCTATGCCAAAAATTCTAGTTACTCCTTAAATTATTTACATCTGGCCTCCAAAACATTTTTTTGTAATTTCCCTACAGTTGTTAGTCTTTTGTGTTTTTTTTTACTTCTTTTTTCACTGGTACATCAAATTTCAACAGTAATCATAATGCTTTTTAATTCTTTCATTGAATAAATATTATACTTGGTAAGGCATTTCAAGTCCTCAGTCTTTCTTTTGTGTTGTTGGTACAGTTCCTTTGCAGTTTACATTATTTTTCAAATTAATTTTTATCTTTGTAAAAGTTACATGACTTTAAGAAAGAATGTTAATACAAATATTAAATCACAATATATAGATTTATGTAAATACACAAAATAATTTTGCTAATATTGTAAAATAGATCCCTGTTCCTCTTCTTCTGACACTTAGGCCTGACCCCCTGAGGCTATGACTTTAACTTTCTGAGTATTTTTTCCCTATTTGCCTTTATATTTTTAAATATCCACTTCCGCTATTTTGTGTTGCTACGCAAGTTATTTCTGTGTGTGTTCTCTCTGTAGACCACAGTGGAGTGATAGCAATAAATAGTGCTTAGAGCTAGGTGGCTTGAGTTTGAGTCCAAGCTCCACCATTTACCTGATATCTAATCCTGAATAATTTATTTAACCAGTTTGTCAGCAATTTCCTAATCTATGTGTGAAAATGATAATTCATCCAGTTCATAAGATTGAGGTGGGGATTGTTCCTTTTCACCAATACATATTGCCTATGCATTTTCCCTACCTGTTCTCTGGCTTTGAACTCTATTCCTTACCTCACATTCTCCTGTAACGAGTACTCAAAATTCTGACACTATGTGTTGTTTCTTCGGGGATATGTACCTTTATTCTTATTAGAGTCCCCCAGCAAGCCACTTACTTTATGCTTCACCTCTCTGCTTGTTATCTTGAAAATCAAATGTGCCAGACAATTTTGTCTGCTGCCTCCTCATTTCCTTTTGGACTAATATTTCTCTGCCACAATTTCAGTAATATTTGAGGAGAGAGAGGAGATAAACAGGTGTTCACGATCTTCCATACTCTTAATGCATACACTTAAAATTATTTTGCATATTTAGATAAATCTACAAAACCGTGACACAGGATACAACAGCCATAAGTATAATATTTTTCTTAAGTTAAACAACAATACATTGTTTTTCACTCTCTCTCCTTCAAGGAAGATCATGATATGTGCCTGAGTGCTTGGTTAAATTAGATGTCTGCAGCATGCAACCTTTTTTCTGGAGGTGGAAAGTAATGCCTTCTTGCCGTCACTGCTGTAGGCAGTTGTACAGTGAGAAAAGAAGGATATTCTAGGAGGAAGTTAGATCAAGGATCTCAAGGTCACATAAAGGTGATGGCTCTATTGGCTGTAAAATAACATTGTTGGAACAAAGGTAGAAATAAAAGCCAACATGCTAAGTGTCATTGAGTGATTGAATGTTAAAGTTAGAAATAAGCAAATATGGATTAAAAGGCCATCAGGATGGAAGGAAGATGAAAATTAAAGTCATAATTTGAAGGCATGTTTGAAATGTGCATTTGGTTTTATTCTGATGGAGATTTGGGAATGTGTTCTACTTGAAACTTATACAATAATAGAAAGTGAAGACCTAATTTTCATATTTTTCAGGAGTCATTCAGAAACACATATTATTCCATGGAGTAAGTAATAATTAAGTTAATTGATTTTCCTGAGTAGGATGATTAGTATGCAAGTTTAGGAGAACAGGAGAGCACATGAGGCAAGTCAGTAAAAACAATTAAAAAGCAAATGTTGGTTTGTTTTTTATTTCTAATCTTCCTAATCTCAGAAAAATAAAAGACGAAGCCACTTACTGCATTGCAAATGAGAGTGGAGTTTAAGGAGGGCAGAGACCATTTGCAAAGGTCATGTGTGACACAGGATGGGGTTGTTACTGATAACTGAGACCAATTAGTACGAAAACACAGATGTTTAATTCCACTCATCTTATTTCTTTACCTATGCCCTATTATAAAATAGCTTCATCCCCAGTGCTTCACTTGACTAGTAAAAAAGAGAAAAAATAAAATAAAAATAATAAAATAAAATAAAAAATAAAAAAGATAAAAAAATTAAATAGTTTCAAAAGGAAAGTGGTGATCTGACACAGATATTTGTAAAGTTAGTCCGGTTGAGAACAGAAAATGAATTAGATAACTAAATTCCACCTGTGGGGACGACTTTTCAGATTTAAGACTCAGAGCAATTGTGCAGAAATTCAAGAGAAGCCCACTGCATGGCGTGTGCTATTACAATCAAAATAAAATCAGCATGAGATTCATGTGCATTTTTCTTTTTGCTTAATAAAAATTGAGAATAAAATCAGTAGCCAGGCTGTATATTACCATATTTTAAATAGAGCTTATCATTTAGAGTTTTTTTTTCTTTTTTTAAAAAAAATTCCTATCCAAACTGTGGAGTAATTTTTAGAAAGAAAGAAAATAATCTTAAATTTTAGAAAGAACAGAAACAGTTTTAAAGATTTTTGTGGGCTCGGCGCCTGTGGCTCAATCGGCTAAGGTGCCAGCCACATACACCTAAGATGGCGGGTTTGAATCCCCAGCCTGAGCC
>NW_003852403.1:4894899-4916598 GCF_000181295.1 Otolemur garnettii | reverse complement strand
CACCCCTCCCCCTTCCCCATATTCTTAGGCTATAATTAGGTTATAGCTTTCACATAAAAGCTATAAATTAGTCTCATAATAAGGCTGTGTACAGGCACAAGGATTTCTATGAATTGGCTCAAGGATACACAGATGAGAAGATAGATCATTTAGCATCATGACATTAAACTTAAGATAACTAAATGTCATAACATAAATCCTAAGATTCAGAGAAGTTTGGTGACTTGTCCAGAACCACACAACTGGAAAGATATCCTCTTGGCACATTGCCTTGATATAAATGAAGAGTCTATGCAATCCAAACACTGAAGATCCGGATTAAACAGATCTTTGTTTTCCTCCTGGCTTCAATACTTCAGAGCCGTGAGAGGTTTGCCAAGTTGTTTAAGTTCTCTAAGCCTTTGTTTTCATTTTCCAAGCTGAAGACATCAGTGCTTACCTGACAGTTATGAAGAATAAACTGCTATCGTTAAACTCTTACTACAGTACCTGGCAGAAGATGTTTTTAACAAATTCTTCCCCTGTCATCCCCTTTTTCCTTGTCACCATACCCTTTGACCCTAGAAAATAAGAAATAAAAGCACATGCCATATTCTGCTGCTTTGTTTGAAATGGATTCAATTTTGCCACAAAGGCCTGTTTGGAGAGGGAAAGAAAATGAATAGAAAGCTTTTCCTAGAGATAATAGTCTCGTGTTTAATTTTTTGACTTGTTGAAAATAATGCACCTCAATTTAAATGCATAATATGGATTATAACCTTTATATAGTGCTATTTATATAAATAATATCAGGTTTTCCAGAAGAACAAATAACATGACACCGATATGCATGATCACCATTACCCTTAATCAGACATGGCAAGCTCAGAACTCTGTGACTCTAGAAAGCGGTTCCTGATTAGCCCTGCTCAGCAGTAGGCTCTCCCAGGCTGCACATTAATAACCCCAGCCCCCACCAAAGGGGAAGGGAAAGCAGGAAATTCTCTCTTGTGGAAAATGGATGATTATAAATGGATCGACCACAGCATCTTCATTAAACAAATATGGCACATGGATCAGGGTGGCTGTCAAGCAGTGTTGACAGATTATTTTTTTCTTCATTTTTCTTTGAGAAAGATGTATTGGTTCAGCTCACTGCAAAGCACCCAACTGTGCCTGTAGATCACTCCTCCCTTGTTAAAACAATAGCCTTGCATACTGTGGCTGATAGATCAGCCATCTTGGATTTTCCCAGAAATTCATTCCAGAATGGTCTACGGTTGGCTAGTTGCTTTGTAAAAGAGATGTAATATCTGTCCTAAAGGGATATACATTTAAACATTAAGTTCAACTCTTGGAAACTGAAATGAGTAATGTAATGTGCCTAATGACTGGAAATGTAATAAAAACAATGGCATTCGAAACTTCAAAAATATTGTATTACTCTTTTATTGGAGCAGAGAGACAAGAGACCCTAGTAAGAAAGTTCAGATGATAAGACAGAGCATGGCATTATGGAAAAATTTAAACAAGCAAAGGGAACTTTAAGTTAGATGACTTAGGCTAAGTCATCTAGCCTAAGTCATTAGCTTAGAATTATCATCTAATTCAGGCTGCATAAATAATCTGCCATACTATGTGAACAAGTAACATCCCCTTCCTTCCTTGTATGCATTAGTCTCATTTGTAAAAGTTCTATGGTTAAATTAGGTTATTTTCACTTCTGTGTTGTTCCTGCACGTCTGTGCCCTGCAAGTCAGATATTTAAAAAACATGACCTCCCAAGGAATGTAAACAAATTCTTATCTGCTAAATTCTCTGAAATGACGAATTTTTTTCTTGACCTTATTTTTACTATAAAAGATTCATCTCTGGACACTTCAAGCTCTAATGCTATTTTTGTTTTGTTTTGTTTTGTTTTGTTTTTTATGGAACACAGTTCACTGAAGCCACAGAGATATAATTTACAAGAAAAAGAAGAGGAAGAGAAGAGAAGAAGAAATAAATTAAGCCTCATTGCTTAAGTATTTTTTTTATCTGTCAACTTTATTTGACCATTCAAGTGGGAATACAGAGAAATGAGAGTCAGTCCTACATTTTTGGGGTTGTTTTTGGTAACTATAAGTTTTCTTAATGTAACTATGATATATAACTTAGGAGATCACATTTTCTTCTGAATAAACATTCCTTAATATTATTGTTAGAAGTATTTTTGTTGTTGTTGCAGCACACATTCCATCCTACAACAACCTTAATACATGGATTCTTTACATTTCAAAAGATGATACAACTTGGGTTCTGGGACGTTAAGTATTATACATTTTTTGGGAGGGTTTGTTAGTTGTACATGATAAGCACTTGTTCAGGGTAAGGAACTAAAACTGCATCTTTGAGTATATATCCTGTATCAATCCCCATTGGGATTTTCATGGCAAGACATCTTTCATCTTTAATGTACTTGTGGCTCTATACATTAATGTGTCTAGTAGTTTCAATATATATAACCATACTATAATATTTTTTATTTTAAAAGGTGGACATTGATATTTATACACATCTTTGTTTTTAATATTTTATTGCTCTATACTTCAAACTTCAAATCAATATTAACAATTTGAATTCTGTCTTCTCCTAATGTTCTCTTATATTTATATAATTATGTATTGACTTTTTTTTACATCAAGGTTCATATTTTACACACACTTCTCCACAACTTGCTGGTCTTAGTGTACAGCAGATCATGAACATTCCTACTAGTACTCAATATACGAGAAGTAAATTTTACATCAATTTGAAATGCCCAATTATTTCTCACATTAGCAAAAGTTAACACATATTTGGATAGTTCCAGTTCATTTTTACACTATAATAGACACTCTACCAGTCACTTTATTTAAAAAAAATTAAAGAAGAGAAATATGTTATTATGGAACTATCGCAGTTAGTGCTAGTTTAAGATGTTCATAAAAATAATTCTGCAGATACTTTGAGGAGAAGTTAAATACATTTTCGAAATATTGGAAATTATTTTAAAGAGTATAACCTAATAATTTTAACTGTTAGATTTTTGAAAAATCCAAACTAAACAACTGTATATAATAATAGATGTTCATATTGTAGAGCTGCTAAATACTGACCTGGTTGGTGGAGGAGACAAATTGTTGGCTTCAATTTGAGAAAAAATTATAGCTTCAAAAAATACTATCTCACGAGCACAATAAACAATTGTAAAAAGTATAAGGTCTCTTTTAGGATATATACACCCAAAAGAATTGAAGGCAGGATCTCAACAAAATGGATGGTATCATCACACCCATATTCATAGTAGTGCCATTCGCAATAGCCAAGAGGTGGAAGAAATCTATGTGTCCTCTGACAGATGGATAAATAAAACGTGATACATACATAGAACTAAACACATGATACAACGTGGATGAAACTTGAAGACATTTTATTTAGTAAAATAAACCAGTCACAAAAAGACAAATACTACATAGTTCCACTTATATGAGGTATGTCGAGTGGTCAAATTTGAGGAAGCAAAAAGTATAATAGTGGCTGCCACATGCTGAAGGGAGATCTGCTGTTTAATGGATATGGTTCAGATATACCAGAAGAAAAAGGTTTGGAGATTAATTTCACAAATTGCTAAACTGTACACTTAAAATGACTAAGATGATAAAGGAATCCAGAAAAATTATAGCAATGGAAAGCAGACTGATATCTTCCCACCTTCCTTCCAGAGGAGGGTTTAACTATATAAGAATATAAAGGAATATCTTGATTTTCATGATGGCTACTCTACTTCATGTGTGTGAGAAAAGTTATAGAATTGTAAACCCAAAACTGAATGTTACTAACAAAGTAAAATGTATAGTCACTGGAGAAAAAGAAATAAATTGTTCTAACGATCATCTACTCCCTGGGTCCCTCCATACAGCACCTTCCCAGTATTGAAAGCTGCATCACCGTGAAATACAATTGATGCTGTACATGATACAACAACAGGTTACAATTGATGAATCTGCCTTTACAGGTCATTGTAAAAAGTCCATCATTTGCCTTAAGGTTCACTCTTGAGATTCTCTGAGTTTTGAAAAATGTATCAACCATTGTATTATTATACATAATAGCTTTACTACCATAAAATTCCTCTGTGCTCTGCCTATTCATTTCTCTCTCCTATAGACAACCTGTGATTTTTCTACTATCTCCATAATTTTGTCCATGCCAGAATGTCATATAGTTGGAATCACACAGGACGTATGCTTTTCAGATTGTCTTCTTTCATTAATTGGTGTACACTTTATGTTTCATGTCTTTTCATAATTCAACAATTTATTATTTCTTTAAGAATAAATTTTTTAATATTTAATTATTATGAGTAGTACATGGTATATGTGATTTTTTGATATAAATATACAAGGTAAATGAATCAAATCAGGGTAACTGGAGTCTCCATCACCTTGGGCATTTGTCATGTCCTTGACTTAGGAACATTCCAGTTCTGCTCTTCTAGTTATTTTACAGTGTACCTTAACTTGATGTTGATCATAGTTCCTTCATTGTGCTATTAAATATCATTCACTAACTATATTTTTGTACTCATTAGCCTTTTTCATTTCTCTCCCTCCCATAACCCTTCCCAGCTTCTGGTCACCATCATTCGACTTTATTTCTATGAGATCAATTGTTTTTAAAACTTAGCTCCCACGCATGAGTGAGAACAAATGAAATGCATCTTTCTACACTTAGCATATCATAGTTAACACAATGTTCTCTAGTTCCATTTCATTCTTTTGGGGGGTTATAAAACATCCATTGTGTATATGTGTCACAATTTCTTTATCCATTTGTCTATGATGGACACCTAGCCTGACTCCAAATCTTGCCTGTAGTGAATTGTACTGCAACAAACATTGGGGTGTATTTGTCTTTTTGATATACTGATTTCCCTTCTTTTGGCTATATTCCTAGCAGTGGGATTGCTGGGTAATATAGTAATTCTGTTTTCAGTTTTTTGTGGAAGTCCCAAATGTTTCTTCATAATGATTGCACTAATTTACTTTCCTACCAATGATGTATAAGGATTCCCTTGGCCAAGAGGTGGTCTGTTCAGTCAGCTGGTGTGTGTGTGTGTCAGTGGGGGGATTTAAGATTTTATTTTAGTTCACAGTTTTCTGAGAAAAGATTGGGTAAAAGTGATTTCCTACCTGTTGACTTCTTTTAAGATTTTTTTCTTATCATTGATTTTGTGAAGTGTGAATATGATACACTATAGTTTTTATGTTTTCTTTTTTTTAAATCAAATCATAGCTGTGTACATTAATGCAATAATAGGGTACAATGTACTTGTTTTACACAGAATCTGAAATGCTTTCATCAAACAAGTTAACATAGCCTTCACCACATTTTCTTAGTTATTGTGTTAAGACATTTATACTCTACACCTAGAAAATTTAACATGTACCCTTGTATGGCAGTTTTCTTGCTTAATGTTCTGTAAGCTTCTGAATCTGTGGTTTGGTGTCTGATATTAATTTGGAAAAATTCTAAATTATTATGGCTTCATTATATATTTGTCTTATGACATACATTTTTAGTAGCTTTTATTTAGTCCTGTTAAATCAGCTGAAAATTTGAGAGCGAATACCTCCCAGTTCCTCCTGTTAGATTTTCTCTTACTTTTTTTTTTTTTGAGACAGAGCCTCAAGCTGTCCCCCTGGGTAGAGCAACCTCCAACTCCTGGGCTCAAGCGAGTTTCTTGCCTCCGCCTCCCAAGTAGCTGGGACCACAGGCGCCCGCCACAACGCCCGGCTATTTTTTGGTTGCAGCTGTCATTGTTGTTTGGCGGGCCCGGGCTGGGGATTTGAACCCGCCACCTTAGGTGTAGGTGGCTGGCGCCTTAGCCGGTTGAGCTATAGGCGCCGAGCCTTCTCTTACTTTTGATGTCACTGATTTTCTTTTTCCTTTCTTGCTTTTCTCCTTTGAAGCCCATCCTGCAAGATGGACTGTGAGAAGCTCAGCTAAAGCTGCGCAGCTGACCTAGCTGCTTAGCCTTCCCCACATACCTTCCATGATTATCTAGTTAAGGTTTCTCGATGATTGTGAGGATGTTTACCTCAGGAGACTTGAGGGTGTACTCACACATAGATAGATAACAGGTGTTATAATATTGGTAGAGTAATGGTTATTTTGATGATATGATGTTGCCTTTAATGATTCCCTTAGATATTTTATTAAAGTGAAATTAGCTTTTCTGTTGTTTAAACATTTTTCATTGTTAGAATGCAGACTACTTTGATGTTACTTCCTGTCAGATAACGTTAGAATTTTCTAGGTTTGTTTCTTTGTATTCCTATTATATAAACTATTAGAATTGCAACTGAGGCAGAACAGTCTTTGAGAGGCTACTCTCACTGTTTTCCAGAATTGCTGGCTTTTGGACAGTAAATTCTCGTGGACCTAATCCCTGTCTCTGTAGTGGGTTGAAAGTGACAGGCAGCCCGACCTTCTTCTCCTGGTAACACTTTTATTTTGTAATTTATTATGATGTATCTTATAGTGGGATATTTGGATAGGATGAATGGAAAACATCAAGTCAGATACCATTTAATAATAAGGAAAAATAGAACCAAATCTACCTGTCTATCCTCTTGAAGACCACAATTATTTAGTTACAATGCGTATGCATTTATAATTTCACATATATGTGAAAGAAATACGCTCTGTGTTCATTGGTTCTGCATGTTATATATAGAATAATACAAAATCAATTTTGAGAGTAAAGAATGGCGGTTCCCATAGTGCAGTGGGTAGGGCACTGGCCACATACAGCAAGGCTGGTGGGTTTGAACCCAGCCTGGGCCAGCTAAAACAACAATGACAACTGCAACAAAAAAAATAGCTGGGCGTTGTGGCAGGCACCTGTAGTCCCAGCTACCTGGGAGGCTGAGGCAAGAGAATCCCTTAAGCCCAATAGTTTGAGGTTGCTGTGAGCTATGACAACAGCTTGAGAGTCTGTCTCAATAAATAAATAAAAATAAAAACTGGGAAAATACTGTGTAGAATATTAATGAATTCCTCATTATTTTCATCTTTCTGAGATTAGATGACATGATTATAAAATCTATCAGAATGCCTGGCAGATGGGGTATAATTAATACATGATATATTTTTATATATAATTTTTCTAGATATGCTATGCCTCAATTTTTCTACAAGTGCCTTGTATAGTATTATCTGCTTTCTTTTGCATCATAAATGTATATTTTATAACTATTAGGTTTCTCTTAGAAAAATTTTAGCAATCTTTTGTAAAATGATCTCAAACAAGATTGTAATCTATTTTTTTTTCTGTCAGCATTCTCTTAGCTTTTTTCCTATATTCCCAGTCCCCAGCACACTTACAGCTTCTGTCTTTTTCCTATTAATGTACCTGTATAATTGCCACATTCACTGTACTAATAGTTACTGCCCTTACAGTCAATCAAGCATCTATATTTTAATAAGTATTAACTTCATCATATTCCCACAGCATAACAATAAATTCCCCTATCTTCTTCTTCATGCAAAAGAATGTTTTCCACTAATAAAATAATATCACAGTGGCTTATGTTGAGGGAGCTAGTGAGAATATTGCCTACAGTTAAGCCTGCATAAATAGCAAAGTTGTGGAATTATCCTATTTGCACTTGAATATTTTCATAGATGTTAACCAGTCTATGACCCTTGAATAAATAAATAAATATTTCTTTAAACTGAGTGCATTACTTTTACCAGGTCCAATGCATAATTCATTTTAGAATATTCTTAATTCTTTGTTAAAATGCTCATCTGTGACTGACGAATGGCCTCCTTCCATTTAATTTAAAGATATTTAAAGCCATTCTACTCACTTAGTAAACAAAGCACTTCTCTCCCAAGGCTGAAGAATCTGAAATATGATCTTATCTTCCTCTAAGCATAAACTTGAAACCTGTCCTGCGTTAACACACAAATCAGTAGTTTGATAAGAAAGGGAACATTGTTTTAATGACTCCAGGTAGCTTATACAATTCAAAATCTTTTGGCTTTCTTTATGCTTTACTTCCTTTATTCACCATTGGATTTATATTGTTCTTAAATTGTTCACTCCCATTTCAATCCACAGGAGCAAATGTCTCATATCCTTCCTGGGAGTAGTCATTAACAAGGCAGTGATTGTGGCACCAATGGATCCCAAGTTTAATATAGCTAAACACAGGAAGAGAGAGGAGAAAATTTACCTAAATTACTTTATACCCAATTGTATTAAAATAAAATTAGGCAATCTTAATGCTTATGTCCTTAATGCACATGGCTATTTATTGTTGATACTATGAGTAAAGAAAGATGTGGCACATTGTCCATAGTCTATTGCTCTTGACTCCAAGGCATGGTTTAAGCATTGGGATGGATAAAATTCAGGGTGGGTGCAATAAAAAAAAGCCCTTAGTAATCATAGCCTGACCAGTTCTGGCCCCATATGGAAGAAATTCATTCAGATTAAATGTGCTATAAATTTAATTTCTAAAGTGCTATGTGAACAATGAAGGCGTATACCACAGAAATTCTACCATATGAATGGTGTTTTGCTTTCCATTATCATTTTTGAAAACTGTTCTTTACAGAAGCAAAAGGTTTCCATCCATATGGTTATTAAACCCCACAGCCAAGGTATAAATGATATTTTTTTCTCATTTTTCACTCAAATAATTCTATCTCTTAGATTCAGAAAACTGTAGCAACAAAAACTAATATAAAATTTGTGACTGTTATGTCAAACAACCTTTCTTATTTAATCAATACTTTTATTACATAAAATTCTATTGACTTATTTCTCCTTTGATATATGCTAAAGTAATATAGCTAAAAGGAGAATTTCTCAAATATCTCCCAGTGTATTATTATCATAAGATTTTTCAGTTTTGAGTTTGAGGATCATGTCAATATAATTATTGTCCAACTTAATGTGTTTTTCATGTCTGTTTCCTCAGGATACATAAATCTGGATGATACAATTTCTCATTTCTAAGTATGTTTCCATGGTTAGGATGCAAAATTTCATCTCTTGCTGTTATTTCATATATACTTCATTTTAAGATGACTTTTGAGATAAGAAAGGGATTTGAGCAGTGCTTTAGCAGAAACTATTTGAGAGCTATAAAGTGAAAAGAAGTAGAAATTCTGTAAGAGGAAGTGGTGATATTAATTTTTTATATATCACCAATAAATATTTTTTGTAATTATAGAGAAAACTTAAAAGTGACACAACTCAAATGATGCCAAATTGATTATTTGAAATAGTATTTCTTTTGATAAAAGTCATAAAATCTACATAAAATTTTTTTTTATTAAGTCAAATACACATCAGTCATAAATTCATTTATGTATATGTGGAGTACAATGTGTTGATTTTTAATTTTTATTTAATACAATCTGATGTGGTTAGAACAAACCAATCAACATAGCTTTCACCTCATTTATTTGATTATTATTATATAAAATACTTTTAAAAATATTGTAATGTGATAAGAAATACTATAATTTTAAGAGTGACAATAGAATTTAGCAATAGAGAAAACCTAGGATTTCAACCCAGACTATTGAAAATATTTACCTGGTGCATTTGATAATTTGTATAGAAATCTGAGAACCCAAGAGGCCAAGTGGCACTTCTGGCAGGAAATCATATTGGAGTCCAGAGTTTGCTAAGAATGGTTGCCTTTCATGAAACTCCATTTCTTTGTTTTGGGCACACCCAAATTAGCCCATGAACATGACAATAAATGGCAGTGAAAAGGCATCCAAAGGACCTTTATATCTCTCAAAGAAGCACCGACAAAAATTACCTTTCCCTCAGGAGAAAGAGAGAATTGAGCATGCCTCCAATAACTGACTTTTATAGAGAACTGCCTGAGGAGCCAATTTTGGGGCTCAGAATTGGCCTGAGGAGCCAATTTTTTACTTGTACACACAAAACACTAATGGAATAATCATAATCTATATGACCAGGATAGCAAAATAAAAAGTTGGCTAGAAAATTGCTGTGGCCTTTTATAGCCCTGAGATATTTGGATAAGATATAGAGTCTAAGGCTTCTCTTCAGGAGAGCTGAAAAGGAGTGGCATGCACTTCCAATGTCCCAAATTTTCAATGTGCTTCTCAGAGGATAAGCCTTCAGACTCACTAGAGTGCTGACCTAACTGGCATAGTTTAGTAGGCAAAGCTAAGAACAATAGAAAAGTAGTAGGTCATTTGAAGTTGATCAGGGTCTTAGAATCTCCAGTTGAGCTGGTTGATAAAGATTTTTCCCAGTTAAAGTTAGTCCATAAAGACTAGGAGAAGTGGTTTTTTTTAAAATATGCAAACATCAAGGCAAAGCTACAAAGAACACGAAGAATCCAGGCGATATGGGCAGTCAAAGAAAAGAAATAAATCTTCAGTAACCAACTTTAAAAAAAGAACAACTATAAAATGTCTGACAAGTAATCAAAATATCTATGTTAAAAACTCAGTGGATTACCTAAGAACACAGAAAAAGAACACAGACATCATAAAAATGTTCACAAACAAAATTAGAATGTTAATAATAGATTAAAAGAATTTAAAACTATAAAAAAGAACAAAACAGAAATCATGGCACTAAAGTAATACAATTAAAATGAAAAAAAATTATTAAAAGCAATCGCCAGAGGAACTGATCAAGGAGAAGAAAGAATCAGTGAATTTGAGGATGGGTCTTTTTAATTAGCTAGAGGAGAAGAGGATAAAAAACAAAACAGAGTGAAGAATACCAAGGGAATTGGGAGATACCATTAAGCATACCAATATACATATTTAAAGAATCCTAGAAGAAGACAAAAAAAGAAAAGAAAAGGACAGAGAGCTTAGTCAAGGAAATAATGGGTGGAATTTTCAAAATCTTGAAAGAAAAATGAAAATTTAAGGAGTGTGCACTGAAACACACTATAACCAAACTGTTGGAAGTCAAGGAGAAAGGGAGAATTTTGAAAGCATTATGAGAAAATTTACTTGTCACATATAAGTGAATAAGCATAAGACTATCAGCAAATTTCTCAGAGCAAACCTTAAAAGCCAGAAAGGAGTAGGGTGATATACTCAAAGTACTGAAAGAAAAAAACTGCCAGTGAATATACAAAGCCTATCAAATCTGTACATCAAAAATGAAGGGGAGATAAAGAATTTTCCAGACAAAAAAAGCTGAGGGAGTTTATTGTCATTAGACCTGGCTTATAAAACATGCTAAAGGGAATTTTGAAATGGAAAGACATTGAACAATAATAGTTCATATATACAAAACACATGTGAAAGTATACATCACATTGGTAAAGATAAATACATAGATACATCCAGAATATTATAATATAATAGCTGTATAATATAAAAGGTAAAGAATCAAAGTATTAAAAATAAATGTAACCAATATATTTATGGATGCACAATATACAAATATAAAAATTGTATCATCAGTAACTTTAAAGTGGTAGGGGGAACAAAAGCATAAAGTTTTTATATGCAATTGAACTTAAGTTCTTATCAACTTAAAATAGACTATTATGACTATAAGATATTTTATTTAAGCCTTATAGTAACCACAAAGAAAATACATGAGAACACAAAAGATAAAGATAAAGAAATCAAAGTGTATTACATACAAAAACCCAAAACCAAATAACAATGAAATACAGCAAGAGAGGGAAAGAGGGACCAAACAACTACAAAACAAACAGAAAACAATCAATAAAATGCCAATAGTACATCCTTATCTAACCATAATTATATTAAGTATAAATGTATTAAACTCTCCAATCAAAATACACAGATTAGCTGAATGAAGAATAAAACAAGATCCACTTATATACTACATACAAGAGAATCATCTTAAATTGAAGAACACATGCTGAAAGTGATGAAATGAAAAAAGATATTCAATGTAAATCATAACCAAAAGCAGGCAGAGGTGGCTATTCATATATCAGAAAAAATAGACATTAATTAAAAAATTACATTTAGTGAGAAACCATCAAAAGTTTTCTTTTTTCAGGTTAGGGAAGAGCACAGGATACCTACCATCACAACTTTCTTTTTTTTTTTTTTTTTTTCCATCACAACTTTCATTTACCACTGTATTTAAAGACATAACAAGCGTGATCAGTCAAATATAAGTAAAATAAATAAAATCAAGGAGGGAATGCTACCATATAAATACAGTATTTATGTAGAATAGCCCAAACATTTTCAGAAAAATTACTAGAATTAATAAGTTATTTTAGTAAGCGTGTTAAATTAGACAATTCCATAATTATCACTTGCCTGTATATGTGATCAAAATAAAAGATTATCTTTCCCAATATGATCACAGATGTCAAATTCAATAAGCTTAACAAAAGAAGCATAAAGTTTCTTCACAGAAAATTATAAATACTTATTGAGAGAGATTAATAAACTCTCAAATAAGCACCAAATAAACTATCAGAAGCACCCAGCCAGTGTGGTTTAGCAGACTAAATATTGCAAACATTCTCAAGACAAGGCCTATAAAAATCTAGATAGTTTTATTGTGTGTAATTTTAAAGCTGATTCTAAAATGTATATGGAAATGGAAATAGAAATGACCATGAATGGCTAAAGCTCTCTTGAAAGTGATTTACTTTCTTGGTTATGAGCTTCTTAACAAATCTACTTTACGATTGTGTGGTACTGCCATAAAAATAGACAGATCAATACAATAAAATACAGTTTAAAATTAGATCCATTCGTATTTGAACACTCTATATTGTAGTTTGAAGCTATGGAGCAGTCTTTCTAAATAAGGGTATCGAGACAACTGAATATCCAATTCAAGAAATGAAAATTATTTTACCTTTCATCAAAAGTCATTTTCTTACTGATTTTACATCTAAATGAGAAAGATAAAAAAAAATACTACCCCTAAAAAGAGTCTAGGGGAATATATTCACAAACTTGAATTTGAGAAAAAATATTTCTTTGCCACCATGATTTGGATGAGGTTTGCGGCCACCAAAACTGAAGTGGAAATTTGATCCCCACTTTAGCAGTGTTGGGAGGTGGGGCCTATAGGGAGGTGTTGGGCCATAGGAGTAAATGCCTCTTGAATAGATTAATAGATTAATAGTGAGTGAGCTCTTGCTCTCACAGAAGCTGATTGGTTCCTTCCAGAGTGGTGTCTTATAAAGGGTCTGGCTTTTGGTCTCCAGTTCTTGCTTTCTCTCTTGCCATGTGATCTCCTGTGCGTGTAATAACATGCATATCACCCTTTCACTTTCCACCAGGATTTGAAACAGCACAAGGCCTTGTTTTGCATGCAACTGCCAAATCTTGAATTTTCTGGCCACTGGAATTATGAGCCAAATGGATTCTCTTTTCTTTATAAATTAACCAGTCTTGGAGAATTCTGTTACAGCAACACCAAATGGACTAAGGAAAAAATATCGGTACTAAGGAGTGTAGTGTTGATGTAAAGATGCCTGAAAGTATGGACATTGGCTTTTGATCTGGGTAATGGGTCGTGGCTGGCAAAATTTGGAGGAGCAGACTAGAAAAAGTCTGTACTGATATAAATGGAACTTAATTAAGGGTGATTCCAGTACAAGCTAAAAAGACAATAAGAGAGGGAAAAAATTGAGATGTCTTAGAAATTGGTTAAGTGGTTATGATTAAAATGCTGATAGAACTACAAACAGTAAAGCCCTTCCTGATGACATTTCAGATGAAAATCGGAAGTGTTTATTTGGAAAGTAGAGTAAAGGTCACCCTTGTTATAACATAGCAGAGAACTTGGCTACATTGTGTCTGTAACTGCTTACAGAGAATGGCTTGGAAAAACAAGACAGCAGAGTACAAAAATGTGTAAAATTCTTATCCCGTTTATGTGGTAAAGAATAACAGGACAGGAGATTATTTCAGGGGATGAATCCAAGGGCGCTACACTAGAGATTAAGAGACTGCTTGCTAAAGAGATTAGCAAGGCTAAGAGAGAGCCAGATGCCAATAGTTAGAACAATGAGATAAAACTCCAAAGGCATTTGAAACAGCATCCGCCATTCCACTCTTCACAGGCCCCAAGACCTTGGAGAAAATAATGTTTCTTGCAGGGACAAGCCCAGGGCACCTCTGCTCATTCTCACCTTGGAACACTGCTCCCTGCAATCTGGCTGCTCCTGCTCCAGCTGTGACTTGTGCTGTCACTTTGGAGGGCACAGGCAGTAAACTTTTGGCATTCGTGTGCTGTTAATGCTGTAGACCCACAAAATGCAAGAGCTGTGGAGGTGTGTCTTCCTCCATCAAGATTTCAGAGCATGTATAAGTAAACCTGTGGGTCCCAGATGGGTAGACCAGCAGGGCAGTGCTGATTGAAAATGCACCTATAGTGGGGTTGAGCTTGCTTCAGAGAATCCCCACAAGGAAAATGCCTGGTACCAGGTCTCTGGAATTGTAGAGGCACTGGCAGGGTGCTGCTTCATCCTGGAAAAGCCATAGGCATTCAGCTTCAACCTGTGGGAGCAGCCACTGGGCTTGTGCCCAACAGAGCCATGGAGGTGGCTGCCTCAGGCCTCAGGAGCCCATGCCTTGCACCACTGAGGCCAGAACGTGGGACATGGAATAAGAAGAAATTGTTAAGGTTTATTGTCTGCCCTTCTAGGTATTGAACTTGTTTGGGGCCTGTTAATCCTTTCTTCTTTTGGCCTATTTCTCTCTTTGGGAATAGGAATGTTTGTTATATGCCTGTTTTTATCACTGCATTCTTGAAGTAGGTAACTTGTTTTTTATTTTAAAGGCTCATATATTTAGTTTTTAGTTTGATGCTGGAACAAGTTAAAACTTTTGGTAGTATTGGGACGGAATGATTGTATTTTGCATGTCAGAAGGGCATGAGTTTGTCCCTGACAAAATTCTTGTTGAAATGTGATCCCCAATATGGAAGTTTGGGGAGATGGGGCCTGGTGGGAGATGTCTGGGTCATGGAGATTAATACCCTCCCCATGGAAGTAACTTCTCTCTCATGCCAACTGATAAGTTCCTACCAGAATGGGTTGTTAAAGTCTGGCTTTCTCTCCCTCTCTGTCTCTCTCTCTCTTTCTTCCTCTCTCACCATGTGGCCTCTTGGCATCTATGCTCTCCCATTCTGCTTTCCACCAAGGGCAGAAGCAGCACAAACCCTTCACCAGTACAGCTGCCCAATCTCCAATATTCCAGCCACTAGAATGGTAAGCCAAAAAAACATCTTTTCCTTATAAATTATCCAACCTCAGGTGTTCTGTGATAGCAGCACCAGTGGACTATGACAACTATGAAGGAAAAAAGTGATAGATCAGAGTGTATTTAGCACGACATAATCTCTTCATCAAAAGACACCATTAAGCGTGTGACAGTTAAGTCAGAGAGGGACTATGCATTTTAAATATATATCTGTAAAAGAAACTCATGGTATGAGTATATGAAGAGCCTATCCAAGAAAGTAACAGAAAAACAAGCAATAGAAAAATGCAGAAGCGACTTAAAGATGCTCTTTTAAAAAGAAGACATCCAACATGTAGAAATCACTTACTTCATTACTAGTCAAGGAAGTCTGAACTCATCAGAGGAACTAAAACTGAAAGGACTACCAACACCAACTGCCAGTATCACCTGATATGGATTGCCTATAACTCACATTCCCTGATGTATGAATGGAAAATGATAAAAAACACTTGAAATATTTGGCATAATCTACTTCCATCTAAGTGAAGACTATCTTATGAACAGTAATTCCCTTCTTTAGTATGAATCACTGAACTGCATACCCATGTATGAGAAAGAGAAATGGACACAAATGTTTACAGAATCATCTTTTTTTAATTTTCTTGATTATTTTTTATTTTTATTTCTTTGCTTTTTTAAAAATTGTTGTTGTTGAGACAGAGTCCTACCCTATGCCCTGAGCAGAGTGCAATGGAATCATAGGTCACTGCAACTTCAGACTCAGCCTGTGGGCATCCTGCTGCCTCAGCCTCTGGGAGCCGCTGGGAGTACAGGTGCTTGATGTGGCGCCTGGCTGGGTTTTTCCATTTTTTTAGGAGTCAGGGTTTCACTCTTGCTAAGGCAAGTCTCGAACCCCTGAGCTCACACAATTCTCTCTCCTCAGCCTCCTACAGTGAAAAATTATAACAACTCCCCAAAATAATTACCAGGAAATCATATAAACAAAAATATGTGGTATATTCATATAATGGAATTCTATATAGTAATGAAATGAATTTAGATCATTATACACAATAATCACACTGTTGTCTAAAGAAATAAAAAGCCCTCCACACTTTATTCTTTCATTTATGTAGAGTTAAAAAATAACTGAAGAAAAATATACTCCAGTGTTGAGGGAGGCAAGCTTTGGGCCTAGATGCCAAAGAAGAGCAAAGAATTAGTTGACAGAAAAGTCAGTGATGTGATTTCAGGAGAAGAGATGACTAATCAATAAAGAGGTGTCTCAAAATGACTATTGGAGAGCTAATAATATTTTCTTTCCTCATTTGAATGATGACGAGTCTGGTGGTTTGAAGGAATTCTTGGCTTCAATTTGTTTAGTTTGAATCCGTAGCTCCAAACATTACTAGGTGTAAAGGCAATAAACAAAATCACGAGGGTTGTGACTTTTTTGTTTGATTAATTCAAATGGTTCACATGAGCAAACATAGAAAACTGTAAGATAATTGGCCCTTGTAGCACCACACAGTTGAGAGGACACATTCACGTCATGCCAATAGTGATCATTGGCCATTCAATTACTCTAGTACATGAACAGTCCTCTAGGATTGGATGATGCAATGGCCCTAATAGGTACAGGAGAGATTTTTGCACAACCTATTGTAATGTGTTAAATACAACAATATAAAGTATTTTAAGTGACTACAAAAACCCAAATCAGAGAGAACTTTTGAAGTACCTTTCTTTTTACCTCTATTTTACTAGTATTTTAGGAATACTATGGAGTATGTAGCATCTGCTAATTTGTATATAAAGGTGACCTATGTAGAAACACCTAAAGTTTTGCCTGGAAAAAATAGACAACTGTGACTTATTGCCTTTAAAGTGACAACTGCTTGGAAGTTCACATGATAATATTCTATTGATTGTACCATCACATGTCCATATCTATTGCATAGTCAGTAACCAAAAACAAAATTCTCCATAGTCAGGGCATTTTCTTACTGAGAATCGGAAAAGATTTCTGTGGAATATTGCAGTGAAAAGAGGCAGCAGAGGAGAATTCATTGCTATCGTTGATAGCATTTGGCTCTAAATAGAATTTTATCGCATACTATTAGATACAGAGTACTCTTACTCGACCACCTCTCTGTACCAATAAGTCAGGGCTCCTATAAGTGTACCAGTACTTGGCAAAGATAGGAATACGTCTGGCTTTTAGATTTGAAGAAAGCTCGATATATTTCAGCGCCATAGCAACGGTTAAAAGAGCAGCTTAAGCACAAATCACAGTTGTAAGAATTTCCCTTTCAAATTAGCAATATTTTTCAGATCCTTTCTGCATGTGTTGCCATAAAAAAATCAACATCCTGCCTGAAGGCTGATTAGCCTGCTATTAGGAAAAACGGGAGACGTGGACTTCTCCAGTTTCCTTATGAAAGGCTCTCCTTTTGTCCCCTGGAACCCAGAGCTGCACAGTACACCTATTTGGGAAAAAGAATTTCTTCTTTGATTCAGAAATTTTCAGAACTGGGAAATACTCTTCCTCCCACCAAATCCTTTCCTTAAGAGATCTAAATCAAGAAGTCCAAGTACAGTTTTCTCAACATTAAAAGGAGAGATTATGTAAGACACCAAACAATGTAAAATACAAATAATAAATGCAGATTCCTCTTACGGGAGGCGGCTGAAGGGTCAGTAATCTGCATGGCGGCTCTCAATGTCTTTCTATTATGTACATTGACTTTTGGCACAATGACATTTGATGGCAACTCTGTACGCGTGTTCCCCTCGATTTAGCAGTTGTACTTCTAGCAAGTTAGTCCTCAGTACAGTGTAGGATATTACACTATTGCTGAAAAGGAGAGATTATATAAAAATCTGTGTGCATATTTTAGCATTGGTTACAATGTTAAGCAATCTAAGCACCAGTATAATGAAATGTTCAGCTCTTACAAATGATTCCGTAAAACTTTTTGATATGGAAATATTTTCACGTATTTATTTTACACATGCCTTTTTAAGTTTATTTTTATTGTATCTATCAGTGTACACTGTGTTTTGATATACATATGCATAGGGAGATGATTACTATAGTCAAACAAATTTACAGTCATCTTCAATAATTGCCTTTATTGTGTGTGTGGTGAGAGCACCTAACATCTACTCTTTTCCCAAATTTTGAGTGTATAATATAATGTTATTAAGTATAATCTTCGTGTTGTACATTAGAATACTATATTCATTCATGCTACCTAACTGCAAATTTGTATCCTTTGACATATTCCTTTTTATTTCCTTCCCTTCTCTGCCCCTGGTAACCAACATTTTACTGTTTCTCCTATTTATCCAGCATTTTAATTTTATTTTTTAGATTCCACATATAAAAGAGGTTACATAGTATCTTTCTGTTACACTTGGCTTTCATTAGCATAATGACCTCTGCTCTCATCCATGTGATCATGAAATGGTCTCTTTCTTAAAGATTTAATAATATTTCATTGCACGTATGAGTGTGTCTGCCTGGAAAATATCTACCTACGTAATATGAAGAATAGAGACTTATGTGTCTCGATATTTTCTGGACAGCGTATATATACACTTCTTACTATGAAACCAATTTATAGCTTTCTTATGAAAGCCATGACCCCATTATAGCCCAAGAAGAAGGGGAAAGGGGAGAGAGAGGGGAGGGGAGGGGGAAGGATGAGTGGAGGGAGAGCAATTGGTGGGACCACACCTACAGTGCATCTTACAAGGGTATATGTGAAATTTACTCGGTGTAGAACATAAATGTCTTAACACAGAAAATGCCACGAAGACCAGCTTGCATTTACATTGGCAGCTCTGTACGAAAAGCTCACAAAGAGTTCATAACCTTGCTATATCAGTGTCTCATAGCTGTTTTCACGTTTACATGTGGCAATATCCTGCTCAGTGGTTTTCATTATTGTTGTTGTGTGATTTTTGCATGCCATTGAGAGAATGTCAGACTGGACTAGAGCAATGAACAACCTTTCATTTTCTTGTTAAACTTGGCAAGAGTGGAAGTGAAATCAGGGACATGTTAGTCCAAGTTTATGGGGATAATGTCACAAAGAAAACAGCAGTGTAGAAATGGATTAAACATTTTTTCTGAGAGGAGAGAAAGGGTCACTGATGAAGAAAGAATCAGGCAGCCACTAATAAGCAGAACTGAAAAAACATTTCAAAAATATGTCAAATTGTGCATCAAAATCATCAGCTGACTGTAAAAAAACACAGCAAACCAAATACACATCTATATAATAAACTATTTTACATTTTATATATATGAGAGAGAGAGTAGGGAAGTCAGGTAATAAAGAGGAGATGAAATGCTAACATTGCAATGTTAAATTTTCTATGAAAATGGCCATAGAAATGTTCACATAGGGAAAAATATTCTAATATTTGAAGTTATAGAGGCCTGACAATTAAGTTCACAAACTTTCCAGTTGTGCTTACATTGGCATCAATGCACAAACATCTCCCTCAGGGTTATAATCCTGGTATATCAGTCTCTCACAGTTGGGTTCATGTCAGTGTGTGGCAGTGTCTTGCTGAGGGGTGTTCATTGTTGGTGCATGTTTTTGTGTGACATTGTGAGAATGTCAGAGCTTAAATTAGAGCAATGAACTAACACCTGTAAATTTCTTATTAAACTTGTCAAGAGTGGAATTTAATTCAGGGACATGTTAATCAATGCAACCTATATGTGCACCCTTGAAGAAAATGGTGGTGCACAAGTGGATTAAAAGTTTTTTTGAGGAGAAAAGTGAGAAGGCATCACTGATGAAAGAGGTCAGAGAAGACAATAATGAACAGAACTGATGAAAACATTGCAAAAATTAATTGAAGTGTGCATCAAAATTGTCAGCTGACTATGAGAAGCACAGTAGGTAAACATCAATAGAAAAACAGAAAAATCTTAACTAAAAATCTTGACCAACACCTCGTGCCTCTTACATCACAGCAATGCACCAGCTGTCATGACACTGTCCATAAGAGAATTTTAGCCAGTAAACAGATAACTATATTGGAATACCCTCTCTACTCACCTGATCTAGCTGGCCCCCAGTGACTTTTTTCTTCATTCAAAGATAAAGGAAATATTGAAAGGCAGACATTTTGATGACATTCAGGGCATCAAGAGTAATGCAATGACAACTTTGAAGGCCATTTCAGAAGAAGGGTTCTAAAGTTGCTTTGAAGGGTGGAATAGGTGCTGGCATCAGTGCACAGCTTTCCGGGGGACATACTTCAAAGGTGACCATAGTGATACTCAGCAATGAGAATGTAGCACTTCTTCTAGGATGAGTTTGTGAATTTAACTGTCAGAACTCATACAGGCATATATGTTCTCATGTATATATGGACAAGATGAAGTTAAAAGTATTTCAAAAATGTGTAAAACTATTTTTACATGAATGATTTTTCTCCTTAGATGAGGCCTGGGTATTAGGAGTGTTTGGGACTTTGCTGTGAAGTTTACTGTTTACAATAATCTCTTTGTGTTCTTTAACATGCTAATATGGATAGTTTGTCACAATTTTAAAATATGTGGTAAGGAGAGTTCTGTTTCTGTACAAGTGGAGTAACAGAAAATTGATTTACCCTACCTCATGAAACAAACAAACAAAAAAAATGGGGGAAAATGAAAAGGGGAAAGATACAAATTACCA
Source organism: Otolemur garnettii (assembly GCF_000181295.1). Taxonomy (NCBI): domain Eukaryota; kingdom Metazoa; phylum Chordata; class Mammalia; order Primates; family Galagidae; genus Otolemur; species Otolemur garnettii. The sequence continues at coordinate 4,895,668 of NW_003852403.1, read as the reverse complement.
CAAGACAGACAGTGGTAGCATCACTGCAGAATGTGTATTTTATAAAGATAATAGAGATTGTTATACCATCTTTATGAAATGGATACCTTCATGGAAAAACATAAACTAGCAAAGCTGACTCAAGGAAACATAGGTAATATGGCTAGACCTGGAGTCAATAAAGATTTTGAACCTTTAGTTTAAAATCTTCCAGAAAGCTTTCATCTCAGGTAGTCTGTCTTATTCGATTTTCCCAGACATGTAAGGAAGAAATAATACAATTCCACACAAATTATTGCAGGTAATTAAAGGAGGGAAAATACGTTTCAGCGATGAGGCTAGCATTACCTGGAAATGAATATCTGATAAAGACAATGTCACAAAAGAAATACACAAATCTACATGTCTTGTGAATATAGGTGCAAATACTTTCAACATTATATCAAATCAAATTTTAAAAATTATAAAAGATGTAATGCATCATTATCAACTGACTTTAACCCTTGGCTTAATATTTGAACAATAATCAATATTCTTATCCCAATTGATAGATTAAAGTTAAAAGGAAAGAAAATTAGTTTATCTCAATAGACACTAAAAAACACTTGCCAAAATCCTATAGTAAAATCAACATTGCCATTCTTGATTAGACAAAAAAAGAGACTATCATTAAATTAAGCTGAAAGAAAGAAACTTTGTTAAGGGTATGGATAGGAAACCTATAGTAAGATAGTACTTAATCATGAAAGAACTGAATCCCTCACTACTAATATCAGAGAAAAGGCAAGGA
>NW_003852403.1:4892148-4893432 GCF_000181295.1 Otolemur garnettii | reverse complement strand
TTTGCTAAACCTAAATTCATGAAGGTATATCTATATTTTTATAGCCTTGTTTTTTTAATTTGGGCCTTTGTTCCTTTTTGAGTTAATTTTTGAACATCTACAAGGCAGGAGTACAAATTTACTGTAATCCATGTGTCTATCCAGTTGTCTTAGCATTATTTATTTAAGAGACTATTATTTTCCATTAAATGGTTTTCATATCCTTGTTGAAAATCAGTTGACCATAACCACATAGTCTTATTCTGGACTCTCAGTGTTATTCTACTGACCTACATGTCTATCCTTTTGCCACACTTTTGATTACCAGGAATACTAAATATGAAAATCAACTTTATCTTCTTCCTCATTCATCACTTTTTAAAACCACTCAATTACTGGATACATGTGGCATTACTCTGTAGTGAGTTCTGAAAACCATAGAGGAAGTGTCTCACTGTTTTCTTTCCCAAAAGTGCATTGACTACTCTGGGTCTCTAGGAATTCCACATCATTTTATGAATCAGTGGCCAATTATTATAAAAACGTTGGCTGGGATTTTTACAGATATTACAAATCTGAACAACAATTTGGAGAGTATTTTGCACTATCAGTATCTTAATGGTTTAAGTATTCAGATCCATAAACATAAAATTTATTTGTAAATAAAAACAATTTTTAATTTATTTTCAGCAATACTTTGTAATTTTCAAAATGTAAGTTTTGCCATTTTGTGTTAAATATATTCCTGTGTATTTTATTGTCTTTAACATGGTTTTAGTCCTTTCTCTGTTTCCTTAACAGAATACCAGAGACTGAGTAATTAAAAAAAAAATTATTTCTCATAGTTCTAGGGCCTGGGAAGTCCAAGAGCATGGCACCAGTATCTGATAAGGGGCATACCAAAGAGTGGAAGGTGAAGATTTAGAAATGAACATGAGAGAGAAAAAGTATGAGGGACAAACTCTTGTTTTATAACAATATGCTCCTGAAATAACAAACCCACTCTGGTGATAATGACATTAGTATACTTGTATATTAAAACACAGGGAGCCCTCATCCACTCACTTCTTATTAGGCCCCACCCCTCCACACTATTGCATTGGAGACTAAGTTTTCAAACATAAATTTAGAAGATACATTCAAACCATAGTAGATGTAATTATAAATGGAATAGTTTCCTAATTTCATTTTTAGGTTGTTTATTTCAAGTTTATAAAAACACAATTAATTTTCATATGTTGATCATGCAGTTTTGCTAATTTCCTTTATTAGTTTGAATAGTTGTTTTGATGAATGCCTTAGAAT
>NW_003852403.1:4890950-4891736 GCF_000181295.1 Otolemur garnettii | reverse complement strand
CTTGGTATATATACTACATTTTACTAATCCACTCATGAACCGATGGGCACTTGGGTTGATTCTACATCTTTGCAACTGTGAATTGTGCCACAACAAACATTTGAGTGCATTTGTCTTTTGATAAAATCACTTCTTTACCTTTGGGTAAATACCCAGTAATGGGATTGCTGGATCTAATGGTAGATTTACTTCTAGTTCTTTGAGGAAGTCATACTGTCTTCCATAGCAGTTGTACTAATTTGCAGTATCACCAATAGTGCATAAGAATTCCTTTCTCTCTGCATCCACACAGTCTGTATTATTTCTAGACTTTTTAATACAAGCCAATCTAACTGGGATAAGGTGGTATCTCATTGTGGTTTTAATTTGCATTTCCCAGATGACTAGTAACATGGAAAGCTTTTGTGTGTGTGTGTGTGTGTGTGTGTGTGTGTGTTTGCGATTTGTCTATCTTCTTTTGAAACACATCATGTCTTTTGCCCACTTTTTAATGGGGTTCTTTCTTTTCTTGCTTACTTTCTTGAGTTCTTGGACAATTCTGTCTAGTGGCCCTTTATCAGATGTGTAGCTTGTGAATATTTTCTCCCATTCTGTAGGTAATCCATTTGCTTTGTAGGTTATTTCCTTAGCTGTGCAGAAGCTTTTTAGTTTGATCAAGTTCCATTAATTTGTTTTTGTTTTTTTCTGAAATTATCATTGGAGTTTTCTTCATAAATTCTTCTAGGCTGATATCTAGTGGAGTTTTCCCTACATTTTGTTCTAGAATTCTTATGGTTTCATGCCTTA
>NW_003852403.1:4887155-4890631 GCF_000181295.1 Otolemur garnettii | reverse complement strand
AGGACCATTTATTGAACAGGGGTTCTTTTCCCCAGTGCATATTGTTTCTGCCTTGTCAAAGATTGGTTGGCTGTCTGTGAAGGATTTTATATTTGTTCTATTGGTTTATGTGTTCATGTCTCATGTTTTTACCACACGATAGCCTTATAATATAGTTTGAAGTCTGAAATGTGGTGCATCTTGGTGCTGAATAGAAGTAGTGAGAATTCACATCCTTATCTTATTCTTGATATTAGGGGACAACATCCATTTATTCACCATCAAATACAATGTTAGTTGGGTGTTTTCAGATTCCCATTATTCCATCTATTGTTGGTTTATTAAGTGTACTTAATATGAAAGTCATTGGGTTTTTAAATACATTTTTGTCTGCACCTTTAAGACACTACACAATCATACAATTTTTGGCTGGTTATTCTATTGGTATTGTGTATCACATGCTTTAATTTTCAATGTTAAACCAGCCTTCATGCCTGGGTTAAATCCCTCTTGTCATAGTATGTGAATCTTTTTATATGTTGTTGGGTTCAGTTTATTACATTTTTTGTTGAGGATTTTTTCATTCTTATGCATATAAGATATTAATCTATATTTTACTTTTCTAGTGATGTCTTTGTCTGCCTCTAATTTTAGGGTAATATCAGCCTCATAAAAAGAGTTGAAAAGTGTCCCCTCCTCTTCTAGTTTTGGAAGAGTTTGTTAAGAATTGGTATTAATTCTTCTTTAAATGTTAGAATCTACCATTGGGACTATGTGGGCCTGAACTTCAAATTGTGTTTTGTTATTGTTATTGTTGTTTGTTTACTAATTCAATCTCTTCATTTATTATAATCTATTCAGATTTTTTATTTCTTCTTTAGACAGTTTTTATAGTTTGTGCATTTCTCTTTGTCAATTTTATTATAATTACCCAATGTATTGGTATACAATTATTCTTAATATTTCTTCACAATCCTTTTTATTTCTGTAAGATTGGTAGTAATATTTTCTTTTCATTTCTATTCCAATAATTTGAATTTTGTTTCTTTTCTCTGAGAAATCTAGCTAAAAGTTGTTGTTATTGTTTTTCTTCTTTCTTTTTCTTTTCTTTGCAGTTTTTGGCTGGGGCTGGGTTTGAACCTGGCACCTCTGGTATATGGGGCTGGCACCCCACTTCTCTGAGCCATAGGCACCACCCTGTTGTTGTTTTTTAAGTTGTTTCAATCTTTCCAGAGAGTCAGGTTTTAGTTTATTAATTTTGTCCATTTTTAAAATTTTTAATTTTTCCTCTAATCTTCACAATTTCTGTTTGCTTTAAGTTTAATTTGCTCTAATTTTTTTAAAAGAACTTAAGTTGTCATTAGGTTATTGTCTAAGGTTTTTCTTCTTTCCTAATCTAGACAAATATTGTTATACATTTCTGTCTAAACACAAGTTTTTGTATGATTGTAATATAGTAGGGTGTTTGTTTTCTTGGCTTGGTTTTTAGACTCTGGCTTGATTCCAATCAGCTTCCCTGTTTGAGAGTGCTGATTAAGTCCACACCCACAGCCGGCCCCAGTATTGGTCTATTACACTCTGGGCAACTATATACTGGCATTAATTGCTCCAGGGTCAGGTACCAGACAATTAGGAATACTGGTAGGCTCTAGTGTTTCCTAAAATTCTTCAAATTAGCTAATCCTTGACCTGCTCATCTTGTCTCACATGTTCCTTCCAGTAGAAACCATAGTAAAGTTGCTTACTCCCAGTTCCCCTTCTCTCTGTGTCTGACCCCAGTGATCCCCTTGAGTAGCCCACATGGCATGTTGTGACCTCATTGTGTGACTACGAGTGTAACAAAACTGTGAAAATCATTTAGTTTCTTTCTGTTGATCTGCCTGTGACCTCCTCATACCTCACCCACGGTAATATGGCTAAAACAATTAGTGAGGTAAACAGGGCAGCTTGGCCCCAGCTAAGGGAGAGATTGCTGCTACTCTGTGTTACTAATTGGATTTGCTGAAAGGTGGAGGTGGCTTGCTGGCCCACTCATGCTTTGACCTCTGTCACTGTGCACTGTTAGGGTTTTATCATCACTTTCAATCCTAAATTGTGGTACATAATCTAAGTTCTCCCCAAGTTTCGTGATTTAAGCAGATGTTTAGCTCCTCATGTAATCACCTATACATTATCCCCCTCAGGGGTGAAAGTCCCATATTGGCTGCCTTATTCTTCACAAGCTTCCCGAAAAGGAAAAGAGTGGGGCTTATCCTCTTAGAACTAAGCATGAGCCCAGCCAGCTGGCGGAGGTGGGGTACTAGCTAATAGCCGTGTATATTTGAGTCAAATTCTAATTTTTTGCTGCCTGATCCTGTGTAGAGCAGGAAACTGCCCAAAGATTGCCTGAAAGTCCCAAGAGTTCATCTCTCCCTGGAATTTGACCAGGTACTCTGAAAAAAGAAGCAGCATGTTGTTGGGGCTGTGGATTTCTGGTTATTACTTACCTTGAGTCTGTCAGGTCTCCAACCCCAGAGGTGTGAGCTGTTGGAACACACATTTGTGGAGACCAATATTTAAAATATAATGAAGCAAGAAAAGAAAAAAAGAACATAATATCCCGGCTACCCCTAGGACCTCTGAGGAGATCATCAAGCTCCTAGTTTAATATAAAAATCTAAGTCAGTATGCCTATCAGCATACTAAGAGCTTGTTATTGAAATCAAATGGCCCTAAAGTCTTCTCTTGAACCAAATTTACCATCACCCTCCTGGATGTTTACTCTTACCAAGGTCAGCTGGGATGCTTTTTTTTTTTTATTAAATGATAGCTGTATACATTAATGCAAACATGGGGTACAGTGTAGTATTTCCATATACATTTTGAAATACTTTCATCTGGTTCACATAAATTTCATGTCATTTGCATAATCATTGTGTCAAAACATTTACATTCTAGTTCTAGAAAAGTTCACTTGTACCCTTGTTAGACAGAAATATAGCTGGGATGCTTTGAATGAGTGTCAGCAGCCTATGAACAGGGCCATAAAAACCACCAGAAGTAACTCATTGGTAAACACCCCAAGGGTAAAAACAGTTAGGAACAGACAGAAGATACCAATGGAAACTCGAAATGTTAACTACCTAGAAACACAAGCAACTCTAAAATATTTTGTTCAAAAAAGGGAATGAAAAAGGACCTAATATGTTGCACTAACTGCACTGTTCCAAGGAGCTGATAGAGCTCTGAAAAAGATGAATTCAATGCCTGTAAAGCAGACTGAGAAGCCTTGGAAAGAAATGGCCGCTTATGAGGAAGGTTACCACCTACCTCTCTCTCCTTGTAACTGTCTAGAGGGTACTTTGTGGTAGTTACTAGACAAAAACAGAATCTCAAAATCCTGGTTTTTGGTGGCTAAGAACTAATAAAGAAAGAAAGAAGGCAGGGAAGGAGGGAGGGAGGGAGGAGAGACAGGGAGGAGAGGAAAGTCAGGAAAAAGAAAAGTGAAATGTGATTCA
>NW_003852403.1:4885553-4887006 GCF_000181295.1 Otolemur garnettii | reverse complement strand
TTTTTTTTTTTTGTCATACATTGGGAGGAAGAGGAGGGAGAGGGGGAAGATGGAGGAGGAGGGAGAATGGGAGGAGGAAGAGAAGGAGAACCACACATTAAATACACAAACACTAACTAAAAGTGATGAACAACGACAACAAAAAATCCTGTGTATACTTTTTGCCAATCCACGATGGGACTCTGCAGGAAAAAATCCAAGCTGACTTGGATTAGTCATCTTATGTTCACCATTAGTCTAGGATAAGAATGTTTCTAAGTGAGTAAACTCTGGACTCCCAGTGAAGTCTCTTATACAAGCCCAATGTATGTGTGTATGAAAAAGATAAACCAATTTGCTCTGATTAAATGGGTTTGGTTCAATCAGTAGCCTGTGTACTCATTTCCCATATTTTAGGGGCCCCTGATAGATCTTTCCAAGTCTATAAGAGTTTGGGGCTTTGGAGCTTGAAAATCATTGACCTAAAGCCACTGAACACTTTGGGCAATGTTGGGTGAGCAAGGTAAGAGGTTATCCTTAGGCCAGGCAGTAGCCAGCATTGCCAGATTGCTCTCTTCCACCCTCTCCTGCTGTGGAAATCCCTGTGGGTTCAATATCATTCTATAATATGGCTATAGATACAACTTTTAGGTGAATAATGTGTGTGTTGGGTGTAAAGGGCAATGCTGGGACGTGATAAACAGATTGAAACATAAGATTTTGGCTGCTTATAAGGATTACCATATTGAATAATTGTAGATGTCACAATGATTTAGATTGAGTGCAAAACTCAATGTTAGGCAAACTACTTCTCTGTAAACATCAAGCTTTTGCTTTGATGTGATGACAATTCTAATTAACATGTTTGTAATCAGCTTACTCAGTCATCTATGAAGCCTGATTCATTGGGATGTGAAAGCAATACTGTATTAGTATAATTTTTATTTAATTTTAACTTAAAAACAATAACCAAGCTAAGTTTCCACAAGTTTACTGGTGAAGACATGAGAATTCCATAATCCAGAGCTGTTGATAATACCTCTGGAACTTATCGATTTCACTGTGAAATACAGCAAAGTAGCATATACGTGCTTTGCAAGATATAATTATGAATCAGATTATCTGGTTCTGGCCCCACAAAAACAGAAAAAGTGGCTTTAAAATATTCCTCCAACAGTAAAACACAAGGAAATAGCACAGCTAATATGAAAAGTGTGAGATTATTTTGTTGGTCATATTAAAATGTAAAAATAATAGTGATTAAAACATTTGACAACACATTGATCCCAACCTTAAATTATGAAAAATATTATTTTACCATATAAATTGACATTCATTTTCATTGTCATTGAGCCTTGCTTTCAGTTTATATTTTGACTAGACTTAGGTAAAAGCAATAGAGATTGCTGGTTCTCCACCATAGACCAGTGTTTTCTCTGCAATTTTAAGTTGTTCCTGAGAATAGATTATAAAC
>NW_003852403.1:4884007-4884466 GCF_000181295.1 Otolemur garnettii | reverse complement strand
CCACTTTGTCTCTGTAAGCCTGCTGTCCAGGTTCCTACACATCTTGCTGCATAGGTTGCTACATAGGTCACTAAATATGTTGTTACATAAGCTGCTACATATTCTGTTACATGGGTTGCTATAATTGGCAACAAATAAAGTGTATTGCTTCTCATTAGACATCAAAATAGAAAAAGTTGCAATAGTTTGAAGAAAAATGTTTAAAGTGATATATAACCTGAGATACTTGCTACAGGAATAGGTAAAAGTAAGGATTCTTGACATGTCTTAGCTTCTGGTATTTGCTACTTTTTCTTTCTTTCTCTTTTCTCTCTCTCTCTGTCTCTCTCTCTCTCCTTCCCTTCCTTCCTTCCTTCCTTTTTTTCTTCCTTCCTTTCTTTTCATTCTTTTAAAAAAACTGTCTCAGTTTGTTATCCACAGTAGAGGGCCGTGGCATCATAGGTCACAGCAACCTCAAAC
>NW_003852403.1:4881273-4883254 GCF_000181295.1 Otolemur garnettii | reverse complement strand
TTGGTAATTAAAGTTGTTAAGCACTTTTCGTATGTTTCTTTGCCATTTGTGTTTTTTGTTGTGCAGTAAAATATTTTGTCTAATGAAAGAAATGGGCAGTATGCTTTTTTTATGATTGAATTACATACAAAATATTTCAAACATTTTCTAACAGTCTATGACTTATGAATGGTTGACTTTTAAAATTGTGATGAATTGCAGTTAATCATTTTCTTTTCTTTTGATCTATGTAATGTGGAGCTCTAGGTCATGAAGTTCTTCTCCTAATCTAGAAGATTTATAATTTAGCCTTAAGCGTAGATTCATGAATCATTTTGAGTTCACTTTGACCATGGGGTAAGGAATGGTTGAAGTTCATTTTTATAATCCAAATGAAAAGTTATTTCAAAATGGATCATAGACTTCAGTGTAACATATAACATTATAAAACTTGCAGAAGAAAACATAAGGGAAAATCTCTATCACTTTCAGATTGGTGACAAGTTTTTTTGAGACTTTACCCAAAGCACAAGGGAAATAATTTATGAATTAGATTTTACCAAAGTTTTTGCCCTGCTAGACACTGTTAAGAGAATGAAAAGATAAATCTTGTTCTGGATGATTATATTGGAAAAATCTCATGTCTAATAAAAGGCTTGTATTAAGTACATATAAAGAATATTTAAGGATCAACTGTAACTTAGCATAAAATTCAACGTAAATGGGATATGTATTTGAACATAAAGTTTGTTATATTGATGCCTAATAAGCACATAAAAGTTGCCCAACAACATGTATTGCTAATGAAATGTAAATGTAAAAAAGCAATGAGATGGTAAAGAAAGGTGGAGAAAAGGATTCTGAAAATCTCTCCTCCATCAAAGCAGTGAGAATATCAGCATAAATGGTCAAAATCAACCTTCTTTAACTTTTAGAATTAACCTAAGACTAGATTCAAGGTCTCTACGTAAGATTCAAAGCTGTAAAGCTACTAGAAAACACAGGGAACATAGACCATGACATTGGTCTAGGCAAGAAGGTTGTGGAGAAAACCTCCAGGCACAGGAAAGGACAGCGCACATACGCAAATGGGATTACATCACTCTAAAAGGCTTCTGCACAGCAAGGGCTACAGAGTAAAAAGACAACTTACAGAATGAGGGAATATATTTGCAAATGACACGTTTCCTAAAAAGCTAATATCAAAAATATAAATTCAACTTAAACAACTCAACAACGGAAATAAAAATAACCCACCTAAAAAATATGGGCAAAACCTGAGTAGATATTTTTCAAAGGAAGACATACATACAAATGGTTTTTATAAATATAAGTAGATGTTTGACATCACCATTCATTAGATAAATGCAAATCAAACGGCATTGAGAAAGTATCACCACATTTCAGTCAGAATAGCTGCTGTCAAAAGATTAAAAGATAAGTTTGGTGACAATGTGAAGAAAATCTAAATGCTTACTAATGGTGGGAATGTAAATCAGTGCAGCTATTATGGAAAATAGTGTAGAGGTCCTGAAACATTTAAAAACAGAACTACCATGTAAGTTATCAATCCATCTAATTGGCATATATTCAAAGATAGTGAATCATATGTTGAAGAGATATCTGTGCTCCTATGTTCAGTTGTAATAGCCAAAATATGGAACAACCTAAAATCCAACAAGTGATGAATGGATAAAGAAATTTTGTATATATACACAACGCATTGTGATTCAGACATAAAAAGATGACATCTTTTCATTGGTTGCAACATGGATGAACCTGGAGGACATTTCATTAAGTGAAATCAGCCAGGCACTGAAGGACAACTACTGTATGGTTTCACTCATACAGGACATCGAAAGCATTGTTCTCACAGAAGTAGAAAGTACAGTAGTGGGTACCAGAGGATGGAGAAGGTAGGGAGGAATGAGAATTGGGAGATGCTGGTCAACAGGTATAGAAGTACAGTTAGAGGGAGTAAGTTCTAGGGTACTATTGCATA
>NW_003852403.1:4879344-4880804 GCF_000181295.1 Otolemur garnettii | reverse complement strand
TAAGTTTAAACATATTCTCTATATGGATAGCCTAATATACATTCATAGTTATATATATAGAAAGTCACACCATATATAGTGGAGGCAAAAGGTTTGTTCTACCTCCTGGTGATCTAAAATATGGAAATTCTTCGAATTAGCAATTCACTTAAAAAGAGTTAAAAGAGATAAGAAGGCAACGTGGGCATTTAATTGGATGGGATTAACCCCAGGCTGTGGAGAAAGCAAATTGCTTGCAGCAACATATTGAATTTTCAGAACAGCAGACTGTGATCATGGTAGGAGATAGGTTTATTTGAAAGGCTAAATAATAGAAGCTTTAAAAAAAATCACAATAAGTTTCATGTTTGTATTTCTTTGTGTATGAGAAATAAATATAAAATCATCTGCAACCAGGTTATAATCATCCTGTATAAGATAATTTCTTTCCAGATTATTAGAAGAGAGTATTAGTTTAGTTTTGTTTTTTTGCAGTTTTTGGCCGGGGCTGGGTTTGAACCCACCACCGCCAGCATATGGGGCTGATGCCCTACTCCTTTGAGCCAGAGGCACCATGGAGAGAGTGTTGTTTTAAAATAAAAAATGTTACACCATTAAATTCCCTTTTCATTTACTCGTTTATTCATTCAACAAACTATTCAGAGCAGATTTTTAACTGAAAAAGTAGAGTTATATTCTTTTTAGTTTCATGATGTTCTTTACCACCAATGATAACATATTGTACTTTATAAGCAGTGACATATCTGTGCACAACCTTTCTAAGGTAAAATTTGCTAATAACTTATTTTTGATTTTTTAATGTCAGTTTAGGTGGTCATTGCATTAAGTATTGCAATCTACTCATGCTGGATCACCTAAAGGTAATGTTTTATAAAATAATGTAAAAAAAATGGTGTCAATTATTTTCTGGGATAATTTTTGTCCTTCTGTTAGCAGCCACTGTTAACCCGAAGGGCTAGTTTAAGCAGAGTGCTGCTAGGTCAGGCCCTCACTAGGCAGATGCACCTATGTGACTTCTGGAGGTTGTTCATTCACTTCCCAGGCCTACTGTCATCGGTAAATTGGGCAACTGTACTCCACGGTCAAGGACCCAGGGAACTCTGTGTGGCCAGCAAATTGCTGACTAACTATAAATTTAGTCTAGAAAAAACGTACTTTGAAGATAGGAAAATATCGTATAACTTTCTAACCTATGAAGATGCTTTTAAACATATACCATGATGAGTAATAACATTGCTGATGTTTAATTTATTGTGAGAATAACAGGTAACAAAGGGAAAGAGAGGGCAGACAGTTCTTTGAGGAGGTATCTTTGCTGTTCTCCTGAATTGCTGGCTTTTCCGCAAATAAAAGTGAAACTGCTGATCTCTGATCCTCTTCTGCATTGATCGACTCGAGTGACAGGCGGACGGATTCCTCGGTCTGGTGACACTTCTAGGCTTCTTTTTTTTTTTTTTTTT
>NW_003852403.1:4872300-4879144 GCF_000181295.1 Otolemur garnettii | reverse complement strand
TGTCACTGATTCATTATGAATGGTGATATAGGCTGAGTTGTGTCCCGCCAAATTCATATTTTGAAGCCCTCACCCCTAGAATATCAGAATGTGTAGTTGGAGATGAGGCCTTAAAGGTGTAATTAAGTTTAAACAACGCCATTTGGGCAGGGCCTCGTCAAATATGACTGGTGTCCTGTAAGAAGAGGGAATTTGAACACACAGGAGGCAACGGCAGGGATGCAGGTACAAGGACAGAAGACAGGCCAGGACGCAGGGAGAAGGCCCAGCTGCAAGCTAAGGGGAGAGGCCTCAGAAGAAACCAGATCCGCCAGTGCCTTAATCTGGTCTCTAAAACTGTGAGAAAATAAATTTCTGTTGTTTAATCCACCCACTCTGTGGTATTTTGTTAAGGCAGCTCTAGTAAAGGAATTCTGATAAGTATGGAAAGACTCTTAACCAAAACAGCACACAGCGCAAGGCGGTCCTTTCTTACCGCGAAATTAAATCTGATGAACAGCAGGACAGAGGGAGATTTTCTTCAAGGAACAGGAGCTTGTTCTGTATAACAAATTCCACGTATGAACTGACTGTGAAAGGAATAGATTGGATCAAAGCAAGGGAGGTTAAAATTTGGGCAGGTCGAAGCCAGCAACACCACACCATTAACTACAAAACCCTGTAAACCATCAAAAGAAAGTGGTCGCTCGGAAAAAAACTTACAATTATACTGGAAATTTTGACTACATTTAAGGGCAACAACATAGGTCTTGGGGGGTTTTGTTTGTTTTAAAGAAAAGACATGTTAAGAAATCCTGACTTTTGGAAATAAAATGGCTGAAATGAGATATACAACAAAAGCTCATTTGGGGAATGCTAAAAGACTGCTAAAATATTCAACTTATTTTTCTATTGTTCAGTGGAGTGTTTCAAACTTTCCTACGGAGCACATCATGTTCAATCCCTAATGCAAATAGATTCAGTTCCAATTCATTTCATCCCCATGTTGTACTTATTTGTATCCTACTGAGCCATTTTTGATGCCAGATATTTTCTTTTTTCCTACATTTTCTTTTTTATCTATTCAATTTCCAACTGCGGAGTTTGCTAGATATCCTGTATAAGGTACATTTTAAATAAGTAGCATGTATTTGGAATTCTAATGGTCAGTGACCATTCAGGTAGAAGGAAAAAAAAAAAACAACTAGATTTAAGATTTGCATGAAGGAATTATGAAAGAGGTGTATTAATTCTGACCTTTTGATAGAATTGACTACACTAAGATTTTAAAAATCTCTTAAAAGCTCTGAATGGAGATTGCTGCTTATAGGAGAAAATTGTATTCTTTTTTTTTTTTTGGCCAGGACTGGGTTTGAACCCGCCACCTCCAGTATATAGGGCAGGTGCCCTACTCAGAAAGTTGTATTCTTTATGAGCACAAATGCCAGATACCGATTAGTAATCAATACTGGGCACTGATATATGATACATGAAGGAATGAACTTGCTCTGAAATCCAATCAGCTGAGGCTTTTTTTTTTTTTTTTCCACTTGGGAATTAAACTAGGAAAATACTTTTATTCACTTACCTTACAAGTGGGAGGTATTTGAATGCTGGCCTGGTAGTTTTGCATTTCTCTGTGCTCTCTGCTATACTAAGTGCTAAGCCTTCAGCTACAACCTATTGTGCAGGTTAGTAATATTTAAATGGTGGAAGAACAGAGAAACAATGTATTTAAAAAGAAAAAAAGATGAAATTAAATGTGAAATCTTGCGGGAATTGTTAGAGAGGATTAATTTCTCATTACTTGAAAAGCGGTGCTTTTTTAAATTGGACCAACATTTTTACCATTATTATTGCAATACATATTTCCAAAGCAATGTTGAACTGGGGGCTACAACTTGGATCACAACAGCCTTTAATAGTGTCTCTAATTCTGCTTCTTTTCACTTTTTTTAAGGAATTTTACTATCCCCTTAAAGAATATCTTTAATATTTCTTTCTATAATCTTTTCTCAATAGAGTGTCACAGTTTAGTTTGCATTAGATTTAGGAGAGAGATTTTTTGTTCAGTAGTTGGGCAAGTTCATCTGAAAGACATTTTAGCTAATAGCACGTGACAGCTGAAGTGAATGACCAAGTGAGCTCAATAATTGAATGAAGTGAGAAGATCGATTCTGTAGAAGAGGCTTTCAAAAATTATTAGACCAAAATTATTGAAGAAAAAATAGGGATTAAAATTAGAGGACAAGTATTTCACTGGCTGTGAGTAATAAGAAGACATAATAACTATATGGACACATGTTGTGATAGACAGATGTGGTCTTAGGTGCTTTTGGAAATTCTTTTCTAATTGCTTAAATTTTTCTTCAGGGAAACTGAAGCCATGTTCCTTAAAGATAAGCAACTATGCAAAAAAAAAAAAAGTGATATTGAAATTGAGGAGAAAGGAAAAAGTGCAAACTAGTTGAGTGTGAGGTCTAAATAAATTATGAAGTTGTAATCTGATTAGCCAGAATTATAAAATGTCCACATTATAAATGTAGAGGCCACACAGAATGATTAAATATTTTACCTTAAAACCATTCAATAGCAGGAACACAGGGGTAGTGCAGGTAGAGGTGGAGAGATTTATCAAGTTGGTATGATGAAGAGAGGGTCAGGAAATCTGAGGTGGTTTGCATGGGAGTAATTCACAAGGCAGAAAAAGCCTGAGAGGGAAAGAGAAGACACAGGAAGGAAGCTGGTAATGAAAAGTGGAAAATCAACTAGAAGAGGTGACTGGTTTATGGAAGTGTTACATGACAATGGAAAATCAACTAGAAGAGGTAACTGGTTTATGGAAGTGTTACACTGGTAATGACAAAGTCTAAGATGATACGACCGTGGGAGTGACTGGTGAGGTCAGGTGGACGACATAACAATTGCAGCAGAGCCCAGGAAGGCTTGTCTATATCAGGTTTTCTCACTCTGGACACCATTCACATTTTGGACTAGCTAATCCTTTGCTTGTGGGATTCTATCTTGATCATTGCAGAATGTTTAACAAAATTCCTGACTTCTACCTCATTAGATGTTAATAGCTCCATACTCTGCCCTCCCCACCCCCAAGATGCAACAACTTAAAATGTTTCCAGACATGGCCAAACGTTTCTGGGTGCAACTTGCTCCTCGTAAAGGACTCCAGTGAGCCTATATGAATAACACCAAGATATGAAAACCTAAACAAAAATTACAAGGAATGAAGACAAGAGTGATGTCACAAAGAATGGTAGTAATTCAGAAAGCACAATCTTAAAATAAGGATGGTAGAGTTGGATGGCATTAGATTTAAATCAGGATGAGGTGGGTCATTAGTGGGAAGAGAGGGAAAGTGATCCTGAAGTGTAGAAAAGAGGGCCCCAGTTCCAGGTCCAGAGGTATGAGGGAAAAAGCAGCTGCTCAAGTCACCCCAGAAGGAGAGCGCAGGATAAATCAGTGTCCACAGAGGATGGCCAGGTTTTGGTAAGAGTAGGAAGGGAAACAAACATACAGAGATGAACCAGAGGTTATTAAAGATTTTACTGATGATTAAGATAGAGAAGCAGGATGTGCAGTTAAGAAGGTTTGGGAACTGGTGAAGGATGACAGATAGAAAACAAAGGAGTGTGTAAAGAGGATTGTGAGAATTAGAGCTTTGGAAGAAGAGGGACGTGACCTAGAAGGTTATGGAGGCAAGAGCCAAGGGGAGGTGAGCAAGGACTTCTTTCATATCAATTAACCACTCATTACTTGAGAAGTGTGCTGCTTTGGATAATGCTTCTTACCCTCTCCCTGTGACCAAAGGATCCCCTGTATTAAGTGCTTTTGATCCCTATGAGATGAATGGTCTTCTTGCAGGTGTGCTTATCAGAAAAACATCTGTGTGACGCTATGAAGAAAGAGGACAAGTCTTCTCTTGACATGGTGAGGTCGAGGGATTCACATTTTTTTTTGCAGTGTCTGCAATGTTTCATTGGAAGGGAGAATGTGTTTTGGGGAGTGGGAGTCATGACTGTATATTCTCATTAAAACTTCAAGATTTGGCTCAGTGCCTGTGGCTCAAGTGGCTAGAGCGCCAGCCACATACACTTAAGGTGGCAGGTTCGAATCCAGCCCAGGCCACCAAACAACAATGATGGCTGCAACCAAAAAATAGCCAGGCGTTGTGGCAGGTGCTTGTGGTCCCAGCTACTTGGGAGGCAGAGGCAGGAGACTCACTTGAGCCCAGGAGTTGGAGGTTGCTGTGAGCTGTGAAGCCACAGCACTCTACCCAGGGGGATAGCTTGAGGCTTTGCTTAAAAAAAAAAAAAACTTCAAGATTTAAAACACAATTTCCCTAGAGACTATGTCTAAACTATATGAGGATGAAAATACTAACTTAAAAACTAGAATGAAATAAAGGGGTTGGGAAACTATAAAACTAATTATGAGACCTGTAAAATAGGACAGAAAATTAAATAAGTTATTAGATATTTGCTCTCATATACACAGTAAATCTATGTTGAAGCATTTTGGTGACAGGTGCATATATTCCTGTTTAAAGAGTGGTAAGGACATTCAAAGAAGAAACAAAGCAATTCAAGACAACTCTATAATAAAAAAACATGCAGCATGTGCTTGAATGGCATGATAACTATAAACATATTCTATTCTTTTCCAATTTATTTATGGAAATGTTTACAAAAATTCAAAGAATAAAAAATTATGATTTGGCAAAATGATTTTTAAATATTACTCTTTGAGATAAAATATGTATGCACAAAAACTAAATAAGTGTGATTTAGTAGACCAACGGAATGAGTTTTCTAAAAATAGACCACATAATGTATCAGAGTTTAAAAGCAATGGGATTGGGGTGGCACTTGTGGCTCAAAGGAGTAGGGCATCAGCCCCATATGCTGGAGGTGGTGGGTTCAAACACAGCCCCAGTCAAAAACTGCAAAAAAAAAAAAATATATATATATATATATGTGCGCAATGGGATTGACATATAGATCAATAGCATAGAATTGACATATAAATCAATGAAACAGAATTGAATTAATCTAGAATAAATGTAAATATTTATAGTTAATTGACTTTTGACAAAAGTGCCAAGGCAAATCACTGGGTAAGAAATAGTCTTTTCAATAAATGTTTCTAGAACAACTAGATAATCACAAGTATGAAAGTGGATCCATGCTGCATAACCAAATCATATTCAGGAATTAAGTCAAAATAGATCAGAAGCATAATTGTAAGAGCTAAATCTATAGAGCTCTTGGAAAAAAACATAGGAGTAGATCATCACGACTTTCAGTCATTGGTTTCTTTAACATATGACCACAAAATCACAAGCAACAAAAGAAAAAAATTAGATCAACTAGATGACATCAAAATTTAAAACTACTGTGCTTCAAAGGATGCCAGCAAGATGATGGAAAGAAAACACACAGAAAATAATCGTAAACCATTTACAATTTTTTTCATTTACAATTTTTACAATCATTTTCAATCCCTTTACAGATGAGGGATCTGTATTAAGCAAACAGATAATTTAAAAATAAAAATACAAATATCCCTTTAAAGTGGGGGAAAGGGTCTAAATATGCAAAGAAGGCAGACAAATGGTTAGTGGGCACACAAACAATGGTCAGCATCATCAGTCACTGGGAAACGAAAATCAACAACAGAAGATACCCTCTCATGGTACCCTCCATGAGGAATGCTGTGATCAAAAAGAGACAATACGAACTGTTGATGAGCATATGGACACACTAGACACTTCATTCACTGCTGGAGGGAGTAAATGCAGGCAACCACTTTAGAAAATAGTCTGGTGGTCCTTACTGTACATAGAATTACACTGTGATTCAGCAATTCCACTCCCAGGTGTATGTACCAAAGGAAGACATATGTGTGCATGATATGTACCAAAGGAAGACATATGTGTGCATGAGGATGTGTATGTTCACAACAGCATCATTCATAATAGTGAAAAAGTGGAAGCAACTCAAAAGTCTTACCCATTGAAGAACAGCTTACAGTGTAGTGGTAATCCATAATGAAGAAGAATGAGGCAGTGAAGCTCATTACATACTAACATGGATAGACCTGGAAACTATTTATGTAATCACAGAGTGAGCGTATTGTTTTCTCTAATAGTAGCTCTGTTTCTACCAGTCTCAGTTTCAATGGAACAGTTCCAAATACAGAAAATATCTCCTCCTATATTGTTGAACAGCCACCGTCAAACCATGTAGTCATGATTTTGCACACTTCAATGAAAAAATGTTGCACTGCTGAATGCAATCTCCAAACAATAAACTGAGTTGTTTTCAATTATTTTAATTGCTTTATATGTGATATAAAATAATGTATACTTGTTCAATCAAACCTAATGTTTTGTTCATGTTTCTCAGAAATATCTTTTTATATGTTTTAAAAACTGTTGTGTGCTTAGAAGTGTTATCTTTTGTCTTTAATTTACAAAAAGGGTAACCTAAAATATCATTGAGTTTCTGGATTGCCAACTCATCTGTGTAATTTTTCTTTACATATCTCATGTATAGAATAACCTCTGTACATTGACCGTAACAAACTGGCCAACATACAAAAGTGGTTAACATAAGGAACTAGACCTATGGTTCCTGTATGTACATGTGCTGCATGTCCAATCCACAAAAATTAGGTGAACTCGAGGTGGTCAATGTAGGGAGGTGGTCAGCTCAGGAGGTTCTCCTATATTCCAGACTAATATTACTAATCACTTAAAATTTAGAAATTCATTGTTAATGAAAAACAACAGGAGTGAACGTCCAGTTTTGGTGCCCCATGTAGAGGGCTTGAAAGTTATTAATTCAGT
>NW_003852403.1:4869286-4871960 GCF_000181295.1 Otolemur garnettii | reverse complement strand
TAAAATACATTCTGAACTTTCTTCATAAAAATTGCTTAATTTCCTGGCCTTACTCCAACCAGAGAAATTACATCCTTTCTTTATAACTCCTCCCAGGTTTCCCCTTTTATGTAAGGTGGAAATACATCATAGTCAACAGAAGTAAAGGCTTTAAAGAAGTAGGTTGGAAATACCAGGAAGGATAGCAGGGGGAGGAAAAAGCACTAGAAAAATATGAGTGAAGGTCATATACGTGAGACATAGACCCATAAAAGGGTGATATTTAACATATTAATGCCAGCAGATAAGGCTGTCCAAGAGGAGTATCCTTGATACAGCTCAACTCAGTGGAAAAGCTACACAGTGATGTTACAGGCATGAGCCTGGCTCCGAGTGCAGTGTCTGCATACAGCGTGCATTCATTAGGTCCAATATTCGGGAGTATTCCATACTGTTCAGAGATAATGACTGTTCAGCTTTGTCAGGCAATACAGAGAAACTCAGAATCTGAAAGTTCTGCACAATATCACATATTCTTAGTTACTGCCTCTATATTTCTTTCAACTTTCCACCATTCACAATTGCTGTTTGCTTTGCTCCTCAGACCTAATAGATGTGTTGGATATGCCCTCACCTCCATCATCCATCTAGGGAAGACTTTCATAATATAAAAAGAAAATATCAGAAAAACATAAATATTTTGTCATTATACCTTGAGTCAAATGACACTGAAAGTGAAACGTTGTGGTCTGATTTATCAGAAAAGGAGGACTTTCTTACAGAGACTTAGAATTTCTTGGACCAGGCCAAAAAGGGCCTTCAACTGTCCATAATCATCTGTTCTTTATTCATTCATTCCATTCAACAAATATTTGAATGAAAACACACCTCACTCCAAACACAAGAATACAACCTTAATACAACCTTAAGATAAATAGAGGCACCAAGTTCATGAAACATATATCCTAGAAGAGAAGACAGACAATAAAATGGAGATAGAAAATGGACAAAAAAATAGATATGGATGTAAGTGCGTTAAGGAAAAGTATAAAGCACATGAAGTTAGAGCGCTATTTTAAATCACATGGTCAGAGAAAGTCTCTCTAAGAAATGACTTTAGATCAAAGACATAAAGAAATTGAATTGTTAATGAGAATATATGGGAGAAGGAGGCATCAGGCACAAGAAATAGCAACCCTGAGTATACTAAGGAGTGTATAAAGCATCGTTAAAGAACAGCAAGGAGAGCCCACACGGCTAAATTGAAAGGTGTGGGTTTTAGGGAGGGAAGGTTTAAAAACAAAGAAAATGCTAAAAAAGTAGCTTGAACTAGGTCACAATAGGGTCTTCAAGTTTTACTTTAATAGTAATGAAAAATCTTCAGAGGGTTTTGAACACAGGACTTAAAAAAAAAAAGTAAAACAATGTCTTTGGCCGCTCTGGAGACTGCATATTCTTATTCCTAAAGCTCTATCCTAGAGGTATCTCAATGGGCTATGAGGGCGGTGACTATTGAAAATGGAGGTGTTATACAATAAGCTAGGAAAAAGGAGAGGAGCTGGACAGGACAATAAGCTGGACAGGAGAGGACTTGTCAGTATAACTGATCTCTTCCTACTCTAACTCATAAATCCCACTCACTGCATGGGGATCAATATCTTTTTCAATTTTAGTATTTCAGTTTACTTCAAACTCTTTATTCTAGTGATGTGAACAGGAATAATTTGCAGAATAGCCCAGTACCTTTGATGAGAGAACTGAACTGCCTGTACTTTTCCTAATTGCATATTCCTTGATCTACCTTACTTTGCTATTTCAAAATAAATTCTCTTTGTCAAATTAGTAAGATAATTTTCTCATCATATTAGAATAATTTCATCTAAACCTAATGGTTTTTAATGCTCATTTTTAAAAAAATATTCACTTTGCTATGTTTTATTAATAGGTATTTTACAAATTCTCCATTACTACCTTATTGTGCAAAATGCTCTTGTCTACTTTTCTTATTAAAACCGGGTTTTAAAATGAATTCAATATCTGAGCATTTAAAAATAATTATTAATTTCATGCCTACTTGCCTTCTACGTGTTTTACTCCTGAGATATTTATACAGCTCATTCCTATTCTTCTAATTCTTTGGATAGCATTAACTGGGCCTTTTCATTGTCCTCTTGCTTATTTGCGTGTCCCAGAAATCATCTTGCACCCTAGCTCTGCCTCCGCCTCCCCTAACCACAGTAATGTCCATTTTGGTGTTAAGTTTTCAGAAGATCATTTTTTGGAACATCAAAGAGACTATTTTGTTTTTCAAATGATATACTTGAGGAATGTATGTGTTAATGTTTATAATTATATAGACATGGTATTTTCTCAGCCTTTATCTACAGAAATGTTGACTAATATCGTCAGCAAGTTCATAATTGTCACTTGGTTTTCTAATTTTTTATGTGATTTTCTGATATTTCAACAATGTAAAAACATATGGTGATTTAAAAATCAACTAATATAATTTATTCCACCAATGGTTAGTTATTTCTGGTTCATTTTCTGGTTTAGCCATCCTTATGTTTTCCCAATATCAGGTCAAGATACACACACACCCACAAATACACATGTATACATATAAAATCAAAGTATTTTCTGATATTCTCCATGTAAAACTGATTTTCAAGGTTAGAAAGAACCTTAAAGGTTT
>NW_003852403.1:4866092-4868554 GCF_000181295.1 Otolemur garnettii | reverse complement strand
ATTTGCATGGTGCAATATAAGAGCCAATTTTTTTTTTTTTTTTTGCAGTTTTTGCCTGGGAACTCACCACTTCCCGTATATGTGGCCAACACTCTACTTCTTTGAGCCACAGGTGCCACCCAAGGAGCCAATTTTTTGCATGTGGATATCCAGTTGTGCCAGAAAAATTTGCCAAAGAGATATTTTTTTCTCTGTTGTATGGTGTTGATATCCTTGTTAAAAAATCAACTGATCCAGCTATGAGCCTGTGCTCAGGGGTTAGAGCACTGGCCACGTGCACTTGGGCTGGTGGGTTTGAACCGGCCTGGGCCTGCTAAACAACAACAAAAAATAGCTGGGTATCATAGTGGGTGACTGTAGTCCCAGTTGCTTAGGCAAGAGAATTGCTTGAGCCCAAGAGTTTGAAGTTGCTGTGAGCTGTGATGTCAAGCAGTATACAGAGAGTGACATAGTGAGACTCCATTTCAAAAAAAAAATCAACTAATTTTATATACATGGGATTATTTCTGGAAACATTGATTTATATGTTCATTTTATGACAGCACCACACTGTTTGATGACAATGTCTGTGTAGCAGGATTTGAAATTGGGAACTCTGAGTAAACTAATATTGTTCTTTTTCATTTTTTTTTTTTTTGTGTGTGTGTGTGTTCATTTGAGGGTCTTTGCAAAACCACATGAATTTTAGAACCAGATTTTCCATTTCTGACCAAAACAAGGAGATAAAAGGACAATTAGATTTTGATAGGGACTTCATTAAACCTTAAGAGAGTATTGCCATCTTAACAAACCAAGTTTTCTGATCTGTGAATATGCTCTAATATGCCATTTGTCTTTTTTATATTTTTAACTATAAAATGTAATTTTACAGTTATAAACCTTTTATATTTTTGTCAAATGTATTCCAAATTACTTTGTCCTTTTGATGCTATTGTAAATGAATTTTAAAAAATTTTCTTTTTGATTCTTCATAACTAGTGTCTATGTATAGAACTGATTTTTTTCTACATAAAGATTTTATCCTAAGTATTTCATTTTTTTAATTTATGATCAACATATAATAATTACAGATACCCATGGGGTACAATGTGATGTATATTGTATAATGATCAGATCAGGGAAATTAGTATATTCATCTCCTTAAAACATTTATTACTTTGTGATGAGAACATTTAAAAACTTCTCCTTGAGCTATTTTGAAGTACATAATATGTTATTGTTAATTCTGCTCACTCCACTATGCCCTAGAACGTGAGATCACTCTTCCTATTCTACTGTAGCTCTGTACCCATTGACTTATCTTGTCTCGTCCCCCTGTGTCCCCTACCCTCTTATCCTCTCCTAACCATTACACAACTTTCTACTTCCGTGAGAACAAATTTTAGATTCTACATGTGAGTAAGATCACATGGTGTCTGTCTTTCTGTGCCTGGGTTATTTCAAAGCTCATCTATGTTGCTGCAAATGGCATAATTTCATTCTTTTTTAGGGACCAATAGTATTCCATTGTGTTTACGCATCACATTTATCCATTTATCTGTTATGGACAATTTATGTTGATTTCTACACCTTGGCTATAGGAGTCCAAATATCTCTTTGATTCCTCTGCATATATTATCAGCTTTGGGCTAGCTGAATCATAGCTATACTTTTAATTTTTTGAGAAACTTCCATATTATTTTCCATAATGGCTGTACTAATTTACATTCCCACCAGCAATGTGTTTTCTCCACATCGTCACCAGCATTTATCCTTTTCATAGTAGCTATTCTAAACTGGAATGAGATGATGTCTACTGCAGTTTTGATTTGTGTTTCCCTGGTGATTAGTGATGTCTGGCATTTTTTCATATATCTGTTGGCCATTTGTATGTCTTCTTTTGAGAAACATCTATTCAGGTCTTTTGTCCATTTATTAATCAGGTTGTAATATTGTTGAGTAGTTTGAGTTCCTATTATAACTTGGATATTAATCTCTTATCAAATACATAGTTTTCAAATATATTCTCTCATCCTGTAGATTATCTGTTCACTTCATGGATGATTTCCTCTGTTGTGCAGAAGCTTTTTAATTTGATATAATTTTATTTGCCTATATCTTTTTTGTTGTGGTGGTCTTTGCTTTTGAGTGTGTTTATCTGAAAACTTCTTGCGTAGGAGTATTTTTCTTATGTTTTATTCTATTAGTTTTACAGTTTTGGTTTTAAAAGTCTTTAACTTCTTTTTAGTTAATTTTTGTATATGTTGAGAGATAAGGATCTAATATTTTTCTTATGCTTACAGTTATCCAGTTTTCCCAATGTTATTTATTAAAGAGACTTTCCTTTCTTCATTGGATGTCCTTGATACTTTTATTGGAGATAAGTTGTCTGTGTGTAGATTTATAAATACATCTAGGTTCCCTATTGTGTTCCATTGATCTATTTATCTGTTTTAATGTTACTATCATGCTATTTTTTTTTT
>NW_003852403.1:4860442-4865707 GCF_000181295.1 Otolemur garnettii | reverse complement strand
TGCATTGCTGTCTTGTCCTCTATTATCCTCTTTGCTTATATCTGCTTTATTTATTTATTTTTACTCTTACTTTGACTAGCTTTGAGCTTAGTTTGCTTTCATTTTCTCCTTTCAAGAATAAAAAAAAACTTTACTGGTTTTATGTCTTTCTTTTTTTTTTTTTGCAGTTTTTGGCCAGGGCTGGGTTTGAACCCAGCATGTCTGGCATATGGGGCTGGCGTCCTACTCTTTTGAGCCACAGGCACTGCCCGTTTTTCTTCATTTTTAACATAGGCAATTATAGCTATATATATTTTTTGTACTTATGTTTTCACCTTAAATTTTTGTACACTGTATTTTATTTTTATTTATCACATAATAAAATGTTTTCTGATTTCCCAGTAATTTCTTCTTTGACCCACTGTTTGTCTGATGTTATTGTTTAATTTGTACACACTTGCAAATTTTATTGGTTTCCTTATGTATTGATTTCTAGGTTTATTCCATATTGTTACAAAGATACTTCATATGGCTTTAAATTTTTAAATGTATTGAGACATATATGGCAATCTCAAAAAATGTTTCCTGTGTGGTTGAGAAAAATATATATCCTGCTGTTGCAGGTAGGATGTTCTATATAAGTATGTTAGTTCTAGTTTGTTTATAGTCTTTTTGTTCATGTTCTCTAGTTTCTTATGCATATCCTTTTTAATTCTTTCATACATTATTGAAATTAGGGTGTTGATATTTCTAATTATTATTTTAAAAACGTTTATTTTCCCCTTCAATTTTGTAATCTTTGTGGCTCTGTTGTTAGGTGCATGTGTGTTCATAATTGTTATATCTTTTTGATAGATTAACCCTTTAGTCAGAATTGAAGGTACTTATTGACTTTTATCATAATATTTTACTTAAATTCTATTTTGTTTGAAATTAGAGCAGTCATTCCAGCTATCTTTCTGTTACTATTTGGTTGGCTCATCAGTATCCATTATTTTACTTTCAACTTAATTGTGTTTTTGACAAATTATTTGTTTTGACAGACTATCACTGAATTATTATTTCTATTAAATATGCTGATCTGTCTTTACAGAGTTTAAACAATTTACTTTTAAAATAGTTACTAATAATCACTTCTATCTTCTATTTTGATTTGTTTTTTAATATTATGAGGTTTATCTATTTTTCCTTAGTTTCCCCATTATTGCCTTATTTTGCATTCAATTATTTTAATCAATCAACCTTATTCTAAAAGCATTTTTAAGTTTACAGAAAAATTGATCAGGTAATACAAAAATTTTCCATATAACACTCTTCCCTACTCACAATTCATCCTATTCAAAATTCTGCATTAATGTTGTATACTTGTTACAATTGACAAACTAATACTGATACATTATTATTAACTCAAGACCATAGTTTACATGAGATTCACTCTCTATTGAATAGTTCTATGACTTTGGTGAAAGAAATAATGATATGTATCCACTTTACAAAATACTTTTACCTCCCCAAAACTCCCAGCAATTTGTCCTCTCTATATCTCCAACTAAACTCTTGCAACCAATGGTCTTTTTGCTTCTTTTATTTTTTTCCTTTTCCAGAATGTCATTTATTTGAATTCATACAGTAGGTAGCCCTTTAAGAGGACTCATTTTAATTAGGAGTATGTATTTACACTACCTCCAGGTCTTTTCATGGCTCATTTCTTTTTATTGTCTAATAGATGTACCACTTTTTTTTTAAAAGTCCATTGAACCATTTTAAGTGACATGGTGAATAAGATGTACCACTGTTTTTTCTTTATCCATTGAACTATTAAGTGACACAATGGATGCTTTCAGTTTGGGGCAATTACAGAGATTTGGTAAACATAAATTTTCAACTTGTTTGGATGAAAACCTAGGAGTGTGAATGACTGGATAGTATGTCAAGACCATGTTTAGCTTTATAAGGACCTTCCAGATATCTTCCAAAGTAGTTGTATCATTTTGCTTTCCTACCAGCAACAAGATGCTGTTAGATATGTGGTTGTATCTCACTGCTGTTTTTATTTGCAACCCTCAATGACATATAATGTTAAGTACTTTCTCTCATGGTTATTTGCTGTCTATATATCTTCTTTAGTGAAGTATTTTCAGATATTTTGGCCATTTTTAATTGGATTGTTGGTTTTCTTATTGTTGATTTTAAAACATTCTTTAAGTACTTTGGATATAAGTCTTTAATTAGAAATGTGTTTTGTAAGTAATTTGTACATGTCTGTGGCTTGCCCGTCATTCACAGAACAGAAGCCTTTAATAAAATCTAACTTACCAACTTATTTTTCATAGATTGTGCATTTAGTACTCCACCTAAAATACATCACAGAACCCAAAGATCCCTAAATTTTCTCTTGTTGTCATATGGAAATTTTGTAGCATTTTATTATATTTTCAGATCTATGATATATTTTGAGGTAATTTTTGTGATATCTAGTTTTTTTTTTTTCATGTGCATGTCTAATTTTGCCAGCATCATTTGTCAATAAGACCATATTTTCGCCACGGAATTGCTTTTACTCCTTTGTCGAGGATTAGTTGGCAATGTTTTTGTGGGTCAATTTCTGGCCTTTCTATTATATTTAATTAATGTATTTGTTTATACTTTTGTCAATGTTAAAGGGTCTTTATTTATTAACCATTCTTCTGGCAGCTGTAAGCTTTTAATTAGATACTAGAGCTCCATAAAAAGGTGATTCCGAAGTTTTGGAATTCTCTATTCCACCACTTCTAGTGGTGTCAGTCAAGGCTGGTTTTTTTGACAGTAGCTGGGCAGAATTTCCTGAGGGAAGCATGGAGGCTTCTGGCAATAGATTGGTATTGAACACACACTAACAAAGCCTTATTTTATTAGAGATATACTTTTAGTTGTGAAATTTTACATAAAACAAAAATTAGTTTCTAACCAGTTTTATCTGTCCACCGCCCAAGAGGAAGCCAAAACCCAGAGACAGCAGGGTTTATAGCAGAGAAAAAATTCTTTCTCTTGCACTAAGCAAGGAGATGAAAGGAATTACTCAAAGCTGCCTCCCCGAGAATTGGGGAGATAAGGTGTTTAAAGATCATTTTGTAGGCAGAGGATTAGGTGATCAGGTCCTGATATTTGGCCAGGTTCAGGATAGAACCATCAGTCCCCTAGTATGAGCTGCTGCCTGGGTGGATTGTCAATAGGAATGGAGTATCAGGTTCGCAGGTGGTGGTTGGGTCGCAGGTGGTGGGTTCAAACCGGCCCTGGCCAAACTGCAATAAAAAAAAATAGCTGGGAGTTGTGGCAGGTGCCTGTAGTCTCAGCTACTTGGGAGGCTGAGGCAAGAGAAACACCTAAGCCCAAGAGCTGGAGGTTGCTGTGTGCTATGACACCATAGGACTCTACCCAGGACAACAAAGTGAGACCCTGTCTCTAAAAAAAAAAAAAAAAAAAAAATGAAGAAGAAGAAGAAGAAGAAAAAAATTACTATTTAATGTTTGTTGAAGCATGCATATTTTCTGAGAAGTGTTGATGTAAAAACACTAAATACAGGCTGGAAAACTGCGATAATAAACTTGGACCAATGACATCTATTCCCTAAAGATGAAAGAAAAATTGCAAATGTTTATTTCTCAGTTAATATGTGATCTTTAAATGGGCAAGTTGTGAATAAACTAGGTAAGTCTGCCAGAGAGCCACTTTCATTTCTATCTTTTGTAACTGGCCTCTAGGAAATTTTTAAAAACGTTGTGATGTTGGAGGCGTGATAAATTTAGGCGATGGGTTGTATCATTCCTACCCAAGAAATCAATTTTGCATGTTTGTCTGATGATGCTTGCAAATCCATAAACTTATATATGTTTTTAGTCTTAAATAAAGATACTGACCTGTGATGTAAGAGTTTACATTTTCAGTGTAACCAAAACAATTCTAAGACTCACATTTAATTCATGGAGAAGAATGTCACCCTCTGAGCAGCAATGCTGTAGGCCTATGTAGCAATGGCATTTAATCATCACCAGTTAGTGTGCTTTTCTCAGAAACTGCTGTCCACATGTGTAATTTCCTCCAACACCTCATTAAGATCTAGTAACATAAATTACAAAAGAAAATTAACAATTTATTTTTGTCTGGATTCATTTTAGAAATGTTTTTAAAATAAAGAGAATATTGAGGGAACATCAAAATCATATCTGAGCAGAATCTTGACTTTCTTGCCGTCTTTCCTAATAGTGTGACAAGAATTTATAACTCATGGATTTCATAGTCTTTCTTGAACCATTCTAAATGGAGTCTTTTAACTGCTGTTATTACATTTTCTCACAATTTTATGTGTATAATTAAAATGCTTTATTATAAAAGTTTAGCAAAAAAAAAAAAAGGAACTTCCATCTGAGATGATCAAGCTTCATTTAAATGTGTCATGGCCAAGGTCATATCACATATCATCTTGACCATCAGCTCTCAGGGAAGATAATGGGCTTCTATAACATGCAGTAGTATTATTGCACTTGTCAGTTTAGCATTAATACAACAGTTATTAAGATCACTTCACCTACCTGAGCTTCAGTTTTTTCATTTGTAATAAGGGGATAATTATAATAGTTCCTTTTCTGCCAAATTATTGAAAAGTACCCATGAGATAATGGATGTTGAAAGCATTTTGATTATTATTCAATGTTTTATGTAAATTCTGAACTATGACTCTTTTTGACATTTATGTGTAACAAGGAGTGTATGTACAATGTAATAGAAACTATATGGGGTCTGATCACAGATCATAATTCTTAAGTTTACTTGAAGGCCCTTCTTATCTTCTTTTCTAGTTTTCTTTTTTCTGTGGTGGCTTTTCCTTTTAATCATATTACAATGTCATTGTCCTCTTATTTTTACATGTTTATCAACTTAGAGTACAGAACTGGGCCTCCATTTATTATGGAAAAGACAAAGTGAAGCATGTGAGCCTAGAAACACAGGGACTTTGTTTCAAGTCCTGTCTCTGCCACTGCTAGCCATAGGAAGATGGGCAGGTGATTTAATTCACTCATAAAAAGAAAATAAGAATGTATATTTTGTTTTCATGAAAATTGTAAGAAAAAATTATAAAAAGAATGCACAATTCAGAAGGCAACTGTAATGACTAAGTTGAACATAATTTAAAAACCTCCCCTCATCAGGGAAGTACTGTGTTCTACAAATGTGCTCTAGTCAAACTACGATTTATATTTTAGTCAAACTCTCCCCCAATTTTCTGGTAACAACAACATGCCCACACCC
>NW_003852403.1:4852783-4854028 GCF_000181295.1 Otolemur garnettii | reverse complement strand
CATTATCTACACATTCCATTGTACATATATCACAACTTCTTTAGCTGATCATTCAGCAATAGACACTTAGGGTGTTTTTGTATTTTTGCTATGGAGAATAATATGGAAAATTTTGTGCCAATATAACCAAAAGAAATCAGCACATTTCTAGAAAGACACAAACCATAGAAAAAGACTCTAGAAGAGAAAGAAATCTGAATAGATTTGGAATAAATAAAGAAGCTTAGTTAGTAATTAAAAAGAAATTCCCTGAAAGAACAGTGCAGGACCAATTTCATTAAGGAATTTGACTAAACTTTTAAAGACAGAATAACACCAATGTTTCATAAAGTCTTCAAAAAAATTGAATAGGAAGGGACACACTTAAACCCATTGTATGAGGCCAGGGTTACCTTAACATCACAATCAAACAAATATATTATGAGAAAAGAAAACTATAGACTAACGTCTTATGAAGACAGGCACAAAGATTCTAAACAAAATTCTAGCAAACAGAATCTAGTAACATATAAAAAACATGACACACCATGACCAACTGACTTATCCCCTAAAATGCTAAATTGGTCCTATACATAAAATTAAGCAACACAATACATTAAATTTATAGAATATAGGGCAAAAATCACATAGACTTATTGATCGATAGAGTACAATTGAAAGTTCATAATAACCCAGTCAAGACCATTCAATGGGGGAAAATACATAAACATGAAGTAATCATACAATACAACAATTTTACTTCTAGGATATACCCAAATAAATTGAAAACACACATTCATGGGAAACCTGTACACAAGTATTCATTGTAGCTAATTCATAAGACCTAAATTAATAGAAATAGTCCAAATGTCCTTCTATTGATGAATAGATAACAAAATGTGATATGTCCAATGAAGTGTTATTGGGACATAAAAAGGAAAGAAGTACTGATGTGTGTTTATGAATTTTGAATGTATTTTACTAAAGTGACAGAGTTGGAAACAAGAGGACACCTATCATATGGCTCTATTCATTAATACATGGTATTCAGAATAGGCGTTTCATAGAGATGGAAATAGATTAACAGCTGCCAAGGTCTACAGGGAAGGGTTAATTGGGAGCCACCTATAATGGCTATACAGAGTCTTTGTGGTGATGGTTGAATTGACCCAGTAAACATGCTAAAAAACAGTGAATTGTATATGTTAAAAGGTTAGGATTTATGATGTGTGGATTACATCCCAGTATAATAAAAAGATAACATGG
>NW_003852403.1:4846348-4850973 GCF_000181295.1 Otolemur garnettii | reverse complement strand
TGAATCTATGGCAGAGGTGTCATTGTACCACTTGTTTATTAGGCACATTTAAACAGTGTTTGGAGAACTTTACCCTGACTTAGACTATTTGTATTTTGCAGAATAACACTGAAAATGCATTTCTAAATATATTGTATTGTCTTATGATATGATTATTCAAATTATATATGAGTGAATGACATAGAGAAACTATTCTGAAGAGGCAAAATGAATGTTATTCAGTACCCCCAGTGTTCTAGGTACACAGCTAATCCATATTTTTTAGAGCAACAGAATTATAAATTTCTGGGACAGCAATTTTAAAGTGCCTGACTCCAGACACAATGAACCTAAGTCTCTGGAGAAAGGCTCCAAGATTGCATGAAAAGATAAAAACATTGTGGTATTTCAAATTTTACATAATTATTTTTCTGCTTCTGACAAACATGCAAGTAAGAAAAAAGTTAGAGATGAAGGCATAAAACCTCCAGTTTTATCTATCTCTGATTCCCACTTGGTGAATGGCAGATCCAACTGAAAACAAAATCCTCTGAGTTATAAACTACATAAAGATTAATCTCCACACAGCTAAATTTTATCTTTTTAAAGAAGTAGTCCTATGCAGTCTTTGTGTCTGTTTGTTTATAATTATACATATTTTTTTCTTTTAGGGACAAAATTACACACCTTCTAGCTTTGCAAGGTTAGCTAAGTTCTTTCTGTAAAAACAAACAAAAATTGTTGGCTTTCAACTTGGAGTACAGACATACTTAATGAAATTAGAAATTGGAATATACTTTGTTTACTTTGCCCTTCAGGTTTGCCATTTATGTTGAATTCTAAACCCTTAAACTGAAACTTAAAGGATAAAAGAAATCAAAGCTTAAAAATAATATATATTAGCTCTGAGAAAGAAAGAAATATAACCGTTAACAAGCCCCAAACCCTGATATAGTTCTCCACAGCTCAATTTTATAAAACAATCAAACAAAAAGCAAGTTAAAAAGTATGACACCATTCATAATAATTTTAAGTATAGTATAACAATACTATATGTGGTTTTTGAATTCATACATTTTTATTAGGCTTATAAAAATACAATCAAAAATATGTACCAATTTCAATACAGTACATTAGTGTTTTCCTTGGAAGATGACAACTAAAAAGTTTTGAAAAGATTCCTAATATATTTTAAAATCCCATTAAAAAACTCCAAATTAAACATTGCAATACTAACATTTATTAAATTTGAGTGATAGATAGGAGATATTGATGACATTTTCCTTTGCATTGTTCTAAATAAAGCAAGATCATTCTCCTAATAAGCGGAGGGAGGCAGCTTTTGAGCTAGAGAAAGAGAAAGCAGTTCAACTTTAAATTCTCATTGGAAAAACTTGCTCTTTGAAACAGTTAAATTCCTTAATTCATTATTATTTCGGGTTAGCCTCACCATTTGCTTTTCACAGTTGTTGAAAGCTCCAAACAAAACAAATGGTGTTAAGATTTGAGCATCACACTAGATCCTGGAAAGGCCGCCAGGTGATCGTCAGGGGCCCAGCGGTGACCACAGGAAGGATTTCAGGAGGAACAGGGACTTTGGCACCAAACTAGCACTCCACGTAAGCACCCACACACGATCTTCACTTCCCACAGATAATTTGAAATAAAGCAGGCCCTTTGTTAAAGCACACAGATATTGGGCTCGTTTCTACCAGTTGGAAAAGTGAAGCAGCTAATTTGGAACTGCTGGGTTTGTTAATAAGCTCATTTGCCCCTCATGGCAGTGCAGTCCTTTGCTGAAACAATGTGTCCCTCTCGGTGAGGGAGTCGATTTAGACACACATCACGAAGTATAAAATAAAACCTGTAAATGGACCAGTATGAGAGAAAACTGGTGTCACTGCAGTTGGAGAATAGTCTATCATGAAGCCAGAGGTGTGAGCCGGAGCCAGGTCATGCTGGGACTTGCAGACAAGTTACTTGTTATTTACTCGAATAGCAAAGGAAATAATGGTAGTAATTTTAAGCAAGAGAAAGATGCAGACACACTGATTCATGGACAGATTAATTCATTTGCTGACGATCACACAGGTAAAAAGTAAAGAGATATCTAAGTGAAGAAAGCTTGACTCTAGAGTTCAGAATAATAACTACCCAGTCCATTAAAAATTTATAGATATGTCGGAAGAGAGTCTCTCTGACTTGATGATTTATATGGGGTGTAGGGAAAAAGGGAATGTCAAAAAGCCGTGAAACACAAATCATATATTTCTAGCTCTGTACAGACAAATTTCACAGGTTTTTTGCTAAGATTAGAAAACATATACATAATACCAAGATACATAATACCAATACACGGTCAAATCAAAATGAGAAAATGAAATTTAGTTTGTGGATCCTTTCGTCTGTTCCAACATTATTTTTTATAGGCCATGTATTCAGTAAGTGAGTAGCTTTCTGGTTTCCAAAATACGAACAGATGACAGCATTCCTATTTTTAAACATCGACTCAATGTGAAGATTCCACTGTGGACTCATTTCTCACATTGCCTATCTTGTAACTTTTAATTTGAGGGAATTAAAAGCCATCAGACTGAAAGTATTCCTCGCTCATTCATGTTCTTTCACAGCTCAGCTCTCCCGTTCATCCAAGCGTGTCACTTCTACCCTGTGTTTTTGGACAGCCCCCTCCTTTCCAATTCTGCTACATTTATATTGGACTTTCTAAAGCAAAACAAAAATCGCCCTCATCAATCCTCTCATCTTCAGTACATCTTTCCATTCATCCATTGCTTTCAGGACAGAATTATGAAAACGTATCGTATTTCCCACCAGATCTTTCACTTTCTGGGCACAAGTCCCACTGTCCCTTCCTCCATGAAACACAGGCTCTGCTCACAAACCATTTTCATGGTTCATATTCCTACCCCACTCAAAGCTTTCTAAAGAAGTGACATCAGATTTACTGTGTAAGTCAAAAGTTTTACCAGGGCAGTAGAGAAGTCCCTGGGTAAGTAGATGTTTGATTTCATACCACTCTTCACCTTCCTCTTGGTGATCCAACACTCCCAGCATTCCATCTGTCTCTAGAATACACCAACGTGCACCATTGAGGAAGTGACGAGGGCCCCTCACGTCTGCTAAGTATCCCCCCTACTTTCAGTTTGCTTTTCCAGTTTGCTCATTTCCTTACTTCAGGTTGCTTTTTGCCCCTGTATGTCTTCCTCTTTCCACCCTAACTGAAATATCTCTACTTCCTTATCTTCCTTACACTGCAATTTCCTGTCCCATCTTTACATGACACCAGAATGCAAATTTCAGTAGGACAGATACTTTTTCTTTTTTTCACTCATACACTCTCTTTTTAGGAGAAATTCTGAGATAGTTCAAGAACAAAAACAATTTTTTCAGAGTCAGGACTACTGCAGGACTACTGCAGAATCCTTCTCTTTAAAAGGCTGATTCTCTTTTTTTCCCATGTGGTATAATAGAATCCAGAAGGATGGACCAATCGGGGGCCTGGAAACCTTTCAGAAGCAGCTTAAGAAGAGACAGAGAGTGAAAGTTTTACATCAGCCTCTACTCTAAGGGTCAACATGAAGGATAAAATGACTTTCTTCAAATACCAATCCATTTCACCAGTATGGAAAAGCTTAAGGAAACTTTGAATCAAATATCAATGGTTGATAAAAATGGTGTATTTTCCCATGAGTGTTCTATGCTCCATATGTAGAATTGCTGATCCTCCCACGTACATAATAGACATTATCATTTTCAATTTTGAAATTGAAAACTGACGTTACCAAAGTGTATTAAGTGCCTATGCTCACATCTTTAATTGGAAAAACTGGAATTTGATTTCAACTTTGACTGCCTTCAAAGACTGTACTATTTCTACCCCACATAAATATTTATAGAGGAAGTATATTCATCTCTAAGAAAGAACTGCATATTTGGAAGCATGTAAGTTCAACATGGAATGGAAAGTCATTTCTTTCTGCCAATTAGGTCTATATTTATATCAGGAGGGAATGATGACATTCATAAGCACATAAAATTAGAGAAAAAATGACTCATTTTTGGCAAGAAACATGGAAATTTTATTTTGTGTATTTTTTGGGAGGCCTGTAAAACAACAGAAATTTATTTCTCACAGTCTGGAGACTGAGAAGTTCGTGATCAAGGTGCCAGCAGATTTGGTGTCTGGTGAGGGACTTCTTCCAAGTTCATAGATGGCAACTTTTTGCTATGTCTCTCCAAAGTAGAAGGGGCATAGGTCTTTTGGGGGTCTCTTTTTTATTATTTTAAAATATTAGAGGGGTAAAAATGGTTTTGGTTATATGGACCACTTTTGTTATGCTTGAGTCAGGGTTACAAAAGTGCCCATCACCAAAGTAGTGTTTACTGTACTTGTTAGGCATATTTTTGCCCATTCTCTTCTCCTTCTTCCCCTCGCTTGATATCCAGTGAGGTTTACTTCCCTCTAGGCCCATGTGTGCTCATCTGTTAGCTGCAGTTTAATAGCAAGAGCGTATGGTAGTGTTTTTTTTTTTTCCCCAATCTTTAGATGCTTTGCTTTGGATCATCATCTCTAGTTCCATCCAAATTGTTGCTCAAGGCTTTAATGCATCCTTCTTTGTGGTGAA
>NW_003852403.1:4842253-4846186 GCF_000181295.1 Otolemur garnettii | reverse complement strand
ACAGGCGCCCGCCACAACGCCTGGCCATTTTTTGGTTGCAGCCATCATTGTTGTTTGGCGGGCTGGGCTGGGGATTCGAACCCGCCACCTTAGGTGTATGCGGCTGGCGCCTTAGCCGCTTGAGCCACAGGCGCTGAGCCGTGAAATAGTATTCTATAGTATACACAATGTGTTAATTGACTCATGAATTAATGGACACTTGGGTTGAGTACACATCCTTGCAATTGTGAATTGTACTACAATAAACATCTGAACGCAGGTGTCTTTTTGATAATATTACTTCTTTTCCTTTGGGTAGCTACCCAACAGAGAGATTGCTGGATCAAATGGTAGGTCTACTTTTAGTTCTTTGAAGAGTTTGCCATACTGTTGTTCATAGAGGTCCTACTAGTTTGCAGTCCCAGCAATAAAGCATATATGTTCCTTTCTCTCAGTATTCATACCAGAATCTATCGTTTTTGGACTTTTGAATAAAGGCCATTCTAACTTTGGTAAGGTGATATGTCTTTGTGATGTTAATTTGCATCTCCCTGATGATTAGTGATGTTGAACTTTTTCTCATATGTTTAGTGGGTGGCCATTTACTTATGTTCTCTGGAAAGGTTCTACTTGTGTCTTTTGGCCACTTTGTATGTTAATGTTATCATATCACTTAGAAGTCAGAACTGTGAGTCCAGAATTAAGGACCCTGATGAATCAAAATCCCTGTCACTCTGTAGGTAAGGCAGTTATTATATGAGGAAGTAATCCGAACCGCTAATCCTTTCTCATAATAATTTACGAGCTTTGGCTTTACCTTGGCACATGACTCTAAATTATAGCTTAGGGTATCAAAAAAAATAGATATAAATTGGTTTTTGATAGAGTAAAAATGTCTAAGGGAAAAAATGCAAAAAGTTTCCTTTTAAGAAAGAAATATAGGGGATTTGGGGAAATATGGGAAATTGAGCAATTGTATTCAAATTCTCTCCTTAGGATATTGGTGTGGGGATACCTTACATAGTGTGATAACGGGAAACTGTATTGGTGCTAATAATTAGGGAGGGAGGATCTTCAATTCCTATAGAAATCATTTAGTTTATTTTAATGTAAAAATATTGTCATATCTAAAGAAAAGCCAATATATCCCATCATATTATTTTAAGTGAGAGAAAATTCATGAAAATATAATTTTTGCTTGAGACTGTCATTGTGGGCAGGTGGGATAAATTTCAGGATAAATATTGGGTGGCACCAATGTTTCTGAAAACTACACTAGATGACAAAACACACACTTCCACATATGCTCGGCACCGGCAGCCATGTTTTTGTTTGTTTTTCCTACCTCCAAGCTGCTCTAACAAACAAGGAAAAGGCACTTGTGAGCAGAGAAGGAAGTATTGAAGTAATATATAAAAAAAGGGAAACCAAACTATGATAAAGCTCACATCAACTCTCCAAATAAGTACAGATTTTCTCTCTAAAC
Organism: Otolemur garnettii; assembly: GCF_000181295.1. Classification (NCBI taxonomy): domain Eukaryota; kingdom Metazoa; phylum Chordata; class Mammalia; order Primates; family Galagidae; genus Otolemur; species Otolemur garnettii. The sequence continues at coordinate 4,844,721 of NW_003852403.1, read as the reverse complement.
AAAAATACAAAAATAACCTTCCCAAGAAAATTTTTAGTGGATCAAATCAAGAAAAAAATGTCTCTATGTGTGTAAAAAGAGAGAGATCACTTCAGATATTATGGCACAATGCTTTCCCACCAGAAATCAAATATTTGGAAAAGAACAATAGGGACTATCTGGATAAAAAAATGGAAAATTAACAACATCAGAAGGAAAACATGGATGAAATAATATCAGACAAGAAAGAAGAACCTTTATACAATAAAAAAGGAAAGAAGAGAAATAATACATATAGTCAGGTCAAACAGATTTCCAACAATATGTTAAACATTATGAATATGGAAATTCTTAGCAACACATTTTTTCCTAATTCAATTCTGTTGTGGTTGGAGAATACATTACGTAAAATTTCAGTTATTAGAAATTTATCGTGACTTACTTTATAATAAAATTTATGGTTGATTTTGATAAGATAAATGTGCATATACAGTTTATAAGAATATATAACTGTAGCTATTGAGTATGTATTTTTTATATGTCAATAGCAGAGAACTGAAAACATACCTCACAGAATAATTTGAGCACAAATGTTTATAGCAGCATTACTCATTATAGTCAAAAAATGGAAATAACTCAAATTTCTACCAATTGGTGAATGGATATGTAAAAGGTGATATATCCATGCAATTAGACATTATTGGACAATACATATTGTGCAATTCCATTTATGTGGAATATTCAGAGTAGGTAAATCTATGAGAGACAGAAAGAAGATTGGTGGTTGCCTAAGCCTGGGTAAGGAGGGAGATGAGGGATGGTGGGATTGATTGAAAATAATTAAAAGATTTCTTTCTAAGAGGACAAAAATGCTCTGAAATAATACTGTTGTGATGTTTGCACAATGCACTTAAAAACATTGAAATGTATACATAAAATGAATAAAAGGTGTGGTATGTAAATTATATCTCAAAAATATTATAAAAGAAAAAAGTCAGTTAGACCAAGTTAGTTGATGTTTTGCTCAAATATTCTATACACTTAACGTAGCCTTGTGAATTTTTATACGAATCACTTAAAGAGAATATTCATATTTCTAACTATGTTTTAGAATTTGTCTATTTCTTTCTTTAATTTTCTAACTATATATTTCTAACTGTGTTTTAGAATTGTTTATTTCTTTTTTCAATTTTAATAAAAGGTATGGTAAGTCAATTATATCTCAAAAATATTATAAAAGAAAAAAAGTCAGTTTTATACGAATCACTTAAAGAGAATATTTATATTCTCAAAAGTCAGTTTTATACTATCCACTTAAAGAGAATATTTATATTTCTAACTATGTTTTAGAATTTGTCTATTTCTTTCTTTGATTTTCCTACTTTGTTTCTTATATTTTGAAGGTCTTTAATTAATTTAAATAATAGATTAATTATGCAACTAAATACAGCTTTGAATTTATCATCCAATGACTTAAAAATACTGTAGAATTTCCATAGTTGATAACCACTCTACATTAACCATGTCTTTAAGTTGACTTAATTTTCATAGACTGGACATGCACCACATGTACATATCAGTACGGTAGGCCTAGTTCCTTATATACAATGAGCAGTTGCAGACTCTTAAGTAGTCAAATTACAGAGGTTCAACTGTATATACAAAATGTCAAGTCTGTAAAATACAATATACTATAAATTAATTTCTAATTATATTAGTTTAATGTTTAGTAAAATAAGTTTCCAAATATGTGAAGTTTGTGCAATATTTATGCATTTGATAAATACATATATATTAAAATACAGACAGAAACAAATAAAAGTTCTTAACTTTTATTGTTAAATATGTGGTAAATTGAGGTAAATACGTGTTTTGTAATTTAAATGCATTAGAATATTTTTCATTTAGGAACAAAAGAATGTTTTAATCATGCTTTAAGATCCTCAGATTACCATAATTTTACATGTGTAAACCATATGTAAGGAACTGAAGAATTAAATTTCACTGTAAACTCTGTAGATTTTCTTTCTGCATGTGATTGGAAGAATGAACCCATGGGTCACAGATCAACGGCAAGATAGGATTTGTTAGATAGAGACAAGGATAAAAGGAAGGAAAGGCACCAGAGCTTCTGGCAGAGAAAGACCCAAATGAGTTGTCTCCACATGGGTCCTTCGTCTAGGTTAGGGTGACCAGACCTCCGACATTTGGCGGGACAATCCTGCTTTTCGACATTTTGTCTCACGTTCCGTGTTTTTAAAAAGTCCCGATTTTTGGAGAGAATGCACGAACGAATGCCTGTGGCTCAAGTGGTTAAGGTGCCAGCCACATATACCTAAGGTGGCGGTTCGAATCCAGCCCGGCCCGCCAAACAACAATGACGGCTGCAACCAAAAAACAGCCAGGCATTGTGGCGGGCGCCTGTGGTCCCAGCTACTCGGGAGGCTGAGGCAGGAGACTCGCTTGAGCCCAGGAGTTGGAGGTTGCTG
>NW_003852403.1:4812175-4841717 GCF_000181295.1 Otolemur garnettii | reverse complement strand
TACCCTTGTAAGATAAACCTCAGAAGTGATCCCTCCAATCCCCCCCCCCCAACTTCTTAAAAATTACATTTGACCAGAACTTGGTAGAAGGGAGACACCTTTTCAATGTTAATGAGTGTATTAAACAAATGAATGAATGCAGTCAAACGGCTGGGTGTTCCCTTGAGCCCCACCCCTTACATGAAATTGCCCAGGCCTAGGAAATGGGCGTTCCCTTGTCCAGCCCTGTATAAGGAAATACTATATCAGTATACTTGGCTGGAAGATTTACATTCTCCATGTTAAAATGAACAATTTGAATTAATAATATAGTTTATAAAACTGTAAGGAAAGCACAAGAAACGTTAGATTAAGAAGAGCAAATTAAAAAGTCAACTGTCCTCGTTCTACCATCATTTCTCAAACATGTTTTGATTTATACCCTTTGTTGTCTATGTTATTACCCTTTAAAATCTAATTTTATTTAAAAAATGTAGGTTTTTACCTCCAGTATTATGTTTTGAATACTTTACCCATGTTATTGACTGTTTTATTTTTATGATAATAATAATGTATTTAAAGGCTAGAAACTGTTAAATCATTTTTGATTTTTTAAACTTTTCTTGCTATTGAAATAATAATAGACACTTTTTCTTAAAAGTATTTTTTCTATATTTAGTTTCTATTTCCTAACTTTAAATTGCTTTCTTCAGCTCTAGTTCTTAATGAAGAACTGCTGGTGCTTAAAGGTGTACAGTGTTTTTTTAAGGAAGTATCTACATTGAGTAGAACTACAGAGTATAGCTATATCAATAAAAAAATTAGTTATTAATAATTTGATGTTAAACAAGCAACTTCAACATTATAGTATTGTTTTCTATATATTTATTAACTACTACTTAGATTAAACTCCAAACCTACATCATTTAAATGCAATCTTCCCTTTTTTGTTTCTGTAGTTCAGTGGTTCTCAACCTTTCTAATGCCTCCTAATCTTGTGACCCTCTAATACAGTTCCTCATGTTGTGGTGACCCCCAACCATAAAATTATTTTCATTGTTACTTTGTAACTATAATTTTGCTACTGTTATTGATTGTAATGTAAGTATCTGATATGCAGAATGTACTTTCATTGTTACAAAGGGTTTGCGACCCACAGGTTGAGAACCACTGCAGTAGATTATCATTACTAGAATAAGATGAGTGTGCTTTGACACATATTTTGGATCTGGAGAATATAGTACTATTATGCTTTAGATAACAATATCAATTTTGGTGACATAAAAGATTGGCATTAACTTTATGTTAGGTCTGTAAATTTACTTGTAGATCTTAACCCACCATTAAAGTTAATGAAATAATTTTTAAATAATGTAATCACTATAATTTTTTTATACATAGGTAATTCTAATCCATATTGACACATTGAAATTTAAACAGGAAAAAAATAACTTGGAATATTTGATGAAAGTAAATCTGTGAAATAATTAGGATACTAGCAGTCACGAATTAAAATTAAGATTAATTCTGTTTCAAAGTATTTAAGCATTTCTTCATACATTTTTTATTAGAAAATGAAGTATTTATGTAAATATGTCATTAATACTTAGGTGCTACCAATGATACACTAACATTTTACTAAGATTCACTTTACATTTATTAAAACAAAATAAATTAATCTCTCATTTTATAAATTATTGATAAAATTTATTGGCCTTTTAGGGTGACAGTAGTGTAAGTGATTTTATGGTAAAATTTATTTTCTTTGATTTAGTTTAAATAAGTAACATATTAGAGGTGACAATAGACTAGATATATATATAAAATGGGATTGGGTTATTTATAATATATTAAATACATATCAGAAATTGTAGTAAAAGTTTTGAGTTCTACTATAGTCTATTTTAGTCTAATATTACTAGACTAAATCATGTGAGTATAGAGAAAAAATAATACTGAATATAAAAAAAAATGCACGGCCTGGAGACAAAAATTCAGGTTAAACAAATTTAGGGTAAACTTTTACAAATATATATAAAAAATTAAGTAATATCATAATAAATTGTTAGCAATGTATGTCAAAATTGTTCTACGCTGCTTTGTAACATGAAAATAAATACCAGAAGCAAAAGCTGTGGATGATTTTTGTGAAATTCTGAATGTTTGTTTTGTGAATCTAGTTCTAGGGTCAATAATATTAAAGAGAATTAACATCTACACTCATCAAATGTAATCACATTTTTAAAATGTAATCTATTATTGATTAATTATATGCATATAGTAAAAAAGAAATTATGATAAATGTTTAACTAAAGGTAGTAGAAATAAATTATTATGATTCTCCTCACACTAATGCAGTGCTTAACAAGATAATTGCAAACATTATGCTTAACCATGGATAATTTCTACACATTTATATTGGAAATGTAACAGGAAATAGTAGAGCTGTATCAATATAACTCTAAATGGTTACATGTATGTGTGTGTGTGTATATATATATATATATATATATATAAATGTAACAAAAGAAAGGAGAAAGGAGAGAGCAAGGAAGAGATTAACATCTTATCAAAATAAATTATGGTCTTTGAGTTATTGACAATTTAAATTTTTCATCATTTTCTTTAAGGCTACATTTTTAATATTGGAAATTAAGCTAGGCAACAAGATGCACCAAAGGACATTTAAAAATAAATAAAAGAAGTGAATTCCATCATTTCTACAACTCCAAATTAAATATTTTTGTCAGTTTTCATAAATAAAAATGAAAGCATTGAATGTACACAATTTGTAGACATTTACAGAAATTACTTTTCAATTGTATTTCAAACTGTATTGCTACATTTTAAAGTAATTCTCAGGTAAGATGTAAATTGGATCTTTAGCAATTATGCATTTTGTTACTCACAAAATAATATTCAACTTCAGTCTGAAAATATAAAATCAACTAACAATTTAATATATTACCTTCAAAGAGCTATTTCTTAACTTTCATATAGAAATTAAATGTATCAAACAATATATAACAATATCCCCCTTCCAGGAGGAAAAAAAATTTCCGCCAGCTCAGATTGTTAATACCAGGTTGCTATTATAAGGACTTACTACCAAGTAACTTGAGAATCTTATGCAGAAAGAAGATCAAATCTATCAAAAGAAGACATATTTAATGTTTATAAGATGAATCTTTAGAGCTGAGAAAAATTTAATTAAGTTTATTTTTTTTCCATAATCACATGCATTTAATATGTTTGTATAGAGAAAGTAAAAAAATGTACCTATTGGTTATTAGCTTTTACCTGAGTAAGCGAATTGGGGAGGGCAATGGGGAGACCAGTGATTATATTTAGACTTCTCTGAAATTTCGAGCCATAATAGGCAGATACTCTGTAGTTTAAGTTGCTGGAAAATTGGCTCTATATTTGTAAGACTAACACATATAGAACTTGAAATAACTTATAAAAACTCATTTATTTTTGCATTATCTCCTTTCCCAAAGTGTTTCAAAGACATAAACAATAAAATTAATGCTATTGATAATACAGAAAATAGGTAACAAGAAATGCCAAATGTAAATCAATATTTGCATCTGTGGAAATTAAGTAAAAAATAAAATGGGAAATGAAAAGGTATTTTATAGGCTTTAAATAGCAAGTATGTTCTGTTTCCCTGTCAGTACAAAATGAAAAAAAAAAGCCCAGGTAAGTATCTCCCTCTGCCCTTCTAGACCTTGATGTTCTGGCAAACTCTAGATACTTTCAAACCTCACCTTAAGTGGTTTGGGGGGAATATCTCCCTGACTTTGGTAGGAATAATTACATATTCATTCTGTGTGTTCCTACTTAATTTTCCATATCATATTATATAGAATATATAACGATATATGCTACACACAGGTTGGCCATCAAGTTCATGTGCAATTTAAAATCATTACTATTAAAATTTTAATAGTTACTATTTTAAATTGCATGCAAACTTGATGTCCCCCCATAAATGTGTCCTATATACTGACATAGTCTGACAGAATATTGTAATTATGTTCATGCATATTTCCAGTAGACTTTAACTCCTTGAGATCAAAAACACTGTCATTTTATTTCCGTATTCCCAAGTCTTAAAACTGTGCCTGGCAGTAGGAGTTTATTTTGATAATATATATACCTGGGGGAAAAAAACATTTTTAGATGTTATTCTAGAATACCCAATATTTTTTTTGAAAGATTTAATTTCTGGGACTGTATTTTAAGATCTAATACTATAAAACATTATTCAAATTATATATATTTAGATCTTTTATTAAAAATTATAGTTTTTCTACATAAAAAAATGAAAATGTCCTGAAACATTTTCTTTCTTTCTTTTTTTTTGCAGTTTTTGGTGGGGGCTGGGTTTGAACCCACCTCTGGCATATGGGGCCGGTGTCCTACTTCTTTGAGCTACAGACACTGCCCAATATTTTCTTTCTTTTTATTCTTTTTTATTGTTGGGGACTCATTGAGGCTACAAAGAACCAGGTTACATTGATTGTCTTTGTGAGGTAAAGCCCCTCTCATAATTGTGCCCCATCTCCAAAAGTTGTGCCACACACCGTGACACTCTACTCCACCCTCCTTCCCTCTCTCTGCTCTCCCCTTTCCCCCTCCCCCATCATGTGCTACATCATTAATTGTCCTCATATCAGAATTGAGTACATAGGATTCTTGCTTCTCAATTCCTGTGATGCTTTACTAAGAATAATGTGTTCCACTTCCATCTGGGTTAATACAAAAGATGTATTTAATGGCTAAATAGTATTTCATGGTATACATATACCACAGCTTGTTAATCTATTCCTCGGTTGGGGGACATTTAGGCTATTTCCACATTTGGCAATTGTAAATTGAGCTGTGATAAACAGTCTGGTGCAAACGTCCATATGATAAAAGGATTTTTTTTCTTCTGGGTAGATGCCCAGTAATGGAATTGTAGGATCAAATGAGAGGTCTGGCCTGACTTCTTTGAGGGTTCTCTATACCTCCTTCCAAAAAGATTGTATTAGTTTGCAGTCCCACCAGGAGTGTAAAAGTGTTCCCTTCTCTCCACATCCACGCCAGCATCTGCAGTTTTGAGATTTTTGTAATATGAGCCATTATTACTGGTGTTAGATGATAACTCAGAGTGGTTTTTATTTTAATTTCTCTAATAATTAGAGATGATGAGCATTTTTTTCATGTTTTTTAAGCCATTCTCCGTCTTCTTTAGAGAAGGGTCTATTCATCTCTCTTGCCCATTGATATAAAGATTTACTGACTTTTTTCATGTTGATTAAATTGCATTCACTGTAGATTCTAGTGATCAAGCTTTTGTCTGATTTAAAATATGCAGATATCCTTACCCATTGTGCTGGTTGTCTATTTGCTTTGGTTGATTGGGGCTTCAGCCTACCAGACTTTAGGCTGTACTGCAAGGCCATAGAGACCAAAACAGTATAGTATTAGCACAAAAATAGAGATGTAGATGTCTGGAACAGAATAGAAAATGAGGAGGTGAAACCACCATTTTATAGCCACCTAATCTTCAATAAATCAAACAAGAACATACACTGGGGGGAAATAATCCTAATTCAATAAATGGTGCAGGGAGAACTGCATATCCACATGTAAAAGACTGAAACTGGACCTGCACCTTTCTCCACTCACAAAAATTGATTGAAGATGGATAAAAGACCCAAATTTAAGGCATGAAATGATAAAAAGTCCTCAAAGAAAGCACGGGAAAAAACTTGAAGATAGAGGCCTGGGGAAAGGTTTTAATGAAGAAGACTTCCCTGGCAATTGCAGCAACAACAAAAATAAACAAATGGGACTTAATTAAACTGAAAGGCTTCTGTACAGCTAAGGAAAGAACTTTGAAAAATAACAGTTTTTATAAGACAAAGGACAATCTCATTTTATTTAATGTCAGTTTAAAAAACTAAAACAAACAAAACAATTGTAGTAAGGAATTAAACAGGTGATCTTTGGTGAGAATACAACATTTTTGTTGTTTAGAAATTTCGTTTTGCTTGTTTTCTAATTTTCTACAAACTTACTGATTCTTTAAGAATAAAAGTGTCACTGAAGCATACAAATATGACTCACTATGTTTTCAGAAATAATGTTGAAATTTTTATTTTTAACATCGTGTGTGTATGTCTTTACTTTTTGCTTTTATTTTCATAGAACATTATAATATAAAGATTTTTCTTCTCAGCACATTATTACTAAGTATGAAAGAATTAAAAGGCTGCTACTCATACCATGTACCACATCTCTGGGAAAAAAAAATTGCATAAATCCTTCACCTCCTGAAAAACAATTGCTAATATAGGCACTAATAAAAGGGAATACTATATTTTGTTGTGCATATTGCACACTTTTTTGCCCCAATTAGTTTTGCTTTAATTTTTGAAGGAAAGGTAAATATGAGCATTATAAATGGGTAGTACTAATTTCATATCTGTATGAATGTTTTTATTCTTTTATTCATGCTTATGTATTATACGTGTAACTCAAGAAAGCAATAATCATATTCATATACAACATAATATCCTGGAATACGGTAATTGGTTTTGTTGAACTTACAATGAACTTGCAATGAAAGCATTTTCTGCAAAGAGGCACGTATTTCTCTTTGTAAAATTCAAGTGGAAGCTAGCAATCTAGCTGAGACTTTTACAAAAATTATTGGAAAATTCTTTGGAAAATGTTGAAACAGTTTTCATGCACTGTAAGGTCTCAGTTAAAAGTTATTATGTATGCTACAAAGGATGGCAGCAGAGTTACAGAGAGTCACTTTGGACCTCCACACAAAGAGAGAGAGTCATCAGATGGTGGAGGCAACAGGAAGAAAAGCTTCTTCAGATGCCGAGACAGAAGGTGGCAATGTAGGGAAACCTCCAAAGTGGCTGGAGGTGGTGCAGGAGGGGAAGACCTGTGTTCTGGAGCAGCATCAAACTGTGATCTTTGTTTCAACCAAGATGATACAAGAGGGTAAAAGGATTGCACGGGACAAAAATATTGATGGTTTCTCTGGGACACCTAAATGGTGCTTTAACTTTAGAAAGAGGGAAGTTTGAGCCTGGGGACACACACACACACACACACACTTTCTCAAAAACTTTATTCTTATGGTATCAACCTTCAAAAGACTTAACAATTTTGAGCTGTCCCAAATTGCCAGTGTGGATGAGGTCCCACTCATGTTTGATGTGCCATCCAATAGAACTGTGGACATCAAAAGACAGAGACTGTGGCTGTGAAAACTAGTGGATAAGAGAAAACACACATCACTGTTGTTCTGGCCTGTTATGCAGCTAGAACAAAACTACCACTTATGATCATCTTTAAAAGAGAAAAACGTTACTGAAAGAAAAAAGAGAACAGATTCTGAGAGCAGTTATCAACTGTGTCTCCTACATATGTTCCATTGGTTTTACCAATGGATATCCATATTTACCTCATGGACAAATGTTTGAAGCAAAATAGAAAAAAAAAAGAATTAGAGACTTTATTAATTTACTTCCAAGTTAAATAGTTACATCATGCCTTTGCAAAGTTGATCTAGCTAATGCAAAAATGAACAATTCATTTACTCTCAGGTATTGATAAAGATTTAAGATTATAATTTAAAGGTCAATTATGATATTGAAATAAGTAATCATGAGCAACACAGTCTTATTATAGCCCAACCAGACAGAGGAAGCCAATACACTGAGACAACAGAAGTTCCAGCAGGGAAAGAGTTCAATGTCACAGACGTCATGCTAGGAGATGAGAGAAAATTCTCAAATAGCTTTCTCCTCAAATTGTAGAAGAAAGCAGTTTTAAAGCCTAGTGGGTATAAGTCTAGGCAATGGGTCTGCTAATTGGCCGGGTTTGGAGGAACCATAGGGGCATAGAAATGGTCTTCCCTGCTGAGTCGGGTTTTGGGCAGGGTTCATAATACTGGTTAAGTCAGTTCTTCACTATGGGCCACTGGTCTGGGTTGATCAGTCATCCCACTAGAATGCAGGGCCTGAAAGATATCCTGAAAACTAGCCTTAGGTTTCACAGGGGTGATGTTATCTATTAGAGTAATGAAGAAAGCTATGGATTTTTATGACCATCAACTATATGACTCCTGAGAGGTAAGAAATTATAGGAAAGCAAGCTAGGAAATATAGCTGGTTTAATATATATTATATATCCAGCCATATTTTTATAAACATATATATACACACACACATTTCCCCTCACTATTATTTCTATATGTTTATTAATTTTAGAAAGGGTGGTTCTAGTCTCAAATATAAATGTGGATTTTAGAATTTAGGAAAAAATCAAAATATACTAATATAATGATGAATAGAGAAACAGTGATTGATAAGGTGAACTTACCTACACTTAGGTGTGATTCTAATGTACTTTTTATTTACTAATATAATCTTATCAATTTCTGATTCTAACAAAAAATATTTAAGTTTCTTTTAAACTAAGTGATTTTTTTTTTTTTTTTTTTAAGACAGAGTCTCACTATGTCACCCTCGGCAGAGTGCCATGGGGTCACAGCTCACAGTAACCTCAGACTCTTGGACTTAAGCAATTAAGCAATTCTCTTGCCTCAGCTCCCCCAAGTATCTGGGACTACATGTGCCCACCACAATGCCTGCTATTTTTTGGTTGTAGTTGTCATTGTTATTTGGCAGGATTTGAACCTGCCATCTCCAGTGTATGTGGCTGGTGCCCTAGCCGCTGAGCTACAGGCACTGAGCCTTAAATTAAGTGATCTTTTATTTTAATTAATTTATTTTTTTGGAAGCAATAGTGATATAGTTTATTGGAAGAAGATAGGAACACTTTTAACACAGTGGAAGGGGTCCTGAAGGGATAGCCCTAAACATAAGTGATAATTTAATCTGATGTCAGTCCTTTTTTAAAAACTCTTTTTACATTATCATTTTAATGAGATAGAGTCTTACTTTCTTGCCCTCAGTAGAGTACTGTGGAGTCATAGCTCACAGCAATCTCAAACTCTTAGGCTCAAGTGATACTCTTGTCTTAGCCTCCTGAGTAGTTGGGACTATAGGAACTTGCCACAATGCTCAGCTATTGTTAGAGACAGGGTCTCACACTTGCTCAGTCTGGTCTTGAACCTGTGAGCTAAGGGAATCCACTGGACTCAGCCTCCCAGAGTGCTAGGATTAGAGGTGTCAGCCACCATACTCGGCCATCTTTATCATTTTTTAAATCACATTGAATATCTACTCCCTTACAATTTCTTAATTATTAGCCTTCATGTGCATGTTGTGTCAAAAAGACCATTTGTGTTCCTTTATGATTTTACAGAATAACGTCAATACCATTTACTAATTTTTAACATCCTAGAATATGTGTCATCTACGTGGTGAGTTGTTTAGGCTTAAATGTTTAAAGTGTTTATTTCTAAAACTTCTTCCTTTATCACTGTGCAGCTTGTAAATTCAAATGGTAACACTGATCACTGCATCATTTTAAAAGAAAACTCTTGTTAAGCACCTATTTTAAAGCAAGTCAATAGCTTAGCTATTTTGATACTACTGTAGATTTCATATGCCTCTTTATTTATTAATATACTTGAGGCTTCATGTTCTGAATCACTTCGTGTTTGAAATACTTGAAAAGACTTTCTTATTCCCATTTGCTATCTGTCAGCATTTTGCTTCCTTTGACCCAATTTGCTGTTGTTTTCACTAATAGACTAAACCTCTTCCTTAGGAAGCCACTCACTTATTAAAATTTGGAGACTTTGGGGTTTTATTTTGTGGTTTTGCAAGCTTTTAGAACTCTACTAAAGTCATAAACTTAAACAGCATGTAATTGATCAGAAGCAAGAATAAATTAAATGCCAAGTACTTTCTAAAATTTGTAAGACAAGTAGATTATATTTATTGAAGAAAATTAGAATATTGAGTTTGCCACTAGATCAATCAGTTCTTCCTAATATTTTAGTATATTCTTTTTTAGATTCCAACCTATGTTCTTATATGATACATTGGTGGTGCATATGTTTCTCACAACAATTAGAATAAAATTTATATGCTCTTGAAAAGTTGTCTTATTTTACTTATCAATACATGAACTCTAGTCTTTTTGTTGTTGTTGTTTCTGGAGACAGGGTCTCAAGCTGTTGCCTTGGGTAGAGTACCGTGGCCTTATAGTTCATAGCAACCTCCAACTCTTGGCTCAAGTGATCCTCTTGTCTGTTTATCTATTTTTAGTAGAGACAGGGTCTCGCTTTTGCTCAGGCTGGTCTTAAACTCATGAGCTCAACCTATCCACCAGCCTAGGCCTCCCAGACTTCTGGGATTACAAGTGGATTACTTTCTATTTAAATACAAATATGTTTATGACTATATAAACTAGCTTGTCACAATGTGGTTCTCTCATTCTTCCCACTTTGCCATTACCTGAGTCTCTTCCTAAGCCTCTACTATCTCTACTCTGATGTTACATGCAAAACTATTACTCTTCAAAGCTCAGATGTGACAAAACTTTACCCAAGAATTATTTTAATTCAAATCAATCAGAAAGTATCTCCATTTATTTGTTCCCATGACATGTATTTCCTCAACTTTTATCCATTATAGTCTATTTTTATTGAAATTTTAATATACAGTTTTCATAGTCTGATTGTATTGAATTTCTTATGCAATGGTTTGTCAATATTAGTAGTCATATTGAGATAATAATGTTAATCATTAGTTCTCAGAGAAGCTAATGCAATATCTAGAATATAGTCGATAATAAATTCTAAACTATATTGAGTTTTGCAAGAGGTTTCAAACAAAATTTTAGGATTCTTGCATATTAATAATGTCTGCTAGTTTAGAGTTATCCAAGTAAATTGTGTATGATCTATTATGATTTAGATCATTCTGTCTATGATCTATTATGCATATAAGATGTTGAGATTCATAAACATATTTGAGGAAACATTATCTTTCTATTCCATATTTCATGATATGAAAAGATGCATAATTTGTCTTTCCAAAGTATACAGTTACAATTTTGTTGAAGTTGCTTGAGTCATCTTGAGGATGAGTAAAAGAAATGGAAATAATCTAGAAAAATTAGACTATAATAGTCGTGTTCTCTGAGGTGGCTTTATTTGGTGTCAAATTAGAGCACTCACCTGTTAGACCTGTTTTCAACCAGATGTATGACATCACAGAAAATTAATCAGTTTGTTAACCAAAGATCTCATCAATAGGAGAGGATTGTTGGACTTACATATAAAAAAAATGTGACATTGACATTTATTTGACTGCTGAGCTGACTCAAAGAAGTCACTCTCCCAATTCCCTGGACATTTGTGGTTCTGTCATTGCACATTTGCAATGTCAATGATGTTCTTTTATCTAAATCTAATTTACAGAAATTTAACATTCCAATTACATCATTTTCAGTGGCTTCATTTTTACTCCTAAAAAGTAGGCAGGAGGAAACACGGAGGAAGAGAGGGAGACCAGAAAAGCAAGAGGAATTAGAAATCAGTCACAACTCTGTCCATTTAAAGCTTCCACAAAGGAGAAAATTGACATTTAGCAATGAATAATGATGTGCCTAGCAACCGCTTTAAACATTTTATCTAATTTAATTTCTCAAACTTGTATAAAGTTGATATTTTTACCATTCTAGAGGATCTGAGAGGTTTAATAGATCTCTGAATATTTCAGAGACGTGGTAGAAAGGAAGTTCAAAGTCAACTTTTGAGAGGTTTTGCTATTTCCACTTTTATCATCCTGTTTCCAAACTGTAGAAGAATGTCCCGCACTGAACCAAACTCCTTATTTCCTAAAATATATCATGGAAAAGGAAAAGCTCATGACTAGTCTAGAGAAAGATAATGGGAAGCCACTGAAGGGTTTCAAGTGAGTAGTATAATACCTTTGTTGACATTTTTGAGAAAATACCTGACCCAGTTGTACCTATTTTCTCAGATTTGATATACAGTCTTCTGTCTTTGCATTTAATAATATTCCCATGCAAGTACAAAAAAGTGAGAAGAAACATTAATCACATTTAATTATTATTTTCCAAAGGGAAATGGCATAACAATATAGTATTTTGGTTTAAAAGGTGAAGGGATGCCGCTTTAAAGGTGTATTGAACATGTAGGTTGTTTTAAAATGACATTTTTTAACTTACATGTTCAACTTTTTTCATTTATAAATTCTCTTAGAAATAACAAATGAATTAAAAAATCAAAATAAATATGATCCCTCTATCAAATATAGAAGATTGGGATGTATGTCATCAACTGACAGATGGAAACACAGAATTGTACTGAAGGAAGTGCTAAGAAATTGATAATGTGAACTGTGAAGAAATTCTGCCTTAAGGTATGTGGACAGAATAGCTCAGGAGAAAGACAAATACAAAACAAAAACAGAAACAAAAAGCAAAAAACATACAATAGTAAAGTAATCAAGTCCATAACAGAACATGCCAGCAGAAACTGACTCTTCAAGTGAAGAATTTTGTGAGGTGTAATGTATCCAGCCAACATAGTAGCCCATATTTTGTTCAAGTAAAGTTGGGTGTGCAAAAACAAGTCCCACAGCAGAAAGTTCTGTGTGAA
Source organism: Otolemur garnettii (assembly GCF_000181295.1). Lineage (NCBI taxonomy): Eukaryota > Metazoa > Chordata > Mammalia > Primates > Galagidae > Otolemur > Otolemur garnettii. The sequence goes on along the minus strand of NW_003852403.1, from coordinate 4,829,119 downwards.
ACCTGTTGCAGAAGTCAGAGTAGGTGAAATGGTCCCCATGAGCATTAGTTTTCTGCAATTAATATGGAAGGTAACCACTCCTGAACCAATGAACTCTCCTGCAAATGGCTTGCTGGTTTCCCCTTTCCTTACAGCCACCCAGGCATCTGAACTACACAAAGAGAAAAATAAAATGACTGACATGCAAACGTCTTCCCTTCTTAATGATTCACACTAGAATAAAGCTCTTGAATAAGAAGCCTTGCTAATCTAAAAGGAAATATAAAGTCATTATTATACATATAAAAGTTTCATTAATCTAAAAGAAGGACCATATATTGAAAATTTAGTTGTAGTAACTGCCAGTAAAGCAGGTTCACTCCTGAGTAACAAGAAGAAACCTAAATACAATGTAAGATAATCAATAAGACTAATTATGAGAAGTGGATATTTAATAACAAAATAAGATGTTTATGAAAAATAGTATAATTTGATGTCATGAGAATCACATAAGGAAAAAACACAAAGAAATAAAGTTTCTCACTACATGTATAAAGCAGTGAAGATTATCTGAGATGTATTAATGTTTAAGATTCCTGTACCAGTAATTCCTGAAGGACAGAATAGATCTTAGGAAAAAGTACTAAGCGAAGTGTTATGACAAGAAAGCCCATAAGACTGAAAAACAAAACTTGAGACAAGTAAAATCAAAGGCCTGGCCATTTAGGGAGAGAGATTAGTGAAGAGATACACCTGGAAAGATCATGCAAAGATTTTGGAATTTCTACAGAGATAAAATATCTGAAAAGCTATTTATTTAAAACTAAAATAAGTTGACCTAAAATTTCTTATCTTCAATGTGAAACTTTAGAAAGTAATGGAGCAAATACTTTGAATGCAGCCAACACCCCTGAATTCGATAAGACAATAATTTGTAACTTTGTTTTATAATATCATGGTACTGATTTTGCCCACCATTATATTCAGGTATTTAGATGTTTATCCCATGTAAATAACCAAACAATCCTCCTGGTATTGGTGTTCTTATCCCCTTTATCAAGATGAGAATATAGAAGCTAAAGAAGGTAAAATAGCTTTATGAGGTTATGCATATAATTTGTAGAAGAGGCAGGATTCAAGTCGAAGGCAGACTAAATCTAGTAGCTAAGGAACATATACTATGTAGTGATACTTCTCCAGAACCATGAAAAAAATGCCTTAGAAGATAATAAAGCTAACAATAATATAATTCTCTTTGATAAAGTCATATTTAAATCAACTTTTTATCATAATGTAAAAGATTTAGTGTCTATAAAATTTATGTCTTATGAAAAATAAAATACTCAAAAATCTCAGGTTGAAAGGCACAGTTCAAATAATAAAATTATTTTCTATCTACAATAATAGTCCAAATTTAAGTAAGATTAATATATAGAGCTTACACCTATTTAAAAAACATTATAAATATGCATATATAAAGTATCCTTATATAATTATCACATATCTGTGTTTATATGTATATATATTAATTACTGCTTTAAATAACAAACATGTGCATGCAAATACAAAAGTTTTTTTAGATTAAATTACTGAGCATCGGTGAATGGTTTAAGAAAACAGGCCTTCTTGTATATTTATTGGAGTTGTAAGTTGATGTGATGTTTCTGAAGAAAAATTTGGCAGTGAGCAAAGTAACGCCCCCAAATAGATCCAAATATACGTGAGAGTTTAGTTTTTAAAAAGTGGTCCAAAAATAGTTTCCTATAGATGTAGGAATTCAGTAAAAAATGAAAAGTGACATTTTTAAATCAGTGGGGAAAAGAGAGATCATTCAATAAGCAGTGGTGAGGAATATATTAATAAATCAGATCTCTGTCTCACTTCTTAGAAATACCTTCACCTCTCAGTTATTATAAATAATTCACCCACACTACTTCTGCATCCTATCTACTATATTTTCAAGCATTCTTTTGATTCCCTTATTTAAATTAACGATAATCCACATGAAAGCAAACACATATATTTCAGGTATTAATAAATAGCTATACAAACAAACCAAAAAAAAAGATAGCAGAAAAAGCCAAAGAAAATATTTCCATGGATAAAGAAGAACTTTTCTTAGAATAGTGAAGGACTGACTGCTGCTGAAAAGTGGAGAGAGTCAAGGACTAGACGTGTGTGTGTGTGTGTGTGTGTGTGTGAGAGAGAGAGAGAGAGAGAGAGAGAGTGAGAGAGAGAGGCAGAGAGAATCATTAGGGGCAGGCAAAGACCCCCCCCCCACCAAGGAGGCGTAGTCGGCAAGTTTGTGGCATAGTAAAGAGTCTCATTAGTGGGAAAGAAAGGGAACACAAAGGCAGAGGACAGTCAAGAGCCAGAAAACTCAGGACCTAAGTAAGGATTTTAGCTTTTGCTTAGAATGAGATATTGAGCAGAGAAATGAATGATATGACTTGTGCCTTGAAAGTGTCATACCAGCTAGTGTTGAGAATAGAGGAAACAGAGGGTGTCACATTACCCCAGATGAGAAATGATAATGGTAGGTCATAATAAATGGTTTGATTCTGGTTATATTTTGAAACTGGGGCTAACAGAATTGGTTAATAGATTGATTGAGGGGGTTGTATAAAAGGGAGGAGTCAAATTTGACTTTTAAGGTTGACAGGAGAGGTCCAGTATGATTAATCTTAAGTAGAACTGAGAAGCATACTACACAGATAAATATACACCCCTCAAAACACTAAAAGTGGTTTATATTAGACAACTAAATATACATATTCAATACACAAACATGTAAATAATAAAAAGATGCCCAGCACCTATGTATCAAGAAAGATCAAAACATAAGAATCTGACAATATTAAATGTTTTACTGATATTCAGGGCTGGCAAGACTGTGCAGAAACAAGCATTCTCACACAGCCTGGAGCAACAGTTTATTGTAAAATGTTTATTTTATCTGCTGTGCTTTGTTTTATTATTATTATTTCAGATTAATAGGGGTACAAATGATTATTGTTTGTGTTTGTTAGGTAAAGTTCAAGTTTCAGTTGAGTGCTTTACCCAAGGCGTGTGTGCTGTATACTCTTACATTATACACATTAACTAAGAGCTTACCAATCTTCCTCCCTCCTTTACACTCTTTTTCCCTCCCCCACTCCCCCCACCTTGAATTTAATAATGTTTTACTCTCCTGTGAGCATGTAGTTATTTATCTATTGGTTTCATGTTAGTATTGAATACATTGGATATTTGGTTTTTCATTCTTGTGATACTTTACTGAAGACAATGTGCTTCAGATCCATCCAGGTTAATACAGAAGATGTAAAGTCGCTATCTTTTTTTATGGCTGAATAGTATTCCATGGCATACATATACCACAGTTTATTAATCCACTCATGGGCTGATGGACATTTGGGTTGATGCCACACCTCATTGATTGTGAATTGAGCTGTGATAAACATTCTAGTGCAAATGTCCTTATGGTAGAATAATTTTTTTTCTTCTAGGTAGATGCCTAGTGATGGGATTGTAGGATCAAATGGAAGGTTTACTTTTCGTTCTTTGTAGATTCTCCATACTTCTTTACACAGAGACTGTATTAGTTTTCAATTCCACCAGCAGTGTAAAAGTGTTCTCTTCTTTCCACATCCACACCAGCATCTGCAGTTTTGGCATTTTGTGATGTGGGCTATTCCCACTGGGATTAGTTGATACATCAAGGTAGTTTTGATTTGCATGTCTATGATGATTAGGAATGATAAGCATACTTTTCTGTGTATGTTGGACATTCATCTGTTTTCATCACAGAAGGTTCTGTTCAAGTCTCTTGCCCACCTCTAAATGGGATTGTTTTCTATTTTCTTGTAGATTAGAGTTTTCTATAGATTCTTTATCAGATTCATAGCACGAAAATACCTTCTTCCACTTACTAAGCTGTCTGTTTGTTTTAGTTGTTGTACCCTTAGTGATGTAGAAGCTTTTTAGCTTGATCACATCCCATTTATATATTTTTGAGATTGTTACAATTGCTATGGGTGTCCTCTTCATAAAATAATTTCCCAGGCCAATATTGTTAAAAGTATTTATACTTTCTTCTATAATTTTTATTGTTTTGTGTCATAAATTTATAACTTTTATGCTGCCTGAATCAATTTTTGTCAAGTGTGGGTCCAGTTTTAGTCTTGTATGTGTGGCTAACAAATTCTCCCAGCACCATTTATTAAATAGATTCTTTCCCCCAGTGTATTCTTGTGTTTGGCTTATCAAATATCAGATGGCAATACACAGCTGGTTTCATCTCTAGGTTCTCTATTCTATTCCATAGATCTATGTCTCCAATTTTGTGCCAGTACCATGCTGTTTGATCACTGTAGACTTGAATATCACAGTATAACCTGATAGTCTGGTAATATGATGCCTCTAGATTTGTTTTTGTTTCTTAGAATTGCATTGGCTATTTCGGATTTTATCTGGTTCCATTTGAAATGCAGTACTGCTTTCAAGTTCTTCAAAGTATGACATTGGTGCCTTGATGGAGATTGCATTGAATCTATAGATTGCTTTGGATAGTATGAACTTTTCTGCAATGTTGATTCTTCCAAGCCATGGACCTGGTATGTTCTTCCATTTGTTCTTCTATTTCTTTTCTCAGAGTTTCCTAGTTCTCTCTGTAGAGATCCTTCACATCCTTTGTTAAGCATATTCAGAGGTATTTCATTTTCTTTAAAATTATGGTGAAAGGCATTATGTCTTTGATTTGATTGTCAGCCTGACTGTTGTTGGTGTATATGAAGGCTACGGATTTATGGACATTGATTTTTTTTATCCAGAGAATTTACTATATTCCTTGATCACTTTGCAGGAGCATTGTGGATGAATCTCTGGGGTTTTTAAATATAAGATCATATCATTAGTAAAGAGCAAGAGTTTGATCTCCTCTTTCCCCAATTTGAATATCCCTAAAATTCTTTGCTTGCCTGACTCCATTGGCTAGAATTTCCAGCATTATGGTAACTAGTAGTGATCACAGGGGACATACTTGTCTGGTTCCAGTTCTAAGTGTAAATTCTTTCAGTTTTACTACATTCTGTATGATATTAGCTGGGGGTTGTTGTAGATGGCCTCTATCCATTTGAGAAAGATTATTTACATGCTTATTTTCTTAAATGTTCTTATCAGAAAGGGATGCTGAATTTTGTTGAACGCTTTTTCTGCATCTACTGAGAGAATCATGTGGTCTTTGTTTTTGTTTCTATTTATTTGGTGAATAATATTTATGGATTTACATATGTTAAACCAACCTTGCGTCCCTGGAATAAAGCCCACATAATCATGATATATATATTTTATATATATATATATTTTAATTTGTAGCTATATATTTCATATATATATATTTTTAATTTGTAGCTATATTTTGTTTACTAGGATTTTACTGAATATTTTTGTATCAATATTCATCATTGATATTGGTCTATAGATTTTCTTTTGGTTCAGTCCTTTCCTGGTATTGGCATCAGGGTGATATTTGCTTTGTAGAACATGTTGGGGAAGGTTCCTGTCTTCTCTATGTTTTGGAACAGGTTCTGTAATATAGATATAAGCTCCTCTTTGATGTTTTGTTAGAATTCTGCTATAAAACTATCTGGTATGGGACTTTTATTTTTTGGAAGAATTTTATTGTTGTTGCTATTTTGGTGATTGATATTGGTCTATTCAAAATTTCTAATTTTTTCTGGTTGAGTTTATGGAGGTGGTCTTATTCCAGGTATTGATCTATTTCCTCTACATTTTTAAATTTCTGGGCATAGAGTTATTTGTTATAATCAGTGATGATCATTTGTATCTCTATGGTATCTGTTGTTATTTCTGCTTTTTTGTTTCTGATCAAAGTTATTAGAGCTCTTACTTTTCTGTTTCTAGTTAATCTAGCCAAGGGTTTATTGATTTTTTTAATCTTTTCAAAGAACTAACTTTTTGTTTTGCTGATCTTTTAAATGGTTCTTGTGTTTTCAATTTCATTGAATTCTGATCTAATTTTGGTTATTTCTTTTCTTTTGCTAAGTCAGGGATTAATTTGCTCTTCCTTTTTAATTTCCTTGAGATGGCTCATTAAGTTGTTCAAGTGTGCACTTTCTGTTTTTTGAATGTGGGCATTTAAAGCAATAAATTTCCCTCTAGGACTGCCTTTGTGGTATCCCACAGGTTTTGATAGCTTGTGTCTTCATTGTCCCCCCCCCCTTTTTTTAAAGAAATCTAATGATTTTATTTTTCATCTCTACCTTGACCCAGTTATTTTTCAGTACAGGGTTATTTACTTTCCATAACTTTATGTGGTGATGGTGTGATTTTTGTTGGAGTTGAGTTCTAGTCCATGATGTTTCAAAAGACACAAAGTATAATTTCTATTCTTTTGAGTTCATTGAGTTTTGATTTTCCCCCGAAGATATGATCAATTTTGGAGGATGATCTATGGGCTGATGAGAAGAAAATATACTCAATTTTATTGGGATGGAATGTTCTATATATGTTGGTTAAATCCACTTGTTCTAAGGTTGTGTTTATGTTCATTGCTTCTTTGTTTATTTTCTGCTTGAAGGATCTGTTCAGTTCTGTAAGAGAGGTGTTAAAGTCCCAGGTTATTATGGTGTCACAGGATATCATATCGTTCAGATCAGTTAGTGTTTGTTTTAAATATCTGGGAGTATTTAAGTTGAGTGAGCAGATATTTAAAATTAATATGTCTTTCTTTTTACATTGTTCCCTTGACCAGCATACATCCTTTGTCTTTTTTTATTTTTGTTGGCTTAAATCTAAGTGTATTTACAAATAAGATTGTAAGTTCTGCTTTCTTCTGATTATTATTTGCCTGTAATATTGTTTTCCAGTCCTTCACCCTGAGTCTTGTTTTGTCCTTAGAAGTTAGATGTATTTACTGAAGATAAAATATAGTTGGCTTGTACTTCTTTATCATTCAGCTATCTTATGCCTCTTCAGTGGGGAATTCAAGCCATTCACATTTATTGAGAGAATTGATAAGTATGGTGGGGTTCTGTTCATCTTATTTTGTGAAGGCCTATTGCTTAGTTTTGTTCCTTGGGCCATTGTCCTTTAGTTTCTGGGCATCTTTACTTCACTAGTTGTCCATTATGAGGGTCAGTGTGAAGAACAAGTCTAAGTACTTCTTACAGAGCTAATTGTGTTGAGGTGAATTTTCTCCATGTTTGCATGTCAGTAAAAGATTTGATTTATCCATCAGGGAAGAAACTTAGTTTTGCAGGATACAGAATTCTGGGCAGAAAATTGTCTTATTTAAGAAGGTTAAAATTAGATGACCACCCTCTTCTGGCTTGAAAAATTTCAACTGAAACATCTGCTATCACCCTGATAATTTTCTCCTTATAGGGAAGAAGTTGCTTACACCTGGATGTTTGCAGAATTTTCTCTTTTATTTTTACTTTAGCCAAGTTAATTACAATGTGTCTCAGACAGGCTTTGTTTGAATTAAGTCGTGCTGGGCTTCTGAAACTAGTATCTTAATACCTATGTCTCCTGCAATGTGTAATAAATTCTCCACTCTGATGCCTTGAATGATAGTTTCTATATTTTTAGGACCTTCTTCTTTTCCTTCAGGAATCTCTCTGATTCGACTATTCATGAATTTGGTGTTGTACCATACCTCTCTCAGAGAATTTTCTGCTTTTATTCTGCCTCTTTGAATGATTGAATTCATTCAAAAGTCTTGTCTTTGATTTTTAAGTTTCTTTCTTCTCCATATTTTACTCTACTGCTGAGACTTTTTACTGTGTTTTGAACCTCCTTCAATGACTATTTCAATTTCTTAAGCTCTGCTATATCTTTCCTAATTATGCCCAGATCCTTGGTAACTTTGTCTTTAATTTCACTGATTTCATAAGCTTTGGGGCTTCCTTTTGCTTTCTGTCTTCATATTCTCTTCAAATTATATTCATCTTATTAACCATCCATATTCTGAATTCTATTTCTGTCATTTCAACAATTTCTTTATGGATAGTATTTTTAAATGTAGCTTCCTTGTAATCTCTTGGGACAGCTGATCTGCTCTGATTTTTCGTGTTGCCAGGGATCTTCTGCTGACTCTCTCCAATGTGCATTTTTCAGTTTCTTTATATACTTATTATACATTTTAAGATTTAATGTTAGGTTGTCCCTACATTGTTATTAAGAGATAATCTAGTTGAAGTCCATTAGGCAGAACTTAGGAGACCTATTTGAAAACTAAAAATGGCAGACTGAAATCAGATATAAAAGTCCCAGTATATGGATCTTTCCACTCCCTTTAACCACTGACTATTCAAGTGTGCTGTTGCTTATCCAGTGGATTTTCCCTTACACAACCTCCCAAAGTTTCTTTATGGAGCTATATCCTATGAGAGTCCCTGGAACTAGCCCTGTTCTCTTCAAGCTGTGTGGAGTGGGACTGCAGGAAGACCCTTAAGGTGATGGTCCAAGAGCAGGGGTGATTCCCAGGTAGTAAGCCAGACTGTTGCCAATCCAGCAAATTCACAAAGCCATGGCTTTTGGAAAGGTCCCTGCTTCAAAAAAGATTCCAAATGTGGCAGCTTTTATCTGTGGATGAAGGGGATCTGAAGCTTGCCATCTGCTTCCCAGGCTTTCTCAGAGTGGGATGACCATCTCCAAGTCAGCAGGAGGGGAGCTGTGGGCCAAACCTCCTGAAGGGGCACACTGGTCCCAGATGCCAGACAGAGCCACTCCAGAGGATAGGGAAAATTTCTCCATCAGCAAGAGGGAGGTGCAAGAGGGACCCTGCTGGGTGAAAGTTAGTATAATTGGACCAAAATTTCTTCCACAGTGAGAGGGCAGGGTGTGCTCAGGTCACCAGGTCACACAATGCAGATGTCTCTCTTAATCCTTACTCCCTTAATCCCCTTACTCTCTGGGTTGCTATGAGGGGCAGGGCAGGTGCCAAAGCTCCTTCACTTTTCTGGTGTTGGGGTGGGGCAGCCCCTCCATGCTATCTGGTCTGGACTAACACTCTGACTTATATGTGGAGAAGGCCTCTGCAGGAGGCAGGCTGCTGGTCAACCAAAGAAAGAGTGGGAATGGGCAGTGACTATCATCAGCTGGAACCAAAATTGCTCACTATTCTGTAAGGCAGCTTGGGGACCCAGAGGAGGAAATTCTTAGGTGAAGGAAACGTGGGACTTACTGTCTTTCATAGCACTGTCCCTCAAAGTGAGAGATGCTGTATTTCACTGTTCAGAGAGAGCCCCCTGATGAGGAAGGGGTCCCTCTTACCCTCCTATTTTGTTCTGGGCTCCTTTAAAGTGGTCCACTCTAAACTGTCCATTTCCTTTTTTTTTTTTTGTCTTCATCCTTGCAGTTTGTCTCAGTGGGATTGCTGAGTGCCTTGATTTCTTCTCCTTGAGATTAATGCCTTTCCCCCGAGTTCATTTCAATCCAATATTCCTCCTTCTAGATGGGAACTTCTGACAAAAGCTGCCTCTAGTGCAGGTAGTTTCAACTGGTGTGCCATGATAAGATCTTAGGTGTACCATGAAAAATTTTAAAGATTATTAATTAAATTATTTTCAAAAGAAGTTCAAAGCCCACTAAATATGTTCTTTTTTTTTTTTTTTTTTTGTGATCAGCATAATGTAATTCCACTGGGGAAGTTGAACTATCAGTTCAAGTGTATCATGAGATAAAAAAAGGTTGAAAAACACTGCTCTAGTTGATCTTCTTGCTCCATTCTCATAAATGATTTTATAGGAAATTTTTCTCATATTTAATGTGTTTACTATGTGATCTGATAATCTCATGAATAGAAATTTTTACTGAGAAATCACAATTGGCAATAATATAGGTTAATAATAAATTTCTGAGAATGTAATTGATAACATTCTCCAAAATATCTATACTCATTCTTATTTCCTCTTTGGCACAGACAAGATTCAGTGATTGTCTGAACTCTGGACTTGTTTAGTCATGAATTTGTATCCTGATGATAACATTATACTGAACTCCAATAAAATACTTATATTCTTTTAGTCACAGCCCAATGAGATTGTTGTCAAGAATGAAACAGAATAATTAACATAAAGTATACCTGCCACAATTCCTGGTGTAATGTAATTATTCAGTAAATGGGAGCTATTAATGCAAAATTTAGAATTGGGGTGTCCTGAAGCACATGTAGACCTTATGTTTATTAATTTCTTCCTTTGAAAATTTTCTCTTCTCTTAATAGTTAAAATTTCTGAATATTCCAAGTGAATTGTTTCATGTCTAAGCAAAAATCCAGAAGAATGAACACTTAAAGGAGAGAGAAAAAGAAGCATTATAAAACATGACATTTTTCCCCCTTGCTTAAGAGATTAATCCAATTGGCCATGTTGCTAGAGTTCTTATTTACATTTATTTAACATCACTTGTTCTAAGTATTTAATGCATTTAATTGCACCAATATTACTCATCCTAATATTTGTTTTATACTATTTATGTCTCAAATATTCATGTAGTGGGCTTACCATAAAAGTGTAGGTTTACATATGATCTTGAAAAAAAGAAGGAAATTATAGTGGAGAACTCCAGCTATATATTTTTTCTTTAAACATAAATTGAACTTCACCTGAAATAAACAGCTGTATTTCTATTCCTTTCTTTAGTACCATTCTCTGAATTTATGTTCAAAGTCAAATCTTTATTTAAATTAACTCTCTAAAGAAAAGGCTAAGCAAAAAGTAGTTAAAAATAAATGTAATTACAAAACATGTCTTTCCTATTTTCAGAGCAATCTCTGCCCATATCAGAAATCAGCAGGTAAAGGCAATTGCCTCCACTATAATTTAGCATTGTGATCCAATGTAGCCATGGTGAATGAAGGATTAGGAGAATACACAAAGAACACCTAACATCGGGTAGGGAAGGATCAGTAAAATCTTAGTAAAGGAAATGAAAAAAAAAAAAAAATCTAGAGGGAGAGGCACAAGGGATCAAGCAGACAGAACCATAAGAAGCTTGGAAATACCAATGCAAGTCCAAAAGGGTATTTACGTTGACTTGGGAAAATGACATGATATGAATTATTTTAAAGAGTTACTTTACACCCCAAATGCCACATGCATAAATAAGGGACAAGCAAACAGTGGGATTTAAATTAAAATATGTGTGCATACTTTAAATTCTATTTTTTTAATATCTTGGAAAAGATGTTTTTACAGTAGATAGCTTGGCTGTTTTTGACAATGCCACAGAATTGATGAGCAATACCAGCCTGTCTCAAGCAAATTGTCAAAGCTAAATGGAGTAAGTGTTTAAAATGGTCACTCAGTCAGAACCATCTGCTTGTTAAAGTGTTTGCTGGGGAAGCCAGGTGCTCAAGTGCTAATGCATTTATTGATGACATGCAAATTTGTTAAATATTGAAATCTCCTTCATCAGATGTCACAGTTCTTCTTCCCCTTCTCTTCCATTCTTTTCTTGCAACAGTAGAGAGAACAAATCAGAAAAGCCTGAGTTCAGCTTTGATCTATGAAAAAGCTAATGAAGGCAGAACAAAAGATAAATAATATTGAGTGTGAAGAAATAAATTAAGTATTTTTCCCCAAGTAAACTGTACTATTTATTCATAAGGGCACCATGAAGTTGATTTTATAGTTCCCCATGGAGTCTCTTTCCACAAAATATATTGTATCAAACATTAATTTATTACAAAACAGGAATTAGTTCAACTAGAATTTTATGATTTTAAAATACTGGCTAAAGTATCAGACCATATATGAAGTAATTAGGAAAATTGAAGGCTTTAAAATAAATGAAGGTAGTACACCACTGAGTGTGTAGGCAGTGATTAAAATAGCTTAAGTTAAACCATTCTGGGTAGAATTGTCAATTAAAGAAAATACAACATGTGTTCCACTTTCCAGCTGTAGCCAATGCTAATTACTCTGCATGCCTCTTTCCTGTTCTGCTCATTTTGTGTGTGATGCTGGGTCACCTCATCATAATTTGTTTTGAAGGATATCTCTCTCCTCAAATGGATGTTTCCCATTTACTCTCATGTCCACTCCTGCAATGTGGAAAGGGCTACGATAGGGGTAAAAGTTTGTAAGAAGAGGATATTCGATTTTAATTATAACAGTCAAAAGGTATTAAGTACTAGGGAATGTGGAGTAAAGGAAAGAGCAATAGAAGAAATAAGGCACAGAGATATGATGAAATATAGTGAGGTTTGTACGTTTTAGTGATGTTTAAGGATGGATCAAATATAGTGGTCAGACATATGGCATGAAATGAAGTTGAAAAAGTGAAGGACAGCAAACATCTCTAAAGGATATGCTTGATGTTCCAAGAGAAAGGAACATGTATGTTGGCATGATGATAAATAATTATTTGGTGATTAAAAAAAAGTACTGATATGATTGGACTTGTGTTTAATACGGGCCATAGTGACAAGTGTGTAACACTTCATTTAGCTTTGACAAATTGCTTAAGACAGGCTGGTCTTGCTCATCAATTCTATGGCATTGTCAAAAACAGCCAAGCTATCTACTATAAAAACATTTCTTCCAAGATATTAAAAATCGAATTGAAAGTGTGCACACATATTTTAATTTAAATCCCAATACTTGTATTGGGGTAAGCAAGTGACATTGAAAACATATTAGAGGAAGTAATCTAGGAAGAAAGAGCCTTAGGTATCTAAACAGTGAAAATTTAGAATTGTCCCTTACAGACACCATCTCTAGGAAACATATACAAATATATAATTATGTAGCAATTCATTAATTTGACAAAAACATGTCATTCTATAAAATCAGGTTATGAAAAGAAAATGAAAGGTTATGATTGGGCATAAAATCTGGAAATATTTACTATATTTAAACATTCATATGTTTAAAAGACTCAATTAGAAAGAGTATTGGAATTTAATTGTGATATGAAAAAAAATTATTAAGGAAAACAAACCTTTACAATGAAGGTCTAGATTCTTGGAAAAATAGTGTGAGGGTGAAACAGGTATGTGAAAGGAAAATTTGAGGTATAAAAAGAGGATTGTTAAACATATTATAAGGAAATTTTATTTTATTTTATAAAATACACTTATAAAGTTGTATGGCTTCCCCAGAAAAATCTATATTTAGGCAAGATGGCAGACTGTAGCTACCTTTCCATAGAGACTTCTGTCCAGAAGGAGACTTAAAGGACAGAAGTTTAGCAAGTAAGCTGATGGTTTGGAGCTGAGCCAAGAGAGAAGGTTGAAGAACACACATCAACCTTGGTGAGGTTAGCTGCAACCCCCAAAATACAATCAAAAGGTACAAAATCCACCACCAAGTGGATGAGAGTCCCCTCCCCCACATGAAGGGCTCATAGTTTACTCCATACAAATAAGCAAGCAGAGTTCAAACGTCCTCCCACTCTATCCCATAGGAGAGATCCTCTAAAAACTGGACTTCCTACCCTTACAGGGTGCCATGGCACACTCCATGGAACTCTTCCCAGACTAATTCATTTGCCGGGTAGGCCCAGTTTTAACAGGCATAAAACTGTAAAACTGCATAAAACTGTACATATTCTCTACCTGTAACTATGAATTCCCAGGACTCCCCTCCACTCTCACTCCAAGGTCTGGAGGTTTGTCACCCATGGAGTCCAGATTCTTGGGCATTTTCTTGAGAGGTGTGGAGGGGGAGCTGGTGCTGGGCTGTGCTGATTCTGTGGCATGGGAGTGAGGAGAGGATAGTCAGCTGAGAGGGAAACATACAGGAGCTGCAGTCCTGAGTTGCAGAGCGGTAGCCACAGCAGTGCAAATAATAAGGCTCACATCTCTGATGATATTCCAGATAGACATGCCCTGTCTCTCTGGGCAACCAGAGAAAGCAGGGCATTTTCACTAGTGGCAGCCACTGACAGAGCAGATTTGGGAAGTTCTGTGAGTAAGGAGAAGCCCTAAGGGTGGTACTGACCTGGGTGGAGCACAGGGACTAGAATATGTACAGCCCACAGACTTCCGGGGAGGAGTTGAACCAGAGTACTGCTTAACTGAGTCTAAACCTTAACCCAGCACTCAGGGGATTATAGCTGAGACAAAGTCAATGGGCGGGCAGAGGCTGGAATTGACACCTGAGTGTAAACTCTAATTGTTTGCTGCCCAGAGCTGAGTTGTGATTTTTATCAGCTCAAGCAGTGTCTGATATGCAGAGGAATTTAGATGGGATGGAAACAAATTCTGTGAAGTTGCTCTGTCTTGTTCTGCTAGCAACATCAATCAGGCATGGGGCTGGAAATGAGTGAACTGCCCCAGCCTATATTAAGCACCCAAGGTTCTCAGGCCTCATCTCCCCCTGCTGGACTCAGATCTCCTGGTGACTCAGGTAGACGTAAACCCCAGGAGCAGTTGCTCACTGGATGGAACTGGGTCACAGCCCTGTGTAATTACTAGTGACTGGGTGCAAGGTGGGGAAGGAGGAATCAACCTTCCCAGACTAATTCATTTGCTGGGTAGGTCCTTCTGCCATCACAGAGCCCTGGAGCAAGTCATATTTAAGCTGCCAACAGACCTCTCCTATCTAGTCACTGGAGACCTTTTGAACTCTCCCACCTGAGACTGGTGCTGACTGGGATAACTGATTTGAACCTCTTGAACCAGGCCAATCACCCAAGGACTATCCAAAGTGGCACCCTGGGTATATGGTTGAGGGAAAGTTTGATTTTCCATGCCCAATTGTTGTTTGTGGGGGTGGGGTGGGGTGACTTAATTGCTGGTATTTCTCCACAGCTGAGACTTCAACCAAGAGTAACTGATTCACTAGTGTAGGACAGAGACCAGCTGAAAATAAGACAGAGCCACTTAGCCCCACCACACCAAGGAGGTCCCCAGTCTCTCCGGCCATAACACTGTATGGGTCCTTGGGAAAACTCAAAAGGAAAAGCCAAACAGTGTCATTAAGCATGAGGCAGAACCAGGGGAGAAACTCTGGCAACATGAATAACCAGAGTAGATCAACCCCCTGAAGGAAGGACATGGCAGATGCAACTGAAGATCCTATCCATAAACAGAT
This sequence comes from Otolemur garnettii, assembly GCF_000181295.1. NCBI lineage: Eukaryota > Metazoa > Chordata > Mammalia > Primates > Galagidae > Otolemur > Otolemur garnettii. Next base: position 4,814,075 of record NW_003852403.1, on the reverse strand, counting down.
GGCTGAGATGTCAGAAATTGAGTTCAGAGTCTGGATAGCAAATAAGATCAACAGAATGGAGGAAAAGAGGGAATTAGAATTTCAAGGAATTATTCAAAAGATGTCTCAAGAATTCAACGATTTCAAAGATAAAATGACCAAAGATTTTGACATATTGAGGCAAGAGTTTGCAGTCCTCAAAGATCTGAAAAATTTGGTAGAATCCCTCGCTAACAGAGTGGGGCACGCAGAAGAAAGGATCTCTGACATTGAAGACAAAGCTTTTGAATGTGCCCAAGCGGTCAAAGACGAAGAGAAATGGTGAGCAAAAATGAATCATTCTCTCAGAGAGGTCTGGGATAATTCAAAGAAAACTAATATTTGCCTTATAGGAATCCCTGAAGGCAACAAATTTGCTTCACAAAACACAGAGGCTCCTCTTCATGAAATTATGCAAGAGAACTTTCCAGATATCCAAGAGATTCTGAAATTCAGATAGCAGACAGTTGGAGAACCCCAGTATGACTCAACCCAAATGAGACATCCCCTAGACACATCATAATTAACTTCACTAAAGTTAATATGAAAGAGAAAATTCTGAAAACATAACATACAAGGGGAGGAATATTAGAGTTACTGCAGATCTCCCTGCTGAAACCTTTTAGGCTAGAAGAGGGTGGTTACTGAATTTATTCTCCTAAAACAAAATAACTTTCAACCCAGGATCCTGTATCCAGATAAACTGAGTTTCATTTATGATGGAGAAATTAAATACTTTAATGACATCCACATGTTGAAGAAATTTGCCATAACTAAACCGGCTCTCCAGGATATTCTCAGACCTATCCTCCATAATGAGCAGTGCAATCCTCCACCACAAAAGTAAACTTACTCAGAAACCTTTAATCAAATTCTGACTTCCACAGTGGCGAAAGGATTAAAAATGTCCACTGGACTTTTGAGCAACTCGATACTCAAAATTGTACCAGGCTTATCAATAATTTCAATCAATGTGAATGGCTTCAATTGTCCCCTAAAGAGGTATAGATTGGCTGATTGGATACAGAAACTCAGACCAGACATCTGCTGTATACAAGAATCTCATCTTACCTTAAAAGATAAATATAGACTCAGGGTGAAGGGATGGTCATCTATATTCCAGGCAAATAGAAAGCAGAAAAAGCAGGTGTTGCAATTTTATTCACAGATACAATAGATTTTAAATCAAATAAAGTAAGCAAGGATAATGATGGCCACTTTATATTTGTTAAGGGTAATACTCAATATGATGAGATCTCAATTATCAATATTTATGCACCCAATCAGAATACACCTCAATTTATAAGAAACACTCTAACAGACACGAGCAACTTGAACTCTCCTAGCTCCATCATAGTCGGAGATTTTAACACTCCTTTAGCAGTGTTGGATAGATCATCTAATAAGAAACTTAGCAGAGAAAACTTAGATTTAAATTTAACTATTCAAATTTTGGATTTAACAGACATCTACAGAACATTTCATCTTAACAAAACTGAATACACATTTTTCTCACCAGCCCACAGACAACTCCAAAATCGATCACATCTTAGGTCACAAGACTAACCTCAGTAAATTTAAAAGAATAGAAATTATTCCATGCATCTTCTCGGACCATCATGTAATAAAAGTTGAACTCAGCAACAACAGGAATCTGCAGACTTATACAAAAACTTGGAAGCTAAATAACCTTATGCTGAATGATAGATGAGTTAGAGAGGAGATCAAGAAGGAAATTACAAATTTTTTAAAACAAAATGACAATGAAGACATGAGTTATCAGAACCTCTGGGATACCACAAAGGCAGTCCTAAGAGGGAAATTTATAGCATTGCAAGCCTTCCTCAAGAGAACAGAAAAAAAGGAAGTTAACAACTTAATG
>NW_003852403.1:4810389-4811579 GCF_000181295.1 Otolemur garnettii | reverse complement strand
GGTTTAACATATGTAAATCTATAAATATAATTTATCACATAAATAAATTAAAAAACAAAGACCATATGATTCTCTCAATTGATGCAGAAAAAGCATTTGATAATATCCAGCATCCCTTCATGATCAGAACACTTAAGAAAATTGGTATAGAAGGGACATTTCTTAAACTCATAGAGACCATCTATAGCAAACCTACAGCCAATATTGTATTTAATAGAGTTAAATTGAAATCATTTCCATTCAGATAAAGAATGAGGCAAGGTTGCCCATTGTCTCCATTGCTCTTTAACATTGTAATGGAAGTTTTAGCCATCGCAATTAGGGAAGAAAAGGCAATCAAGGATAACCATATAGGGTCAGAAGAGATTAAACTTTCACTTTTCTCACATGATATGATAGTATATCTGGAAAACACCAGGGATTCTACTACAAAACTCTTAGAAGTGATCAAGGAATACAGCAGCATCTCAGGTTACAAAATAAACACTCATAAATCAGTAGCCTTTATATATACCAATAGTAGCCAAGCTGAAAAAATAGTCAAGGACTCTATTCTGTTCACAGTAGTGCCAAAAAAGATGAAATATTTGGGAGTTTACTTAACAAAGGGCATGAAAGATCTCTATAAAGAGAGTTATGAAACTCTAAGAAAAAAAAATAGCTGAAAATGTTAACAAATGGAAAAACATACCATGCTCATGGCTGGGAAGAATCAACATTCTTAAAATGTCCGTACTACCCAAAGCAATATATAATTTTAATGCAATCCCTATTGAAGCTCCAGTGTCATACTTTAAAGATCTTGAAAAAATAATACTTCATTTTATATGGAATCAGAAAAAGCCTCGAATAGCAAAGACATTAGTCAGGAATAAAAGACCTCAGACTATACTATAAATTGATAGTGATCAAAACAACATGGTACTGGCACAAAAACAGAGAGATAGATGTATGGAACAGAATAGAGAGCCAAGAGATGAATCCAGCTACCTACCATTACCTGATCTTTGAGAAGGCAATTAAAAACATTGAGTGGGGAAAAGATTCCCTATTTAACAAATGGTGCTGGACAAACTGGCTGGTGACCTGCAGAAGACTGAAACTGGACCCACCCCTTTCACTAACTAAGACAGACTCTCACTGGATTAAAGATTTAAACTTAAGACATGAAACTCTAATAATACTAGAAC
>NW_003852403.1:4791081-4810219 GCF_000181295.1 Otolemur garnettii | reverse complement strand
ATCTGATCAAACTAAAAAGCTTCTGCACAGCCAAGAACACAGTAAGTAAAGCAAGTAGACAGCTCTCAGAATAGGAGAAGATATTTACTGGTTATGTCTCCGACAAAGGTTTAATAACCAGAATCCATAGAGAACTCAAATGTATTAGCAAGAAAAAAACAGGTGATCCCATCTCAGAATGGGCAAAGGACTTGAAGAGGAATTTTTCTAAAGAAGACAGGCTCATGGCCTACAGATATATGAAAAAATGCTCATCATCCCTAATCATTAGAGAAATGCAAATTGAAACTATTTTGAGATGTCACCTAACTCCAGTAAGATTAGCCCATATCACAAAATCCCCAAACCAGTGATGTTGGCGTGGATGTGGAGAAAAGGGAACATTTCTACATTGCTGGTGGGAATGCAAACTAATATGTTCCTTTTGGAAAGACATTTGGATAACACTTAGAAAACTAAAAATAGACTTGCCATTTGATGCTGCAATTCCTTTATTAGGTATATATCCAGAAGACCCAAAACCACATTAGAACAAAAATATTTGTTTCAGAATGTTTATTGCAGCCCAATTCACAATTGCTAGGTCATGGAAGAAGCCCAAGTGCCCATTGACCCACGACTGGATCAATAAACTGTGGTATATGTACACCATTTAATATTATGCAGCCCTAAAGAAAGATGGAGACTTTACGTCCTTCATGTTCACATGGATGGAACTGGAAAATGTTCTTCTTAGCAAAGTATCTCAAGAATGGAAGAAAAAGTATCCAATGTACTCAGTCCTATTATAAAATTAATTATAGTCAAAGAATATGGGGAGGGGGCAAAAGGAGGGGAGGGGAGAGGGGGGATGGGTGGATGAAGGGTGATTTGTGGGATCATCTCTATGATTTATCTTACAAGGGTACAAGTGAATCTTTCTAAAAGTAGAATATAAACATCTTAACACAATAACTAAGAAAATGACATAAAGGCTATGTTAAGCAGTTTGATGAAAATATTTCAAATTGTATATGAAAACAGCACACTGTACCCCATGATTGCATTAATGTACACAGCTATGATTTAATTAAAAAAGAAAATCTGTATTTCAAAAATTCAGAATGAAGAAATGTCATAAACTGCCATGAAATGCATGATTTAGTAATCAAAGCTGCAAATATGGCTATAGACAACTTGACCAAGTGAAGTCTTCGTTTACATCTAATATGCTCATCTAAACTCAAATTTGTGACTTTTGTAAATAATTAAGAACTGTGTGGTCTTATTTATGATCCTTGCATGGTGGATTTATTTTCTAAAATAAGCATATTTAGGTAGAAAATTACTTTGGGAAGAACAGAGTAAGGAAGTTTGTGTTATATAGTCATGGCATTTGTTTGGACTATTTTTATTTTTATGATCATTAAGGCTCAAAGTCATCAATAATAAAAATTCATGACTATAGTGTCATTATTGATTTCTATCTTCCTCTCAAACATGTTTTAACCTACTAGAAAAGCTTATTGGATGTATCTTTATCATACGAGGTCGGGCAATTAAGTTCTTGAGAAACTCATCCTAGAAAAAGTGCTATGTACCTCTGAGCTGAATATCTCTAACGTCACCTTCAAAGTACTCCCCCCCCACCTCAGGAAGGTATGAACTGATGTTAGCACCCAGTCCCATCTTCAAAACAATTTTGGAACTATTTTTCTGGAATAGCCATTTAGCTGTCATCACATTACAGCTTTGATGTCCTAAATGTCACCAAATGTCTTCTTTTCAAGATAAATATTTCCTTTATCTTTGAATAAAGAAAAAAGTCATTGGGAGCCAGATCAAGTGAGTAACGAAGGTGTTCCCATACTGTTATTAGTTTGCTGGGTAAAAACTCCCTCCTAGACAGTGCCTTGTGAGCTGGTGCACAGGGGTAATGCAAGAGCCACACCTTTCTCATGCCAAGATTTTCAGTTAATATTTTCTTATTTCTTCAAGGATATTTACTTGGTCTATTACTTTTTTCACAGTCAGCCAACAATTTTGATGCACAATTTGATGAATTTTTACAATGTTTTTGTCAGTTCTGCTCATAACTGGCCACCCTGACTGACCTCTTTTTTCAGTGATGATTTCTCTTCCCTCATAAAATGTTTAATCCATTCATACACTGGCATTTTCTTTATGACAATTTCCCCATAAACTTGGACTAACATGTTTCTGAATTCACTTCCACTCTTGCCAAGTTGAATAAAATATTTAATGTGTGTTCGTTGCTCTAATTCAAGCTCCAGCATTCTTGTGATGGCACACAAAAACACACAAGAACAATAATGAACACTATTCAGTAAGACACTGCAGCGTGTTGACACAAACACAGTTGTGAGACCCTGATATACTAAGGTTATGAAACCTTACCTAGCAGTTCGTACCATGCTGCAAATGTAAGTGCACAGTAGCAAACTCGGGAACTTTATTGTCAGACCCAACTCATTGTCAACTCCCCCCTATGCTCCCTACCATAAGCCACTGTCATTCTTGCTGGGTTACTACAATAGTGCTTCTAACCTGGTTCCCCTCAGGTCTAGAAACTATTTTGTCTATAGAAGAGCCAGAGTGAATCTTTAAAATAGTAAAATTCATTTATATCACTGTGCTAATTAGAACTGGCAATTGCTTCACATTTCAAGTTGTATAAAAGGCAGTCAGTTCAGAATGGTCTAAAAAGGCTCAGTTTTCTTCATTATAGTTTATCCTTTACTCACTTTGTTCTAGATTCTCTAACATCTTCAGACTTATAACTCATCAGGCACAATCCTCTCTGGGGAGCTTTGCATTTGCTATTTCTTCTGTCTGGCTTTTACTTCCCTGGACATCTACCTGACAAATCTCCTTATTCCTGTGAAACTTTGCTGAAAAACCACCATGCTCTGGTTGCTCACCCTTTACGAAATTGTACAGTCAGCACTCTCAATCTTTTTTTTTATTTTTGCCTCATTCCTTTTCTCTACATAGATTCTATTACCTTCTAACATATTAATTTGCTTACTTTTTAATGTGTATACTGTGTATTATTCATCATCTACACATAATATTAATGTAATGCCCACAAGGCAGAGATCTATGACCATTTTGTCCACTGATGTAAATCAAATATATAAATGAAAGCCTGACACATGTTAGGTGCTCAGTGGATGTTTGTTGAATGAATACGAAGTGAATTAATAAACAAAGGGATAGTGTCTGATATATCGACACTCCTACACCCTGGAGCTGCTATACCTCTGGACATTTTATAAGATAATAATTTCCTAAGTACTTGAGAATTTGGTCAGTGTTTTTTCATCAATTACAGCCAAAGATACTCTAATGATACAGAAGAAAGATCGTTCTGAGACATGCTTTTCTGATTTGTAATTACTAAACAATTTAGAGTTTCAGCATCTTAAACTTATGATAGGCATGGTAGATGGAGATGACTAGATTCAAGACACATTTTAGATATAGAATAGATATGATATGTGGAAAGAATTATAAGAGAATGTTGCCTAATAGTTGTGTTACACATATGAAGATAAGTAAGATTTTAAAGGGTTGGAGTAGGTAAGTTGACTAAAGAAGTGATGACATAAACTGGAAAAAATCTGAATTTACTAACTGAAGAAGTAGAAAATCATATCCTGGAATGTCTTCCAGGAAATACTTTTTGTGATTCTACATAATTGAGAGAGATAAAAGATGATCTCCCTTTTAAAATAATCTTCAGTCTAGGGCCTTGTAAACATCAAGGCTAAACAAAAGTTTTAACATGCATAGGTGATTTTGTATTTATTTAAATACATATATTTAAAATTCTAACTCTATCACATCACAACTCACCAATACTAATTACATGAAAAAGCAGAAATTGTCATTGTTATGTAATTATACCAGACCCATGATTGTCCAGCCAGATGCCAGTTTTTATAACAGATGTCACAGATGATACAATGAATTCTTGCAACTGTTTCCAAAAATATACAATAGTTAAAACAATCTCCAATCAGGTCTGATAGCATACAGCTGTTTTTCATCATGCGCAAAAGCTAATTTTCTTTACTTCACATGACAATAATAGCTATTTTCTGAACTATTTTAAAGCACCTGGCAACCCAGAGCCCTGTAACTCATTTGCTGTAGTACTGTATTTTGGAAAGACCCGGAGACACATACTGTTATTTGTGCACTTTTACTCATCCATTCTTTGCTCCACACAATGTTATGCCTTGGTGTATACTTTTTCATCAAAATAAATAACCAGGAATATATATATATATATATTTTTTTTTTTCAGTTTTTGGCTGGGGCTGGGTTTGAACCTACCACCTCCAGCATATGGGGCCAGCACCCTACTCCTTTGAGCCACAGGTGCCCCCCCAGGAATATTTTTCAGTATATATGCTCTTATGTGCTATTTCATAGTAAGATTTGCCGCTCTCATATATTACCATAATTTTAAGTAATTGCCCAGTTCAGACCAAGAATGGAAGACTTTATGACATAGTATTATATTTAATTTTATCATTTGAAAATGATGTGTAATCCATCTAGAAAAAGAATGAAATAATCAATCAACCAGTATTCAATCCCAGAGCTCAGTACTACATTCACTCCCAGGAAAGGTACAAAACATACACACATCTCACATATTTGAGCTTAATTGAGAAGATAAAACTCAGGGATATGGTTATACTAAGGCTAAAAACACAAGAATTAATAATGCATTTGTCAAAAAAATCATCATTGAATTAATTTTAGACTGATTGCTGACTTAGTTTTCTTTGTTAACTTAAATTTATATATACATGTTTTAAGGTATCAGGCCTAAAAGATAAACATAAAGGGTCTTTGACTTTAATGTTTATAGGGGAAATGTTAATAAATAAATTTCTAAAACATGTATGAATAGACTATTGCAAGGATGTGAAAGGTATTGATCTAGATCTTCTGAGGTCTGTAGGTATATGGTATATGGATTTGAAGAACTTGTTGAAGCTTGCTAAGATGGTGAGATAAAATGCTGGGCACCAAGTATTGGAAAAGCACAAAGCTGAAAAACTTATTCAGAGACTATTTAAATTTCTGTGATGTGAGACAATATCTATGGTTATGCATACCTGAATGTAGATTGTGAAGAGATATGGAGTTTAATGAATACAAAAAAATTATTATTAACATTAAAAGTAAACCTAGATTTTTATTATGTTGCATATAAAGAGTTTAGAAAGAAACTCTTTCTGAATAAATAATAATTATAAACACATAAGAGAAAAAAGTGTATCAAAAAGATAAATCTTTATATATAATATTAATGCAATACCTATTAAAACTCCACTGTCATATTTTAAAGATCTTGAAAAAAATAATACTTCATTTTATGTGGAATCAGAAAAAAGCTTGAATAGCCAAGACATTACTCAGGAATAAAAACAAAGCAGGAAAAATCATGCTACCAGACCTCAGATTATACTATAAATCCATAGTGATTAAAACAACATGGTACCAGCACAAAAATAGAGAGGTAGATGTATGGAATAGAATAGAGAGCCAAACATAATTCCAGCTACTTACTGTTACCTGATTTTTGACAAGCCAATTAAAAACATCGAGTGGGGAAAAGATTCCCTATTTAACAAATGGTGCTGGGCAAACTGGCTGGCAACCTGTAGAAGACTGAAACTGGATGGAGAAGAAAGAATCTCTGAACTAAAAGAAAAAGCTCTTGAGATAACATAATCAGTAAAAAAGGAGAGAGAAAGCAGAATGTTCACTCAAAATTATGAGGCTTCATGAAGTATTCAAACATATGAATTACAGGTATCTCAGAAGGGGAAGAAGAATGTCCCAGAGGAATGGAAGTATTACTGGCGAATATCATAAATGAAAATTTCCCAAGCATTACTACAGACACCAAAATACTCTTTTCAGAGGAATATCAAACTCTGGGTCATCTCAACTCAAACAAAGCTTCTCCAAGACACAGTGTCATGAAGCTGTCCAAAGTCAAGATGAAAAAGAAAATTCTGCAAGCAGCTAGTAGTAAACACTGATTGACCTACAGGGGCAGATCCATAAGTGTGACAGTGGACTTTTCAACTGAAATGTTTCAAGCCAGAAGAGAATGGTCATCTACCATTAACCTTCTTAAACCAAACAATTTTAGCCCAGAATTCCATATCCTGCTAAGCTAAATATTAAAATTGATAAGAAAATCAAAGCTTTTACTGATATAAAAACATTGAAGAAATTTGTCACATCAAAACCAGCTCTACAGGAAATGCTTACACCTATTCTCTACACTGACCATCACAATGGACTATCAGCAAAGTAAACAATCAAAAACTAAAGGACAAATCCTAACTTCCACAATGACACAAAAGATAAAACTAAGAAATGGACTTTCACAAAATAAGATAAATAGAATTCCTCACACTTATCAATTATCCCCATAAATATCAATGACTTGAATTCCCCACTGAAGAGGCATAGGCTGTCTGATTGAATAAAAAAACAAAGCACAAGCCATCGACATACTGTCTCCAGGAAACACACTAAGCCTTGAAAAGCAAAACAAGGCTCAAAGTGAAATATTGGAAAACAATATTTTAGGCAAATGAAAATCAGAAGAAAGGAGGGATCACAATCTTATTTTCAGATACAGGTGAGTTTAAAGCGACTAAAATCAAGAAAGACAAAGATGGTCACTTTATACTAGTCAAGGTAACCATAGAGCAAGAGGACATTTTAATTCTAAATATCTATTGATCCAACTTAAATGCTCCCAGATTTATAATATAGACCTTAATCTAAGCAATATAATATATTATAATACCATAATAGCTGGAGACTTTAACACTCTTCTTACAGAGTTGGACAGATCTCTAAACAGAAACTAAGCAAAGATACAAGGGACTTAAATGTGACCCTAGAATATATGGGATTAATAGACATAGAAGGAACACACCATCTCAAAGCTAAGAAATATATGCTCTTCTCATCAGCCTGAGTTACACTCTCCAAAATAGATCATATGCTAGAACACTAATCAAACCTTAATAAAATTAAAAGAATTGAATTTATACCTTGTATCATTTCAAACCAAAAGGAAATAAAGATGGATCTCAACTCCAATAAAAATTCTCATCTACACACAAAGGTATGGAAACTAAACAATATCCTAAATGACAGTTGGGTCAAGGAGGACATAAAGAAGGAACTCATTAACTTCTTTGAACATAACAACAATGAAGACACAAGCAACCAAAACCTGCAGGGTAGTGCAAAAGCAGTCCTAAGAAGGAAATTTATCACATTAGATGTTTACATCTGAAAAAAAAGAAAAAGAACAAATCAGCAACCAAATGAATCATCTTAAATAAATGGAAAATGAAGAGTAATCCTATTCCCATACATAGCCAAAGAAAAGAAATAACCAAAATTAAATCAGAGCAATATTTAAGACAAATGAAATATTTTCACACACACACATACATTTATATACGCATATAGTGTATATATGCATGCACATATACATGTATGTGTGTACATATATAGTGTATATTCATGTATGTATCTATGTATTCATGTATATATATAGATATGAATATGTACATATATATCTATAGTGTATATACGTGTATGTGTGTGTATATATAGTGTATATTCATGTATGTATATGTGTATATATAATATGTATATATGAACAGAAAAGTAAAATATGTAATAACTTTAATCAGAAATGGAAAGGAAGAAATAACAACTGATACCACAAAAATACAAGAGATTATTTCTGATTACTACAAAAAACTCTATGCCCAGAGATTTGACAATGTGAAGGAAATGGATCAATACCTGGAATCATACCACTTCCCTAGACTTAACCAGGAACAAATAGATCTCTTGAACAAACAAATATTAAGCACTGCGATTGAAGAAACAATAAAAAGCTTTCCACAAAAAAGCCCTGGATCAGATGGTTTCATACCAGAATTCAATCACATCTTCAAAGATGAGCTTATACCTATACTACAGAACCTATTCCAAAACATTGAGAAGGAAGGAATCTTTCCCAACATGTTCTATCAAGCAAACATCACCCTGATACCAAAACCAGGAAAGGACATAACTAAAAAGGAGAACTGCAGACTAACTTCACTAATGAATATTGATGCAAAAATACTCTATAAAATCCTAGCTAATAGACTGCAGCTACACATCAGCTATAATTAAAAAATTATATATGACAATCAAGTAGGCTTCATCCCAAAGATGCAAAGCTGGCATAGTATATGCAATCCATAAATATAATTCACTATATTAATAGAAGCAAAAACAAAGACCAAATGATCTTCTCAATAGATGTAGAAAAAACATTTGATAAAATTCAGCATCCTTTTCTGACAAGAATACTTAAGAAAATAGACATAGGTGGCACATTTGTTAAGTTGACTGAAGCCATCTATGACAAATCCACAGCTAATATCATACTGAATGGAGTAACACAGAAATTTTATCCACTTAGATCAAGAACCAGGCAAGGATTTCTACTATCACCACTATTATTCAACATAGTCCTGGAAGTTCTAGCCAATACAATCATTCAAGAGAAGGATATAAAGGGCATCTGAATGGGGGCACAGGAGGTCAAACTCCAGCTCTTTGCTGATGATGTATCTTATACTTAGAAAATTCTGTCAATTCAACCACAAAACTCTTGGAAGTGATCAAGAAATACAGTAACATCTCAGGGAATACAATCAACATCTGCAAATCCATAGCTTTTGTATACTCCAAAAACAACCAAGTTGAAAAGCAAATCAAGGACACAATTCTCTACATAGTAGCTTCAAAGAAAATGAAATACTAAGAAATATACCTAACAAAATATAAGAAAGACTTCTACAAAGAGAATTATGAAACTAAGAAAAGAAATATCAGAAGACATTAACAAATGAAAGAACATATGATGCTTTTGGCTAGGAAGAATTGACATTGCTAAAATGTTTATTCTATCCAAAGCAATCTACCAATCTGATGCAATCTCCACTAAAATACATCATACTTTGAATAACTGGAAAAAGTAGTACTTCATTCTGTATTTAAAGAGGAAAAAACCTGTAAGCCAAGGCTATTCTTAATAATAGAAACAAAGCTAGAGGCATCACTCTACTGGACTTCAGGTTATAGTACAAATCCACAGTAATCAAAATGTCATGGTTTTGGCATAAAAATAGAGACACAGACATATGGAACAGAATGGAAAACTGAGAGATTAAACCAGTCTCTAGTTGCCATCTGATAATTGATAAACCAAAACTTGATATAGTAGGGAATTCAAGGTGGGGAGTGGAGCAATGAGGGACTCTACCTAAGAAATGTAAACATCCTAACCTAACTCTTCGAACCCTTATATTAACCTGAAAGAATAATTTTAAAATATTTTATAATAAAAATGACAATGAAAAAAATATGTTAAAGCAATTTTCTTTGTCCATTATCAACCTATCTGCTAAGGTCATTGATGGTGCCCCAGCGATGGTAGGTAAAAGAGAGGGACTTGTGAAATTAATAGAAGACAATTGCATCCAAAACTTGCATTTGATGAAGTATCACTGGATAGTACATCAAGAAAATTTATGCAAAAAATGTTAAAAACTTGTTATGCAATACTTTTGTTAAGTATTGCAAAACCTAAGGATATGGGATTATTTGGTTTATTTTTTCCCATATAAGCCAACAAAATTAAAAGCATGAATGAAATTGTAAAAATTCTTAGAAAATTTAAAGATATTATTATTACCAAATAGAAAACCAGGACATCTAATAGATCAAAAAAAAATTTTAAAGCAAAAGGTAAAGAACATTCACACTGGGAAATAAGAAAAAAACATTATCTCTTTGCAGATAATGTCTGATGTAATACTAACGAATTAATAAAAACAATCTGTAAAACTAATGAGTGAGTTCAGGATAACCATAGGCTACAAAATAATATAGAAAAACCAACAACTATAATTTTAAAAATTATTTTTTAAAACTTATTGTCTTAATGGGTGACCTGGGACTTAAATTTAACTCCTTAACATATAAGAATCTACTCCCAATTAATACCAATTTATTATCAATAGTGTATAAAAACCTAGCTCATATAGCTCCATTGTTTCTCCACTGCTTTGTACCTCATCACACACAGTTCCTCAGCATAGATGGGATTTATTTGCTCTGGACATTTAAAGACATCTTCATCAAATCATTAAATGATCATTGAGTTTAGCAGAGACTTCAGAAGCCACAAAGGACAAAGATACCAACTTTATAGAATTAGTTTAGGAACGTCACCAAATAAAACAACAACAACAAAATAAATGGAAGAGAGAAAGTGGTTTTTAGATTTTAAAATTTGATTATTTAAAATGTCCAATATCTCTTTCTTTTTGTAATTTTTACCTCTATTGATGTTCTGTATTTGGTGAGACAGTGGTCTTGTACTTACTTTTTTCTCCATAGCCACAGTTTTCTTTCCTTGAATTTACTTCAAATAATTGATTAAAAGTCTTATTTATAAATCCTTGTCTGGGCTTGCTCAAGGGCAGTTTCCATTAACTGCTTTTTAAATTATTTTTTCCAGGATGCAGATCCTATTGTCTTATTTATTTGCATCACTTCCTGATAAATAAACTTAGAACTAAAAATTTCCCACTATGGTATCCCATTTCTTCGACACTTTGATATTAGAAGTTTACTATAGCAGCACTGAGCTTGATTACTGATGTACACTCCCGAAACACTTATTCCTTACCTAGTAAGTTAGGTATCTTAATGATACGCTTTCAAATTTATAGATTAATCTTTTAAAGGGCTGAAGTTTTTGTCATCTCAGTGGAGTTTTTCAAGTTTCTTGTACAATTGATCATGAACAATTGAAATTTAATACTTTATTTTTAAAAACAAAAGGAATATGGAAATAATTATCACAGCTAGATAGTTGGTATTCGGGTACCAATAGTCTTCTCTTGGTTTTTCTATCGTATTGCTGTATATAATCATTTAAAAGGAAGTGTGGAGGTAAATGGAACTAATCTTTGTTGTGCAGCTTACTCTTACCATCAGGTCATATTCAGTATTTTTCTTCACAGAATTGACATATGAACTAATGTATTATACTTAAATTTTATTCAGGGGTCCTCAAACTTTTTAAACAGGGGGCCAGTTCACTGTCCCTCAGACCACTGGAGGGCCGGACTGTGGCCCAGGGACCAGTCATCTGCTAAGCAGGATAGACAGTGGCGGCAAAAACACCCGGAGGGCCGGATAAATGTCCTGGGCAGGCCGCATGTGGCCCGCAGGCTGTAGTTTGAAGACGCCTGTTTCATCATCTAAGTCTGAACCAGGATGTCCAACTTTTGGCTTCCCTGAGCCCCATTGGAAGAGGAAGAGTTGTCTTGGGCCACACATGAAATATCCAAACACTAACCAAAGCTGATGAGCAAAAAAAAAAAGCACATCCATAATTTCCATTATGGAAATTTTCATAAGCAAAAAAGTCCTCCCATAATAATCCTAATTATGTAGTGGTTCATTCATAGTCTTTTGAAATCGTGGAGCAGGTCCCAAGTTTGCAATAACTAATACACAAACTGTAAATATCTAAGTAATAAATGTTTTTGATAATTTGTATTATAACAGTGAAAGCAAAGTGGGCATCATAAAACGAGTGGGCCATTTGATATTGTATTTAAGAAACTAGTGCATCAATATCTGATTTGATGGAAGTAGTTGTAATTCTTACTGAGTTCTCAAGGTGCTCATCAGATATCTTGGTTCTAATTTTACTCTCCATGTGCATCATTTCCTGCTTGGAAATGTGGGTGTTGCCAACAAGCAGTTGAATATTTGTCTCTGGGAAGATAGGACCTATAAAAGTTTGGTCAAGAGACATGGTCAAATTTTTCTTCAAAATGAATGTCAGATTCAGCTCTATGCATTCCACTTGAGAATTATGAGGTAACATCTTTATGTCAACTGAAAATGGCACCACAAATGCAGCAAAATATTAATTATTTTCCTGGAAATGTTGAAATCTGATTTCAAATTCTTACATCAAATTGAAAAGCAAGGATACATATTTTTCACTGTTCATAGGACTGTGTTTAGCGAATGTCTAGAAATGCGTAAAGTTGTTTGCCTTAGTTTGAGCTTGCCTTAATTTCAGCTTAATTTGAAATGCAGTTATGGTTTGAGGCACTGTATCTCCAGTTGGCTTTCACCTTGAACACCCAGGTTTAACTCATTTCAATGAGTGATTAAATCCACTAAAAATGCTAATCCTGTAAAACCAGTTTTCATTGTCAAGATCTGGCACATTTTTGGTTTTTGACTACCATAAATGACTTGTAACACGTTCCAAGTCATAAAATCTTTCAACGTATGACCAGAACTTAACCGTGTTAGTTCCAAACATTAAATGATGTTGCAATAGTCAGCATTAATATCTTTAAGGAATTCCTGGATTTGGTGATGATTCAGTTCCTTGGCCCTCATGAAATTCAGTCTCAATGATAGTTTTCACAATATTATCCATGTTTTTAACATTTTTTGCATAAATTGCAGAAACAGGGATCATTTCCTGTTCTGGACTAAATAATTTTAGAATGAACCATCATATTTTTAAAATAAATAATACTAGAGTCAGGAAAGAAGTAAGATACTTGCTCTAAGAAATACATGCTTATGGTAAACAAAGTGTGAAAATATTGACTAGAGCACCACACTTCTCAACGGCTCTCATCAAGACCCTCACTTCATGATACCTGCCAATGCACAGCTATTATTCCAATAATTCCAGTCCAAAATCATTGCCACTTTACAAGTCCTACTTTAAAAATAATAATCTATGATTCTATAAATGCTCTATTTTCTTTTTAAAAAAATTCATTGTATATATTTAAGGTAAACATTATATCCTTATATACATATTAATAGTGAAGTGACTACTACAATCAAGTAAATTAATGGATCCATCATTACATGTAGTTACTTTTTCTTGTGATAAGAGTACATACAATCTGCTTTCTTAGATTTCCAGTATTAATACATACATACAATATATTATTAACTATAGTCCTTATGTTGTACACTAGATCTCTTGACTTACTAAAGTAATGAGTTTCTCCATTTCCAGCATCCTACCTCATCCCTGGACACAACCTATCTATTCAGTTTCTGTGCATTAATTTGTTTTTTTAGATTCCACATGTAAGTGAGATTGTACAATATTTTTCTTTTTATGTTTGGCTTATCTCCCTAAGCATAAGGTTCATCCATGTTGTTGTAAATGGTAGGATTTTCTTCTTTTTTAAGGCTGAATAATACACTCCATTGTGTGTATGTATACACATACATGTGATCCATATATACAGACACATATGTTTGTGTGTGTATGTATATATCACAACTGTTTATGAATTCATCTGCCCCAAGATAGGCTATTATGAATGAAGCTGCAATGAATATGGAAGTGTAGATATCTTTATGAGATAGGGACAAAGAGATACTCTTTGTTTTTTCATGGTTCTCCAATCTTTTTTCTACACCATTCTTAACCAAGAGTTTTGTGCCGAAGTTAAGCAAAGATGTGGACCTGTAGCCAGTTGAAAATAGGGTTATTGCTTTTCCTTTTCTGGGCTCTAAAATGAACCGAGAGCAAGCAGAGCATCCCAAGTCACACACAGATATGTGACCTGAATTGAAGTCTTCCCAGCTGGTCTGAGGATCTGTGAGTATGGTGCTGAATGCTAACTGTTTTATGCCACTGAGTTTTACTATGGAATATACAGTAAAATTGATCACAAAGTATTAAGAAATTTTAATATCCTAGCAACAAATATCAAAAAATGTAGAAAAAGCTATATTTTAAATAGCTTAAAATAGCTCTATATGGGTAAACATCTACCTATCCTGGTGCCTAAATGTCAGTCACAGAAGCAAAATGGAGGAATGTATACATGGATAAATAGTTGGTGAGTTGATAGATATTATCAATAGATTGAAAAATAACTAGATGACAACTAGGGTGCAGAAGAAACATGTGCAAGCAATTTATAGAGAATATTAGAAATCTTTAGTACCTGTCCTCAGAATCTTGGCACCTTGTCACCATCTACATAAGCAAAATTATGCCCTCCCCCGCCACTTCTCCCCAACGTGACCCATTTCCACTTCAAAATGTACTATGAATATGTCTTTCAGATCCTGTAAGACAGGAGGGAAATCATATGAGCATCTTGGAATTGTTGATTTTGACTTCCTGGAGTTTACATACTAGAAGGTGTAGAAACTGAAAATGAATGATGCACAGTATAATTCTTAGTATTCACACACAAAATAAACATCAAGGAGTAAATCTTTGAAGAAAAAAATCCAAGTGACAAATAAGTATATGAGACAATATCTTCCTACTAGTCCATGAAGTAAAATTAATGTCATACCAGTTTGCAGGTTCAAAATATGTTTTAAAATGTCTATTAGTACCAATGACAAGTATTATAATTTTACCAGGCTGTTGGGAGCATACTTTTTTATCCCTTTGTGGGATGAATGTTGGCAATATATTTAAAGATGGAGATATACACTCTATGATTCACCAATTTGATCATATGTATAAACTCTGCAATAACATTTCACATATGTAGAATGGGACTTGAATATTAAGTACACAGGAGCATTATTTTTGAACACAAAACCAGTGAAACCAGATAAAATGTCCAACATGAAAATATGTAAATATATATGTAATATGTCCATGCCATGAAGTACCATGAAGCAGTGAAAATAGAGATAGAATATGGAAATATGGAAGAACATAAGACTAAGAAAATAAAACTCAGGTTACTGTGCATCAAAGTTCTATTTATTAACACTTATGCCATTCAAAATAATCACATATACTGTATTGACAAAGTGATGGATATACATATTAAAATATTAAATAAAGTACAAATATGACAGTCCCCTTTCAATTAAGTAATTATTTTTTTTTTCTTAGGAAAGTATTTGATGTGATCATGAGGGGGTATCAGAGAGATTCAAGCATATCATTAACGTTTTATATCTTATGGCAGATGTTGGATACAAAAGTACTCATATTGTTTTTTCTTGATTTACTGAACTACTTCACAAGATATTAGCAAAAAGACATATAATGTATTTTACCTGTTAATATTTTATACAGAATTTACATCGAACTGTTCTAGTAGTTTGCCAAAGAATTTTGATTACTTTAATGTGGATCATCTTATGTAAATTATGGTATTTCTTTTTTTCTCTTTATATTTTGAACACTTTAAGCCTCTGATTTAATTTTTTAGCTTATCAGATGGCCAGTGATATGAAACAGGTCTATCTTGTTTCTGACTTTAACAAGAATGTTTCTGTTGTCCCTGACATTGGCCAGGAGATATATTTACAATTATATATAAAAATATTTATCATGTAGTATTGAATTAAACACACAGATTGATGCATTCATATATAATTATATGACACACAAATATATGTTAAGGCTATCATGAGATTATCAACCTCTTACGTTATTAACAACTCAGTGTTTATTATTTAAACATTTTGTGATGTTGAAACATCTTTTCTTGTATATGGATTTTTTTCCCATTTCTGTATTTGATTTACCATTGGATTATTTTATAGGTGAGATGAATCCATATTTTTTCAGATTTTACATTTTCAAATTAGGCATCCAGTTTATATCAATCTCGTGAATGTTTGAATTAGAATGCTATTTCATCATTCTCTTCAAATTTGTATATAAGGCAGGGTTTTCTGAACATAATGCAGGGTTTTCTAAATATTTGTTGACTCTTGTGCATAAAGCCATCTAGTGGCCTTTTGGAAGGGATCATTCTGATACAAATTTGATGTCATTTTTTTTTTCATTTAGCATTTTTATTTTTTCTTGAGTTTAGTAATATAGATCTTCAAAATATATTGGCATATTTTATTTTATTATTCTCCTGTCATCTTTAAAATCCTTAAATTATTCCTTGAGTTTGTTCAAATAATTTATCTGTGATATTTTTCTATTTTTTGTAATTAGTGCTGAAAGATTGTGATTAGTTGGATATAAGAAGGAAAGAACATGAACAAACTTTAAAAAACAAGCTTTATTTACACTTTCTATTCTTTATCCCTTTTCCTAATTTATTAATTTTGTATTTATTTTTACATTCTTTCCATGACTTTTACTTTTGTTGTATTACTTTCATATAATTGTTTTATTAATATATGCATTTAATGTATGAACTTCTTTCTAAATACCATTTTTACTGAAACCTGTGACAATTCTTAATTATGCGATTGTATGTAATCATATAATATACTTTAAATTATAAGGAAATTATAAAAACATGTTTTATTGTATGCCTCATAAATATGCATACATAGTTTATTTTAGATATAAAATGTATTATATTATTGGATGAATTGTGTGCTATTGCATTTCATTCAGTGCATTGGGTTTTATGAGGTCAATTGTTAGATAATTGTTCCACTGTGACATTGTAGCTGGATGATTTTATTTTCTTAATTCCATTTGAGTACAAACTAAATATAAAAGGGCATATATTCTCTATTTGAGGTTTGCTTATGTATAAATGCACATATGCATTGTAAATGTATACAAGCATATACAGTATGTATAAATACATACATACACATGAGTGTGTACATTTTCATGTGTAATTATTATTTAAATGGTTAGTTTTTTTTTGTAACAGTTGATGTATTATTGATATGCAGAAAGATGTCCATATTTAACATATATATCTTGATGAGTTTGGGAATATGTGTATAACCAAAGAAACATCACCAGGCCACAAAAATTTCCATCACCTACCAAAGTTTCTTCTGGACTTCTTTATTATTTATTTGTTTGCTTGTTTGTTCTATAAGAACCTCTAACATAACTTTCTCAGCAATTTGAAGTGCACACTATTCTTAGCCATAAGCACTATGCTGTATAGATCCCCCAACTTCTTCTAGAATATGTGAAACTTTATACTCTTTAACCATTACCTCCTCATTTCTTCCTTCTTCCAACCCTGCAAACACCATTGTATTCTCTGTTTGTATGAGTTTGACATATTTAGATTACACATCTAAGTGAGGTTGAATAGCATTTGTCTGTATGTATTTGGCTTATTTCACTTAATGTAATGCCCTGGGTTCATCCATATTGTTCCAAATGACAGAATTGCCTTCTTTTCTAAAGCTGAATAATATTCCGTTTTATGTCTATAACAAATTTTCTTTATCCATTCATCTATAGATAGGCATTTAGGATGGTTACATATCTTGGCTATTATAAATAGTGCTCCAACAGACATGGGTATCCAGCTATCGTTTTGAGATACCGATTTCATTTCCTTTGGATATATAACCACCAATGAGATTGCTGGGTCACATGGTAGCTATATTTTTAGATTTTTGAGGACTTTACATACTGCTTACCATAATGGCTATACCAATTTACATTCCCACCAACAGTGAGCAAGGGCTATTTTTCCTCCAACATTTCCTTCCAACATGTTCACCAACATTTACCTTTTGTTTTCAATAATAACCATCCTAGAAGACATGAGATAATGTCTCATTGTGGTTTTCATTTGCATTTTACAGATGATTAGTGGTGATGAACACTTTATCATATACCTCCTGGCTATTTTATGTCTTTTATACTTTTTTTTTTTTTGCAGGTTTTTTTGGCCGGGGCTGGGTTTGAACTGCCCACCCTTGGCATATGGGGCCAGCACCCGACTCCTTGAGCCACAGGCACTGCCCTATTTTATGTCTTTTTTGAAGAAATTTCTATTTATACCCTTTGCCCAATTTTACATCAGATCATTTCTTTGGTAAATAATTTTGTTATTTAGTTGTATGAATTTCTTGTATATTTTGTATATTAATCCTTCATTAGATTTAAAGTTTGTAAATATTTTCTCCCATTTCATAGGTTGACTTCTCATTTTGTTCATTGTTTCCCAAAGGCTTTTGGATTTGATATAGTCCTGCTTGAATATTTTTGCTTTTCTTGTCAGATGCAAAAAATTCATTGCCAAGGCCAATGTCAAGTACCTCATACCCTGTGTTTTCTTCTAGCAGTTTTATAATTTCAGGTTTTATAAATTCCTTAACTCATAGTAATGTAATTTTGTATATGGCACAGTAAGAGTCCGGTTCTTTTCCATGTGGATATCAATTTTTCTAACACCATTTATTGAATAGACTATTACTATTATTACTGATGCATTTGTTGAAAATTAGTTTATATATGTGAATTTATTTCTAGGCTTTTTCTTCTGTTCCATTGGTTTTTGGATTCATTTTATACTAGTACCTTTTTTTTTTTTGCAGTTTTTGGCTAGGGCCGGGTTTGAACTCGCCACCTCTGGTATATAGGGCTGGCGCTGTAGTCCTTGAGCCAAAGGCACCACTCATACTAGTATCATATTTTTGAACACTACAACTTTTTAGTTTAATTTAAAATCAGGAAGTGTGATGCTATTGGCTTTGTTCTTGTTCAAGATTACTTTAACCATTTGGGATTATTTGTAGTTTTATACAAACTCTTTTTTTTCTATTTTTGTGAAAAATGCCATTGGAATTTTGATAAAAATTGCACCACATTTGTAGAATTCTTTGAGTATTAGGAACATTTCAATAATATTAATTTTTCAATCTCTGAACACAGGATATTTTCCCATTTATTTATGAGTACTTATTTTCTTTCATCAATGTTTTTATGGTTTTAGTATATAAATCTGACACCTTGTCAGATCAATTTGTTCCTAAGTGTTTAATTATCTTTTATCCTTTTATAAATGTGATTATTTTCTCAATTTCTTTTTTGGACGGTTCATTATTAGTGTATTGAAAAATGATCTGGGGGGCGGAGCCAAGATGGCGAACTGCAGCCAGCTTTTTACAGAAGCTCCCGTCCAGAAGGAGGCTGAAAGGACAGAACCTTAGCAAAGTAGCTGATGGTTTGGAGCAGAGACAAGAGAGAAGATTGAAGAGTGCACTTCAACCTTCCTGAGGCGAGCTGCGACCC
>NW_003852403.1:4773667-4779087 GCF_000181295.1 Otolemur garnettii | reverse complement strand
TTTTTTTTTTTGGTGGAACAATCTTATTTCTCTCCTTCCTATTTGGATTTTTTTTTTTTCTTTTCTAATTGCTCTGGCTAGGACTTCTGGTATTATTTTGACTAGAAAGAGCAAGTGTGGGCATCTTTGTTTCATTCCTAATCTTAGATGGGAATCTTTCAAATTTTTACCACTGACAATGATGTTAGTTTTGAACTTGTCATGTACGGTTTTTATTTTGTTGTCACATATTCCCTCTATCCCTAATTTGTTGAGAGTTTTTTTATTGTTTGTTTTCACATTCCCCTCTATACCTAATTTGTTGAGGATTTTTTTTTTACAGTTAAAGGATGCTGAATTTTTCAGATTTTTTGCGTTTATTTAATAACATGGTTTTTATTGTCCTTTTAGTTATTTTTTACTGTCATTACAAAAATATTGCTCATCTGATTTAAAATTTTTGTATTCATTACTCTTCTAATAACCCATCCCTTTTTAACTTCATGCACTTTATTCTTATGATTCTTATACTGAAGGTCTATCAATGTTAAAATTTGTTTTCTGAAAATATTTTATTTTGCTTTGTCTTTACGGATAGTTTAACTGTGTATATAATTTTAGGTTGATAATAACTTTCCTTCTGTGTTATTTAGCTATTAATACACTACCATTTTAGACAACAGAAAAGTCTGTTATCAGTTAATTACAAAGACTTTGTCATGAATTTGCCTAATTTATGATTTCTTTAATATATGCTGCTTTTAATATAGTTTTCCTGAAATCTGGGTAGGTGTGAATATACTATTTTTTTTTAAAAAAAATTCCCTTAAAGAAGAGCTCTTATAATCAGAAAGTGTGACTTTTTTATTTTTAAGAACTTTTAGTTTATTCTTCAAATAGTATCTTTCAATTATTCTATTATATTTTCGTGTATTAATAAATGTTTGATACTACTCTTTTTTTCTTTTTTTTTTGGCTGGGGCTGGGTTTGAACTTGCCACCTCCGGCATATGGGGCTGGCGTCCTACCCTTATGAGCCATAAGCACCGCCCTGATACTACTCCTTTAGTACTATTAGTAAATGTTTCATTGAGTTTTTTAATCTGTCTTCTTTATTTCTTAATGACCCGTTTATAATTTATCTTATTGTCTCTGTCTGTGTTGCATTCTGGCAGCACAGTTTGTGTGTTAAAAATAAAACTGCCTATGTGTGAAGCAAGAAAAACAAAAACAAATTCCATGTTCCCATAGAAATGATTATATCTGATTTCTCCATTTTCTTCTTTTCCCTGAAGTTATTGCTAGTAGAATAAAAGAAAAGAAAATATGACAATACCCACTATCTAGGCAAACAGTTGGATTTAAAATTTGCTTTGAGCATCTGGTTATATCTTGAACTAGAAGGCAATGCTCACCTTTGGATGAACTGGGGAGCATAGAGGAGTCTTCAAACCCTTCAGTTAGCAATAAATGCTTCAGAGCAACAAGAGGTAGTGTTATAAACCATATGGATACGTAAGTTCATTTCAAGTCAACATAAAATGCATTGTTTCTTAAAAAATAAGGATGCTTAATAATTATTGCTCATGATGTACATTGGAAGATATATTTACATGCATTGTTCTCCCTACTCCTCATAACCATAGTAAATGTAATGGTGCTCATTTAATAGTTTTGATAATTGACACTCAAGGCTAAAAAGTTCCCCCTCCAAAATAAGAGTAAAAATAAATAGATTTAAGCCCAATTTTTTCTAACTTAAACAATGATCAAGCAAAACCACAAAGTTATCTGAGGCTCTTGACAAAGACTAATTAATTGCATTAATGATAATGTGGATATTCTTACAATAAAACTTCACCGAGAAAGAATTATACCCAGTGAAAGTCAACACATAACTAGAAGTCCAGACCCATACATCCTTGGCCTGAAATCTAAAAGACACTTTCTAAGTCCTACTTCAATTGAGAACAGTTGGGGCTATAGAGCATTCTCTAAGGCCCTGTATTATCTGGGCAGATATGGCATTTCTAGCTTTGAAATACAAACTTGCCCAGAGTAGGCATATGCCAGAAAAGTGAAAGGGGAAGAGGAGAGCCTGCTTCCTCCTTGATTGCACAGTAAAAATAAATAAACAAGACTTTGACTGACCTTAGCCCAGAAATGGTTACCAATACTCAATCTAATTATATTCTTCTCCTAATCGAAGGGGATATTTGCGAGCCTCATCTATAGGCAGATATTTTCTCACCTTGGAGTCCAAATAGATAATAGAAAGTGGAGGAGAAAAAAAATCCCTTTTCCAGCAGTAGGCTTGAACAAGAGCTGACTGTATGCACACATCTTATCAGGCATTTTCAGCAAATATTCTCTTTCTTCTTACAGAATACTTTTGGGTGACTTTAAATTACATATATGATAAGGATGAGAATTTAAAGGTTCAAATCTTTAGAAAATGTCCAAAGTTCATAGCCATTAAGCTGAATAGATAAGTTTAGAAAGCTAGTTTATCTGCCTTCCAAGCCAGTATAATTCCTCCTATCCTTCTCTCCATCCTAAGAGAGGAAAATGTCCTGAACTCAGTCTGAAGGCAGGAATAGGTAAAAAGAAAAAAAGAAGCTTATGAATATGGTCCATTACAGGTCTGTGTTAACATCCCAGTAGAGCCAATAGGCATAGATTGTTCTGAGCAAGCCATTTTGATAGACAAAGTTAGTATGAATAGATTAAAGGTTAAGAGAAGAATTAGGTTGAGAAAAGAGAGATAACTTTTTTTCTTATTTCAGTTGTAAAGGTAATTATCTTTGATTTCAGAGAAACATCTGCTGGAAAGATACTATTTGAAAAAAGCTATATTGGGGCTGAGAGCACAACTGTAAAATGAATAAACATAATAACCACTCTTCATGGGGACTCAATTTTGACAGGAAAGTTAAGCATTGAACAAATAATCATGCAGCAATAAATTAGACAAAGAAAAATAGAAGGTGCTATGAAAATAAATGGCAAGGAAAGTTAATCCATTCTTGGGTATCAGTACAAGCTTTCCAGAGCAAATGATGCTTGACCTCTCAAATTAAAAATTAAATAAGTATTAGATAAAAGTAAAACTTGGAAAGAGTGCTTCTAGATCAAGGGAGAGTGAAATAATTTAAGAGTGTAAACCAGACATGGAGGGCCTGGCTGGGGTGTTTGACTATAGATTTTAAACAGTATTCATGTCCTATTTCCATCACTGCATCATTGTAGTTGGAGAGAAGGGTGGTTGTGATTTTCCTCAAGTATTGTAATTCTATACTCTAAGGAAACAGTGAAATAAAGGAGTTCAGAGATTTCAAAGAAAGAGTTGAAACAATTAACCAAGGAATCTAATTACTAGGGGAAAGGAATTGATGACCACATGGTTATTAGAAACAATACAATGGAGTCGATGAACAGGTGATACCAAAAAAGGTGGAAACAGATGTATGGGCAGTGTAATCCAAACGGTATGTGGAAACATAGGAAGTTGTAATGAGTGAGTATTATTTAAATATAGACTTTCCAAGGTAGAAATATTTCAGTAGATGCCCATCTGGGATGTGTGCAGAGGATTGAGTGGTAGGAGTGGAGTGATTTAAAACTTAGTGGGAATAAAGTAGTCTGAAATAAAAATAAAAATGAAGTTTAGATGAGAAAGACTGAGAGTTTGGTCAACTTATTTGGTTTTCCAGAATGAAGATGACCTCACAGAAGGATTCAGGGAGAAAGTATGACATAAACAGGAAGCTAGCACACAACATTAATATATTCCAGAGAAATGAGGCTGAAGCATAGTATCATTATACAGAATTAATCCCAGAACAATGCAAAGATATTTTTTTCAAAGAAAGGTAATTATTTCCTTAAAACAATAGCTACTGTTCTCTGTAATGTATTGTATGTCTAGGGAAGAAAAATATAATTAAGGAAAAATGAAAAGAATATTTACTTTTTAATAGAAATCACAAGGAAAATAAATACAATATTGATTTTATATAACATAAGTACAATGGTATGACTTGTTAAGTTGGACATAAAAGAAATAATTTTCTAATGGTAACATCAGACAAAATAACAAGGAATGGAAATATAAATCCCTCAAGCTTGTTTTATAGGACATGAGAAAATGCACAAGATATACTCAAGGGGATTGGGAAAAAATGTTTTCTTCAGGAGAAACAAGCAAGTGACAAAGGGACCAATCAGTGATTAGGGTGAGAACACTCACTAGTGTGATAACCATGAAAGAGAAACTCTTAAGCACAAGTGTTCATGAAGGAGTCAATTAATGGAGTGCTTTGTTAATATAGTGTAGAAACGTGCATTGGACATAAATCATGAAACCCAAGTATAAACAGCTTATCAGATTTAGCTGGCAGGCAGGGTTCACAACAATAAATGAGTAATCAATATGAACTAACAATTCGGCTATATTCTGCCAAATATTCCTAGAAGTTGAAATGAAAGGGGTTTTTTCATGAGGGCTTTTGGGGTGAGAAAGAGCATAGGATTATATAAAAATCTGGGTAACAGGTACAGGTGGTTGCATCATCTACTGCCTTTCAATCTGATAGATTGGTACAGAGAGTGGAAGTGGTTAGTTGGGTTCACGTAACCATTGTTCATTATTGAATACCTATTTTAAGCGAGGCCCTGTGTAAACAATGAAAATGCAACTGTCAACAAAACCAATAGAAGATCATTACCCTTTCAACCTAGAGAAGAAAGAGTCAAAATATATTATCAAGATGGAAATATGTCCTATGAAGAGAAAGATAAAACAGTAACAAGGATAGATATCGAAAGGTAGGTAGAAGGTATCTTATGATGTGGCTATAGGAGGCACTCCACCCCTTCCTGGTTACCACCATGTGTGTGTCCATAAAGTGACAACTGAACCCAGAGAAACTTAAAGCAGTGAGAAGTACATCACAATAATATCTAAAAGAGTGGTCCCAGTGGGGAAATTATCGAGTGAAAATTTCTAGAAGGTAAAGATGCTTGGAATGTTCAAGAAACAGAGTCCAAGGTAGCTAGCTGAAGCAGAGTGCACGAAAGAGGGAGTGGGAAGAGTTTTAGGCATAAAAGTATGAGAGTAGGGCTAAATAGTAAGGGAATGTTAGGTCAAAATTAGGATTTCAGGTTTTACTCAAAGACTGGAAATGGTTGGAGTGTTTTTATCAGATGAACAATATTTTTTCATTTGAAAGGAAGGCTCTGACTCAGGTGATATTGGGATCTTAGGGAGCAAAGTTGGAAGCAGGGAAAATAAAAACAATAATAATCTAGGGAATAAATAATGAATGGGGCATAGACTAAGGTGGAATGGTGAAGGTAGTTAGAAGTGGCAAGAGCTGGCTTGGCGCCTGTGGCTCAAGCGGCTAAGGCGCCAGCCACATACACCTAAGGTGGCAGGTTCG
>NW_003852403.1:4770706-4773159 GCF_000181295.1 Otolemur garnettii | reverse complement strand
TGAAACATTGTTGATGAATTGGAAAAGTTGGATGTACTAGAAAATTGTATTAATTTTAGCTTTACTCCAATTAAGAACAAAACTTGTTAATGTAAAGGTGAAGTGATCCCTAAACATGAGTTATATGTCAACTAAAAGAAATGTGTTTTTACATGGCGTTCTAAAGCTAAAGGGAAGAAAAATAATTATATAGAACATCATTATTTTAATCATGTGATTTCATTCTAAAGAATATCTATTAACTGCCTTCTATGACATGTCAAAAATTAGCATTCTTATCTTCCCTTTCACCTTTCTATAACATCATTCAAAACATTTAGTAAATCATTATTCTTTCAATTTCAAAATTTATAACCAAATATTCTGTTTTGCATACATAATTTCTTGGTTTTGTAACCTTGTTTTTGTACTGACATAACTAAATGTTAACTTCCTATTGATATACCATGACTTTTCAATTTTAATTTTTTAAAAAAGTCCTCCTACTTTTTCCTCATGCAACAGACATATATGAACTTATCTATAATGTATTTCAATGTTTGAGAACTTGGCTCAATTGCTAACAAGTCTGAAAAAGACAACTTTGGTGGAAACTTATCTTCTTTATCTTTATATTTTGTGTACATGGGAACATTTTACTGTTGTTGTCTACTGGGACTGAATGTTTCTGTAGAAAACTCAAATGTCAGCTTGACTCATTTTCCCAGTAATACCTATTTCCCCCATTATTTGCATATCATTTTAATACTTGCAATACTATAACTTATGTAGTATATTTTCTCCTATCTACAATTCTTAGTCATATGTTCTGATATGGAAAAATAATATTCTTGAATTATGGAATTAACTCTTTTCTTTTCAGGACTGTTCTTTCTATTCCATAATTTTTATATCTTCTCTTTTATTTTTCTTTTACATTTTGAGTTGTTTATTTGTTTCAAATTTAGGGTTAATTTAAAATTTGATAGTCCTGCT
This sequence comes from Otolemur garnettii, assembly GCF_000181295.1. NCBI lineage: Eukaryota > Metazoa > Chordata > Mammalia > Primates > Galagidae > Otolemur > Otolemur garnettii. The sequence goes on along the minus strand of NW_003852403.1, from coordinate 4,772,184 downwards.
CTCCATGTCTCTTCTGCTATCTCTTTACTGATTTCAAGTTATTTTCCTCTGCATTCATTATGAAAATCGCAGTCATTTATTATTGTAATTTGACTTTCAATCAAATCTCTTCTGAATTATATATCTTTTTTTTTTTTTTTTGCAGTTTTTTTTTGGCTAGTGCTGGGTTTGAACCTGCCACCTCGAGTGTATGGGGTCGACACCTTACTCTTTTGAGCCACAGGTGCTACCCACTATCTTTTTTTTTTTTTTTTTTTTTTTTTTTTTACTTTTACCAGTTAAGTATTTCTTTCTTCTGTCTTTTAGAATAATAGTATCTCTTTGCAAAATAATCTTTTTGCTTTGGCTGCTGTTTATAGGGCTTCTTCACCCTGTTTCTTTTTCACATGTTAGTGAAATCTGAACCTCACTGAGGGAGGCCTTCCCCATCCTAGTTAGGGCCAGTTCCACCACAGCCCCTCTTCACAAATTATCCATTTATTTTTATAATTCTGCTCAGTACCTGAACTATCATTAAACATTGAGTTAATTAGTATACTTACTATCTTTGCCCTCTTTCTCATCTGTGGCAACTTGACTATTTGAACTTAAATCCCCTAATGGAGTAACTAATGACCATGAACAAAATAGGTGCTCAATGATTTTGGTGTTGTAGAATTGTTAAAATCTTTTGAAATCTTACAAAACAGAAGAGACACCTGGGAACTGAACATTATATTCAAAATTTTATTTTTTCATCCAATTCTTCAATCACTACATTTACCTTATGTGTCAAGTATCAGTCTGAACCTCTGATAACATACAGGCTAAAATATTTCTTCAAATTCACACAGTGAGTAAGTTATCATAATGGTGATTCAAAATAAGACCTTTATAATTCAAAAATCTTTTTTGGTATCCATATACTACTAAGCTATTAATATTGATAGGAAGAAATCAATAAAATAAAAATTTCAGATGACTTTTGGATTGTGTATATTAAGCCAGTTTGTTATATTTGACCTATAAAAAGGTACCATCCAGCATCTCTGTCAAATTGGTAAAAAAAAGAAAAAAATATATATATGTATAGTATCCTGTGTATTTTTATAATTAGATAATGTGATAAATAAAGCAAAAATTAAAAATTAAAAGCTGCTTTCTATAACTAATTATGTAGTATTATTATAAGAAAATGGCAAATTCAAACTTAAGACATGAAACCATAAAAATACTTGAAGAAAGTACAGGGAAAACACTTGAAGAAGTCGGCCTGGGCAAATTTTTTATGAGACGGACCCCATGGGCAATTGAAGCAACATCAAAAATACACTATTGGGACCTGATTAAACTAAAGAGCTTCTGCACAGCCAAGAACACAGTAAGTAGTGCATGCAGACAGCCCTCAGAGTGGGAGAAAATATTTGCAGGTTATGTCTCTGACAAAGGTTTAATAACCAGAATCCATAGACAACTCAAACTTATTAACAAAAAAAAAA
>NW_003852403.1:4746246-4770128 GCF_000181295.1 Otolemur garnettii | reverse complement strand
TTATGAAACTAATTTATAGCTCTCAAATGAAAGATACAACTTAATTCTAGCCCAAGAATATGGGGAGGGGGTGGGGAAGGGGAAGGGAGAAGGGTGGCTGGGTGGTGGGAAGGTGGCCGGAAAGATCACCTATATATCTGTCTAACAAGGGTACAAGTGAACTTTTCTAGAACTAGAATATAAATGTTTTGACACAATGACTAAGCAAATGACATGAAATCTATGTGAACCAGCTTGATGAAAGTATTTCAAATTGTATATGAAAGCACTACACTGTACCCCATGTTTGCAATAATGTATACAGCTATCATTTAATGAAAAAAAATAGAATTAAAAAAAAAAAGAAAATGGCAAATTCATAGTAAGATAACATAGATGCATGTATACTTAAATAATATTAAAATAATACTGCAAAATATTTTTAGACTTAAAAATCTAGTGAGAGATAAGATATTCCTGAGTGTGACTAATCGACCATTGTTAAAATATTACATCTTCACCAAATTTCATAACTTTAATATATTTCAAAGTACCAAATGACTTATGTCAAGTCATCAATAACTATAAATTTTGCCTGTGTTAATAAAGATGAATTCTAAAACTTACAAAAATCCTTCACAACGTTCTCAAAGGTAATAGAAAATGAAATGTTTTTAATATAAAATATGATATCCAGAGAATTAGAAGAAAAATAACTGAATATTTCTTTCCTTTCTCTTTCCAGACAGCCTTGTAAGTATAAGTCTTAGGGTGAAACAAAAGAGTAAAAATATTTATTTTTGCTGTAGGAAAATTAATTTTTATGCTTGAAATAACTGTAAGTAAAATGTCAAATCAGGGAAATATTTATAAAATACATGTACTAATATATGGGAAAACTTCATAAATCAAATAGAAAATATGATCATCTTAAAAGCTTTTTGAAGAGATGGTATTTAAAAAAATTTATACAGAAAGAAAGAAATTTTTTAATTTACATATGAAAGCCATTAAAATTCAATGATAATGAGATAAATAAGAACTAAGGTAACATTTTTTAAAATTAGTACATAGTGACAATACTTAGTGTTGTCTGGATGTGAATCAACTAGCAAGAATATACACTGACAGTTGGAGTGTAAACTGGGAAATGTTTCATTGAATAAATTAAGGAATATGTATTAAAAATTCATTATTTTTTTTTTTTTTTTTTTTTTTGAGACAGAGCCTCAAGCTATCCCCCTGGGTAGAGTGCCATGGCATTACAGCTCACAGCAACCTCCAACTCCTGGGCTCAAGCGAGTCTCCTGCCTCCGCCTCCCAAGGAGCTGGGACCACAGGCGCCCGCCACAACGCCCGGCTGTTTTTTGGTTGCAGCCGTCATTGCTGTTTGGCGGGTCCGGGCTGGGGATTCGAACCCGCCACCTTAGGTGTACATGGCTGGCGCCTTAGCCGGTTGAAAAATTCATTATTTAAACAGTTTTATCAGCTCGGAGCCTATAGCTCAGTGGCTAGGGCACCAGTCACATACACCAGAGCTGGAGGGTTCAAACCCAGCCAGGGCCTGCCAAACAACAATGACAATTATAACCAAAAAATAGTTGGGCATTATGGCGGGTACCTGTAGTCCCAGCTACTTGGGAGGCTGAGGCAAGAGAATCACTTATGCCCAAGAGTTTGAGGTTGACGTGAACTGTGATGGCACAGCACTCTACTGAGGGCAACATAGAAGTGAAAAAAAAAAAAAAACAAATGAACAAACAAACAAAAAAAAGCAGTATTGTCCTCTCATTTATGCTAGGAGTTTTTCTCAACCAGCAACTAGAAAAATGCCAAAGAAATGTGTACACTGATGTATGTGTGTATGTGTGTGTGCTGGCGCGCACAAAACATGGTCACTACAATGTTTTACTAATGCCAAAACAATTTGTGAACTCTTAGGGTTTGTTTAATTAGAATATACTCTATTAATGGAATTTTAGAGTATTATTTTATACATTGATTTAAGGAAATATAAAGGACTCCATTCTATGATGTTATTTAAAAAGCATGTCACAAAATTCCTAAATTCTTAATATTTCTGTCTGAATTGTGATATTAGCATTTTGGTTATATGTAGTTTTAAATTTTTTCTAGAATGGCTATTTTCTTTTTAATAAAAAAAGGAAAAAAAGAAAAGATGCGTACCTGTTAAATTTTCTTTCCCCCAGCTAAACCTCAGGCTTTTAAATAGAGCTCAGAAATATATTGGGTTGGATTTATCTTTACTTTTCATTAATTACTTTTACATATGTACTTTTCTTTTTCTTTTTCAATTTTTAACCTGAGTAAGACATATGTCCCCACATCTGTCATTAGGATACATGACTCAGTTTCTATGCTTTCTCACCATTTATTAAATAATAGCAATAATTATGTGATATCCTAACTCGATCTATTTTGAGCAAGTGAACCAGACTTACTCCATTTTGTTAAGCTTGCCAAAACCTCCTCCCTGCCTTTGTAACCCAAATAACCTTTTGAGCAAGTAGCGACCCTACAGATACAGGAATGAAATTTAGCTGAGAGCTGCAGAATTCTGTGACAACTGAAAAAATCCTGCAGAAACCACAATACTGTCACAAGTCTGTGGATCTGTCTGTGAGCAGTTTTTAGATATGTAAAACCCTGACTCCCTCCCTATAGTTATAACCTGGGAGATGGTGGCTTCTATACAAGTCTACTTATGCTAGGGCTTCCCATCCCCTGCTTGAAGGGCCATACAAAAACATTGCACCTCTGCTCCAAGGTAGTCAAGAGACTTTATGGCATGAGACTACTCTTGCCTGGCGGGTCTAATGAAGAACCCTTGCTTAATTTGAACTCAGATGCTGGCATTTCTCTATAATTCCATTCGCAGTTACAACAATTGGGGCCATGAGGCTCTTTATATGTGTATACATTTATAAGTTTATTTGTGTATTTCCTTTTATAGGTTGTATTTTCAATATATTTATGGGGGAGGGTTTGCGTTTAGCAAAGTAAATTTTTACTAGCGTATTTGTGTTGAAGGATGCAGATGAAATTAGTTTAAAGCGTTCTGCAGTGCTTTTCCTTAAGCAGCTGTTTTCTGCATTCTTCAGTCTCCATTAATAACCCTCTCTGTTTCTTCAGATGCAAGGCGTTTTTCTTTTGTGGCTTAAAAACAATTTCCAAATGCACACTCACATTATGCTACAAAAGCATTCTATAATGAATAGACCATCCTTTACAAGGTTTAGCGTTTCCTTCTGTTGTGTATTTACAATGGCTACAGTGATTTACAAAGATTCCTCAAAGACATCTGTGAAAAACTGCTTTGTTAATGTATATCCACGTTGCAAGCAATTTCCTCTCTATCATGCCAGCATTGTTGGAAACATGTGTTAGAGGTTGGCTCTCCGGTCATCGCTCATTCAATTGGACTGTGGAGAGGAGAAAGAAAGGCAAGACAATAATGTCCATGATATAAGAGGGGCTGTTGTTAGCCTGTGTATAAAGTTAGCTTAAAGGATTTTTTTAAAGTTTAGGGAAAAAACTGCCCAACTGTTTTCCAGAGTGACTGTGTCATTTCACATTCACATCTGCAGTGCATGAGTGATCAGTCGCTTTGCGTTCTCTTCAACGTTCAGGGTTCACTGGGTTTTTTTATTTTTGACATTTTATTGGTATGTCATTTTACAGGTTCTTACAAAACTAAGTATCACCCTGTATCCAGTGATTGCATTTTAGGCATTTATCTTGGAGAAGTGGAAATACATGTTCACATAAAAATCTGTATGTGAATGTCCACAGCAGCGTAGTAAAAGCCAAAACCCAGAAGCAACCCAGATGCTCTTTAGCAGGTAAATGATTAAACAAATTGTGATACAGCCACCCTGTGAAGTAGCACTCGGCAATAAAAAGGAATGAAATTATTGATGTATGCAACCACGTGGATGAATCTAAAGGGAAAGAGACAGAGTTAAAATCAGCTATTCCTAAGAAGTAATAGGATTCCTATTGATTTCATAAATAAAGGACATGTTAGCAGTTGCTATAGTAAAAAGAGTAGATGGGGATGGGAGGAAAGTGAGTGTGGTTAAAAAAGTCAACAGATGGAGTCCTTGTACTGACAGAAATACCAGTCTGACAATTACGTTTGTGAACTCATCCTAGAAAAAGTGCTACATACGTCATTGCTGAATATCATTAGCGTCACCTTTGAAGTCCTCCCCTTGGGAAGCTGTGCACCAATGCCAGTGCCTGGTCTACCCTTCAAAGCACTTTTTCTAGGATGAGTTTGCAAATTTAACTGTCGGAACTCACATGACAATGGCTCTAATGGCCATCCTGAAAAAGAGTTCCAGAATTGCTTTGAAGGGTAGACTAGCCACTGGTGTCAGTGCATGCCTTCCCAAGAGGAGGACTTCAAGTGACAGGAGTGATATTCAGCAATGAGGTATGTAGCACTTTTTCTAAGATGAGTTTACAACTTAATTGTCCCACTCATATGTCTGTCAACATAAGGACTCCTCATGTTGACATTTTTTTTTTTGCAATTTTTTTTGGCCGGGGCCAGGTTTGAACTTGCCACTTCTGGTATAAGGGGCCAGCGCCCTACTCCTTTGAGCCACAGTAACTGTCCTCATGTTAACTTTTTTTTTTTAAATTAAATCATAGCTGTGTACATTAATGCAATCATAGGGTACAGGTGGTGTTTTCATATACAATTTGAAATGTTTTCATCAAACTGGTTAACTTAGCCTTCATGTCATTTTCTTAGTTATTGAGTTAAGACGTTTATATTCTACTTTTAGAAAGATTCACTTGTACCCTTGTGAGATAAACCATAGAGGTGATTTCTTCAATCACCCTCCCTCCACCATCCACCTCTCTCCCCTTCCCTCCCCCCCCCCATATTCTTAGGCTATAATTAGGTTATAGCTTTCATATGAAAGCTATAAATTAGTGCAGCCCAATTCATAATTGCTAGGTCATGGAAGAAGCCCAAGTGCCATCGATCCATGAATGGATCAATAAATTGTGGTATATGTACACCATGGAATACTATGCAGCCATGTTGACTTTTTTAACCTTCGAAGATGACCCTAGTGATATTCAGCACTAAGCTGTGTTTCGGTGCTAGTTTCATCCTAGCACTTTTTCTAGGAAGAGTTCAAACTGAAATTGTCTGACTGTGGGTCTTGTTGAACACATATATTTACAGGTGACAAAATTCCATAGGACTGAACACTATGGCGGATAGAAACAAATAGTAAAACTGGGAAAATCTGAACAAGACCTGAGAAGTGTGTCAATGTCCATCTCCTGGTTGTAGTATGTGAACTGTGCTATTCTATGGTTTTGCAAGATATTATCATTAGGGGAAAGTGGATAAAGTGTGTACATAAAACTTTTCTGTATTGTGTCTTAAAACTGCATGCGACTCTGAAATAAATAAACATGAAGAGTTTAATTTTACAAACAAGTTTAAAAGAGAGAGACCACTTAATCATAATAAAAAGCTTTGAAGAGATAGTACATATGTTGTCAGATGTCCTGTACATAGTGAACCCTGTATCTTCTGGGGCTCTTTCATGATTTTGTACATCATCTTTATCAGAATGGTCATTTTAAACCCTTAATGAAGTCGAAGTTTAACTAAAGACCCAGGCTCTGCTCAGATTACCACTTTCCTTATTTAGCTGTATTTGTGTTTGCTGTTCAGTTTTATATTAATTACTTTATTAGACAGAATCTAATTAGAGAAATTAATAAAATGTCAAAGTTCCCAGGTTTTATAAAAATTAATAAAGGGAATTGATCACCTAGTTATTACAGACATGGGAAGGAAAATGAAAAGAGTGTTAGAGGAGAATAATAAAATAAAGAGCTGACACTTAGAGAGCCACTATCATTCCTAGAACTGGAAGAGGCAGGAAAAGAAAGGCGATAGTGTTATCAGACCCTGGAAATCTGTTTCCGCACTAATGCAGGTTCTGCTCAGCCAGTCCTGGAACTGAAGAAGAAAGTCCACCCTGCTAAGTTTCAATTACAATGGAGCTCTTCATATGATCCTCCAAAAAGGATGATGTGGTTTAAATCGGGAACACAGACAAGAGGCAGCTACTTCCAAAGGAGAAGAAAGAGAAACTAGCTTTTCTCCTCTTCCTGCTTTCTGATCTACCATGGTTGCTCCCTACTGGCGTCTTAACTCTTAACTTCTAACTAGCCATCTAGTAAGCCTGGCAGAGTACTAGGCCCAGAGTTCTAGGGACAAAATTTGGTAGAGATCAGTGCACATTAGGTTAAGAACAAACAAGAGGAAAACAGACAAGGACACCTTTTAAATATATTTACATATAAATAAATATTGGTAAGATAAATATTTGATTATTCATAAAAAGAAGAAATGAGACAAATCACAAGATGATATGCCATTTTTTTAGGTTCTATGAATTTGCACACTATCAATATCACTGAAGAGCCAACATTTATTTCAGAACTTACATGTACCTCCTTTTCTGAAAAAGGCATATTTTCAGCAGTTGTCATCAAATACCAGGATAGAAGCCCTTCTCCCCTCTCATCTTTGGTGTCACTATAATGCTTTTACCAGTGCACAAAGCCCTACCTAATTTTATAGTTGTGCATTACCCATGTTATAGGATTAGGAATTTGACTGTGGACAGGCTCTCTAACTTTGTCACATATACAACTATTAATTATTTTCAACCATGAATTAAAGTTTTTTTTGTTTGTTTGTTTTTGCCAGGGCTGGGTTTGAACCTACCACCTCCAGCATATGGGGCCGGTGCCCTACTCCTTTGAACCACAGGCACCATCCTTCAACCATGAATTAAATGATATCTATGGGTATAATTACTAATGGGTGCCATACTTTTATTATTTCTCATTACATCTGTTTGATACATTCCTAATTTACTTACAAAGTTGAAACTGGGTAGAAAATATAATATTTCTAATTTTATATTGTCTTTTTGCTACCTTTGTACCTAAATTGAATTCTATGTATAAGATTTCTCTAAGTGAAAAGTTATGCTCTTTTGGTAAGTTTTACTTAAGTCATATTGTATTAATTTTTAGAAATTTTGAGAAAAAAATAACTATGAGTATCACAAACATTGCTGTGAGACTTGAAATTTGTAATACTTTGCTTCCAATACCTTGACTAGCTGGAAAGCACCTAATTTAGTGATTAGTTGATTATAATCTTTTTGATGACATATTATGTAATGTGTGACATAATCATAAGGACTTTGGGGAATTGGCCCCTTTTTAAATATTATCCAAGTCCAACCATGTGCACAGATTTTTTTCATTATTAAAATCTATTTTAAAATGAGAATAATTAGTACTGAACTTTTTACCATTCTACATGCATTTCTTGATTGTTTTAATCACACAGAAAAAAATACTAAGGCCCTACAATTACAGAAAATTATAAATATTTTATAATTTTAAAAGATTTTGTGGGAGAAACTATGATAAGAGATCAATAAAAAGACTTCGAGAATAAAAATGTTTTATTTTAAGATGCAGTTTCCAATAGCGTCATTCTCCACTGAACCTTCAGGCTTCTGAACGGTGACAACTCTGCGGAGACCAACTCCAAGTTCCTGGATTAACCCTGAGGTCCTTTTATCCCCATTTGTAATTCTATAATTAATATTTGGTAAACATACTATCCTCAAATCCTAGCGATTCTGCTATGGGCAATTATGATTTAGATTATATAAAACTGAAAATATATGAAAGACTAATCATTTTTCAATATCCATTGATGAAACATAACAAAGTAGACCAAAAAATAAAACATTGTTGAAATAAATGCTTTGAGAAGAACTATGTAATAGAATAGTAGATATGGCAAGGGCCTTAGGGATTATCTACTCTACCACCAGCTACTCCCTCTATAATTCTGAATGAACATTTCAGGCAATAGAGGTCTCATTCGCTATTCAGTCTCTCCCCTTCACTTAAAATTTACATTCAACACTAACCAACTTAATGTGGGAGCATTGTCCATGGGTTGGAATTGTACTTTCTCATTATGAATTCAAGAAAAATCTTATGCTTCCTTATACCAATTAAAACTAGGTGATCAAAAATATAAAACAGAATAAAATTAAAACACTCTACAAAATGACTATATTTAAAACTTTTAAGAAAGGATGTGTACCTATTCAATTGAAGAGAAGAAAGATCAGATTTCTACTGAGAGTGAATGATGCCTGTACCCTCTGATCCTTTGAATTCACTTCAAAGCATTCTCTGACTGTCTAGCCTTATTTTACATAAGAAGGAGCTGGAGAACAGAATGAAGTTTTCAAAACTGTTTATTTTTAATTTTAAATATAAGTAACTCCTTTAGAAAGTTAATGATCTTAGATTATGTGAGCACTTAACAACCATTTATTTCAACTATGAGACTTCAGTTGCATAAAATTAAAACAGGAGGAAACATCATTTTTGGTGCCCCATTACTTTGTATATGAATTGTACAGTGTTCTTTTTTACTTAGAGAATGTATTTATATGGAGAAGCAGACCAAAATCCAACTTTCATTGTAAAATATAAAATCTCCAATTTAAGTAATCTAACTTCCTGGAAGGCTTCCTTAGCATGGAGGAGAGAAAAAGACCAATAAACAAAATAGTCAGATGAACTATACAAATGTTCTCTTTCGTATTTAAAACAAATGGAAAAGATGTGGAGTTTTTATTGAGGTACAATTATACACAGGTGACCCTTGAAGGACACGAGTTTGAATGGCTCGGGCCCACTATATGCTGATTTTTTCAACCAAAGGTGGTTGAAAATGATAATATTCACAGGGTGCAAAAATTGTGTATACTGCAGGCTGGATTTTGTATAGACAACAGTGAGTATGCAAGGATTTTGGTATAGATGGTTGAAGTGTTCTAGAACCAATCCTTTGTGTATACCTAGGAAGGATTGTAGTTTGCAATTATTCCTTTAAAGTATATCATTCAATGGTTTTTCATGTTCACTGAATTATGCAACCATCACCCCAATCATTTAAAAATATTTCAGTCATACCCAAAATATATTTTTAAAGATCATCTGTATTGTAGCAGGTATCAGTAGTTTATTCTATGTTACCTAAATATATTCCATCTTATAGATATACCATATTTATTTATCCCTCCAAAAGTTGATGGCATTTGAGTTATCACCAGTTTGGGCTCTGAATGATGATGCAGTGAGCATTATGCACATGGTTTTTGTGTGGCCGTATGTTCTCACTTTCGTTGGCTATATATCCATGAGTGGAAATAATGGGTAGCTCCGTTTGACATTTTGAGATATTGAAATGTTTTGAAATGTTTTCCAAGCCAGCTGTACCACTTTACATTTCAACCAGATGATAATGTCTTCTATTACGTTAATACGGTTTGGTTTAATGTTTGATTTGAAATGCTAAATTAACTTTGTGTTCCTGGGGTAAATCCCATTTTTCCATGATACATAATCCTGTTTTACAATTTGCTAGATTTGGCATGCCAGTATTCTGTAATTTGAGAATTTTTGCCCTGGCATTTACAAGAGAGATAGGTCTGTAGACTTGACTTTGTGATGCCCTTATCTGACTTTGCTATCAGGGTAACAGGGGTCTCATTGAATGAGTTGAGATTGGGAGCTTCTCTTCTACATTATTGGAAGAGATTGTGAAAAATTGACATTAATTTATCTTTAAATGATTGTAAGAATTCACCAGTGAAGCTTTCTGGACCTTAGATTTTCTATATGGAAATTTTTAAATTATCAAAATAATATGTTTACCCCTCATGCATGTATTTTTTTTTTTTGGTTGAGTGCTCAATTCATGCCTGTTTAGTCTTGTTGGCACATAGTGTTGTTCAGGCCTTCTATTTCCTGGTTCATCTTTTCCCTTCCAGGGTCTACTACTGGAAGTGGAGTATAAAATCATTAACTATGATTGTTGAATTGTCCTATTTCTTCTTTTAGTTTCATTTTATAGTTTGGGAGTATATTTTTATCATTGTTATATATTCTTGATGCATTGAAACTTTTGTCAATATAAAATATGCTTTATATGTATTAATTTTTTATTTAAAGGTCTATTTTATTAGATCTTAATTTAGCTGCATTATCTTTTTTATGCCTACAGCTTACACAGTACATTATTTTTCATCCTTTATCTGTAGCCTAGGTATTTTCTTGAAACTAAAATGTGTCTCCTGAGGATACCAAATAAGTATATGTTTGACAATCTGGGCATTTTTACTGAATTGATTAATCCTTCATCATTTAATGTAATTGCTGATTAAATTGGATTAACCTCTGCTGGCTTATTTTTTCCTAAGTGTTTCACATCTTTCTTGTATCTTTGTCTCATCTTTATTTCTTTTAAAATAATTGATTTAATATATTCTAGTGTGGAATTTTAATTGTAACTAATGATTTTTCACTGTGTTTTTCTCATTTTATTAGTAATCACTCTAGAAGTTACCAGCTATATCTTGGTTTATTAGAACCTACTTCAAATTTATACTAATTCCAATAAAATAGAACTTTTATATATCATATGCTCTCCTCCCCTTTTTTGTTCTTTTATATTTATATATATTACTTCTATATATTTATACATAATGCAATCTCAGCCATGCACTAATATAATTATTATTTCATAAAATTTTATTCCTTAAGAGAAACTGAGGGAATAAAGAAGAACACACATATATTTATAGTATGTACAGAGGGTGCCAAAAATTGTATATGAATTTTAAGAAAAAAACTTAAAATTAAATACTCAATACATATTGATAACTGAAGATGAATACAAGTGACATTGAGCCCCTCTTATATTTGCAGAAGTTATGCTTGACTTGAGTGTTACCAATTTAATACATACAGTTTTTTCCTTTCTTAGGATGTATATATATGTTTGGCCCTCTCGGTATTTATAGAGTTAGAGTAGTCATATTATACTTTCTGGTCTTCTTCATTTGTTCCTTTGGATTCAAGTTACCATCTGGTGTTATTTCTTTTCCTCACAGAACTTTGCTCCCAACTGACCTTTTCTGATGTTATTGCCAAATATATTTCCATATGCGAACATGCCAACAATGCAATTATATAGATATTACTTTGTATGTTTGCTCTTTTAACCAAATAAAGGAAGAAAGAAGTAGAAATATGCAATTATACTATCTTCATAATTACATATGTAAGTGCCTTGTCTGGCATCTTTTTTCATGCATGTTAAAATTATTCTCTGGGGTAACCCACTTTTATCCTAAAGAATTTTATTTAGTAGTATCTTTGTTTCTCATAGCAAAAAATAATTTCTCTGATTTTTCCCCCTTGGGTATATCTGTATTTTATGTACACTTTGGCTATATAGAATTCTCGGTTGACTGTCTTTTTCTTTCAGCCCTTTGGATATGTTGTCTCCTATCTTTTGGGTTTCAGTATTTCTGATGAGAAATCAGTTTTCATCATCTATCATCATGGATCCCTATCATGTGATGAGTCATTTTTCTTTTGCTTCCATAAAGATCTTTCTATTGCCTTTCAGGGAGCTCAAAGTCCAAGCCACTTGGTTGGCTGCAGGTCCCCAAAAGGAAATATTGGAGCCGCGCACTTGTGGAAGCGTGGTATGGTGGACACCTCAACAGGAGAAGCTGCTGCTCCTCAGGGTCCTGGCTCCATCCTCTCTCAGCAGCTGTGGGTGAGGGAAAGGAGGGGTGGCAAAGAGTCTGGATGGAGAAAAGCTAGCACTTTGGTCCAGGCCCTAGGGTCATGCAGATGGGGTTGGGGGTACCCACTGGCCCCTGTGGCTCCTAGTCTGGACCAGTGTTGAGAAATGTTTGTGTGGGAGTGAGCAAGACAAAAACTGATTGGCTGCAAATCCCTGGGGAGGAGAAAGGACCCCAGTGGAGAAGCGATATGGCTCCTGCTGTCTCATTTGGGTTGACTATTGCTGGACGTGACCAGGGTGGCACTGGCAACCTGATGCTTTGTCTTCAAGAAGCCTCCAGTTCACTGACCGGCAGCAACTTTTGAGCTTGTGAGGATCAAAAGGCCCTTCAGTGTCTTGCGAGCCCCCTGACTGCCAGAAATATAACGGAGGAGAAACAAACAGCTCCACCTCTTTTAGCTAGACTTCAAGTCTCTCGGGGGTTCACCTCTGCCAAAATCTTGCTCCCTCTTGCTCTGCTCCACAACTTCTTCCTGTGGAATGTCTTGAAGGTTCTGGTACCTTCCCTCATAATTACACCCAATTTGCATGTGTGTTTTGTTTGTTTGTTTGTTTGTTTCTTATTCATCAAACTTTTCCTTCTTCCTGAGACAACCTGGCTACTGGTGTCTGGTCCACCATCTTCCTATCAATCTCCCATATTTTGTTAGAAGCTAGTAACCACCTATAGCCCATGGTCAAGTGGAGTGGAATTAAACTTCACTTTATGGAGAGAACAGTGACAAAGAATTTGTGGACATATATTAAGCCCACTATGATAATTAACAAATATTTGCATGAAGATAGCTTGAGGCTATGTAAATATCTTATGTCTCCTTAATGTTTTCCCAGGTAATTATAGCCTTCATTAGTGGGTCTTGCATGATACAATTATTTCTCTAATATTCTAATGCTAATTTTCTGTTTTTTTGAATTTCTATTATATGGCTATATTATACTTCACCTATCCATTCATTTGTTAACCGACATTTGGGCTGTTTCAATATTTGATGTTTTATGAATGATACTGTAGCTAACATTTTTATAAAAGTTTTGTTTGTTAAATTATGTTTCCTTTGCTCTTGGAAAAATAACAAATAATAATCTCTGAATTGTAAGTGTATTCTTTATAATAAGTGTATTCTTTTTATTATTCTTTTTGGAGACAGATTCTCACTTGGTCACCCTTGTAGCATGCTGTGGCAACATAGCTTACAGCAACCTCAAACTCTTGGATTCAAGTTATTCTCTTGCTTCAGTCTCCCAAGTAGCTGGGACTACAGGCACAGGCCACAACACCAGGCTATTTTTTTAGAGTCAAGGTCTTGCTCTGGCTCAGGTTGGTAACCTGTGAGCTCAGGCAATCCCCCAGCCTCAGCGTCCAAACTGCTGGGATTACAGGCATGAGCCATTGTGCCCAGCTATGGTAAGTGTATTCTTTATAACAAATGGCCAATATTCCAAAGAAGGAATGCCAATTGACATTCCCGTCACCAATATGCAAGAGTTCTAGGTGCTTAATGTTTGGTAGTGCCCATCTTTTTAGATTTAGCCATTCTAGTGAATTATATATATCCCTGTGATATTCATTTATATTCATTAATAATTAATTCTTGTGAACCTTTGTCATTACGTATTTGTAAATCTTCTTTCATGGAGTGTCTGTTAAAGTCTCTAGCTAATTTTTTTATTGGATTTTTGTGTCTTCTATTGTCTTTTAAGAGATATTCAAGTATTCAGATATTTGTACTGGGAGAAAGTTTTCTCAAATGTGGTTTAACTTTCCATCTTCTTGGTGATATAGTTTTAAGTTTGTATGTGTGTTTTTTTTTTTAATTGTCAGATTCCAAACTCTGTTTTTTTTCTTTAACTTTAGTGTTTTCTGTGTACAGAGTATAAAATCTTTGCCTACCCAAATGTCTAAAATGTTTTCCTCTTTTCTTTTAAAGAAAATTTTAGCACTTTACTTTTCATGTTTAGTTATATTATTCACTTCAAATTAACTTTAAGTTACAGTATAATGAAAGTGTCATGGTTTTAACTTATATTTTTTTCCAAATAGATGTTATCATTCCAAGAAGAATTTTATTTATTTTTATTTTTTAAAATTTATTTACTTATTTATTCATTTATTTTCAGAAAGATTTTTAAAAGAAAGCTTCTTTCCTTTCACCAACATTGGCCACATCAATAAAAATAAATCTATCATAAAAACATGAGTCTATTTCTGTACTCTGTCTTGTTTCATCAAACTACAGTTAACCCTTGAATGACAAAAGTCTGATTTACACAGGCTCACTTGAGCATGAATTTTCTACCTCCTCTGCCACCCTTGAGACAGCAAAACCAACCCCTCCTCTTCCTCCTCATCAGCCTGGATCAATGTAAAAAACAAGAGTGAAGAATTTTATGATGATCTTCTTTCACTCAGTGAAGAGTAAATATATTTTCTCTTCCTTATGATTTTTTTAAAAAACTTTTTTATTATATATGCTGCCATAGTGACTACTTAATAACATTTGGTATTCCATCTCCCTTTTTATAAGAGTACAGTATATAATGCACATAACATGTATGATATGTGCCATTTGATTATTTTCTCAGTAAGGCTTCAAGTAGGTTATTAGTAGTTAAGTTTGAGGGGAATCAAAAGTAATATCAATATGCTTATCAACTGCATATCACAATTGCCTGGGAGTCCGTGCCCCAAACCCCATGTTGTTTAAGTCAACTGTGTACTAACATTCTGTTGTTTATTTTGGCATTATAGAAAGTCTTAACCAAGTTTGTTTTTCGTTTTTATGATTGGGTGTATTATAAAAAGTGCTTTTCACATTTTCCTAAAAGTTTAGCATAAACTGTCATTTAGCATGAAAAGCCTGCTGAAATTTTGAGTGGTAGTACTGAATCTAAAAATCTGTTTAGAGAAAGTGGGCATCTGTATTTTTTAAAAAACTTAACTGAGATGTAATTAGCCTAAAATAGACTATATATATTTAAAATGTAAAATTTGACGAGTTTTACATATATACATACTTACATATGTGCTTAAGTAAACATTATTGTAATCAAGATTGTGACTGTTTCTATTACCAGTAACATTTTCCTCATGTCCTGATTTAATACCTCCCTCTATGACCTCTCTCCTCTGAGGTTCTCAAGGCAACCATTGTCTACTTTCTGTCATAACTGATTAGTTCTCATTTTCTGTAATTTTATATAAATGACATGAAACCTTCTGTGCTCTTACTTTTTTCTAGTTTCTTTCCCTTATAATTAGTTTGAGCTCTATCTGTGCTATTGCCTTCATTCATAATTCCCTCCTTTTTTGTTGCTCAGTAGTCTTTCCTTTTTTAGATATACAACACTTTGTTACGGCTTAGTCTACTGACATGAATTTGGTCTGAGTTTGCTTTTTGACTATTGCAAATGAACCTGCTATGAAAATGTGTGTGCAGACGTCTTTGTACAAACTTAGGCTCTAATCACTCTTACATAAGTACCTAGAATCGCGATGTCTGGATCATGTCATGCATAGGCATTTTACTTTTAAGGACATTTTCATACTGATTTAGAAGCAATACGTGTCACTTTGCTTTTCTGCCAGTGATGATGGAGCTTTTCAGTTTTTTAGTATCCTTGCCAGCCATTGATTTGGTCAGTACTTTCGTTTTCCCCATTCTAGTAGTAGATAGTGGCAGTTCATTGGAGTTTTAATATCTCTTTAAAAGAATAATAATATTGACATATTTTCAAGTATTTATTTGACATCCATATATCTTCACTGGGGAGTTCTTTGCTCAAATTGTTCATTTTAAAAATTGAATTACAAAAAAAGAAATAAAAAATAAAAATTGAATTACTTGTTTTCTCATTATTCAATGTTGAGAGTTTTAAGAAAATATTCTGGATATATCTTTTTTTCTTAGATATATGATTTGCAATTTTTTTCCCTATTTAATTATTATTTTTTATCATGCATTTTGAAGATTCTAAACTTTATTAATGTTTGGCTTTTCAAGTAGGTCTGTACTCTGAGTTAGTTTTTTTGTGTAAGGATATCCAATTGTTGCAGTGCTATTTTCCCACTGAAATGCTTTGGCATATTTGTCAAAAATCAATAGAAAAAAATGAGTGAGGCTATTTCTGAATTCTCTGTTCCACTTCTTTGACCTATGCAATATGTCTGTCCTTACACAAGGACTACATTTGCTGATTACTGTATCTTTATGGCTAACTTTGAAATCGGGAAATAAGTCCTCCAAACTGAGTTGTTATTTTCAAAATTATTTTGACCATTCTTGGTTCTTTGGATTTTACATAAATTTTAGGACCTTTTGTCAGTTTCTCCACCTAAGTCTTCTGGGATTTCCTCTGTGGACTTTCAGTAAGTGTTCATTATTGAATTTACAATTAACTCTCTTTGAATGCTAACTTTATTTCAATGAATTTGGGAGAAAAATGGGACTTCTGCCTGCCCAGTGCTGGTACTCTGGCATGAGAATCTCCAACCCAAGCCTCTGCTCTGCTTCTCTAACTCAAGAGTACATCCTGATATTTCCTTGTTATATGACTGGGTTGAGCAGTGAGTTGAGGTCTGGCGTCTCTGCTGCACATTACATGAGTTATCAGAAGGGGTCTTACATGTCTGGCTTACCTCTGTCATATGTGCTATGAGTTATTACTATTCACCTCCATGTTTCTGTTTTAAATTTTCGGGCAGTCCTTTCTGTGAGTTTCTCCTACAATATTCTGTCATATGATCTCTGTCTTTTGGCAGCTATTGATAATATTTCACCCAATAGGCATGCCTATTTTATATTCCAGTATGATCTGGAATATTCATTACTGAATATTTTTCTTATCATTTATTGCAGTAGTTCTCAACCTTCCTAATGTCGTGACCCTTTAATACAGTTCCTGCAGGTTGCAACCCACAGGTTGAGAACCGCTGATTGATAGGGAAAGTTGAAGTTAGACAAGGTGGCACATGCCTGTAATTTCAGCTACTTGGGAGACCAGGGCAAGAGAATCCCTTCCCCAGGAGTTTAGATTCCACCTGTCCAACATGATGAACCTCTGTCAGACACACAACAAAATTAAATTCCATTTCTAGAGAGTTTGGAAAAGGAAGGAAGAGGATACAGAATGTGATCATGCTGCTATTTTGGTCTAATTCCATTACACATTTTTTCCCCCATTTGGGGCATTCATTGACATGTAATAGAGAAATGACTACTTTTAGTTTTGTATTAATTTTATGTAAATGTGACTGTTCTTTTTCCCATTTTGCTTGCTCTTTTTACTTAACAGAAATGAGTCTTGAAGAGCTTTCCATGTCAACCTCTACACATCCACATTATTTCTTACTGCTAAAAATATTCCATATTGTGGAAATACCACCATTTATTTACCTAATACCATTTTGATAGGCAATCATATTACTCATTTTTCCTTCAATATTACAAATGATTTGGTACCAATATAATAGCATTTCTGTAGACTACGTGTTAAAGAAATGAAACAACATGGTCGGTCATCATTCATTATGATTTTGGTAAATATTTCCAAATTACTTTTTAATTATATAAATTGTTCCTTATGGCAAGTATGTATGAGAGTTTGTGTTAGTCCATATTCTCAACAGTTTTTTTTAGCCATTCAAACATATATTTAGTGAACATTTTCTATACTCCAGACATTGTGTTAAGCCCCAAAATTAATTGTCAAAGAAGGCAGCTATTTAGCATTGTTTCTTCTTTAATTAAATCATGGCTGTGTACATTAATGCATTTATGAGGGACAGTGTGCTAATTTGATATACAATGTGAAAAGCTTACATCAAATTCGTTAATCTAATAGTCACCTCACTTACTCATTTGTTGTGGTAAAATGATGTTTCTTATCGATACAAAACTGGCTACTTCAATAATAATTCAATGTAAAGATTCAAGATTCCATGGGGATACAAATGCCGAGAATAGACACAACACAGTTAAGGCTTTCCTGAAATGGTATATTATATATATTTGTAATTTCTAATGAGAATTTTTGAATTCCTATTTATTGGTTGACAATAAGGTTAACACCCTTTCATAAATTCATATGCTATCTCTATTTCCCATTGCAAAATGTCTGTTAATATACTTAGTGCATTATTCTAATGAGCTATAGGTAATTTTAATATAATTTTCATTTTTATATTGTAAAATATAGGACATATTAAATTTTTGTTGGCTTTAAGCCACATCCTCATTAACTTGAAATCCTATAACTTTTTACAATGCAAAATTTGTCCTTTTAAGTCATCTTACATGTTAGAAATATTTGCTTTATCTTTCCCTAATATATTTTATTTTTATGTTTTGTTTGTTGTGTAAAATAGAAATCTAATTATATTTTTGCCAAATATACATAATTATTCCAAAAAGTTATTGAATAATTTATTGTTTTACAGTCTAATTTATTTTTGGCCATTTTTAAAATACAAGATTACACTCTCAATGTAATTTGCCCATCTGAGCACCAACTATGCTCTCCAGAAGAAAAATATCTTCAGCCATTTGTGTTAGAGTTTCTAGTAGTGAATTCTGCAGTAGATAAAATTTGCAAGTATGGCTTAGGATTTCACATCTCTAACTCCTGAGACCTGTGATTGTCGTGAGGTATCACTCTAGTGATTGTGTTATTACATACCACAGTCAACCTTAAGAAGCATGGACCTAATTGAATCATACAAACCCATTTAAAGCCAAGAACTCTCTCTAACTGATAGCAGAAAAGGAATGTGAAAAGGATGACAGAAATGGAAAACCAAAGGGGGGAGAGAGAAGAGAAAATTAGTGTTCCTTTTCACAAGAAGGTCTTGAGGCACCATTGACAATTTAAAGGCAGAGATGGACACATTAGAAGGAATATAGGTGGCCTCTAGGAGCAGAGAGCAAGCATACTGTGGCCAAGAACCAGCATGGAAATCTGCACTTCAATTCTATAATAACATGGAACTGAACTTTGCCAACAACTTGAATGAGCTTAGAAGTAAGATTCTTTCGCTGGGTAGATTCCACAGCATCTTGAAATACTGAGCAGAGAGGCCAGCTAGATCATTTATAATTCTGACCTATGAAATTGTAAAAGAATTATTTTTTAGTTGTTTTTCAGCTTTATTGCAATATAATTGACAAATAGAAATCATATCTATTTCAGGTGTGTAACTTGATGTTTTGATGTAATATACATTGTGGAATGATCACCCCAGTCAAGCTAACTAGCAATATCCATCACCTCATATAGTTACCTTTGTTTTATTTTATTTTCATTTTTGTGGTAAGAATGCTAATGATCTACCCTCTTTGTAAATGTTAGACACACAATACAGCATTGTTAACTCTAGTCACCAAGCTGTGCATCACATCCTCATAATTAATTCCTTTATTTTGCATAACTGAAACTTTGTATCTTCTAACCAATGTCTCCTCATTTCCTCCTCCTTCTGCCCCTGGACATCACTATTCTGTTCACTGACTCTAAGTTCCATGGTTTGGGATTCCTTTTACAAGTGAGCTCATGCCTTATTCATCTTCCTGTGTCTGCCTTATTTTACTTAACATAAAGCCCTCCAGATTCATCCATGTTACCATAAATAACAGGGTTTCTACCTTTTGTAAGCCTGAATAATATTCCTACACGTGTGTGTATACCACAGTCTTATTATCTACTTTTTCATTGATTGTTTTCATATTTTTTCTACTGTGAATATTGCTACAATGAATATGGGAGTGTTGATATTTCTTTGAGCTCTAGATTTCATTGCCTTGAATATATGCCCCAAAGCAGAATTGTATTAGATGTTAGTTCTACTTTTAATCTTTTTAGGAGCTTCCATAGTGCTTTCCAAAATGGCTGCTAATTTACATTTCTACCAAAAAGATTGCTGAGGTTTTCTTCTATGTACATCCTGGACAACATTCGTCATCTCTTGCCTGCTAACTAATAGCTGTTCTAACAGATAGGAGATATTGCTATCTCATGGTTTCTATTTGCATTTCCCTGATGATTAGTGATATTGATCTTTTCATGTACTTATTAGCCATTTGTATCTCTTCTTTTAAGATGTGTCTTTTCAGGTCTTTTGCCCATGTTTTAACTAAGTTTTTTGTTTTAGTTCTTTTGCTATTGAGTTGAGTTAATTCATTATATATTTTAGATATTAACACTGTTTCAGATATAGAGTTCGAAAAAAATGTTCTCTTATTTCATAGGTTGTGCTTTCATTTTATTGATTTTTTTTTTTTTGCTGTGCAGAAGCTTTTTAGTTTAATATAATTGTAATTGTCTATATTTACCCCCAAAATAGTTGACCAGACCAATGTCAAGAAGGTTTTCCCTACATTTTCTTCCAACAGTTTTGTGTATATTTAAGTCTTTAACCAGTGTGTAGTTAATTGTGTTGAAAAGTAATATAAACAACCATAAAGTGATTTATTTTTATGATTACCTACTCATCCATTTCAGATATTTTTGGTTATTATTCCAATATTATGATGATAAGATTTACTATATTTATACCATTTTCAACTTGTTATCTTCCACCTCCCCAATGCAGGCAAGCATTATTCTCTTTATCCTTGGTGGCCTACTGCTCAGCTGCTAAAAGCATATATAAGCATCTCTGCTTTGTACCATCATTCATAAAAATAAGTTACTCAAAGGAATTTTCAGCTTATCTTTTCTCTTCTCCAGCTTTGTTTCTTTCCTTCTTTCTTTCATTTCATGATTTGGAGGCCAACATTTGATTTCATCTTCCTAATTAAATCTTTTTTTTTGTTAGATTCTAAAATTTGAAAAGTAATAAAAAATGTTGCTTATTCCTCTGTGAAACATTATTGCATATAATTCCTTTTCTAAGTATTAAATGACATGACATCTGAGTACTAAAGGGAAATATTTCTAAATTCAAATATGAATTTGTACTCTTATTTTACCATCTACCAGATGCCTCTCTCACTCTTTTCTGTGCATGCATGCACACACACGTGCACACCCACACACACACATATATTTCCATGCCTCAAATTTCTCCCAAGATTTATTTTGGGTGTTCCATTATTTCCCCTGATTCATGAAAAATAGTCCTTTTCATTCTTTGTCTGCCTGAATCAATCTGAACAGCCTGTTCTCTAAGCCTGTTGATAGCTATTTCTCATTACATATCATCCCTCAATTACAGAGATGAATGCACTCTTTTCTGGATAAAATATTTTCATTTTTCATTAAATATTTGGTTTTATTATATTGGTATACACACACACACACATATATATATATATATATACCAATATTTTATGTAACATTCTGAGGTTTTAACATGTTGGAAATGTCTTTCTTCTGTCTAAGGGCCAAACTACAAGTTAGCTTATAATTTCTGAATATTGTGGGAGGCTGATATAAACATTAGTTTATTGATGTTTGCTGGTTCCAGGGATAAGCAGTTTAATATCCCCTCACAATGACAAAACTTCAATTAAGGACTGAGTTATTTCTACATATCAAGATTAATCAAAGATGAGTTCACAATAAAAGATGACACACAAGCAAAGAATCCACCTCTGGTGACAACCAGCAGGTGACAACCAGCATTTTGGAAAGTGTGACTTACCCAAGAAAACCATATATTTATGGGACATAGAAAATGTAACTATTATTAAATTTTTAATATATAAAAGACAGAATGATATATATAGACTATCTAAAAATAACCAGGATAATTTAAGGGAAATTAGTTTTAGAAATGGAAACTAAATTTAATGACATTTAAAAATCAGTTAATGAATTGCAACCTCTAGTCAGAAGGTAAAAGGATACAAAAGCCATTCACTCCCATGAAAACAATCAGAAAATTTGCAAGAAACAAGATATTATTTAATTTGGATTGTGTTTTATCTCTTCTTTTGGATTTGTTAACAAAAGTGAATATGCTTTTCTTCAATATAACAAACTCTTATGGGAAGATGCCATAGTTGAGTAGATATAGGCTCTATGCTCACGAGGAAATGCTACCTATCTTCAAAATAGAAGAGCAATAATAATATGATTTCTATTTCTTGTAGCAAAGAATCACCCTTTTGGTCATTCCATAGCAAGGAGGAGGAAAATAATGAATGACATTCCCTAGATTTTTCTAGGCCATTGAAGACCTAAATAGCAAAGGGTTCTGAGAAATGAAGTTCTTATTTCACATTAAGGCAATTCAATGGGAAGAGAAAGTCTTTCTCACAAATTATCCTAAAACAACAGGATAAACTTGAACTCATTTCTTATAGTATAGACACAAATTAATTTGAGATGAATCATAGACTAAAAATAAAACCTGAACTATAAAGTTTATGAAAGGCAATGTGGGAAAAATCTCCTTGAGACCTTTGATTGTCAAAGGCTTCATAAATTAGGACCTAAAAACCACTAGGCATAAAGGAGAAGAAAAAGATAAATTAGAATTAATTTAAATTAAAAACAGTTGCTTATCAAAATATACTGTTAGGAAAACTAATAGGCAGCATGTAGATGGGGATAATGTATTTGAAATATATGTTTGTGTTGACAAAAAGAATAAAAACAAAACAAAAACTAGTGTACTAAATTGTTGAGCTCATAAATGTACCAACACCTAAGTGGAAAATGGGCATAAAATAAATTTGGATTTATAGGTCAGTCAATATCCTCAGAACATTCAATGAATTATTCAGGGAGAAATCGTATCCATATAAAAGAGAAGTTAGACATTTCGTCCTCTATTGTTGTGAAATAAAAGTTGCTGTTTGACTTTCTTGCTATCTTTTCAGCTTAGAGAGAAGGTTAATGCATATGCTCCACCTGCCATTTAAACTAAGTGTTTTAGTTTAGTCTTCCTGTGGATTTATTAAATTCTACAACATTGACACTCTAATTTTGATCCAAGCTATTTTTAATAAACATTCAGGCAGTGGTCAGGCTTTTTTGGTTCTTAGCAATGCTTTCATAAACATCCTTACATAATGTTTATGCTTTGTCAATAGATATGTAGGAAAAAATCTCTAGAAACAAAATTGCAGCATCAAATGAATTTGCCTTTAAGCATTAGAATTCCCAATCATTCTGTTTTTTGACAATTTTGCTGAAAATTTATGTTACCAATTCTTGATGCCGATCAATCTAAGACCTGATAATTGGATTCTCACTGAGATTATTTTTCATTTTGAAGAAATATGGCCTAATTTTATCTCCTTTATTCTTGAACTGCTATTTTGTGAACTGAGCTTGGTATGTTCTCTTTATTCCTTCGAATTAACTTCCCACTTTTTTTTCTTTCATTCTCAGTGTCCTGGGTACCTAACAATTGGATTTCACCCAAAAGAAACAATGGCAGAAGACTGTAAGACAAATGGTCTGGGTATTTATTCCCACAACTCTCATCCTGAGGGGATGCCTTGGGCTGGCTGAATACCTCTGCGAGAGACTAAAGCTGCTATCCAGGTGCTCGCTCCACATGGCTACTCTGTCCTGGTTTCGGTTATTGCACCCTTCTTTTGCCCCTACAGATTAAGAGGTGGTAATGAATTCAAGCAGTTGCCGGTGATACAGTTTTTGATTTCTGTAAATCTGCTGCACTTTTGTAAATAGTCTGTTTATACAAATTATATAGTATGAGAGTTTCTTTTCTTTCCTTTCAAGTTGCTCACTTATTTGAAATACATGGCTAATCTCTATCTTGGGAAGTATTATTGATTGAATTGTGTCCCTGAGAAGTATGTTGAAATCCTACCCCCTGAAACCTGGGCTTTCCACCTTATTAGAAAATAAGGTCTTTTCAGACATAAACAAGTTAAGATTAGGTCATCAGGATAGGCCCAGATTAGGTCATCAAGGTAGGCCCCAATCCAGTTTGACTGATGCCTTTATAAAAAGGAGAAAGTGCCTACTCGGTGCCTGTAGCTCAGTGAGTAGGGCGCCAGCCACATACACTGAAGCGGGTGGGTTCATGCCCACACATTCGAACCTGGGGCTGCTAAACAACAATGACAACTGTAACCAAAAAATAGCCAGGCATTGTGGCCAGTGCCTGTAGTCTCAGTTACTTGGAAGACTGAGGCAAGAGAATTGCTTAAGCCCAAGAGTT
>NW_003852403.1:4723636-4746121 GCF_000181295.1 Otolemur garnettii | reverse complement strand
GCCCTAAAGAAAGAGACACACGGGAAGAATGTTGTGCAATGACACAGGCACAAATTGCATCTGGCAGCTAAAAAATGCCAAGGGTTGGGATTGAGCAAGATGGAGGCTGAGTAGTAGCTTCTATGCAACCAGGCGCAGTGAGAGGGGGCAGAGAAGACTCCAAGCGTCTCTGGCTGGTGAGTTCTGCCTAGAAGGCTCCCTTTGGTGACACACAAAGTCAGCAAGAGATTTCTAGGAGGACAGAAAGGTTGAAAAACTGGCAAGTGGTAGGTGTGTTTGTTTGGTTGGAGGCTGCCCACAGCTCTAATCATAGCAACAGTGAGACTGCAAGCAGGAAAATCTTACCTGTGGGCTGTTTTAGTCTTTTTGGACTTGGGCACTCGAGTGAATTGCCTTGGGTGGGTGTGCCGATGACTTTGGGCATTGTCTGGGGCTCTGGACTGAGCCCTTGAGCCAGAGAGGAGCTATTATGGTTTAGCTGTGGGTTGCCCGCCCAGCTACTGTGGGGGAGCTGCCCCTGCGTGTTGCAGTGTGGGGATTGGCCAGAGACCTTGGATGAGTAATCTAGTGACTGAGCTGCCCAAAGACAGGGACTGAGACCCTGGGGAAGAGCAGAGATCCAAGTGTTTGGCAAATTAACAGCCTTGGCCCTCAGGGGCATGGAGGGAGACCCGATTCGGTACACTGAATAGGCTGGCAGCCACACCAGAACAGATCCCAGTGATAAGTGCTTTCCTTGGAAAGCTTCTGCGTAGCCAAGGTTCACAGTTTGGTGTCTTTTGGGTGGGCTGAGGAGACATTTGGGCTCCCAGGCCTGCAGGGTCTGAGAGGTCAGCAGAGGCCTCTAGTCTCCATCTCATATACCTGTATCAACATTGTGATTAACATCTCATACCTCAGAAGATCACCTGTTGCCTGGACAATATTCAGCAAGATATATATACTGTTTGGTTTTTTGGGGGATTTTTTGTTTCTTCGTTTGTTTGTTTTTCCTGAATTTCGCATTTTTCCTTGACATTTTCCTTTCCTTTCCTTTTCTTTCTTTCTTTTTTTTTTTCTGCTTTTTGCTCTTTTTCTGTCTTTTTTCCCCACTATTCTCATTTAAATACAATCTTCCAGTTTTGCCTTTTTTAACAATTAGAATTTCATTTTTGCCAATGTTTCTGCCCCTATTATTTGTCCCCCCCATTATCCCATAATTGTTTTTGCTTGTTTGTTTTGGTTTGATTTATAGTATTTTTGTCTTTCCTCTATATCTGGTGGAGGTGGGGTATTATGTCTGATCAGGCTGGCAAAGAGTTGTTGACCTCAAGGGAGCCAGCCAACCCAAGCACCCCCAGAGGTTGGAGGTTTTTAAGGTCAAGTATAATACCCTACTATACAACTATATTGCTCCTGTCTCCTTCTTTCAGTGCCTTTCTTCTTTTTGTCAATATTTCCTTTTACTCACCCCATCTTATTTCTTTTTTTTTTCATCTTTTAAAAATCTTTTTTCCCTTGTTGCTCTTTAATCTTCTTGTCCTTCTAGTCTCATACCAAAAGGACTTATTAAAATTTTAGGCCAGAGGCACAGTAACTTAAAGAGCAAGAAGAAGTAAAAGGAAAATTAGGCTAAGGAAACAAATACAAGAAAGTGCTCATGAAGAAGAATCAGCCGAAAAGTCCTGGCAACATGAAAAACCAGTCCAGAGCAATTCCTTCAAGGGACCATGAGGTAGTTACAGCTGAGGATTCCACCTATAAAGAAATGTTAGAAATGACAGAAGGGGAATTTAAAATACAGATGATGAAAACAATGAAGGAAATTGCTGAGAAAGTGGAAAATAACCAAAATAAAATCGAAAACCAGAATCAAATAAGAGATGAACAATACAAAGAATATAGAAAGTATATAGCAGAGCTGAAGGAACTGAAGCAGTCAATTAGGGAACTTAAGGATGCTATAAAAAGTATCAACAACAGATCAGATCATGCAGAAGAAAGAATCTCAGAGGTAGAGGATAAAGCTCTTGAGATAACTCAGATAGTTAAAGAGGCAGAAAAGAAGACAGAGAAAGCAGAATGTTCACTAACAGAAATGTGGGTCTCTATGAAGCATTCAAACATACGAGTTATAGATATCCCAGAAAGAGAAGAATGTTGCCCTAGAAGAATGGAAGCCATTCTAGAGAATATTATAAATGAAAATTTCCCAGACATTACCAAAGATTCTGACATACACCTTTCAGAGGGATATAGGTCCCCTGGTTGCCTCATCTCTGTTAAAGCTTCTCCAAGGCACCTTGTGATAAAACTCTAAAGTCAAGACAAAACAAAAGACTTTGCAAGCTTCCAGAAGTAAGTGCCAACTGATCCACAGGGGCAAATCTATCAGGGTGACTGAGCACTTCTCTAATGAAATTTTTCAAGCCAGAAGACAATGGTCATTTATCTTTAATCTACTTAACCAGAACAATTTCCAGCTAAGAATTCTATGTCCTGCTAAGCTAAGCTTTAAAATTGACAGAGAAATCAAATCTTTTAGTGATATGCAAACATTGAGGAAGTTTGTCACAGCAAGACCAGCTTTACAGGAACTATTTGAATGTGTTCTACACACTGACCATCACAATGGACCTTCAACAAAGTAAACACCCAGAAATTAAGGGACAGAATCTAGTTTCCATAATGATGTAAAAGATAAAACTAAGCAAAGGACTTTCACAAAATAAGATGAATAGAATGCTACCACACTTATCAATTATCTCAATAAATGTCAATGGCTTGAAGTCCCTACTGAAGAGGGATAGATCAGCTGATTGGATGAAAAAACACAAGCCATCTATTTTCTGCCTGCAGGAAACACAGCTCACATCAAAAGACAAGTTAAAAGTCAGAGTTAAGGGTTGGAAGTCAATTTTTCAGGCAAACGTGATTCACAAGAAAAGAGGGGCTGCAATCTTATTTTCAGATACATGTGGCTTTAAAGTAACTAAAGTCAAAAAAGACAATGATAGTCACTTCATATTGGTAAAGGGAAAAATACAACAAGAAGACATTTCAATTCTAAATATTTATGCACCCAATTTAAATGCTCCCAGATTCTTGAAACAGACCTTGCTTAGTCTGAGCAATATGATATCCTATAACAACATGATAACAGGAGACTTTAACACCCCTCTCTTAGAACTGGACAGATCCTCTAAACAGAAATTAAACAAAAATATTAGAGATTTAAATGAGACCCTAGAACAACTGTGCTTGATAGACATATACTCCACTCCATCCCAAAGATAAAGAATATACTTTCTTCTTGTTGTCCCAGGGAACATTTTCAAAATTGATAATATCCTAGGACACAAAATAAACATCAACAGAATGAAAGAATTGAATTTTTACCTTGCATCTTCTCAGACCACAAGGCACTAAAAGTGGAACTCAACTCCAACAAAAATGTTCAAATTCACTCAAAGACATGGAAGTTAAACAACTTTATGCTGAATGACAGTTGGGTGCAGGAAGAAATAAAAGAGGAAATCATTAACTTCCTTGAGTATAACAGCTGTGAAGACACACAAGCTATCAAAACCCATGGGATATAGCAAAAGCAGTCCTGAGAGGAAAATTTATCTCTTTAAAAGCCTACATTCAAAAAACAGAAAGAGAATGCATCAAAAACTCACAAGTATGTAAATGTCAAAGAAACATGTGGGTTATGTGTAAGAAAAAAAAAATAAAAAAAAAAACTCACAAGCCATCTTATGGAATTGGAAAAAGAAGAACAATCTAAGTCTAAACCTAGCAGAAGAAAAGAAATACCCAAAATTAAATCAGAGATTAATGAAATTGAAATCAAAAGAATCATTCAGAAAATTAATGAAACAAGAAGTTGGTCTTTTGAGAAAATAAATAAAATAGATAAACCATCAGCCAGACTAACTAGAATAGAAGAGTAAAATCTCTAGTACCCTCAATCAGAAATGATAAAGGGGAAATAACAACTGATGCCACAGAGATACAAGAGATTATCTCTGAGTACTACCAGAAACTTAATGCCCAGAAATTTGACAATGTGAAGGAAATGGATCAATATTTGGAATCACACCTCTCCCTAGACTTAGCCCAGATGAAATAGATCTCCTGAACAGATGAATTTTGAGCACTGAGATCAAAGAAACAATAAAAAATCTCCCAACAAAAAAAATTGCCCTGTTCTGGATGGCTTCACACCAGAATTCTATCAAACCTTCAAAGAAGAGTTTATGCCTATAATGCAGAAATTATTCTAAAAAATTGAGGAGGAAGGAATTTTCCCCCATATGGTTTATGTAGCAAACATCACCCTGATACCAAAATCAGGAAAAGACCCAACTGAAAAAGAATTTCAGACCAATTTCACTAATGAATATAAATGAAAAAATTCTCAACAAAATCCTAGCCAATACATCATGACCAAGTAGGTTCCATCCCGGGGATGCAAGGCTGGTTTAATACATGCAAGTCCATAAATGTTATTCACCATATCAACAGAAGCAAAACCAAAAGACTACATTATCCTCTCAATAGATGCAGAGAAAGCATTCGATAAAATCCAGCATACTTTTCTAATTAGAATACTGAGGAATATAGGCATAGGAAGCACATTTCTTAAACTGATCGAAGCTATCTATGACAAACCCATAGCTAATATCTTACTCAATAGAGTAAAACTGAAAGCTTTTCCTCTCAGGAATGGAACCAGACAAGGTTGTCTTCTGTCACCATTACTATTCCACATGGTGATGGAAGTTCTAGTCAATACAATTAGACAAGACAAGAAAATAAAGGTCATCCAAATGGGAGCAAAGGAGGTCAAACTCTCCCTCTTTGCTGATGTTATGATCTTATACTTAGAGAACCCTAAAGACTCAACCACAAGACTCTTGGAAGTCATCAAAAAGTACTCAGAATATAAATGTAATCAGTAATGTCTCAGGATATAAAATCAATGTCCACAGGTCAGTTGCCTTTGTATACGCCAGCAACAGCCAAGATGAGAGGTTAATTAAGGACACAACTCTCTTCACCATAGCTCCAAAGAAAATGAAATACTTAGGAATATACCTAACAAAAGAGGTGAAGGACCTCTATAAATAAAATTATGAAACCCTAAGAAAGGAAATAGCAGAGGATATTAACAAATGGAAGAACATACCATGCTCATGGCTGGGAAGAATCAACATTGTTAAAATGTCTATACTTCCCAGAGCAATTTACCAATTTAATGCCATCCCTATTAAAATACCAACATCCTATTTTCAAGACTTGGAAAAAAATGATTCTGCATTTTGTATGGAACCAGAAAAAAAACTATATAGCTAGGACAATTCTTAGTAATAAAAACAAAGCCAGGAGCATCACCATACCAGATTTTAGGCTGTAATACAAGGCCATACTGGTCAAGAAAGCATGGTACTGGCACAAAAATAGAGACATAGATATTTGGGATCAAATAGAAAATCAGGAAATGAAACCAAAAACTTACAACCACCTCATCTTCGATAAACCAAACAAGAACGTCCACTGGGGGAAAGACTATTGAATTCAATAAATCGTGCTGGGAGAATTGGATAGCCACATGTAAAAGACTGAAACTGGGCCCGCACTGTTCTCCACTCACCAAAATTGATTCAAGATGGATAAAGGACTTAAGACATGAAATGATAAAAGTCCTTAAAAAAAGAATTGGAAAAACACTGAAAGATATTAGCCTGGGGAAAGACTTTATGAAAAAGACTGCCATGGCAATAGCAACAACAGCAATAATCAACAAATGGGATTTACTTAAACTGAAAAGCTTCTGTATAGCCAAGGAAACAACCAAGGAAAATAGAGAACCTACCCCATGGGAAAGGATATTTGCATATTTTGAATCAGACAAAAGCTTAATAACTAGGATCTATACAGAACTTAAATTAATCCACAAGAAAAAACCCAACACTCCCTTACATAAATGGGGAAGAGAGATGAATAGAACTTTCTTTAAAGAAGACAGATGAATGGTTAGCAAACATATAAAAAATGCTCATCATCCCTAATTAGTAGAGAAATGCAAATTAAAATCACCCTGAGATATCATTTAACCCCAGTGAGAATGGCCTATATCACAAAATCTCAAAACTGCAAATGCTAGCGTGGATGTGGAGAGAAAGGAACACTTTTACACTGCTGGTGGGACTGTAAACTAATACAACCTTTTGGAAGGAAGTGTGGATAAAACTCAAAGAACTCAACCTAGACCTCCTGTTTGGTCTTGCAATCCCATTATTGGGTATCTACCCAGAAGGAAAAAAATCCTTTTATTATAAAGACACTTGTACTAGACTGTTAATCACAACTCAATTTATAATCATAAAATGTGGAAACAGCCTAAATACCCTTCATCCTAGGAATGAATTGGTAATCTATGGTATATGTAAAACTATTCAGCCATTAAAAAAATGTTGATTTTGGCAGCATTTGTACTAACCTGGCTGGAGGTGGAACACATTATTCTTATTGAAGCATCACAGGAATGGAAAAGTACGAATCCTATGTATTCAACTTTGATATGAGGACAATTAATGACAATGACATGGTGGGGCATGGGGGAAGGGGAGAGCAGACAGAGAAGGAGGGAGCGGGTGAGGGAAAGGAAAAGAAAAAATAGAAAATAAAAAAATAGTGACCAATTCTTACACAAATTGGATTTAATTTTGACCTAAGTACATTACTTAAACATTAATTTTTAATTCAACTTGTTAATATGTTGTTTAGGATATTGCATCCTCATTTATAAGTGAAATATGTTTGTAAATTCCCCTTTATAATAATATATATTTTTCCAATTTTAATATCAGGTGTATCCAGATGAAGTAGAATGATTTTGCAGTATTTATTCTTTTTCTCTTGTCTATAAGATTTGGCATGATCTGTTTTTTTTAATTATCTTTTATTTTTATTTATGAATATTAGTTGTCTATTTTTTGACATTTTGGAAAAAAAATAATAAGAAGTTAACTGGTGACGCCATACTGAACCTCAGAGTTAAAGCATTCTATAACAGACATACTCTTATTTGACAATGGGAATGTTAGTTTTTTTGCATTATTACTATTATTGTTGCTCAATATTTCATTGCAACAATCGTCTGATTTCTTTTCTGAATGTATTTATCTTCATTCATTCATTATGAGGTTTTTGTTTCTAGTCCTTATCTTAAACAGTGTTATTGTTATTAAATTTTAAGCCTTTTTAATTTTGTGAAGGCAAAAAGTGGAAACCAAATAAATACATGTATGTGTAAAAAAAAGACAGAAGACAGCAGTGTGTATAGATCTATTTATCTATAGCAAAGCAAACACAAATGGACATTTCTACTTCCATATTTGTACATCACACCTAATTTTTTTTAAAGAAAGCCTGCAGTGTTAAAAATAAAAAAGCATTGGTTGCTTAGATCCTCTAAAAAAAAAAAAAATGCCAAGGGTTGAGAGCCAGCACCAGACCTGAAAGAGGCAAAAAAGGAGACCCTACCCAGAATCTCAGAAGTAGCATGGCCCTGATGACATTTTTTTTTCAGATTTCTAATCTCCAAAATTGTGAGAAAATATAATTTCAGTTGTTTCAAGCCATGGAGTACATTGTAATTGCAGTGGTAGAAAACTAATACAGGGTGACAGAAGCCCATGATGGCACCCTAGTAATCCTTGCTACGTGATGGCTCATATGCAAATTACTACAATATGGCTTGGGTGAATTTAGATTAGTGAGTATGAATTGAAACTCTTTATTAAATAAAAAACTAGCACTTAGGCATAGTGATAGCTATGTGCAGTCACTCTAAAATCATGTGTGATCCTAGAAGTTACCGGCTATGACTGTTACACTTAGAACATGAGTGGAAATTGCTTTTTAGAAGTTTTAGAGATGTCATTTATTTCCTGTAATCAGTGTCAAATATGCCCATCAGCTCTATGCTGGATAGTAAAGTTGCAGAGTTAAGACCTCAACGTTGCTAAGACTCTTCTTCTAAGGTAAAAGAAGTGGTGGAGTTTTGAGCCATGAGAAGGGATATTTGACCTGAGAGATGAGGCTGGCAGAATCATGTAAAAGGTCAGAACTTCGGTGGTGCAAGGCAGGCACGGAGGTTGCAAAATTTAAGGAGGCGCTCACACTCAGTTTCTGGTGCTAGCCCTGCCCTTACATGATACTGAGAGTGCTTCTTTAAATTTAAATTTTTGCAAACTATAAAACTTGGAGGAAAACAATATATAAATCTGGCCAACTTTCCTAAGCTTAGCCAATGTAACATTACAGATCTCATGATCAAAAGACACTGCTGTTCCCATTCTTGTAGCTTATTGGGATAATTGCAACTCTATTCTTAAAGCTAAGCATGATCCTGTCCCTCAGCACTCTGGATGCCTGTCATCAATATCATCAATATAAGATGCATAGACTCTATTGCAGTATTCACATGGTAATTTCAACTTAAGTGAAAAAGCACCACAGGCCTCATGAAGATTTTACATCTTACAAACTCCCACCAAAAGGCATCCCTCTGGGTAACACCCTCAATAATCAGGGAGACAAAGTCACTTGATGAAGCAGACCTAAAGCAGCTGAAACTCTCGGAGTCCTTACGTTGGTTTGTCATGTGTCCATAGGCCCCACCTGTAAGGAGTCAAGTCCAAATTCAATTAGACCATTTATTACTCACAGCACAGCAAACAGCATGAATTTCATGTTGGCATTGGTTCCCTTGGCCCGCAAATCCTTGGGGTGATTTAGAGGTAGGCACAGTTAGATACTGTTTATACGGTAGATCTGTGTATACCTGATGTGCAAAGAACTTAGAAAACCCCTAATCCTTTAAGGGCAATTGTAGAAAACTTGACCAATCTTTATCCCCAAGGGCAGATATTGTCCTTCTTCTCCTTATCAGAAAACAAATCTAGCCTCTAACCCAGAGGGAAACACTAGCTCTAACTTGAAAAGATAATTTTAAATAGGTAGATACACTATACAGAAATATCTCCCAGTGGACAATAATCACCGATCCTGTGGCTATAGGAAAGACGTTCCCCTAGCCAATGGCAGTCCTTGTTTCATGAGAAAATGTTCATGATAGCAAGAGAGGTGTCTGTGTATGGGATCTGCAATGGAGACCTATAAAGACTGATTTGGTTATTAAAACTGGTGAGTGTTCAACGTGTGAAAGTAGAGGCCAGCACTGAGTATCCTTCTCCTACCCTGTACAAGAACATCTCCTAGGGGAATTAGCTGGCTGATTGATGACATTAAACCCCTTTCACCATGAAGATGACAGTGGTTTTCCTTCCAGGGACACATATATTTTATATTCTATATATACATAGACATATATATATGTCTTCCCTGACTGTAGAACTCCTACCATCATCCCTATTTTGGATTTCCCAGATGCTATATCCATTGCCACGGTACTTTACACAACATCATCTCTGCGATATGCAAAGATAGGTTTGCATAGGAGCAGCTGGATTGATACAATTTAATTATAGCTCTGGTTGGGACATGCAACTTGCAAAGTTAAAATCTTTTCCTGAAGAATAAAATATGAGGTTGGACAATGAGGTTCACAATCTAATGCCTAGAAAAAGTGCTACATACCTCCTTGCTGAATATCATTACAATCACCTCGGAGGGCATGGTGACTTGGCTTTCCAAGTCAATGGGAAGCCATGCATCATAGCCAGTGCTTGGTGCTCCCTTCAGAGAAATTTTGGAACACTTTTTTCTGGAATGCTTATCAGAGCTCTCATTGGTCTCCAGATAGCCAAGAGGAATACTTCAAATATAAATAAAGCAATATTCAGAAATGAGGTATGTAGCACTTTTTCTAGGAAGAATTTGTGACCCTAATTGTCCCACCTCCTCTATACCTCAAGTAAGCATCTACTTATTTGTAGCTAACTCTGTGTAGTCAGTATATACAAATCCAAGTAACCAAACAGACATGGTTATTGCACTGAACAGTTCACCAAAGGAATTTTTAATTCTTTTGATCAACTTTGGCATCAACAGTGTTTAGAAGTCCTTATGTGCTCAGGATAAGAATGTTTCCATTAGGAAAAATAGTTATAGTTTTAATTGCAAGTTGTTGAAAGTGCTTCCTGGACATTTAGAGTTGATCATGTTGCTGAGACAATGAACATGAAATGGAAATTGCTCTAGGGGGCAAGGTAATTAGTCCTGGTTATCAGGTGCAAGGATGATTCAGCACAGATCCCAAAGGATTTACACACATCTTTAAATATTCCCTTGCCTAATAATCTTGACTAATTGTAAACTACAGCAGCCCAACAAATACAGATTACTAAAGGCAGATTCAGATCGAGCAGAAACAAAGTTTGAGTGAAGGATTCCTTTCCAACAAAGTTCCCCCAAAAGTAAGGGTATCATAGAATTTCACTGAAGAAGGAATCTACAATTACCAACCTCTGTCTCCTGACTAACCTCAGACATGAAGACAACAGAAGCCTTATCATTTTTTTTCCTTTTGTCTTTAGCATCTCATATTAAGAGCACCAGAAACAACTGCTATTTTAAGTTTCAAACGGCTATAAATAAGTATCAAACTTTATAAATCTTCTTGCCCTTTACCTTCTGTCTGTGTTTGGCCAGTGAGATGCTCTAGCAGTGGTATATAGCAGGGGGAGGCAAATTTCTCAAGGGGAGAGGCAAGCTCAACTGCTACACCTTATCAGGGTAGGCAGGGCTGTCCCTCAGAGTCTGTGGACAGGCCTTTATAATCCCTCAGGAGGCACTGGGGGGGTTTCTGTTTGTGTGTTTGTTTTGTTTTGTTTACTCCTAAGGAGAATTGTGCTATGATTTTGGAGTTGGTGGGAGGGGGATTTAATTCTTGTCAGTTCATATTATATTTATATAAAATTTTATAGACTATTTAACTACATATTATCTGTTAACCAGCGACAGTAAAATATACTTCATATGGCTTTTGTAAAGAGAAAATGAGATCGCCCTTGTAAACTTCTTGGTTGATTGCTTGGCACCATAAATGCTACAGAAATGCTTGCTGTTGTTAGTGTTCTTGATATATAACTTCATATATCACTGGTTTCTCGTTTGGTGCAATGTGAACAGCAAAGGTTTTCTTGCTAGGTTTGAATAGCATTAAGTAAGGATTGAAGTAAGCCCCAAGGCATACTATACAGTACAGAAGAATTAACTAAATATATTGCCCACCTGTCTCCCATGAACCCCCCTCCCCCGCCAGGGGAAGTATCTTTCTCCAATCCAGAACTACCTAAATATGATTGTCATTTTTTTCCTTTTCTTCTTATTCCTGAAATATGTTCCACACACAACATGTTTTAATGTCATTAGCATAGTTACCCCACTGTATAAGAGAACCCTAGAACTTGTCCTTCCTTTCTAACTCTAACTTTGTACTCATTGGTCAACCTCTCCCATTCCCTGTTGCCATACTCCACCTTGCCCAGCCTCTGATAACGGCTATTATACTATCTGCTTCTATGAAATGAACTTTTTAGCTTCTATATATTAGATCATGGTGTTTTTCTGTGCCTAGCTTATTTCACTTAACACGACAATATCCTACAGATTCATTTCCATTGCTCTAGATGATTCCATTCTGTTTTACAGCTGAATAGGACTCCACTGAGTATCCATATGTACCACATTTGCTTTTTTCATTCATCTGTAGAGGCACATTTAGGTTGACCCCATATCCTGGCTACTGTGAATAGTGTTGTAATAAACATGGATATCTCTCCAACATACTTTTTTTATTTTCTTTGGTTATATATCTAGTAATGAGATGGCTGGATCATATGGTTCTATTTTTAATATCTTGAGAGACCTCCATACTGTTTTCCATAGTGCTTTTACTAATTTTCACTTCCAACAACAGTGCATAAGAGTTCACCTTTATTCACATTCTTACTAATATCTGTTCTATTGTGTGTTTTTTGATAAAAGCCATTCTAATCAGGGTGAGAAGATATCTTACTGTTTTGCAATTACATTCCCCTAACAATAATGCATGGTGCAAACAGACCACTTACAAATATCAGGTCAATAAACTGCTAACATCCATAAAAAGGTAGCTTTCTTACTAAAATTCAGGAATTTAGAAGATTGGTATGTAAACAAGAAAAGACAAAAACCAACTGGAATGAAGCCTAAGTATCATATCTAAAGCGGAGGGAGAGTAGTTGATGGGACCAAACCTATGATGCATCTTACAAGGGTGCACGTGAAATTTACTAGGTGTAGAATATAAATGTCTTAACACAATAACTAAGAAAATTCCAGGAAGGCTATGTTAACCAGTTTGATGAAAACATTTCAAATTGTATATAAAACCAGCACATTGTATCCCATGACTGCATTACTGTACACAGCCAGGATTTAATAAATAAATAAATAAAAATCCAACAAGCAAAATAACAAACAAACAAACAAACAAATAACTAAAATTGGGTTTTCTATTTTGGGCAGGTAAAATTATGTAATGCAGTGTTTGAAACAGGAGTATTCTTTTTCCTTTTTATTTCCTTTTTTTTTTTTTCCAACTGTATAATGTCCCTCAAGTTATGGTACCTTGTGACACTGAATTTCCAGAGTGTACCAATTTTTTTTTTTTTACTGTGCTTCAAATAAATAGAAAAATAGTTATAATAGTGATCTTCAACTTTGCCATTCATGCTTCTATGCACGTGAGGCTAGGTATTCCACTTCAAAAGCATGAGAATGTCTAGGCCTTTGAAAGGTATGTGCCATTTCTGGGAAATGTATCTGGAGACTAAATATTGCTTTCCACAAATGACTATGCCCCCTTGTTTTAAGAAGAAGACATGCACATTGAAGTAGGGTTTTGATTTGTTTGGCATTATAGGAAGCAAGCTGGTGCTAAGTATTTTTTAATGATTATGTAAGCAAAGCTGAACTGTAAATCTTCATTCAGGAATATGTATTAAGATTATGCAATGGGTGTATGACTTGTAGGGAGTGAAAGCGGGCTTGGTTAAATGGATATTTTATGGCCCTATGATCTATCCTTTCCTTAAAAGTTTTTGAAAAGTGGAAAGATCATTTTGTTGCATTTCTCCATTTCTTGTTTTTAAAAGAATAAATCCCAAGCCCTTACAAATACTTATATTGAACTTTTACATTTGAATTAAATATTGTTAAACATAAAAAATATATACTGCACTGTGTATTTCAAGATAGCTAGAAGAGAAGATTTTGAATGTTAATACTACAAATGAATGTTTAAATTATGCATATGGTAATTACCCTGACTTGATCACTATACAATGTATATAGGCAATAAAACATCACACCGTACCACATAAATATATATAATTAGTATGTGTAGATTAGAAATAAAAAAATTTTAAAAACTTAGTCCCTGTGACACCTTTCTTATTTTTTTTTTTTAATTGCAGTTTTTGGCCGGGGCTGGGTTTGAACCCGCCACCTCCAGCATATGGGGCCAGCACCCTACTCCTTTGAGCCACAGGCGCCACCCCTTATCATTTTTTATATATAGTCAGGAATCATTAGCTTTCCCTGGACAGTTCTCTGAATATGTGATTCTGAAGATCAATTGATTCTTACTGTTCTTGTACCATCAGCCTGACAACTTTGTGGTCTGTGCTTTCTTTTGGAAGCCAGAGTCTCAACTTTGCAAAGATGACAAAGACATTGCTCTTTTTTCTTTACGAATATCTCCATCATCACTGAGATATTTCAGATGTTAAATTTGTGTCTATTTAGCCTCCGAATTAATAACAGCATTCAATTACTATAGGAAGAAATGTGATGTACAATTGTGGATTTTGTGCATGGGAAAAATTTAGAATGCTGAAGTTTATCTTTTAAGGTTAAAAAGAGTTATGAGAATTTTGCACAGGTAATTGTATACATTAACCTTTGCCCCAGTCTTCGTCTTTTAACAGTGTTCTGATTTGTAGAAACAAATTAAATCAAAGGACACTGAGAAAATAAACATCATTTTAACATTAGGTGAACAGAGATGGTGAGAGGAAATGAAAATGAAAAAATAGACTAATTACTAAAATAAATCATGAAAGTAAAAAAAAATCACTAAGTAGAGAAATTGTCATTGATTTGTGATGCAGATAACACCAGAGTTAATCAAGCTGTATGATCTTGATTTTTCAAAAAAACTTCTTGATACTTTTGATTTTTCATCTAGTAAAAGAAGGACATGCAGGATGAAATATAATCCTTTTTAGATCTGAGATTATTTTATTTTTTTCACAAATATTTTTGACAATTATGTTATTCCAAGCAATCACCAGATGTTAGGATATTGGAGAAAATTATAATCCTGCTCCAAAGAGGATTACTGTCTAATGGGAAAGCCAACTCTGGGAAAGAAAGTGATATGGCACTAAAACCAATTAAAACTTTCACAACGTAATATGAGGGGACAAAAGATGGCAGATTATGAGAAGAGTTAGGAAGGGTTTCATAAGAGTTGGGAAGGCAAATACAAACCCCTACAGAGCAGAGAAAGAGAGAAGGTCTCTGAAGCAGATGAAGCAGCAGTTCTTGTCCATGAGCCTGGAAGGGACCTGAGGTGCTTGGAATGGCAGATGCTTAGTAGGTCTTCAGTATGGATCAATGCAATAAATTCTGAAAAACAGAGAGCACACAAAGGAGACAGAAACTGAGTCTATACAGAAAGGCATAGCCTTTTCATGAATTTTCCATATGTCAAACTACATATGTTTAGCTTATCTTATGAGCAAAAAAACCAGATTAGTAAACATGTTTCAGAAGTTTTCAGTTGGTGGTTTCCTGCAGTTTGTTTGGGAGTGAAGTAATACTGCATCACGTAGGAGAATAATGCAAATTTGTTCAAACAGTAGTAAAAAGAGTATATATATACAGGGTGGACATATAGTGCACTATGTTAAATTGTAAAACTTTATGGACAAAAACTTTATGTCTATCCTGTATATATATAATGATTACATATGGTTCTGAGAACAACTAAATACAAAATAATCATATTAATCAAAACAGAATAATATTTTCTCTCATGTTCATCAAGTTCCTAGTTTGTCAATAGAGGGACAAAATGGCCCATCATATTGTCATGGCCATAGGCTGTGTCTCTTTTGCCTTCCACCTTGCCCATGGGCCATTCCCAAAGTCATCTCTTGTGCGATGATGTGAGCTGTGGCTCTTGCTATTTGGTCATATTTTAACCAAAAAGAAGAGTAAAAAGGAAGGAAAGTAGGATCCATTCCATCAAGGACTCCTATGTGATTATACAACTCCCCGAGGAGCCAGAA
The DNA here is from genome assembly GCF_000181295.1 of Otolemur garnettii. Taxonomy (NCBI): domain Eukaryota; kingdom Metazoa; phylum Chordata; class Mammalia; order Primates; family Galagidae; genus Otolemur; species Otolemur garnettii. The sequence goes on along the minus strand of NW_003852403.1, from coordinate 4,730,765 downwards.
TATCCCATGGCCATCAGAAACTACATACAAGGCAGGAGGGATATAAAGATTTTGTTCTGAAGGGCATAGGTCTAGCTGATATGGAGGAGTATGGACTTTGCAGCACAACAAACATCTTCTAATATAAGTCTTTAAGTAGGAAAAATTGGCAATACGAGCAGGGAAGCAACACATTTGATGATTCACGTAAAGAAATTTAAAGATTAACAAGACTTGGTCAACCGAATGTGAAATGTGAGGCATTAATGAGAATTTGGTTAAGATTCCATTTTACTTCATTGTACAGTGAGAGGTAGTCTCTGACCTGAGCTTAGAATGAGGAGTAGGATGAGAGGCCTGGGTTTCAACTTTGCATGCAAATATTGTAATATCTAGATACCAGGCAATCATCTGACAAATTAAGAAATTGAAATGATTTGCAATGTAGATTGAGAAGACGTTGCATGCAGGCATGGTGTTTATTAAAGGAAGAAAGGCACACAAGAAAGTTTTTTTCCCACTCAATATAATAGGAAAGATACTTTGTTTGCTAGTAAAATTATCCAGCTTTCCCCACCTACACAGGTATGATACATCATAGTCATGTGTCCCTCATTGCGATTGCAAACAAAGACAATGGTCATTTTGTCACATCTTCTCATTTTGCTGATATCATCTGTGAATAATGTTATGTATTTCTTAAAATGTAGGCTAATCGTTCTCATATTCTAAATGTTACTTTTGTTGAATGGAAATCACTAATTTTAAATAAATGCTTGTGACCGTGTGCCTTTTTATTTGAATGACAAGCAAACTAATTTGGCCCCATCCTAGTTCTATTTATATCCCAAATAGGACTTTCTGTTTAATTCTTTGAGTCTGTGGGTTTTTGCATGAATGTGTGTGTGTTTCATGTAATACACTATAAAACATGCCCTCACTCTTTTAGAAAGCTGCCACACTAAGATAAATAAGGTTTAAGTGCACCAATTACAGAAGCTATTATGGAATTTATTTACGTCAGGACCTTCACAATTATACTTGTGAGTCTGTGTTAATTTTTTTTTTATCCACTTTCGAAATGACAAATGCGAGGACTCACTATTGGTACTTCAAGTCAGAAAACAATCAAGATAGAAAATGAATTTCGTGGAGCCTCATTTTTTAAATTATATGGTACACTAAGTGGTAGTGGTGGCATGTGAATGTTGTATTCTTTCCCAGTAAATTTACTAAGTGTAATTTCACATGGCATTCAACACTTTTAATTTTGAAGGTATTGGAGATGAGGCCCACTGACTATATTTTGATTCTATATGGTTGCAAACACAAGAAAACTTCAGATGTGTAGGAAGAATGTTTATAGCACAGAGAGATAGAAAGTAAGTTAAGATGTAAACTGATTAAATCAAAAGCCATGAAAAGATACTTAAGTGAACAGAACTTGGAAAGAAGATGTGAAATCTGTCTTCAATGAGTACAATCTAGTATGATTAATTGTCATGTTCTTCCCAAGATAGACTAGATTAGAATCTGATAAGTCTGAAAAACATTTTGACAAATTGTCCTAAATTGATCTGTGTCTGACAATTGATCTTAGCCTTTAGTGTGCGTCAGTATCTCCTGTTAAAGATCTAGTTAGTGCGCAGGCTGCTCGGGCCTGCACCCAGGATTTCTGATTTAGTAAGTCTGGTGTGGGGCGAGAATGAGCGTTCTTACAGGTTCCTGGGTGGTGCCGATGCTGCTGGTCTGGAAACCACTGTGAGTAGTATTTCTCTATGATTAGCCACACACAAAATAGACGGGATGTGAACAACGGGCCCTAAAGAAGGCTACTTTGTTTTGGTTTCATGAACCAATTTAAGATAATACATCATATTTGATGCTACATTAACCTTCCTGTTAAATTTTATAATGAAAAATCTTCTCTCCATAAATTTTTAGGTTTTTCTAAGAGAGGGAGCCTCTGGAGATGTTTAAACTTGGATGACTTAATTGATATAGTCTATTCTGTGATTAGGGCAAAATTAATGATGTTATTTATCCTAAATGCTATGTAAGATCATATAAATCTTAAGCATTGTTTTAATTTTTCTAAAATAAATAAGTTCTGGGTTTTTAAGAGAAATACTTAATTTACCTTATTAGATAAATTTAGATTTTTTTCACAAGTTTTTGGCAAAACTAATGCATAAATGCAAATGTTTCCCTTTTGACCCAGATGCTAATGATTTTTGCTCTTTATTATGAAAAAAAGGCTCACAATAGTGGAATTAAAAATTTCATGGGACATATAGAAAACCTTGTATTTCAGAAAAAGGAGTCTGGCCCACGTCAGGCTGAAACATCACACGTCTCTTCATCATGAATATTACATTAAATTCTGAAACAATGTTGAGGAATATTTAGATTTTTCCAAAGATAAGAATAAGTGAATATTGTAATTTTCTCTCATTATTAACTCCCTATACCTTAAAATAAGTGAAAGAATAATAAAACTTTTGTTAATACGAGGGGAGCCTGAATTGACAATATAATTTAAATCAAATTACCAGAGGACTTGTACGGATAATAAGTGTTGTTTTTAGTTTCATGCTGCCTTTTTGTCCATATTGAATTTATGAAATTACCAAAGTCCTCAGATAAGATAGTTTATGCAAACAATCTTTTTCTAAAATTAGGGTGAAATAACAATTAATGTAATATGAAGAACTGAAGTGGAATTCTTATGTTATTAAGGAGAGGTAATCAACTTGGAGTTCATTTCTTATTAATCTTTTAAGCACAGTGGCACTTGGGGAGAAAGTTTTCTCTCATGCAAACAAAATATTTAATGAGAATGTACAATAGTCCGTCACTTTTTCTAAGCTCTGGAGATATAGCAGAGAGAAAAAACTTTAAGTCACTGTCCTTATGAAATGGACATTCTACTGCATTCCGGGGAAGGTAGTGAGGAAAGGGCATGTATGAAACTAAAATGGGAATATCACAAGGCCTTCTTATCACAAATATTGGGTAATGGGATAGAAAGTGCTATTCTTATCACTGGTGAGACTTGAACCATAAGAGACACTGCAAAGAGGGCAGTGCCTGTGGCTCAAAGGAATAGGGCACTGGCCCCATATGTCAAAGGTGGTGGGTTCAAACCCAGCCCCAGCAAAAACTGCAAAAAAACAAAAAAGAGAGAGAGACATTGCAAAGACAAAGGGCCAAGCATTCCAGATACAGGGAACAACTAGTTCAGTAGACTTCAAGCTTGAGATCTTTGTGCTCATGGAGAAGTCTGCCCAGTCTTGTGGGGGATGGAGCTGTGATGAATTAAAGCTGCCAAATCACATAGAAGAGGTTTGGATTCAGCTCACAAAATGGAAATTACTAGATCTTTTCCTTTAAACAAAAAGATACAAATAGATTCACATTGTTAAAGAGATCATTTGACCACAGTAGAAGGAACAAGAGAGAGAAGAATCATGCAGCCTGGTGAGGAGGCTAATTATATCATTTATAAGACATATCTCAAGATACAATAGAAAAAAGAAGAAACATACACTATTTTTAAACATGAAAAGTCTTCTAAAGTGAAGTGATATTAGCTGATTTTTATAAGCTAAAATTTAATTTAGGTAACGTTTTAGTAATTATCAGTGCGATAATATTAAATATGTTCATTACTTCTCACCAGTGTCTCGTTTCACTTTGGTTTGGAAACCAACTGCAGATTGATAAGAGAAAAGCATTTGGATTTTGTGTAAATGAATTTTTATTATGATTAATCTCTTGGTATAAGCAATGGTCAATGTAAGGTAATAAAATCATGCATATGTTACGATAATTTTTTATATTTTTTGCGATTGGTTAAGGACATTTTTCATAGTAAGTACAGTGAACTTGACCAATTTAGCAACATTTTTTTTTCCAATGTGTAGAATTAATTATTTAAGAATTCACTAGCTGATTAATGATCAATCAGCTAATCTCAGCTTAAAGCCATCTGTAACATTTAATGATCCTTAGCCATATTTCACTGAAAATCCAAAATGAAATAAAGACCTCTATTATGAAGTTGATTTAGGCCTTGTCTATTCCAGACTTTCCAGTGAAAAATGATGGTGATACACAGTGTTCTCATAGTGTATCTTAGAACCAGGAATAAAAGTGCTTCCTAAACAAGAATGAGTTATGGGATTTAATTCTAGCTCTGGCAATGATTCATTGAATAACCTTGGGAAAGTTACTTCAGCACTCTCTTGTGGTTTCCTAGTTGTAAATGGGGATATTAACCATTTGCCATTGAACTCTTAAGCCTGACTTATGGGATAGCAGTTGCTTAGTAAGAAATTTAAAATAGAATTGCAAACTTTGTGATAAGCTAGGTATTCTATTATAAATACAAATAAGCAAACTAAAATAGATAAGATAACTGAAAACATTTTAACAAGATTTTATGTTCCAGGTACTAGGTTATGTGCAGGATAGCAAGATGAACACAAGACGGAGGATCTCAAGGACATGACACAGTGGATCTCAATGACATCATTTTCATGCCAAAGAGACAGGTTCACACAAGAAAGTAAATTTATAAACATCATATTTGCTGCTGAGAATGACAGACCATTGGAATGTTAGAGTCGTAGAGGAGGGGACCTTATCTATCTTGCTCAGTATTTTCAACCCACCACTTGGAAGACTGCCTGGCTCTTTGGTCATTCAGTATTCATTTATTAAATGAATATTTATTGAATCTCTACCATGTATCTGGGGATATTAGCAGGGACAAGATAACATGCCTGACCTCAAACACTTTACATTGCAGTGAGGGAGACAGGCAATTAAAAAAAATAAACAAAATATATGGTGCAATATCAAGCAGTGATAAGTACATTAAAGAAATATAATATACTGAATGAGAATGAGTGTCAAAGGCTACTCTTTTAGCTATTTAATCAGTTAAGACTTTTTTGAGGAGGTCACAATTGAAAAGTGGCTTGAAAAACACAAGTGACCAAAACAAGAGATTATATGGGTTAAATGTAGCAAGTGCAAAGGCCCTGAGGTGGGAAAGGCCTTGGTGCATCTGATGAATGACATATTCTTGTAGTTTATGATTAGAGTTGAGTTTTCTCAACATACAAAGGGAAAATGTTGGAGAGTTTTGGTATTTAAGTATTTAGAAGGTCACTCTGACATCTCCTATAGAGAACTGTCTAAGTAAGCAACAATAGAGTAGTGAGACCTATTAAAATGCATTTACAGGGATCAAGGCAAGAGGTCCTTGTGGTTCATATGGAAGCCACTCAAGTGGTAAAAAGTGCTCATTTTTTTGCTATTGACCTTTGACATATACCTTGAAATTAGAGCTAGTATTGTTTGCTATGGATTTGATGCAAGGTACCCCAAAGAATGAGGATTCAGAGAAGGCCTGGCTTTATGTCCTGAGCAACTGGATGGGGGATCTATTATTTAGAGAAGATCAGATTAGGGTGGAGAAATAAATTAAAGACCAATTAATAAAATATTGAGATTGAGAAGCCTTTGAAAAATCCAAGGGGAATTTAATATATAAGTTTGAGGCTCTGTGGTAGCATTAAGGCTAGAGATATAAATTTTATAGTCATTGTTATATAGCTGATATTGAAAATCACAGGGCAGGAGGAGGTCACCATATAGGAGTTTAGAGAGAAAAATAAACATAAATTTCAGAGAAATGCAACAAAGGAGACGGAGAGTGGTCAATAAGGTAGGAGGAAATCAGCAGGTGAATTGTGTCCTGCAAGCCAAGCATTGCAAACACTTTAGAAAAACAGCTTCTGTGTGGACTAGACATAGGAGAAAGAACGGCTATTTTCATTTATGACTTGTTAAATTCTTCCTTAATGGGAGGAAAGACATCAAAATAGAAATAAAATTCCAAGGATGAAACAGAGGCAGAGAAAACAAGAACAACAAAATTTTAGGAGCTGGAAAGCAGAGAGATGAAAAACAACCCAGCATGCCAGAAGGAAAGATCTAATGTACTGGAAAAACCTGCAACCCATATAAGCTGGGAAGACCAGAAGCAGGCTAGTTTGCATCCTAAAATTGCAAAAATCTCAGAAATTATAGGCATCAGACACGTATGCGAATGTGGGTGGCTGGTGCAGAAAAATGGGGTATGGATTAATGGAAATTAGATTCTAGATTAAGAAAGTGCTGCCTAGTGGTTAAGCCAACAAAAATAAATGCATTGAATAAATTTGAAAAAATAAATAAGATATTGAGAATCAGAAAAACATGGACATTCTTATAAAGGCCATTGATGCAGTCTTTAGAAAATCTGAAATCAACAATTTTTAACCTAACAATTCTCACCGAGGAATTCCAACCTGGAACGCAGTCAAGCTATGAAGCAGTGAACGGATATGTTAGGTGGGCTTTCCTGAAGGAAGGAAGGAAGTAGAACCTGAGTGATGTAAAATAAAGGGACAGTTGTAAGGATTGCATCATACACAGTTATGGGACCTTGCAAAGAAATTTATGAGGGCTGTTGCTTCTGTGTGTGGTGCTGTGCAGCAGGACTAGGAATTAGAAAGAAAGGCTGGAAAGGAAGCAAAGGAAAATAAATAGGAAAGTAACTGGAACTCTCACTGTCTCTCCTGCCTCCAATTCTGACAGAGATAATCTGCAGAAGATGCCAGTCCCTAACACCACATGCTCTAAGAAGGCAGGGGCACTGGCCATCACACTGACCCACAGACTGGAATGGTCACAGCTTCACCACCACAAATTTCTCTTGGGACCAAAGCTAACCTGAAATATGAGAGATGGGAATTCTGGAAGCATAGTTCTTGGTTAGACATCTTGTCGTGCTTAGAAACCAGCCACAATGGACACATTGCAGGCATTGCTAGGCCTTATAGATCTTTAAAAAATTATCTCCCTTGCATCCTAATTCCGGATATTTCAGGAGAATATACCCCATTCAAGTGAAAGTATTGAAAGTATAAGCTAACAGTTAGAAAAGATGTAGAATTCAGAACACAGAGGATCAATATACAAGTGAGACGCCCCAGGAAGGTGGTGGAGGAATGTTCAAAAACAAAATCACATCCTAGATCAGCGATTTTCTACTGGTGTGCCCTGAGGGGATCTGAGGTGTGCTGTGAATATTTTT
>NW_003852403.1:4715450-4723473 GCF_000181295.1 Otolemur garnettii | reverse complement strand
TTTTTTTTTTTTTCAATTCTTTTTTTTTATCAATATAATTTAAATGTGCCTTGGAAGTTCAACTACAGGTTTAAGTGCGCGTTGAGATAAAAAAGGTTGAAAACACTGTCCTAGAGCAACTAATCCAAATTAGAGCAAAAAGGATACTTGGAGGGAAGCATCCAGGAAAAGGATGGTAGAAAGGGCAAATTTTCCCAATACTTTTTAATTATGCTGAGAGGAGATTTAATAATCTGGCAGACATTTTAGGGATGAGTTAATTGATATTTAGAGCACGAAAAACTAAAAAAAAAATAGAAAGCGATGATATAAAGGACACTAGAGAAAAATGTAACGTGACTCAAGGGTGGTTCATTTTCAAAGTCCAGATTAATGTCAGTAAATATTAATCAGTCAAACATTTATGGCCACATGGAGGAGACAGCGCAGGGAGAATTGTGTGTACGTGTGTATGTGTGTGTGTGGCTTAGATAATCAAGACACAGAAAACAATCACAGTGTGTAAAACAGAGACAAATAGTAGAGGCAGAGAGAACTGAAAGTGGTCGTCAGGTGAGACGGTGGATTGCTGCTCTGTGCCAAAAGTTTGCTGAAAATATTGAGCTTTGAAATTATATACAGTACCTAAGATTTTGAAAGAATTGAGGAGGGAGGAAGCAACTATGACAAATGCAATGGGGGAGTTCTGAGGCTGGTCAGTGGGAGAGAAGCAGTTTCTTTGGAAAAATATGAAAAAAAGATGCGCTTATGTGGGGGCTGGACTCAGAAGAACACAGGGACAGCAGGTTTTCCTTTTGGAAAGTTTTTAATATAAAAAGGAGCAGGGAAATTGGGATAATCTTTAGGAGAAGTGTTTAGTTTCATTTTTACTGGCAGAATTATTTGATTAAAAAGAGGATTTTTACAACTTATTTATATGCTGATGGGAATAGACCTGAAAGAGGGAGGAAGGAGGAGGTGGGTCATTGGGTTGACAAGATGAGATAATACAGGACTTGGTTCTCTCGGTGGTGGAAGTGTTGGTTCCTCTCTTCCACCCTGGTCTAACTTATCCACATCCTTTATCTAAAGTACTTTAATAATCTTAGAATTCATCACCCTCTTTCTTCCTTTGCTTACCACAGTCTTATCCCAAGGCAGCAGCCAGAGAGATCAGTGGTAAAATGTGAATTCTGTCTTCAACTTTACAATAGCTTCTCTTTTCACTGGGATTAAGCCCCAAACTCTTTTAATTTCCTCCATGTCTTTTTTGGGTCTGGTTCCCAATAACCTTGCTGATTTCTCCTCTCATTCCCCATCAAGTCTCCTCTCACTCACTCCCTCATCCTTACTAGTTCTCTTGTGCCAATTTGTACCTGCCAGGACACACCCTGGCTCTTGGCCTTGTGGGGGCTCTGTCCCTATTCCTCACTCTCTCCTCAGATATCCATATGGGTCACTCTCATATCACACTCAGGGCTTTGCTCAGATGTCCTCTGCTCAGGGAGGCTTTGTAGGATTAACACTTATTTGTATCTGCACAGCAGCTACCATAGCCTCCTAACCAGTTCCCTGCCCTTATACTGTAGAAGCCCTTTACCCTTTTTAAGTTGAACCTCACCTCTACGGATTCTTTTGAATCTTGGGGTCATATATTTTCAATGCAACAGGTCAGCATCCTTCCATGTTTTTCTCCAGCTGTGTTCAGGAACAGAGAAGCAAACATGGATTTATCTAGGAGTAGGGTTCTCAAGGTAATGATGGGGATATAGCAAAAAAAAGTAGGCTGGAAGCAATGAAATAACTGTCGTTATGAACTACCTAACCCAGATTAAGTTAGGGAGTTTAGTATCAGATAACAAAATCTTGACAGGGTCAGCAGAGGTCCGGGTAGAAACTGTAGGTCCTGGAGAGTAAACAAAAAGAAGGGAACATGGTGAGAGTTGGGGTATTTTACACTCAAGGTACAATATTAATTGATAATGGTGAATAGTAAGGTTTGAAATCATGGCTAAAAAAGGAGTGGAGGACTAGAGCATTTGAAGCATAGAGGCCCAAGAAGTTGGGTGAATTACATGTATGATATTAAAATAACCGAAAAGATAGCCAGAGGAAGTGGTGGCCTATGAGAGAGATTAAACCAGGTATGAAGCAGGGTGTGGGAAGAAATTAAGGGAACAGAGGGAGAAGAAAGAGTGCCTTCAGGGTGTAGCCAGGTTCTGAAAGAACTAAGAAGCAAAGGAATGGTCAGAGAACAGTATGAGAATATGGAAAAAGTATTCTAATAAGCAGACTCTTTTACAGCAAGCACCCATGAGAGGTCTGAGTCACGAGCCAGTGGACAGAGCTGAGTCAAACTAGAGCCACATGGGTCCAAGGTCTCCAGGGACGGAGGCTGACATAGGAAGCGTGGACTCCTCAAAGAGTCTCCGCACTCTAGAGATGTGAAACATTATGTGATTTTTCCTGAAATCATTTTAGGGGAGGTGGATGCTCACTTCTAATTGCAATCCTCTTCTTGGCCCTGGATTTCCTAGTCAATTCAAAGTGGTAAGAAAGGTTCTGTTGGAAGAAGCGCATAGTGTGCTTTTAATTCCAGCCGAAAGGCAGGATAGGTTTTTGCACAACTACATTCCTTCTGCAGAAGAAAATATACTAAATTATATAGATAAGTGAAAAGAGAAAAATAAAGAGTAAAGAAAGAGAAAAAATTGTATTTCTAATAAAAGAATATTATCCAGCCATAGTAGTTGGGAAATATTTGCAATGTTCACTACACCGGTAAGATACAACGGCCACCATTACAACCCAGCTCTTCTGACTCCTGTTCGATTCGATTACTGTCATCCTTCTGGCTAAATGGATTCTCGAAGCACTCTACATCATCCAATTAAATGAGAAAGGGTTAAACATTGGTTGGCAAATGTAAAATTTTTCAAGGCTTCTTCACGAGAGACATCTATAAACACTGAAATTATCTTAAAATGACTTACTTACAGGTATTATTTTCAAAGTGCATGATTATTTATATAGCCGTGTTCTGGCAGAGGAACACAACGCCACCTACAAACAGGGACAAAATCCTGATGTTAGTTTGCAATTAACCACTTTGATCTACTTCTGGCAATGCATTCTTCATCATCTTGGTATTATAATACAAGTAGCACCTCGGAATTGCAGGCATTTAACTAAAGAAAAGAACATAAACACTTATACACACAGGGACCAATAGCAAATTAGAGCAAATCAGCAAGCAAACTCGAAGAGGCTGCTTCAGAGCCCTGAAATACAACTTGGCTCGGATTAGTTTGTCTGAATTTCTTTCATACAGCAGCTTAACCCATACACGCTTCAGTCTTAATTTCTAACTGATGCTAGGTGATTCTGCTTTCACTAGCCAGGGTCCTATGAACCACACAAGCACCAGTGGATGGCTAAGCACAGTTAATAACCACATGCAGTACCTTCGTGAAGCAGGAGGAAGATAAAATCTGGAAAGGAAGAAAATCACAGATTAGCCATGTTAGTAAAGCAAGGGTAGAGGCAAGAGTGGAGTTGGAATCAAAATCTCCCCTGTTGACTAAAATCAGGTTTGTTTGGATAAAATAATTGAAGTCAGGAAACAAGGTGCTTATTATTTCTACAGTATAGTTCTTATAATACAGTTTCTGCAAAGCCGGATAATATAAGAAAATAGCATCTAAAATCTAGCCTTCCCAGTTCACTTTGCTATTATGAAGAATAAAAGGAATGAATACAGGCATGATGGTGTTTGAATTATGACCACTGAAAACATAAAATATACATATTTGTAGTATATATATTGTACTAGTATATAGTATTCTTACATGTACATACTATATTAATTTTACATAATATGGTACAAAAACTAAATTTAAAAATCCATCACAGGCTCAGTGCCTGTAGAACAGTGGTTACCACACCAGCCACATACACCAAGGCTGGAGGGTTCAAAACTACCTGGGCCAACTAAACAATGACAAGCGCAACAACAACAAAAAAACAGTCGGGCATTGTGGTGGGCATCTGTAGTCCCAGCTGAGGAAAGACAGTTCAATATGTTTTCAAACATGTCTTTACCCATGTAACTAACACTCAACTAAGATAAAAGAATATTACCAGCATCTTGGTATTAATTTTTTATATCTTAAAATACATATTCCCATATTAAATTTTTAATATGAAAAATTTTTCCATATTAAATTTTCATATTCCATAACTTATTTCTATAAGTTTTGCTTATGTCTTAAATTCTATGTACACCCCAATATTCTGATTTGTATCATTTATGGTTTTCAAGTTTGGACATTTTCTATTTGCCTATGTCCAGTATCATTAATCCATTAATCTTCTGCTATTAAATTCATCCAGTAAGCCCTTAGTTTTAGATACTATGTCTTTCAATTTTAATTTTTTTTCAATTTTTAAATGTTGATTTTATTGTTTTTTATAGCCTCTATGTTTTCTATTGAAATGTCGACTTTCTTTCATTTTGTCTATCTTTTCTTGTATTTTCTTCAACATTTTTACAATAGTTATCTGATATCTGAATTACCTATCAGTCTCTTTCTCTTATTGATTTCCAGGCAATTGGCACTGTGTTTTCATTAAGCCTTATTACATCATAGTGGAGGTCAGACAAGTAAAAAAAATTTTGGACTTATTTTATTAAGTCAAATACACATAGATCATGAATACATTCATGCATATGTGGGGTACATTGTGCTGATTTTTTTTTTAATACAATCTGATGTGGTTACATTAAACAAGATCACCCTGATTCTGGACAGAGTTGGATTCAGACTTCATTATAAGTGGTCTGTTTAGCTTTGTTTTTAGTCTTAGGACTATCTGGATTCTCAAAAAAAAAAAAAAAAAAAACCCTCAGGTTTTTATCAAGTCTCTCTCACTTGAGACGACTTGCAGTCCAAATACTTCCTTTCCCAAGCTAGGCAGCTTCTGAAATCTCCATTATATTCTCCAGACTACAACTTCCACTGGATTCCGTGGAGGCAAGCTTTGCATGTGCTTTGTTTATAAGTCAGATAACAATCTGAGAAGTACTTTTATGCAAATTTTTAATATCTGCAATTACTCTTAGGTATTTAATCCCTCTCCTCAATTCTACTCTTGAATTCCTGAAGTCTGACCTCTTTCCTCAATCTGCTAAGATTGACAATTTCTGCCTGAATTTTATCTTTCTGAGGATACGAGAGAAAATTCAGGTACATGTGGAATATAGCATGCGAAGTTTTCTCCTTTTCAGAATTATATGACTTCTAGTTTTTGTCCACCTTTGTTGGTCTGCAGGGCCTTCAATTGGGTTTTTAATTTTTTCTTCATAATTTGTTCATATTTCATAATTATTGCCAGCATTTGTGTTTGTCCAAAGCCGTCTATTTTTAATCATTCTTCAAGTCCAGTTTATTTTGCTTACTAAAGATCTTCTAAATTTCCTCTCACTCCAACCCATTGTCACTACCCTGGTCAAAACTTCAGTCTGTTTTTGCCGGCATTTCTGCTAGGACTCCTCCCTTCCATCTACCTCATGCACCTTCATTTTCATTCTCTCTGTGCTTCACGTAGCTCTAAAGAGTGTCTTCTTCCAAGCTGTATTCTAATTTATTAACTCCTCATCTCTCTCCTCCTACAGTTAAGTTGACAATCAATTTGGAAATCACTTTTGCCCATAGTACATATTATAATCCTTTTTTATTTAACTTTATGATAGATGGTACCAAATGTCCTGAAATGTCAGACTTTTTGGAATAGATGATGCAGATAAAATCAGATTTCCAGAAATAGCCACCAGGCAAAAATTAGCCCAGCCTGAGGGGTCCTCCTGTATCAGAACTAGCTAGATAATACAATAAAACAATACCAAACACTTCTCAGGTGGAAGTAATAGCAGTTGAGAGTGGAGATGGAAAGTAAACAGAGGGAAACAAAGTTCGGGAACCATGCTTGATACGCCTCCGCAGCAGCTGGGGATATGAATGGTGTCTGAAGGTAAAGATGGGCATCGCTATAGCAGGATCCTCATAAGGTTCTCACTGAACCTCTGGAGAAGGATTGTAGAGCTAGATATTTTTGGTTCCTTCAACAAAGACTCAGAAAACCTATGGATTTTGCCAAAGGTTGTACTTTCAGAAGGCTTCTTCCTTTCTCCCCAAAACATGTGAGATAGACACAACTTACTTTTTATAATGACCAGGGTTGCAAGAATGTATGGCTCAGGAAATAACTGTGGCTGAGAAATAATTTTTAGCCACTTTTGGAAATATCATTCTCTGATCCTACGCACTTGAAGTTACCACTAGGCAAAATACTTTACTTGCATTAACAAAATATGACTCTTAAAGGTCAATCACATCTCCCATTTAGGTAGTTAAAATTTCAGAGTACACAAATGTTCTTTTGATATGCATTGTCTTGAAAAACATGAACTCTTTCAAAGAATTAATCTCATGTGACTGCAAAAGAAAGCCAAAGAATTAATCTCATGTGACTGCAAAAGAAAGCCGTTTAAAAATAATTATAGTGGTTGAAGGCAAATCTTTCATAAGGGACTTTGACTCTAGGGCTTTGAAGAAAGATGCTTCACCAAGTTGGGATTGTATGATAACCATATAAAATTTCCCAAAGAAGAAAAGTTCATGGTAGTCAAAAGACTGGAGAATTTGGACTCAGCCATGCCTGGTTTCACTCTCACTTTTGGAGCAGCTTGGTTCCATAATTAATTCAAACCACAAACTGGTATTCTAAAATGTTCTTCACAAATTATTCTAATAATTAAATACAGTATATGATAATTGAGGCACACATTCCTTGCATATGGTAGACATTCAATGAACAACCTACTAATAATCTTCTTTCAATATACAGTCATCCCTTAATATCTACGAAGAGTTCATTCCACGACCCCCGTGGATAGCAATATCGACTAATGTTCAAGTTTCTTATGTAAAATGACATAGAATCTGTATATAAGCTATATGAATTATGCCCTATATTTTAAATCATCTGAAGATTTTTATAATGCCTAATAAAATGCAAATGTTCTATAAATATTTGTTATGGTGCCTGGGTGTGGTGGCTCACATCTGCAATCCTGGCACTCTGAGAGACCAAGGTGCGTGGTTTGCTTGAGGTCAGGAGTTTGAGACCAGCCTGAGTGAGAGTTGAGACCCCATCTCTACTAAAAAAATAGAAAAATTCGCGGGTGTGATGGTGCACAGCTTGAAGTTCCAGCTATTCCAGAGGCTAAGACAAGCAGATCCCCTGAGCCCAAGAGTTTGAAGTTGCTGAGGCCAAAGCACTCTAGCCTGGGGCAACAGAGTGAGACTCTGTCTCAAAACTAAATAAACAAAAATAAAAATGAAAAGATAGTTGTTATGCTACATTTTTATTTATATTATTTGTATTGTTGTAGTGTTGCTTTTATTGGTGTTTTATTTTGTTTTTACTATTTTATATCCATAGTTGTTTGGAACCAGAGAGGCAGAACCTGTGAATACAGAGAGTAGGTTCTATGTGGCTTTTCAAAATTATTGTCACCTAAGTGATTTTTAATTGATATCTTATTACAAAGCGAAACATTTCCCAACTGGTACATGTCAACAGAGAGATTGTGATTAAATTATAGTGGCAGGTATGCAAGGTATCCTTTTTAAAAGGTAGAATAAGATGTTTGATGTGACTGAGGAGAAAGCAATGCGACTTCATACATAGGAGGACAGATACTTACTGACTGGAGAGATTAAGAAACAGCAGCCAAAGAGGTGCTCCTTAACTAAAACATGGAGCCTTAAAAGGCTAATGGGATATTAGCACACATATAAAGTTAATATTTAAAATAATATTGACATGGCATATGGTTTTTTAAAAAATACATTCCACTTTCACTTAACATTGATGCTTAATTCTTACTTTTAGATTATAAACATACATATGTATAACTTAGTAGTCAAACTTTACTTCATGTTTTTAACTCTTTTTTTTTTTTTTTTTTTTTTTTTTTTTT
>NW_003852403.1:4707009-4715369 GCF_000181295.1 Otolemur garnettii | reverse complement strand
CCTCCCAAGTAGCTGGGACCACAGGCGCCCGCCACAACGCCCGCCTATTTTTTGGTTGCTGCCGTCATTGTTGTTTGGCGGGTCCGAGCTGGGGATTCAAACCCGCCACCTTAGGTGTACGTGGCTGGCGCCTTAGCTGGTTGAGCTATAGGTGCCGAGCCGTTTTTAACTCTTAAAGTGAGTCTACTTGTCTATATCCTATCAGTTACACTCTCAGATAGAAATAATAGTCTTAGGCTCAGCGTGTGTAGCTCATTGGCAAGGGCACTGGCCACATACACCAGAGCTGGTGGGTTCAAACCCAGCCGGGCCTGCCAAACAACAATGACAACTACAGCAACAACAACAACAACAACAACAACAAACAGCTGGGCATTGTGGCAGGTACCTGTAGTCCCAGCTACTTGGGAGGCTGAGGCAGGAGAATCGCTGAAGCTCAAGAGATGGAGGTTTGCTGTGAGCTGTGATGCCACAGCACTCTATCAGGGGTGACATAGTGAGAATCTGTCTCAAAACAAAAAAGAAGGAAAGAAGGAAGAGTCTTAGTTTTCTTTAACTCTTAACTCTGCACTTATTACCAAAATTCTAAATTTCTCAATAACATAGCTTGTCTGACTGATCTTAATTTTAGAGTATCTGTTGGTTTCAGTTGGAAGATAAGGGTGAATTCTCCTAATACATACAAAAATATATACACTGTAGCAAATACACATCTAACTGTCCCCATTCTCTAATATCATTCCATTACAATTTAGGGATAAACCAATAATCAAGATCCGCACATGCTATTTATTTGGAAATCTGACTAATTAAGACTGATTTAATGGTCAAATGCAGATCCTAACAACACATCCTTCTTGCTACTGAATAAACTGATGGGCTTTGCCTTCAATCACTATAGGATTTCCTGTTCCTGTGGATTTTCTTTTCTTTTTTTTTTTTGTAGTTTGCCTGGGGCTGGGTTCAAGGCCACCCTCAGTATACGGAGCTGGTGCCCCACCCACGGAGCCACAGGCCCCACCCCGTGTGGATTTTATTTTCTAAGTGATCACTAGCAATCTCATTAGACAATTTTATAGTTGCAACATTTACAGACAGAATCATGTTTAGTTCCCAGAACAGACTTGAAAACAAGCGGAACAGGTAGAAGAATTAAAGAGAGAAGAGCTAAAATTGGATGTGTTTACACAGTTAGACAGTAGAGAGGTTAAGAGACCATCTAAAGCAGAGGTCCTCAAACTTTTTAAACAGGGGACCAGTTCACTGTCCCTCAGACCTTTGGAGGGCCGGACTGCGGCCCGGGACGAGTCGGCTGCTAAGCAGGACAGGCAGTGGCGGAAAAACACCCGGTGGGCCTGATAAATGTCCTCGGAGGGCTGCATGTGGCCCGCATGATTGTAAAGTGAGTGTGAGTGTGCCATTCCAGGTGGTTCATTTTAAGCTATTTGACCGCCTCTTATCACCATTCTCCGGCCATACACACTGCTTATACTCATGCACTATCTTTTTTAAAACAGTGTATTCTTGCAGGTCTGCAGGATTCAGGTAGAGTCTGGCAGGTCTTGTGTACCTTTCTCTATTATTTTGGAGTTGAGAACCTCCTCATCATTGATAAATAAAGTTTACATTATGTTTTCATAGTTCATGTGAACTCTTCATGATAATTCTTTTGATTCATTCTAAATCCTGATTAATTTGGGAAACACTGGTGCGTTAGTCTGCAGAGGCATATGTATCTGTGCATATCCAGGGAGATAAGGACCATGGTAAAATTAATTTTAACTGAATCTGTTGTCTGGTGAGATAACTTTTCTTGCTCAGGATTCCATCTCCACTTTCCCAGTGTCTCCCTTTTATTTTCCTTACAACCTGGGATGCTACCTTAATACATGTCTCTTTTCACATCAAAAACTAATTGAAATTATTTGTCATGAGAAAATGCTGTCTGTTTTTTATTTAAAATAGGAGTAAACATACAACATAGTCTTAATTGGCATTTCCATTTTGTCTTCTCCAATATATATTCATATATCTCACCTATCTTTTCTTTTAAGTAATGTATTCCAATCAATTTCTAAAAATATCTAATAAATTTCCAATTTCATCTCTGCACTGCTTCCCCACGTCACACGTGCACACTTCCCTATTATTCTGTAGAGCAGAAATGAACATTTTTAGGAGCCTGGTATTTGCCACTACAGTGCTGCTTTTTTTTTTTTTAATGCAATTATGCCTTTATTCATATACATATAATATTTATCTTTTTTTCTCGCATGAATAGAATTACACGGTTCTTTGCATTGT
Organism: Otolemur garnettii; assembly: GCF_000181295.1. Lineage (NCBI taxonomy): Eukaryota > Metazoa > Chordata > Mammalia > Primates > Galagidae > Otolemur > Otolemur garnettii. The sequence continues at coordinate 4,713,065 of NW_003852403.1, read as the reverse complement.
TCTTTCCATTTCATAATATGCTTCAGAGGGTGAAATCTTTATCCTATTTGTACTTCTTGGAAAAGCATTTTGTTTCACAACTTCTTTAGGGAAGAAGTTTTTTCGTCCTTTAGCGAAGTATTAAAGTTCTTTATTGGTACATTTCCTGTTCCTATGTTACTAACTACTATGGTTTGGGTTGCACTTTTAGAAAAAAGTGGCTCCACTACATCTTCTTATTGGTTATTGTCATTACACTGACCCTTTATTCTAATGATATACACATAGGTAGGGAAAATAGTTCCCAGATCTTTAGCATAAGGCTGGCTGCCTGCTTAAGAGACCTGGAGAAGCACAAGAATGGCGTGTGAGTTGTGTACTTGGAGGAGATCAGAAAATGGACCTCCAGAGAATGTCTATGGGAGGTGTGGCCATACTGAGCCCAGTGGAGACAGTAAAGATTCTTTAGATTCCTAAGTTCTCTTAATGCTGGAGGTAGAGGTCTTGCTCAAGTTCTGAGATTTGGTAAAAACAAGTTGGAGACATTCTGTGTGACATTTTCCGTGTTCCCTCTTTTTAGTTAAGTAACTTTTAACTACTTTTTCCTGTTTTGTGTTGATAAATATGGACCTGAGGTTAGCTGAAGAGGGCTCCTCCCAGAGGTCCTCAGTCCCCTGACACAGACTTCCTATCAAGCCTCTTCATTCTTCCTGTCAACCCACCCTCATCTTGTTACCCCAAACCCCTTCACAAATATTCCTTCATTAAGGTAATAAACTGCTTTAGTTATATTGTAATTAGTCTGTAGAATTAAAATAATTGATTTTAACTTTGAATATCATGGCTATTTTATATAAGGGTTTTTAGTTCATCAAATGTTCTAAATTTCCCATTATATTTATTTTATATGTTCATTAATATTGAAATATAATATGCATAAGCAAAGTGAACAAATCCTAGGAACACCGATTTATGAATTTTCAAAACAAACCTACCCATGTGACCAGGACCCAGAACAAGAAATAGAACATCACTTGAATTTAATATTTCTTTCTGTTCCCACCTAGACACTTATTTCTCTCAAAAATAAATGCTGCTTAAAGTTCTAAATCCATAAATTATTTACAACTGTGTTTAAACATTATGTAAGTAAATTTTTGTTGCATAAGTGCTGTTGTGATACATCCATACCATGGAGTACTACTTATTTTTTAAAAGGAATGAATTGTTGTTATTTTCAGCAAGTTACATGAACCTTTTTATTATACTGAATAAAGAAAGCAAATCTCAAAAGGTTCTTTAGTACATGATGCCATTTACATAACATTTCAAAAAAACAAAATTTTAGAAATGAAGAAAGAATAATGGTTGCCAGGGGTTGGAAATAAACTGGGGCAGAGGGGCAGGAGAGAGGTGAGTGCAGTTATAAAAAGATGATACCAGGGATCCTTGTGGCGAGGGACATTGAGGCCTCCTGGCTGTGGCAGTAAACGCGCAAACCTACCCAAGTGATAAAATTGTATAGAAGTATGCATCCTGGGATACAATGGATAACTAACTAAGACTGGGAAACTGAATAAGATTGGTTTATTATATCCACATATTAGTATTCCATCTGTAAGGTTGCAATTTACTTTTGCAAAATGTTACTAGTGGGCTAACTGTGTAAAGGGTACCCTAGTATTTCTGTGTAATTGTACTGATATCTGCATGTGAATCTGGAATTATTTCAATACATTTTTCTGCACTAAAATACAATGCATTTTTATATTAAATATGAATCAAATGGGTGTTTTTTCATTTTTACCTCTTGAACAATTCGACCGTAAATCCATTCGTTGGGAAAGATGTAGGTGTCTTTCCTACAGTGGGTGAGAACAGTGGCCCAGAGCAAGATCTCATAGGGTGAGAAATATCCCCTTGGCAGGCAGCCTGATACAGAGCATCAGGGATTGAGCAGAATGAGGTGGGATTTCACTCATGGCCGCAGCTGGTGTGGTGTGTCAAAGCAAAGACAGTGTTCACTCACATGAAGGGCTGCTGTGGTGTATGGTGTTCCAGCACTAACAGATTGAGGAGACCATCCGTGTTGGGGAGCGGCCCAGCATGACTTATACAGAGGCCACAAAAGAATGTAAGACAATGATTAATCTGAGGAATTTAATGTATGATTCATAAGGATAATAGCTTTATTTTTAACTGTCATTAAAAATGAGCTACAAATACAAAAAAAGGAAGTGTAGAAATGGCAAAAACCAAACTGTACCCTAAGGTATAGGGTGGGAATGAAGTCATCCCTGGAAACTCATGTACATATAGACTCTACTATATATTGTAGAGCAAAACAAATATCGATGAAAACGATTCTATGATGACCTGGAAGCAGTGACATTCTAATATCAGTGAGTGTCCAGCTCATAATAGCATCCATATCCTTGTTTCTAATTATTATTCATCATGAAAAGGAACCAGGGCACTGAAGAAATGTCTGATTTCAAGACAGAGGAAGAGAAATGACAGGATGCACTTAGAACACCTCTCATGCCAGAATGTAAGAATGTGTTCAATGAATAACTGAGACATCTCAAAAGGACATCTTAACTTCCCACTGGACAAATTATAGGCAGTGTACATCAAAATAATGATAGTAATGCTTATAGCCTATTGTATTAAATAATTGTCCATATATCCTGGAAGATGTATTTCCAAATGGAAATCACTAGTTACCAGATAGGCTATCGTGACAAGAAAACCACATCACCATTGTGGAATTTCTGCCAGATATATAGAGCCTGAGTTTCATCCCAAGACTACCATACTTAGAAACTAAAATTGAGGGGCATTCTAAAAAACAGCTTCCCTGTGTTCTCCAGAAGTGTTGAGGCATGGAAACTTAAGGCAAGACTGCAGAATCATTCCAGAGTGAAGAGAATTGAAGAGATGGAGCAACCAAATAAAAGGGATGACTCCAAATTGTAAAGAAATTATTGCTAAAAATAAATTATTGATCAATTAGTATAACTTGAATGAGGTATGAAGATTAGATGGTACACAGGCCTTAGTGCTAATTTCTGGACATCAATTGTTTGGTTTGGTCATGCAGGAGGATATTCCTGTCTGGAAAAAATATACAATAAAGTGTTGGGGTATAGTAGGGTATCAGGTCATTAACACGTAGTCATACAGTTCAGAAAAAAAAGTCCTTTGTATTGGAATTAGACCTTTTGTGTAAGTTCTTGATGGTTTCAAAAAATTCTGAACTAAAACACAAAAATTGATATCCAAACTAACAAAAATCGGAAGTGTGGTCTTGAATTTGTAAGGGAGAATGCAGGTTCAAGGTACTTTTAAATGGTATAGCATGGGTCAGACTCCTGTATCATGATTTATTAATATAAATAAATTTAAAATTGTATGCATTTATCATGCCTGGTTTGCTCTGCCCAAGACACTGATGCTTGGAAGAAAATACCAATTCTTTAAAACATGAAGCACCTCCTGATGGTTGCTTTTGTAAGCTGCTTTGAGTCACCCACAGTCATGACAGCCTACAGCCTTGATTGATCTCCATGGACGGTGCTGCCACCATGGTGGGCAAGAGGACATCAAAGTATTTTATTCAAAGACAGGAAATCAGCAGAGGTAATTTATGCAAATGCTAACAATGGCAGTAGATGAGACAATGAATATTTGACTTTATAATATCCTGCCTTTGCTGAATTGATCAACTTTTCTTTGTAAAATTTTACATGTAGTGAACACATATAAATATTTGCAATAATACATCATAAGTACTTCTAATATCCTGACAAATTACACTTTAATTGTTGCATATATGTATTTGAATTTATTTCTTCTCAATATGTAGAGGCGGTCAGGATTCATGTCATCTACCCAAATAGAAAACAAACAAAAAACTTTACCACATTTTAATTTCTCTTCTCCTACACATTTCTCAACAGGAAATTAATATCTCTTCTTATTCTCATGAGGATATTAATCATTGCTTTTATAAATCTTCTGCGTGCTCCACTAAATCTGTTTCTTTGGATGTTATTATGATTAATGATGTATTTTAACTTATTTCTAACATTGTAATTTTTGCTTTGTGCTTGCCCATTCTTTCCTGATGAAATAATTACTCTTTCTTTCCAGATCCTTTGTCAAAAATTATTGAGCCAACTAAAATCAATGCTATTGTTTTATCTCACTACCAGTTTTGTGTGCCATACATTATGCATTTCTGAACACTTTTTCAAATTTCAAAGAATTTTTTTTTAAAGACCATAATAGAGAGAGCCTCTAAATGCAAAAATAGTTTTTAAATGTCCCCCCAAATGTCTTTACTTTGATCTCTAATTTAAATGCTAGCTTAGCTGCATAAAATGCTAGGTCCAAAAGGACTTTACTTTAAAATTTTGAATGTTTCTTCCTGTGTCCTCTATAATGTGTTCTAATTTTCTAGCTGGTGCTGAAAAGAGATCTAAAGCCGTTGTGATTTTACTATTCCTTATTTCTCTTTGGAGAATTTTGAATTTTCTTCTTATCTTTGGAATTCTAAAATATCACTAAGCCTTTTATCCTGTGTTAAATCAGTTCATTTTCCTCAGAAACCAGTTGAACACTTCAAAACATGTTTTTATTTAACCATATATTTTTAAATACTTTTAGATTTACAGAAAATTGCAATAATGTTAAAAAGAATTTCCATTGTCCTTCAATACATGAATGTTAATATTTGACATAGCTATCATGTACTTATCAATACCAGGATATTTTCACAATATTGATACAATGCTGTTAATTACACACAGACTTCATTCAAATTTTGCTACATTTATTGCTGATATCCTTTTTTCTTTCTTAAATATCAAACTTGGTATAGCACATTGCATTTAATTGTCTTGCCTCTTTACCCTCCTCCAATCTATGGCAGTTCCTCAGCTTTCTCTGTCCTCCAAGACCTTAATGATATTAAAAGGTTATTTTGCAGACCATCTCTCTATTTGTCTGAAGTTTTCTTATGCATTGTTATTCATTTGATGATATTACAATAGAAGCGATGATGCTTCTCTTCTAGTACAACATATGAGTTCATACATGGCATTGATAGATATTCTTTATATATTTTAGAAACAAATCTTTTACCAGATATATGATTACAAAGATTTCCTATTCTGTGTCTTGTCTTTTCACTTATTTAATGGTGTCCTTTGAAACATGACATTTTGTAATTTTGATGAAGCCAATTAATCTATTTTTCCTTTTGTTGTTTGAGCATTTGGGCTGAGAATTCTTTGCCAAATACAAGGTATGAGGGTTTATCCCTATCTTTTATTCTAATAATTTCAGCTTTGATATTTAGGTATTTAAGTTAACTCCTTTTGTGTTAATTTTTGCATATGGTATGAAGTGTCGGCCCAACATATTTTTTTGTTTGAGCATCCAGTTGTCCCAGTGTCATTTTTTGAAAATAATTCTTATATGTACACAAATATGGTATATGTATATATATAAATATGGTGGATGTAAATATGATCTATCTATCTCTATCTATCTCTCTGTCTATTCTATATCTATAGAGATAGATATAGATATAGATATATAGAGAGAAGTATGCATTTATAGTATGATAAATACATAGATATAGATATAGAGAGAAAAGTATGCATTTAATTTTTTTTGAGGATTTTTGCATCTATATTTATAAAAGATGTTGACATACAGTTTGCTTCTCTTGTGAAGACTTTGTCTGATTTTGGTATTAGGTTAATATTGGCCTCACAGACTGAATGGAGAAGTGTTCTCTTCTATATTTTAGGAAATGTTTCTAAAGAATTTGTATTAATTGATCTTGGATTGTATGTCAGAATTAATCAGTGAAATTGTTTGGGTCTGTATTGATACAATCTCTTTAATTGTCAAAGATCTACTTAGATTATGTACTTGAGTCAGTTTTGGTAAACTGTTTCTTTTAAAAATTTATCTATGTTGTCTAAGTTATCTAATTTGTTGGTGTACAATTATTTACAGTGTTCCTTTTTAATCCTTTTTATTTCTGTAAAGTCTGTAGCAAT
>NW_003852403.1:4703717-4705252 GCF_000181295.1 Otolemur garnettii | reverse complement strand
TATTTTGCTCACTGTAGATTTATAGTATAATCTGAAGCCTATTAGCATGATGCCTCCAGATTTGTTTTTATTTCTAAGAATTGTATTTGCTATTTGGGGTTCCACATGAATCAAAATACTATTTTTTCAAGTTCTTTAAAATATGACATTTGTGCTTTGTTGGGGATTACATTAAAAATCTGTAGATTTCTTTGGGTAGCATGGGCATATTCTTCCCATCTATGAGCCTGGTATGTTCTTCCATTTGTTAACATCTTCTGCTATTTTTCTCAGAGTTTTATAGTTCTCTTCATATAGAAATTTATTAGATATGTTCCCAGGTATTTCATCTTCTTTGGCACTCCTGTAAAAGGTATAGGTTCTTTGATTTTAATCTTTGCTTGACTATTATTCGTATATAGAAAGGCTACTGATTTGTATTGATTTTGTAAACCTATACACTGCTATATTCCTTGATCACTTCTAAGAACTTTGTAGTAGAAATCTCTGAGGTTTTCCAGGTATGAGATTATGTTATCCATTAAGAGTGAGAGTATGACTTTCTCTTTCACCATTTGAATACTCTTGATCTCCTTCTCTTGCCTGATGTCAATGACTAGGACTTCCAGTACTGTGGTAAATAGCAGGGGTGACAATGGGCATCCTCATCCAGTTCCAGAACTGAGTGGAAATGCCTTCAATTTTACTCCATTAAAAATATATGGGTTTGCTGTAGATGGCCTCTATTAGTTTAAGAAATGTCCCATCTAAGCCTATTTTCTTAAGTGTTCAAATCATGAAAGGATACTAGATATTATCAAAAGCTTTTTCTGCATCAATTGAGAGAATCATGTGCTCTTTATTTTTGATATTATTCATGTGGTATATTATATTTATATATTTGTAAATGTTGAAACAACCTGAGTTAAAACCAACTTGATCATGGAATACAACTCTTTTGATGTGTTGTTGAATTCTGTTTGCTAGGATCTTATTGAATATTTTTGCATTGATATTCAATAATGATATTGGTCTATAGTTTTCTTTCTTTGTTGGATAGTTTCCTGGTTTGGGGATCAGGGTGATATTTGCTTCATAGAATGTGTTGGGGATAATTCCTTCTTTTTCTATGTTTTGGAATAGATCAGATAATACAAGTACTAGCTCCCCTTTGAAGGTTTGGAATTCTGATTGGAAGAATTCCTTCCTTCTGATTGGAAGGTTTGGAAGGCTTAGAATTCTGATGTGAAACCATCTGATCCTTGGCTTTTCTTTTTTGGGAGATTTTGTATAGTTGATACTATTTCACTGCTTCACACAGGTATATTCAAAATTTCTAATTATTTCTGGTTGAGTTTAGGAAATTGGCATGCTTCTAGGTATTTGTCCATTTCCTCTACATTTTCGTATTTCTGAGAATAGAGTTTTTTTTTAGTAATCATTGGGGATTTTTTTTTTATATTTCTTTAGTATCTGTTGTTTCTTCTTTAACATTTCTGATTGAAGTTATTAGAGATTTTACTTTTCTGTTTCTAGTTAGTCAAGCTAAAGATTTA
>NW_003852403.1:4701447-4702549 GCF_000181295.1 Otolemur garnettii | reverse complement strand
TCCAGTGCATATTTTTAACCCTTTCAGCATTCTGGAAGCTAGGTTTTGTTGTTTAAATTCTGGGTAATTAACATTGGTGGCAGACCATCATGGTGGTCATTATGAAAAATGGGCCTGAGTATTTCCTGGAGAGCTGAAGTAGTTGTGGCAAATTTCCTTAACATATGAATGTCAGTATAAAGTATTTGATTTCTCCATCACAAATGAAACTCAGTTGAGTTGGATACAGGATCTTGGACTGGAAGTTCTTTTGTTTTAGAAGGTTGAAAGTCAATAACTATTCTCTTCTGGCTTGAAAAGCTACAAGTGAAAGATCTGCTGCCATTCTGTTATTTTTCCCATTGTAGGTAATACTTTTCTTATACCTGGCTGCTTGAAGGATTTTCTCCTTCATATTAACTTTGGCAAAGTTAACTACAATGTGTGTAGAAAATGCTTTATTTGTATTGAGTTATGCTGGGGTTCTGAAACTGTCTACTCTGATATTTCTGTGTCTCTTCCAATACTTGGGAAATTCTCCACCATAATGTCTTGGTTTAGAGTAGAACTATCCTTTTCTCTTTTAGGAATCCCTACAATTCAGATATTTGATCTTTTGGAATTATGCCATAACTCTCTCAGGGAATATTCTGTTTTTGTTCTCCTTTTTATCTGCCTCTTTGAATGGTTGGGATAGTTCAAAATACTTGTCCTCAATTTCTAAGATCCTTTCTTCTACCTGCTCAACTCTACTACTAAAGGTCTGTATTTCAAAGCTCCTCAAACGTCCTTTTCAATTCCTTAAGCTCTGCTATATCTTTCCTCATTGTGTTCATATCGTTGGTGACTTTGTCTTTGAATTCATTAATTTCTTGAGACAAATTTTGAAGTACTTTTTGGATTTCTATTTCTATCTTTTCCTCCATTCTATTCATTTTATTTGCCATCCATATTCTGAATTCTGTTTCTGACATTTCAGCAATTTCTCTATGGATGGTATTTTCTCTTATATCTCTCCTTTTTCTTCCCTTGGGGAAGATGATCTATTCTGATTTTTCACATTGCCAGAGTTTTTCTGCTGGTTCCTCCTCATGAGTATTTTCTGCTATTTAGTATTTAAAAC
>NW_003852403.1:4637354-4700152 GCF_000181295.1 Otolemur garnettii | reverse complement strand
TTGCTATTGGTTTCTAATTTTATGCCATTGCAACCATAGAACATACTTACATTATTTCTATCTTTTTTAATTTATTGAGATTTATGTCCTAGCATATGCTCTATCATATGCTCTTTGTGTGGGAAGTGTTGCCAAAATTTCTCCATGCTAAGTCCTTTATCTTGGGGTATGGGGAAGGAAACTAAAAACCACATGGATGAGCAACAGGATAGAGTTTATTGACAGGGAGAAAGGCTGATAAGCATGATAAGCAAAAGAGAGTGGACAGAAAAGGGGGAACAGAACCTCTGGTGGAAGGGGTAGTCCAAGTAGAAGGCCCCTAAGTCTGCAGTCTAGGGGGTTAAATAATGCTTTTCCTATCTTCAGGGAAGGGTGTCTTGGAGAAGTGTGTCACAATTGGTCAGAAGTCTGCTGACAGAAAATAATCCTAAAATTAGCACAGGAATAGGTCTTTGCAGTTTTTGCCTCAGGCAAGGAATTAGGGTGTGTCCTTCCATGTTCTAGGAGGAAGCCCAGAACCTTTCAAACTGCTTTGTTCACGACCTCATTAGAGACCAGAGGATGTGGCTGGGAAAGGTGGTATGTTTATGCCCAAAGATGGGAGAGTCTGCTTTCTGAGCTCACCTAGGCAGAGAGAATGGGAGTCCCCGTCCAGCCCTGAGTGGGGAAACGCTCTATCAGAAGAATTTGTACTGTGTTGTTTATTTAAGTTGAATGTTCTTTCAATGTCTACTAGGTCCAGTTAGTTTGTTGAGTCACTTATAAGTGTTCTATTTTGTTATTTATCTCCTGTTTGTTTATTCTCCATTGAAAGTAGGATATTGATGCAACACCCTATTATTTTTGAATTGTCTATTTTCCCCTCCTATATTTTGGTCCTGTGTGTTTGAATTTGTAAGCATTTATAGATATTATATCTTCTTAATTGATTGAGCTTTTTTGTTACAAAGGATCACTCTTTATATCTAACAAACATTTTTGTTAAAGTTTATTTTATCTGAAGTTAGTGTAAATACTCCATATTTCCTATTTAGATAATGTAGTAGCTCTGGTACATTAAACACTCCCTGGGCTTGCTATTGTTATTAGTTTGATAATGTTTTAGTGACTGGCTGAATTATTCTAGTAAAACTAATTCCCTCCACAGTGTTAAGTCTTTGATGTTGCTCCTCAAAAACATGCACTTTGAGTGTACCTGTGGTGACAGTGGCAGGACTCTCTTATACCATGTCCTTATACCTAGCTGTTCAACTTTACTAATTATCAGCCAATTTCCTTATTGTTTCCAACACTTCCCTGGAGCATAAATCCTTTATGAACTAATACATTCAAATTGTGGTTCTGTCCAAGAAATCTTTTACAAGTCAGTATTTGATATCTCTTCTTACCTTAGAAGGACTCTTCCTAGCTATCTGATTTTCTCCTGTAAAGTAGCTGGCCTACATTCTAGGATGTATCCTTCTTAGATCCATGAATCTCCTCCTAATTTTCTTCACCATGAACTCTATTATTTTGAGAGGCTTGGTAGGTTTAAATTTTTCTACACTCAGTTGCAAATGATATCTGCTCCTTAAGACAGATATTAGGAACTATCTATTTTACAGCTTGCTTCTTTCTCCACCCCTGTCAAAATCTCTGAACCAGAATTTTGTAATAGGTAGTAATATCGAAGACAATGGAAAGCTTTTTCTTGAGTGACACTTCCCATTCTCATAGCTGTGCACTTAGAAATAGGTTTCTTTTGGCTTGCTTCTTTTGGCATGGAACCACTGCCTTCAGTGCTTTGGGGAGGCCTCTGTAATCCAAGCATTCTCTGTGAGCAAAGCCCATGGTAGAACCTATGATCCATGAGCATGGGCTGGGCAGAAGAGCACTGCATCCTTGTAACCACCCTCACTCAGGGTTTAACTTCAGTGAAAGGCAACTGAGACAAAATGAGAAACAGTGAAGTCCTTAATCTGAGAGCTCGTGGCAGAAGAAGCCATGTGTTATTGGTGTAGCAATCTAGAGTTGATTCACTCCTACCTGAGCTGGTCTAGGGGAGAGAAAGAGCAATCTTGGCTCAAATACCTCAGACTCTCATATTTCTTACAAAATTTCCATAGATTTTCTTGAATATTCTTGAATATGGAAAAATTTCCATAAATTTTCTGTTGCCATTTTCCCTAAGGATCATTTCCAGTGACTTTTATTTATTTACTTTTAAAATAATTTTTTCTAGTTTTCCTGTCAACTAAATCAACAGAACTCTTCACATTGTCCTGTAGGAAATTGATCTATAAGAACTGATTTTTAGTAGTATTTTTATATCCTGTCATCTTACATAGTTCTTTTATCATTTGAGTTTATGATTTTATTATTTATATGGGGTCTTCTCCAGAAATACTTTTGCATTAGAGATAGCTTTACTTATCTTTATCATTCATATGTGTCCAATTTATCTTGTCTAATTGCATTGGCTAATAGCTCTAATACAATGTTGAAGAATAGCAAAGATAGTAGGTATCCTTGCATTGTTTCTGATGATTGAAATGACTTGTTTCCCCATTAAAAGACTGAGTTGATGATGACTATATGTACAATACCTACAATGAATCAATTTTCTAGTATATAATTTCCCATTAAATCTCTGAAATATTAGAGATGATGATGATAACAATGATGTTTTTAATGATTAATTGACTACTAACTTTTTATTTAATTATAATATGGTCATGTAATGTATTGTTTGTGATTTGAATGCACTGGCATTTATCAAGATGTATCTGCTAAACTTCCCTTACAGTGCATCTTGGTAAATGCTCAGTGCATACTTGAAAAGAATATTTTTTTCTGCTGTTAGATGGTTTATAAATATCAGTTTGTCAAGTTGATTGATTGTGTTGTTCAAATTTCCTAGATACTCACTTATTTTCGGTCTAACTTTCTGTGAAGTATTGAGATATAGTATTTACATTTCATATTACAATGGTGAATTTTTCTATCTCTATTTTTTATTTCATAGTGTTTGCTTTATGTACACTTTGTTTTCAGATTCATGATGATTTAGGATTTTGGGGTCCACTAGGAATCAACTCTTTTATTATTTACAAAATAGCTCCCTTTTTTCCTGACAGCATTTTTTCTGAAATCTACTTTGTCGTTTTTTTAATATAGACACTTTAGTTTTCTTCTGATTTGTGTTAGCATGGCATTTCATTTTTTATACATTCCTTTACCTTTATTCTGTTAGTATCTTTATCTTGTCTTATATATAGCATATAGTATAGTAGTGTGTTGCCTTTTAATACAACCTTTCAAATTCTGCCTTTTAAATTAGGCGTTTAGATTATTAACTTCTAAAGTGGATTTATCTATTTTTCCCATATTTCTACTAAATTATATCATTGGTATTTTAAAAATACATTAATTTTTTTATCATCATTGTCATTGCCACCAACTTAGATACAAGAAGGACCACCTATCCCTTGTAATATTTACTAGTCTCCTAATATGTATAGATAATTTATCTTAATGTGTTTATGAGCATATCTGCTTCCTCTCTTGCCTACCAAAATGTTTACCCTTTGCACAGATGTAAATCTCATCACATCATTCACTCAGCCAAATCATTACATGGCCTTCCACTATAATCACATTTGAAGAGCTTGTTTAGTTTAAAAGGTCATACATGCTTTTGCTTTTAAGTATCTCTGCAACCTACTTTCCTACAAGTATAGTTGTTGTCTCTGGAAATTCATTCCAAGATTTCTTCCTATGCCAAAATCCAAAGATGCTGAGATGATTGATAGAAAATGGCCTAATATTTGCATATAACTTATGCACATCTTTCTGTACATTATAAATCATGTCTATGTTACTTATAATAGTGAATGCGTGGGTCATTATGAGAGTTTTGAGATATAAAAAAATCAAGAAACATATAATCCACTCAGATGGAAACAAATGAAGCCCTGCCAGCAACACCAATAAGCTAAACAAGGTGAAACTTGCACAGGTGAATCACAGAGAACACCGTAGGTGAATCAGAAAGAAGACTGTGTTTCTTTTGTACTGATACATGTGGAATGTGCATTCTATGTAAGGTGTTGTGATGACTCTATTGTTTTGGGACTAATAAGAAAAAAGTTTGTATATGTTTAGTACAGATGCAATTTTTACTTTTGAATTCATGATTGGTTGAGTCATTCATGCAAGACCTCCGGGTATGGAGGGCCAACCTTTCTCCTCTTCATTCTGTTTCAATCACATTATCTTTCTTCCTTTTCATCACACGCTAGAAAAATTGACATGAATAAATTCCAATTGTTATGCTTACAATTCCTTCTGCTTTGCTTCAGATGTTTTCATTGTATGCCTGCTTATTTTGTTTATATATTTGTAGAGATGTCCCTTCTTCAAAAAGGATTTTCCTGATTATACTACTATGTTATCCAAAGTTCCCCTGATTTGTATTCTGTACTTCAGTTTTATTTTAGTTTAGAAAAACAACATTTACCTCAAAATGACCTTACATAATATACTTGTTTACTGTCTGTCTTTCCTACTCAAAAGTTAATTTCTAAAAGCTTGAATTTCATCTGTTATATTTATTGTGGTATCTCCTAGAAGTAGCTGAGTTCCTGGCACATAATCGTCAAAAAACAAAACTCATGAAATGAATAAATAAAGATATGCAGGCTTTTTTCATATAACTGACAAATGGCTACTTGAGGATCTGTAGTCAAATGGTTCTAAACCAGTAACCCTAATGGGTATGCGGTATCTATTCCTTAACATCCCAAGGCTCTGACTGGCCATTTTTGCATCAAACATCTATCTCCTGAACTCATATGCTGAGTTATTATTGACACATCTTGTATTAGTTCTTCACCTCCTCACCAAAAACACTGAACACTCATACCACATTGAGTGGGAGAATAGAGACTCACACTGTAGGCCTATATTGCATCTCCCTCACACATATACGAAAGAGTTGAGTACAAGGAGCTGCTCCAAATAGATCTGAGTGCAGGGACGCAGAAAGGAGTGCACAAGTCCTGCCCAGCAAGGAAGGAGTACACGTTCTATAATTGCTGGCCTTTGGTCACAGCAACACTCTCCCCTTTTCCCAATATCTCCCTCTTTCCCTTACCTAACCCCAAAGACATTGGGTTTATTGATGGCAATTCTTCTAAGCCCACTGCTTACTCCATTGCAAAGGCAGGTTTTGACATTGTGTCTTCTTCCTGCAGTATCACCTCCACTACTTGGCACCTGCTCACAACAGGCAGAACTCTTAGCCCTCACTAAAGTTTTACAACTCACAAAAGTCTGCTCCATTAACATATACACAGATTCTAAGCATAATTTCCACATAATCCATCACCTGCAACCATATGCAAGAAAGAGGATTCATTACCACCCAAGGCCCCTCTTTTGTCAATACCATACTCATTAAAAACCTCCTGAATGTAAACCCTCTCCCAAAAGAAGTAGCCATCATCCACTGTAAAGGCTACCAGAATAAAACAGATCCAATTTCCAAAGGCAACCAAAAAGCCAATATAGAGCCAAATGGGCAGCTCAATGCGCTTACATCATTCCCTCCTCAGATGGCCAGTATTATTTCTTTGATAAATTCTCTGTGGTATATACATCCAAAGAAAAGGACAATTACTGGCACCTTCCCACACAGAGAAGATGGCTCATTTAACAGGGAAAATTTATTCTTCCTTCTTCCCAAGCACAAAATATCCTCTCTTCCATCCACAATAACCGTGTTAGTTTGGGCCTCTTTACACCCTTCTTTTTCTGCTCCTTTCTCACTCATGATTATCTTCCCTTTTATAACAGATAACCCAGTCTTGCACAATTTGCACCCAAGTTTCACCCCAGGAAGTCATAAAAAAATACCCTTTTCCCACACATGAGGAACAGGGTAAACCCCCAAGAAAAGACTGGCAGATTGATTTCCCCCCACATGCCTCCTACATGAAAATATAAGCTTATTCTAGTTTGGGTCAATATCTTCTCAGGGTGGGTTGAAACCTTCCCACAACAGGTGAGGAAACCTAGGAAGTTGTCTCCACTGTCCTCCAACATATTATTCCTAGATTCAGCCTCCCAAACTCCATTCAGAGTGACAACAGCCCAGCTTTCATTAGCCAGATGACGTCTCAAACTTCACAAGCACTAGGAGTCCAGTGGTGCCTACATGTGCCTTACAGGCCTCAATCATCAGGGAAAGTAGAACAAATGAACAACATCCTTAAACAACATCTCACTAAATCAGTACTCCGACACAAACAAGATTGGATTAAGCTATTCTCCATCACTTTACTCTGCATTTGCTCTACCCTTTGCAAACCCCTCTTTTATAGCCCTTTTGAAATAATGTACAGCAGAACTATAATTCTAGGCCCTGGATACCCTCCAGACTCAATTATAGGAAACTATCTCTCTATCCTCAAGGAAATCAGGGATGAACTTAGAAAAACAATAAACCAGCTATTACCCCAACCCTCAGCAGAGAAAGTCAGAGACCAATTGGTAGGACAACAATTTTTCCTCAACTCTCCCTTGCCCCACAGGACACTACCCCCTCACACCATTCTTTACAGAAAATCTATGGCCATTCACCTCTTGGAACTCCCCCATCTTCATCCACCGATCCTGACTAAAGCTGTGTCCTACAGAAAAACTTCCAACTCAGGAAGACCCCCACTAGAAATTGCTAAAACTATCTCCTAACACCTTAAACCTCACTAGGATCCCCCCAAGAGTCCACTTCCCCATAAAAGTGTAACATTTCTCCGTGCTATTTCTCTTTTCTCTGTAACTGTTCTTTAGATGCCTGGCTACTCTTGCATGTTAAAAGCTGAGATGACCTTTTTGAAGCCTTTAAAGATATGGTTACAGGGCATCTTTCAAGACTTTCCCCTGAAGAGTCCCTACTTTTCCTCTTCCTACTCCTTTTCCTTCTGGCTACCTCTCCTGTCAGTCTTGGCCTTTCTCCCCTCCCCATCAACCCCGATTGAATGTATAGGTTGTCTTATTAACCAGCTCTCTGTGGTACATTGCTAACCTTCCATTCTCATGCCATCTATGCCCAATTATGCTACCAAAGCCTCTGACTGTTCTTATGGAGGAAAGAGGTACTAGACCAGCAAAATAATGGGCACTGGATGCTCTAGAGGTGAAGTCGGGACTACTGTTTGCTGGACATACCTCACACATATGGGATTATCAGATAGAGGAAGAGCACAAGACATAGCACAAGACAAGTCATAAAAACAAACAAACAAACAAAAAAAAACCTCCTCTCTTCCAGTGTAACCTTTGTACCCTATAAAGGTTTGGACCTCACTGTCCTACAAGACCTACAACAACACTCTTTTATTCCCTAGCTTTTAATTGAACTCTTCTTATTTCCTCTCCCCCTCAGGATGCTGAATGTGCCTTTCTTTATACCAACATCTTTTCAGTCCCATACCCATAGCCAACACATATAACTCTTCCATTCCAGCAGAAAATAACACAGTTCTTTTCAGCCCCATAACTATGGGTTTTCAACCCCTAGATTCCCCCAATTTAACCTTCTTCAATCTCACCAGTACAGGAGACTCTGTAGACTTTATGAAACATGATCTCTGTTCCCTAAACTCAAATTTTCCCTTGTCTAACACCTCCTGTGCCCCTCCAGGAATATTTTTCCTCTGCAGCCACTCCATCTATTGGTGCCTGCATGCTAAACACTCTGATCTTTGCATCCGAGTTTTCCTGACCTCCTCCAAGTCTCTTTTGTGAATGAATTTTCTCTAACTCAGGCCTTGATGCATCCCCCTACTTCTAGACAAAAGAAAAAAAAAAAAACCTTCCTCTCTGTACTGCTTGGAACAGGCAGAGTGGCTGGACTTGGCACAGGCATTGCAGGCATTAGTACATCAACTCACTTTTACCACTAACTCTACCTCGTACTCAACAAAGATATGGAAAATGTAGTCAAATCTTCAGTTACCCAACAATCCCAAATTAATTATTTAGCTGCAGTAGTCCTCCAGACTTGCTAAGCCTTAGATTTACTTAAAGTTGAAAAAGGAGGCACATCCATTTTTCTAGGAGAAGAATGTTGTGTCTTTGTTAACCAGTCAAGAATAATCGCAGGCAAAGTAAAAAAATTCCAGGGAAGAATCAGAGGCAAACAAATCTTGAGTCATCTAATCCCTGGTCCTTATCAATTCCTGGCCTCCTCTGTTATTTCCTATTTTATGGCCACTAATTATGATCTTTCTCATTCTCAGTTTTGAACAAGTAGTCCTCTGCCTCATCTCACAATTTATTGATCAGGCAGTCACCTGAAAAACAACTGTTCATATCCTCACCCTATGCAGATATCAACCAGTTCAGACTAAAGACCAAAGAATGTTCATATAAACACCACTCCCTTCCTTGTCCCTTTTTTCTTTATAGGCAGCCCATGCTTACCCTCAACCTGCATGAAGCAGTCAAAGAGACACCACACCCATCACTCTGCCTCCTTATAATAGACTAAAAAGATAGGGATGATAGAGCCAAGCACAAGGACCCATCCCAAATAGAACTGGGTGTAGGAACACAGAAATGAGTACACAAGTCCTACCCAGAAAGGGATGAGTGCGCCAACCCCTAACCCCTAGACACTTATATTCTCACCCTACCTTAACCCATGTGTTGATTTCATTTTTGAACTCAACCTGATGGCACCCAAGTAAATAAAGACCACATTGCCCATATAGAACCTGGACTCTGTTTCCTTTTGTTCATTTCTTGGACTAACCTCCCAATAAAGATCTACTCTCTATATATGTCCTATTTATTCAGTGATTCATTTTTTTTCTTCTAATACTTTTTATTTAATAAAGATTTATATAAGGGCATTTCCCCTCAAATTCAGTTAATACATTCTTTTTTTATTTTCCCCATTCTAAAGATGAGCTCTGTCTGAATATTTTTCTCAGATGTTCAACTACAGGGCTGTTTGCTATAAATTTTAATCACTCATTCATTGTAATCCAGTATCCTGGTAGCTGAGAAGTCTCAGCAGGTGAACTATATCTCAGCATAGTTACTTATTTTACTTAGGGAAGACTCTATATGAAATACAATATTTCAGTATTTAATTTTCTGCTTGCTCTGGTTACCAGCTACTACTCCACATGAAGCACAGATATATTATGGAGGCTTTTTCCAATTACCTGAATTTCTTCATAATATACCTCCCAGGAATGTTGAGCTTCCAAGGGCAGTTGATTCTATTATCAGTTGATACATAGATTTTTTTTAAAAAAAGGATTTTCCATTTAAGTGAAATATTTTGCTTCTCTGGAATCTTTTATCCCTTCCCAAAGAAAGGCAGTTGCAATGTGATATTGAAGATATGAACTTGGGTGTCAGATTGTGCAGGTCAACGTAAAAGTTTTAGTATTTACTACCTCTATGAATATAGTCAACTTGATTAACCTCTCTGTGTCTTGATTTCCTCAACTGAAAAAGGGAATTGTAAAATAATACAGTTATGCTCTCCTTAATGATGGGGTTAGGTTCTGAGAAATGCATCTTTGGGAGATATCTTACAATGTACTGACACAAACATACATGGCATAGCTTACTACATACCTAGACTATATGGGATAGTTCCTTAGCTACAACTCTATGCAGCATGTTATTGTGCTGAATATTGTAGGCAATTGTAATATGATGGCAATTATTTTTGTATCTAAACATATTTAAACACAGAAAAGGTACTGCAAAAATATGGTATAAAAGATTTAAATGGTGCATTAGTATAGGAGAATTACCATAAATACACCATACAGGATTAGAAGTTCCTCTGGCTGAGTGAGTGGTGAGTGAAAGCAAAGGTCTAGGACATTATTATACATTAATGTAGACTTCATAAACATTACTGTAGGCTACACTAATTTTATAAATGCATATTTATCTTTCTTTCATAATAGATTTAACTTAATTTCTAGTAACTTCTTTATTTCATAAACTTCAATTTTTTTAACTTCCTGACTCTCTTGTGATAATACTCCCCTTAAAACTGTATAGCTACATTTTCTGTATATCTTTATTCTATAAGCTTTTTTCAAAAACAAGTTTTTTTGCTTTTCAAATTATTTTGCAAAACCAAGGCACAAACACACACATTAACCTATATAGGATTAGGATCATCAATGTCACTGTCTTTTACCTCCACATCTGTTTTACTGGACAGTCTTCAGGAGCAATAAAACATATGAGTTGTCATTTCCTATCATAACAATGACTTTTTCTGGAATATCTCCTGAAGAACCAGCCTGAGACTGATAGTTAACCATTTATTTTTTAAGAAGTACAAAGAGCACACTCAAGAGTAAGGATAAAATGTACAATATAGTAAATGCATAAACTGGTAGCATAGTTGTTTATTAATAGTATCAAGTATTATGTACTGTGCATACTTATGTTTTATATGTGTAATTTTTTATGGATCATTATGAAACTTCTCAGATGCACAAAATCAAGATACATAAAATCTTCATGGACAGAAATATATAGAGCCGTCCCCTTCCAGCAACACCAACAAGCTCAGTGACTTGAAATTTGCACAGGTGAATCAGAAAGGACACTGTTGACTACGCTTCTTGGAAGCAAAATAATGAACCATAGCATAGTCTGTTTCAAAACTTCCATAGTGACGTATATGACTGGTGGTATCACAGGTTTGTTTTTACCAATATTACCACAAACACGTGAGTAATGCTTTGCACTATGACATTGTGATGGTTATGACATACATCACTAGGCAAAAGAATTTTTCATCTCTGTTATAATCTGGTAGAACCACCATTAGATATGCAGTTTGTTTTTGATTGAAACATCATTATAAGGGACATAACTGTATTTGTTTCATACAAAGGAGAAAAAAACACTGGCCTGCTTGTAACTATACATACTTAGCTTGTATTTTATAATAGTTACTATTCTAAATACCTTATAAATAAAATAATTTAATCTGATTACCAATCCTATGAGGTAGCTATTATTAATCTTATAATGCATTTATTTAATATTCTCTACATATTAGAAAATATTTCCAAAAAAACCCATAATTTCTGTACATTAATATTGCACATCACGTGTATCATCTGATGGAAGTAGGGAGAGGGATTCTTTTCTTTCTAGTCCTATCAGTACCACAATGCCCTTACTTTAGAACAGGGTTTCTAGTACCAGCAATGTTGGTATTATTGACACTTGGGGCTGAATATATTGTCAAATGTTTGTTTGTATGTGAGAGATTACCCCACTGGCAATCACTGATGTAGAGACTGTGTCATTTTCCACAGCTTCAAGGATGTCATTGGATATATATGTTTTTCATCTGTTTCGCAGATCTTGGAAGAAACAAATAATGGAATACTATTTAAGAAGGTCAAAGGTTGAAGTTCAGAGTTCATGAGCATCAATAGTACACTTATTCTACCATCTCTTGAGACTTAGTAAAATGACCCTATCCATTCAGGAAATGTGTTAATCGTAGTTTTCCTATGTTCCAAGAATGGAACAAGGCAAATCTTAAATAAGTAGCTTTTTTAACAAATTTTTTTGGTCATAGTCTGCTTTTTTAGTTACCAACTACAAGTTTCACTCTTTCCACCCTATACAGTAAACTTATTCGGTTTACAAAGAAAGTAATCAAAATTAGCCAGGTGCCATGGCAAGTGCCTATAGTCCCAGCTACTCACAAGGCTGAGGCAGGAGATTGCTTGAACCCAGGAGTCCTAGGTTGACATGAGCTATGATGATGCCTTGGAGACTCCATCCTGGATAATAGAATGAAACTCCGTTAAAAAAAAAAAAACCTAATCATTATAACCTGGTTCTTTGTATATTCAATGAATCCCCAACAATTAAAAAAAAAAAAAAGACATTGCTTTCTCTGCCTACCCTCCCCAAGTAATTCCAAAGTAGTGGAAGAGAGACAGCTTAATAACAGTAAATCTTTCACTTGAATAAGAAAAACATGGGAAACAGATCAGTGATTGTTCCACAGAACAGTGAATGAGATGGGGAAAATTCCTTGATGAGATTTTGATTGTTTTTCTCTTGTCCATTATGACTGTGGGATTTAAATTCTGTGACACTCTTCCTTGTCATCTTCCTCAGCCACATCTAAAGTGCCATGGCTTCCTCTGCCAACCTTTAATGTTGCCCAAACTTCCCACATTGCATCTTTCCAAAAGCTCAACAAGCAGTCAGAAGCTTGTTAAACAAGGTTCTTTGTTTCTTTGGCTTTGAAATTCCCCCAAAAGACTCAGTAGGTTTCTTGCCTCCTTACTTTTTTTTGGCAGGGAGGGGTGGGGAGTGGAGGACAGTCTCACTTTGTCACCCTCAATGGAGTGCCATGGCGTCACAGCTCATAGCAACCTCCAGCTCTTGGGCTAAGGCTATTCTATTGCCTCAGCCTCCCGAGGAGCTGGAACTACAGGCACCTGCCACATTGCCCAGTTTTTTTTTTTTTTAATTGCAGTTTGGCCAAGCCTGGGTTTGAACCCACCACCCTTGGTATATGAGGCGGCTGCTCTACCAACTGAGCCACAGGCACTGTCCGCCTCCTTACTTCTTATCAGTTCTGTGTACCATTAATCGCACACACACTATTCATTTTAAGGAAAATACTCTCAAATTTGCTTAATATTTCTGATTATTTGTCTCCATGCCTCTTTGCATATTTTTAAACTTTTTCAAATTGGAAGTTATTTGCCTTGGTCAGGCCATACCCTTAGTTTAATTTCTCAAAGTTTATAAGTTTAAAAATTCAGGAAACAGTGAAAGAAAACACCATCAATTGATCATTGACAATAATTACAACACTGTACATATGCACACAAACCATTACAAAATTACAAATGGACAAGCAAGATGTCAATTTTAGTAGAAACATCAGATGTCCACACTTTATAATTAAAAATACCAAAATTAAATGAAAACCCAGAATCAATGCTAGTACTTGCATACATTGTCAATGACTTTAAAACAATACGAAGAGGATTTGTTAGATGCATATATGATAATGACAATGTTGATAGAAGATAGAAATGGTTAAACTGAAACTCAGTTACTAAAAATAAATAAGCTATATGACAGAGACACTCTGGCACTATCTGCTTAGCAACAGGGCTAATGTTAAGACAGGCCTGAAAACATTTGGAGTCTACCTTTACAAGGGAGAAAATAAATAATTTAAATAAATTATAGAAACTGAGAGCATTTCCACTTTGACTATGGAGGACAGTATGGTTTTAGTAAAGCAAAGGACAAATAGAAAAATAGAATACCATATAAATTCTAGAAGTAAACCTATATGAATATGGACAATATATTTTTGGGGGGGAACAAAGTCTCACTTTGTCACCCCTGGTAGAATGCCATTGATGTCACAGCTCATAGTAACTTCAAGCTCTCAGGCTCAAGCAATCCTCTTGCCTCAGCCTCCCAAGTAGTTGGGACTATAGGCGTCTGCCACATGCCCAGCTATTTTTTAGAGGTGGAGTCTCACTCTTACTTAGGCTCATCTTGAATTCCTGAACTCAAGTAATTCACCTACCTCAGTCTCCCAGAGTGCTAGGATTATAGGCATGAGCCACTGTGCTTGGCCTACTTATTTTTAGGAAAGGTGCAAAGCCAAGTGGATAAGGGAAGAATATTCTTATTAATACATAGCATATGATCTATTAGTCATCTATATGGGGGGGAGGAAGAAAAACAACATTTTCTACTTTATACAAATATTAACTCAAAATGGATCCCAGATATTAGGATAAAACATAAAGCTATAAAACTTCATCCATAAGAAAATGGGTGAAAATCTTCATTGGTTAGAGCTGATGTCAAACATGATACAAAATATAATCCATAAAAATAAGAAATTCAACTTCACTGACATGTAAAACTTTTTGTGCCACAAAAGACACTGTTAAGAGAATGAAAAAAATCCAACTACAAACCGAGAGAAAATACTTGCCTATGATATATGTAAGATAGAATCTGTTTTCAGTATGTGTGTATATATACACACACACACATATTACATCAACACATTTTAGATAAAAAGAACTTTCAAAATTCAACAAGAAAACAATCAAATTAAAAAATAGGCCCAAAATGTAATAGTTTATGAAAGAGCACATATATTAATAATTATCCAAATCTATATATAACCCAGATGTCTGTCAGTGGCTTAAAGGATAAACAAACTTTGTACAGCCATGGGGAATACTACTCAGCAGCAAACAGGGTGAAATGCTGATACATTCAGCAGTTTGCTTGAATCTTGCTATGGTCTGAATATGAATCTCCTCCATGTTGAAATTTAATCTGCATAGTGTGGTGAGGTCTTTGGGAAGTGATAAAGTCATTATGAGGCTTCCACTCTCATGAATAGATTATTCAAGGTCAGAGGAAACTAGCCAAGGCATTTTTAGCTTTCCTTCTCTTCCACCATGAGAGCGCACCGTGCTCCTTCCCTCTGGAGCATGCTGCAACAAGGCATCCTGTTGGAAGCAAAGACCAACTCTCACCAGACATCAATAATGCCAATACCTTGATCTTGGACTTCCCAGCCCCTGGAACTGTGAGAAATAAATTTCTATTGCTTATAGATTACCCAGCCGCAGATATTATACTCTAGCAGTACTAATAGATTAAGATAAATCTCAAAGGCATTTGTTGAGTGACAAAACATCAGTCTCAGAAGGCTGCCTTGTATGACATTGTCAAATAGATAAAATATAGCAGAAGGAAATAGATCAGCAGTTGCCAGAGGTTGTGGGAGGTTGCGACTACAATGGTTTCAGAAGACAGATATTTTTAGATGATGGAAAAGTTCCATGCTAATTATGGTGGTGTATGGTAGTAATCTACAAAGGCATTAAAAATTATAGAATTGTATCACACTTCCCTCAAAACTAAGGAGAGAAAAAGTCAATTTTAGTGTATTTTACTATGAAAAATAAAATTTAAAAAATGACCCTCAATTATCAAAGATAATGTAGTGCATTGAAGTCTAAGTTAACTATAATTTTTGATAAAAGATATTTAGTATTTTCTTTTTCCCCCCTTTGCCCCACCTGTATTTAGTATTTTCTATAATAGACTATAGCCTAGGTGGAGCATGTGAGTCACAATCCCCTCATATTATTAGATATAGTCCAATACGGAGACTCCCTGTAGAAGGCTAGAAGTGATGATACCATATACAATTTTTGAGGATTTTTGAGTCTTTTAGAAACAGAGATCTTTTGGCAAATGCCTGTTCTTTAATATCAAAAGATGGAGCAATTGAAACCTTGGTGGTGCCCTGCGCTTTAATGAATAGCCCCCAAATTTTTATGTTAATTTATGCTCCTGAGTGTCTTGCAGATAATTTGTTATTGATTTTTGATTCATTGATTCATACTTTGCCTGAAACTATCTTATCTGGGGAAAAAATACTAAGTCTTCAGAAGGACTCTAATGTTGGGGATTTAAAGTGTTTTCAGTAAATAGAATCTTGCTCAGGATGGCCTTTGGCTTTCTTGAGTCATGTTAAATGTTTCTCTTACATAATAAATACTGACCTTTCTGACAGTGTACAATTGAGCTCATCTAGAAGCACCTTATTAAAAAGGATCAGAATTTAATACAGCAGGATTTCACTTCCAAATTACATATTGCATGATTGTTAATCGGTCCCAAAGGTTAGTCAGCAAGTATTTTTAAATTGAAAAGTCTATGCCAGCTTAAAAAATAAAATGCATTCAATATTTTTAAAGCCATTATTTTAAAGCATCTAATTTAAAAAGTTCTGACTATGTGTCATTTCAAGGTGACAAAGATTCTTGTTTTTAAGAAACAGCACCTCATTACTGTTAGAAAATTAACACGTGTCTTTTATAAAGTCAGACACAACAGAAAACTTCAAAGGAAAAGTAAGAAACCTTCCACCCAACCCCATCCAAACTACCAGCATATATGTGCATATATGTATACACATTATCCATATATAAATATATGCGTGTGTGTGTGTGTGTGTGTGTGTGTATTTCTGTATTTCGGTACAGATAGGATACTGGAAAAACTACACAGAACAATCCTCACAGAAGACTAAAGTCCATACTAATCCAACCTTGATTCAGGTGGTCTTACCAATATACTAACTGACTGCTGGCATCAAATGCAGCTCCTCATAAAATCTTGAAAGATCAACAACGACAAAAAGACACAAGATACAATGTAGCAATATGAAGAATGAATTAGGAAATATCCAAACAAAGCCTGCCAACATAAAAAAAAAATAATGAGGAGACACTATATATACAAAATTACACTTTAAAGTTCAACAATTCACTCCAGGAGGCTGAGGAGGGTGGATTGCTTGAGCATAGGAGTTCAAGACCAGCCTGAGCAAGAGGGAGACCCTGTGTCTACTAACAAAAAATAAAAATAAAACTACTGA
The DNA here is from genome assembly GCF_000181295.1 of Otolemur garnettii. Taxonomy (NCBI): domain Eukaryota; kingdom Metazoa; phylum Chordata; class Mammalia; order Primates; family Galagidae; genus Otolemur; species Otolemur garnettii. Next base: position 4,683,648 of record NW_003852403.1, on the reverse strand, counting down.
GGCAGGAGGATTGCTTGAGCAAAGGAGTTTGAGGTTGCTGTGAGCTATGATGTCAATTCACTCTACTGAGGGCAACAAAGTGAACAAAAAAAAGGTAAATAAATAAATATTCGATTCAAGAAGGATTGAATTCCTTTAGAAAACATGATATCAAAAGTCAGCCAAGATGATACAATATGAATAATCTTAATAACTATTAGAGAAATTGAATTTCCAAATGAAGAGCTCTAGAAAATAAAATCTCTATGCCCAGATCGTTTTAGAATATAAGTCTATCAAACATATAAGGAGGAAATTAACAGTACTTTTATATAATCTTGTCTAGAAAGTAGAAGAAGGTTTACTTTCCAACTCATTTCATGGCGTTGGTATTACTCTAATATAAAAACCAAAGTCAGTTAAAAAAACAAATATTCTCCTGAATTTAGACACACAAAAATTTTTTTTTTTTTTTTTTTTGCAGTTTTTGGCTAGGGCCAGGTTTGAACCTGCCACCTCCAGCATATGGGGTTGGTGCCCTACTCCTTTGAGCCACAGACACCACTCAAAACACAAAAAAATCTTAAAATTTTGGCAAATTGAATCTACCACTGTGTAAAAATAATAATACATTATAACCATATTAGGTCATTTATTCCAGGTATGGAAGGCTGGATTTAAATCCAAAAATTAATAATGCAACCCATTACTGCAGGTCAAAATAGAAAGTCATATGATCATTTCAGTTAAATCAAAAAAGACATTTCAGGGTGATGCCTGTGGCTCGGTGGGTAGGACACCAGCCCCATATACCAAGGGTGGTAGGTTTGAACCCGACAACAAAAAAATAGCTGGGTGTTGCGGCAGTTGCCTGCAGTCTCAGCTACTTGGAAGGCTGAAGCAAGAGAACTGCTTAAGTCCAAGAGCTGAAGGTTGCTGTGAGCCATGATGTCGTGGTACTCTACCAAGGGCAACAAAGTGAGACTGTCTCTAAAAAAAAAAAAAAAAAAAAAAAAAAAGACATTTCACATAATTCAGTACTCATTTATGATTAATTTTTTTATTATATTGGGATCAAAATGCTGGTAAGAAAGAATATACATGCCTTGTTTCTGATCTTAGAGAAATGTACTCAGTTTTCCACTATTAAGGTCCCAATCCAATCTTAATAGCCTGGTGTTGTGGAGGGTGCCTGTAGTCCCAGCTACTCTGGAGCCTGAGGCAAGAAGATCACTTGAGGCCAAGAGTTTGAGGTTAACGGGAGCTATGATGCCATAACATTCTATCCAGGGTGACAAAATGCGACTCTGTTTCAAAAAAAAAAAAAAAAATCAGAGAAGATAGAAAAAGAATGCAAGATGGGAATAAAGAACAACAAAAAGAAATGAGTAAAGAGGAAAGATATTAATAGAACTGAATCAATAATTACATTAACCATAAATGGCCTAAATAAAACAATTGGAAGACAGACATTGGCATAATGAACTTAAAAAAAATAAGGCAATATATATTGTAAAATGGAAACCAACTTTAAATGAGGAAAGAGACATATAAAACAAAGAATAAAGAAGAATATACCATGCTAGTACTAACAGAAAGAAAGGTAAAGGAGCTATATACTAATTTTAGACAAAGCTATCTTCATAGCATGGAAATCTCAATTATTCAGATGCATTACATAATTATAAAATGGTCAAACTACCGAGAAGAGTAGGCAACATAAACAAGATGCATATATAATGTAGGAATATGAGTGAAAACTCATAGAACTGAATGAGAAAATACATGGATAAATGAATGTAGTTGGAGACTTCAACACCCCTCCATCAGTATTAGGATATCTAGCAGGAAGGACATAGTTGAATTGAACAACATTATTAAACATTATACTTAATTGAAAAACAGAATACTTTTAACCAGCAACAACAGAAAATATAGTCTTCTGAAATTCACATGGAATGTTCACCAAGTAGCCCACATTCTGGAACATGAAACACATCTTCACAAGTATGAAAAGAATCAGAAAAATAGAAAATATGTCCTCAGACTGCCATGACATCAATCCAGAAATGATTTTAACAGGAAAGTAACTTGAAAGCCCACAAATACTTGGAAATTAAATAGTTTAGGTTGAATAGAATATTCTGAATAATATATGGATCAAGAAGCCCAAAGAAATATAAAAATTATTGTGCATTAAGTGAAAATGGAATGTGTCAAAAATCTGTGGATGCATCAAAATATTATAGAAAAATTTATACTAACAAACATATACACTATAAAAAGAAATAGAAAGATCTATAATAAATAATAATTAATATAATCAATAATCCCACCTTTGAATACTAGGAATAGAGAAGCCAATTAAACTCAAAGTAAGCACAGCACAATAAATAACAAAGAGAAGAAATGAATAAATTTGGGGATATCAATAGAGAATAATCAACAGAAGGAATACCTGATCTTGTGTAAAGAACAATAAAATTAACAAAGATGTACTCAAAGTAATAAAGAAAAGAAGAGAAGACAAAAATAATTATGAAGGGCAGTGCCCATAGTTCAGTGAGTAGGGTGCTGGCCACATGCACTGAGGCTGGTGGGTTCAAGCTTAGCCTTGGCCTGCTGAACAACAATGACAACTGTAACCAAAAAATAGCTGGGCATTGTGGTGGGCACCTGTAGTCCCAGCTACCTGGGAGGCTGAGGCAAGAGAATCACTTAAGCCCTAGAGTTTGAGGTTGCTGTGAGCTCTGACACCATAGCGCTCTACAACTGCAACATAGTGAGATGCTGCCTCAACAATGACAACAAAATAATAATTATTATTATGAAAAATAAAAAAGAGGAAATTAAAATATGAAAGCATTTGAGTAAATCCAATATCCATTTATGATAGCAAACTAGGACTGGGGGAAACTTCTTCTTATTGAGAAATGGCATCTACTAGGAAACAGCAATTATCATAATGAATGAGGAAATGCTAGATGCTTTCTTGGTAACATGAGCAAGGCAAAGAAATCTCCTTTCACCATTTCTATTTAACATTGGACTGGAAGTCCTAGCTAATGCAATAATACAATAAAAGGAAATAAAAGCTGTACAGAATGAAAAGAAATAAATTATACTGTCTTTGTTGCATGTGACACCATTGTCTATATAGAAAATCACAAAATATCCAGGACAAAGAAAACTTGTGTAACTGTTATGATAAGTGAATATAGCAAAGTTGAAGTACACAGATTAATATACAAAAGAGTGGAATTCAAATATTTCTAACACAAAGAAATGATCAATGCCTGAGGTGATAAATACCTCAATTACCTTGATTTGATAAATTTAAATTGTATACCCATATCAAAACATCAAATCCTATAAAAATATATAGCTATTATTTTCCCATAATAATTAAAAATAAAGAAAAAGAAGTACATACAGTTATGAGGACATAGAGTAGTAATTTTCCATTGATGTGACTTTTAAAATCAATTTCTGATAGGTATGATTGTTTTCAGAAATCCCCTTGGATTCTCATGTATGCTAAATATTATCTTATAATGTTTGACAATTAAGTGAATTCTTCCTAGGAAATGTACTACATACCTCATTGCAAATATCACTGTGGACACTTTTGAAGTATTCTCCTTGGGAAGCTATGCACTTTTAAGGGTGCTTCATTTCATCCCTCAAAGCAATTTTGGAACTCTTCTTTTGGAATGGCCACCAGACCTGTTGTATTAACCTTGATGTTATCAAAATGTCTTCCTTTAAATATTTCCTTTATCTTCAGGTAAAAAGTCTTTGGAGATCATATCAAATGACTAGTAAGGGTGATTTTTTTTTTACCGGTTAAAAACTCCCTCAGAGACAGGGCCGTGCTAGCTGGTGCATTGTTGTGATGCAAGAACCATAAGTTGTTGGTAAAGATTTTTAGTTAAGATTTTCCTGACTGTTTCTCTATTGATGTTTACCTACTATGCTTCTCACAGTCAGTTGATGATTTTGATGCACAATTCAACAAATTTTTGCAATTTTTTTTATCAGTTCTGTTCCTTATTGACTGCTTTCATCAGTGATTTTTTTTTCCATTTGAAAAATGTTTAATCGAAATGGCAATGTACAAATGGATTACTTGGATTAACATATACTTGAATTAAATTTCATTCTTGTTAAGTTTAACCAGAAATTTTCAGCTGTTGGTTCATTGCTGTAATTCAAGTTCCGACAATCTCACCATGGCACACAAAAACACACAAGCAAGACACTGCCACACATGGACATGAACACAATTGTGAGACAGTGATATACTTACCTAGTTGTTTGTGTAGTGCTGCCAATGTAAGTGCATGTGGCAAGTTTGAACTTACTTGTCAGACCTCTGTAACTTTAAGTATGGGAATATTTTCCCTTATTTGAAAATTTCTATGGCCATTTTCATAGAAAATTTGATATTGTAATGTTAACATTTGGTCTCCATTATTTCCCTACTATCTCTCTTCTATATATTTCTTTCTCTCTATAATTAATTTGATTCATATTTTTCTACCAGATCATATTTGCTATGTGGCATGTAGTTCTTATCTTCACCAAATGCAGGCTACCATTTGGAAATTACCACTGAGCAATTAGTATTATTAAAATAATAATTACACCTGCATTTGGCTAATTTGAGGAGTAATTGCCCAATTTCAGCCACAATTAGTCAGTTGGCTCTATTTTTCAGGCAAAATTTCATTATCATGGGAAACAAACAAACAAAAAAAAAAGATCTGTGGTAGCTGCTTCTTTTACAATTTGCTTACTAATGAGCCTGCCCCCTGAACATACTTTCTTTACTTGAGTTATTCAACAAAGTACTTATAGTGAACTAGGGATTCTTTTGTGCTGGGTGCAAGAGAATACTTTCCCCATGTTTGAAGGTTTTTAAATGTCTTACAAATAGCTACAGTTCATTTAAAAATACTTTCTTCAGGTAATTACCTTGTGGATAGAAAGTAATCAGTGAATCTTTGATTCTGAAAATACCAGAATTGTCTCTTTATAATTAATCATCAGGTTTGTTAACGTCTTCACCTCATTAATGGGAAGCAATGGGGAAAATGTAGAATAAAAGTTCAGTCGCTGTGGCAACTAAAAATCAAAAATGTCCATAGATATTTATACAAATAAACATGTAAAGGCAAAATAAAAAGACAAACTATAACCTGTGAAAAATATTTGCAAACATGTAATACTGTGTAAATATTTTTGAGAAAAATTTCTATAATGGAGCCCAGCCCAATAATCACAGGCACACACACACACATACACACACACACACACACAAAACCTGAGGGAAATTTTAAATGTCTAATTAATATATCGATTATGCTCAAAGCAAATGTAAATTTAAATAACAGTGAAATGTTTTCTTACTTTTTAAATTATGATTCCTCCTCCCTATTTGTGAGATTAAATAAGAAAAACTTCCTTAAGAACAATTTTTAAGTATACCTTACACTCCTTACACTTAGAGAACTAAAAATAGATCTGCCATTCAATCCTACAGTTCCTCTACTAGGTATATATTCAGAAGACCAAAACTCACACTATAACAAAGATATTTGTACCAGAATGTTTATTGCAGCCCAATTCATAATTGCTAAGTCATGAAAGAAGCCCAAGGGCCCATCAATCCATGAATGGATCAATAAATTGTGGTATACATACACAATGAAATATTACCCAGCCTTAAAGAAAGATGGAGACTTTACCTCCTTCATGTTTATATGAATGGAGCTCGAAAATATTCTTCCTAGCAAAGTATCTGAAGAATGGAAGAAAAAGTATCCAATGTACTCAGCCCTACTATGAAACTAATTTATAGCTTTCACGTGAAAGCTATAACCCAATTATAGCCCAAGAATATAGGGAAAGGGAGGGGAGGGTGGAGAAGAGGGGGGAGGATGGTTGGAGGGAGGGTAATTGATGGGACCACACCTACAATGCATCTTACAAGGGTACATGTGAAATTTACTAAATGTAGAATATAAATGTCTTAACACAAAAACTAAGAAAATGTCGTAAACTCTATGTTAACCAGTTTGATGAAAATATTTCAAATTGTATATAAAACCAGCACATTGTAAAAAAAAAATTAGAGCTCTTATTTATGTAATCAACTAAAACAACACTAGAAGTTTACTCTGAAAAATAATCATAGCTAAAAAAAATTATGTAAAATGAACTCAGTGCAATTCATAATGGAAAAAATTTGAAAAATAAACTGAAAGTTCAGTAAAGGTAGAAAGAGGCCACATAAATTTTACCATGCTTATATAGAACAATATCAAGTTTCAACAAGTTGTTGATGAATAATTAATGTGAAAAATATTATAAAATGTTAACTTTTGGTGAATTTGTTATGTTTTTATGTTACAAATTTTCATGTATTTATGTATGCATATTCAGAACTCAAAGACAAATATAAGATTATCAAATGGTGGATTTCCCAAATCTTCATAAGCCATTATCTGTTATCATTTGAAATAATATGCATGCAGGAATAAAAAGAAATGCTTACATCTCTTACAGGAGGGCTACTGTAAGGGAAAATTGAAAATGTGTAAGATATAATAGAATTATTATTTTCTAAAAGTGATTTAGCTATGTTATAGAGTCGATCTTTGAGTTTTCTGTGAAAAAAAAAAAAAAAGTAATCCTGAGTAGGATTAAATTCCTAGACTCTGTTTTTATAAAATTTAATCTTAATCTTGTTTAAAATATTTATAACTTATCTAACTTTTCAGTCATGAAACATTAAAAAACATAGAATATCTGCTTTTGATTCTGATGAAAATGAAGAACTTGAGCTTGAAGAGGCCTCTGTGGGCTCTTTCTTCAAGCAATCCTGATTCATTGCAGCATAATAGTCAGGGGACGACATAATTGTGCTTGTTAAATGCAGTCCCCATTTAACTGTCAAATACAAGAGTAGAAAAAGGGGGGGGGAGTATTGTCAGCCATGGAGATATTTTCAGACAATCACAATAATCTGCATTACAATATTGTCTCCTATGAAAAAGTGAACCAGAACACTGCTCGCAGCCGCACTTCAGCGATAACCACTCAGATTGGATGCCTTAAATGTGAACATCTGTTTCTGTCATTAAAGCTATCAGAGTGCTGTTAATTACTGTCTTCATCTATTTTTAGTATCTGTAAATATATATTCAAAATCTGGAAAAGTAACTCCTATTATTTAAACAATTCCAGCATCTAATGATACCGTGAGTATCCTCTGTGCACATTCGTGGCTGATTGATTCCTTAGTGGCTGATTCTTTCTTCCACACACACACATGCATAAAATTAAGGTACAAAATCTGTTTTTCATTTAATATTTCCCCATTTCCCACATGCTTTGTTATGTTACATAAACATCATATGTATACACATCTGCACACAAAAACACACCCTGAGATATGGGTAAACATAGGCACACCCATACAGAGATATATGGTAAAAGACAAGTACGTATCTGAGTATGCATCATTTGGAAATTATTATAACTTAACTGGTTAAAAATTTATTGAATTCAAAAACAAAGCCCCTAGGACCTTAAATATATGCCTTTTTCTTCTTTATTTATTTACATAGTGCATATAGAGAGAATTCACAATTTTCTGTATATGAATATAGGGAGTATGTTAAATAATATGTTTTAAAGATCAGGCCAGTGTTTCTGACACACGACTGGGAATTAGAGGAACTATGGGAGGGTGGTTGTGGGGGATAGTGGTGCAATTAGATGGAGAGAGAAAGCTTTAGTTTTGCCTGCGAGTTGTATGCAGGTGATTCCCCCTCCACATCTTATTCTCTTATCCTTGACCTGGGGCAGTTAGAGGAAGGGTGTCCCCCCAGAGCAGTAATTTTCAGCCTGCCCTGTGAAAGGATCTTAGGTGTGCCAGGAAAAGTTTTAAAGATTATTAATTAAATTATTTTCAAAAGAAGTTCAAAGCCCAGCAAGTGTGTTCTTCTTTTGACTTTTTTTTTAATCAATATAATTTAAGTGTGCCCTTGAAGTTTAACTACAGGTTCAAGTGTGCCATGAGATAAAAAAGGTTGAAAAACACTGATCAAGGCAGTGTTTATAGGTTTCTGATGGGTCCTCAGTTTATGCCAATATATATAATTTACACTGTGGGTAGAACAGCCTGCATTCCATCATAACTGAAAAATTACTGAGATAGAGTAATTTTTCCAATATTTCTGTATTATTGCTTGTTAACTCAAGCTAGCCTAGGTCAAAAAGGGGGAAAGAAATGCATTAGAAAAAGTATAATGCAAGGAAAAGGGCCCTGAATGAGTATTAGAAAAAAGAACCCAAACATCTGGACATTTTGCATTTTCCCTCTAAAATTTTTAGACAGTTGGTCTCTCTTCCAAACATTCAGAACTATATGAGAAGATAAAAGCTAAGGTCTCCATGGAGTGTTAGACAGCAGTAAAATGACCAAGATGAACCATCTATGTAGGAGTAACCAGCTATCTGAAAAAATAATCCGTAAGGTTTCCACTGTATTAATCACCTGGCTTTGACAGGAAAACCGCAAGCCTTTCCATGCAAGTAATGCCTAAACCCAACAGGATGCAGTGCTATGAGGTAGAATTGACACCACCTCCATAAAACTTAAGTTCAGAGGCAGCTGTTCTTCCTAAAGCTGAGTTGGAGGCACCGTGTCCGGTTCATAGAAAGACCACAGTAAGTATAGCCTTTATGGGGGTGCCTGTCTCTCAGTATTATTGGTCTTCCTAACCTGGGCCTGTGTAGTCACCCAGGACTCCCTGTTTTGAAGAACCCCACACTTGGTTTACTGCTTTGCAATCACTATGTTGAAATTCTTAAAAAATTTTTTAACAAGGGGCCCCATCTTTTCATTTTGCAATGGGTCCCACAAATCCTGTAGCCTGTCCTACCAACAGTTATGGAGTGCACATTGTTTTTGAACCTATTTTACGATATTTGTCCTTATACTCTGATGTCGCACTTGCCCATTTTCTTAGTTCTTTGAAGCTCTTATTTATGTGCATTAGAATACATAGAGGTAGAAAATGTCAGCCTCTCCTAGGAAATGCCTAGTCATCTGAAGTTCACAGCCAAGAATCTGCAGTTTTCATAACTACTTTGAGTGATTATTTGGCTTCCCTATCCGAACATTCCCCCCTTAAGAAACAAAATGTGTGTGAGCCAAAAAGAAATTAATTGTGAAACATTATTGGACGAGTAGCCGTACATGCTGCTGAAAGCATCACAATTGTGTAGACTCACTGAGAACTTAACAGGATGAGTGGCCTGCAGAGAGTAAAATGAGGATACTCCAGTTTGCTTCCCACTCCAGACCTTCCCCCAGGGGACAAATGAGGAATGAGTGTGTGTGCGTCTCAGGCCTGGGACTTTCCCATAGTCATGTTCCGTTATCAAGGACAAGAAGTGAAAGAGCTATTTTATGTTTGCTATTTTCAGGAGAGCGTGCTAGGGGCCTTAAAAGAAAACAAGGAGAGAGAACTAAACAACTTTTGAATTCATGATTACTAACTATAACAGCTGCCTAGATTTCAGTGGAGTGCAGTACACTGGCTGCAAGAGAGCCCTGCACAAGGACACAGCTCACCACCTCATGCAGAGTGGACCCTCACCTGAGGCTGACGGCCTCCATTCCTCACATGGCCTCCAGCTGAGACCTTTCCTAGCTGGGGCATAGTGTCCATGCATCTGTCAACATCCACGGAAATGTGATCTTCTCTGTTCTTGCCTGCTACTTGCCTCATTCTATAGCCTGAGATGCGAGCTTTGCTAAAACCTTAAGCCAGTTTGTAAGCTTTCAAACTTTGCCTGGTACATAGGTCATTACAAACATTTTGAGATGCTGAAAGATAAAGAAATGTAAAATCCATGGGGATGGAAAGAAAACGAAGCCCTCCCAGCAACACCAATAAGCTGAGGAAGTTGAAACTTGAATAGGTAAATCAGACAGGACAGTAAATCAGAAAGGACACTGTCAACTGTGTTTTTTGGAAGCAAAATAATGGACCATAACACAGTCTATCTCAAACTTTCATAGTGACCCACAGAAAATCTTAATTGCCACACGATGGAGATAGACTATAGCAGATGGAATCACTCCAAGCTAGATGGAAAGACCAGAGATTGTTGAAACTGCATCTCTGTATGTCTGAGCTAGATGCTTCATGAGCATAACAATGCTTCCATTTTGTATGTAATCATACTGCTATTTCTAACCAGCAATCATGTTAGAACACTGATGATAGAAAATCTGTACCAGGAAATGGTGATCCGGCCATATTTTGTGATTAATGTGGAAAAACAATGGCTGGGTTTTTTGGGGGGTGGGTGGGAGAAAGTGGTAAGTAATGGCTTCCAACACTAACTTTGCATCAGGCTTTCCAGAGAACTTTATAAAAAGATGGTGATTTTACATCTTTTGTATTAACCTGGATGGAGTTAGAACACATTCTTCTTAGTAATGTATCACAGGAATGGAGAAGCAAGAATCCAATGTACTCAATACTAATATGAAGCCAATAGGTGATCTAATTAATACATACCCACATTAGAGAAAAACTCAATGGGGGGGGGCTGGGAATGAGGGAGGAGGGAGAAGGGAGGAGGGACGGGCATGGGGGTTCTCTCACTTAAGGGGCACAATGTTATGGTGTATGGCACACCTCTTGGGGGTAGGACACAATTATAAGAGGGACTTTACCTAACAATTGCCAACAGTGTAAACTAATTCTTTGTGTTCTGCAATAATAAAATAATAAATTACAATGAACGAAGCTGGAAGACATTATGTGAGGTGAAATCAATCTGACACAGAAAGACAAATCCCACATGATCTTACTAATATATGTGGAACCTAAAGGTTTGATCTCATAGGAATAAAGAATAGAGCAGTGGTTACCAGAGACTAAGAAAAGGAATGGGGAGAGACTGGTCAATAGGTACAAAGTTACAGTCAGAGAGGAGTAAGTTACACTGTCCTATTGCATAGGTAGTGTATGAACATGGTATTAAATACAAAAATAAGTCTTCCTTATTTGGTTTACCTTGATTTCTCCTCTCCAGAGATAGTGTCTGTTCTGTTTCTTGTGATACTTTTAGGTGCAAAATGAAAGTATTTAAAACTCTGAAATATAGCAAGAAGAAGGCTGCATGTCCCTTTCAAAGCCAAATTGGGGTATTGTACCTGTATTACAGGCACACCCAGGATTCATGAATTCTTCAGGGCAGTGAGTAGTTCTTAGACTCTGGGGTATCTCCAATGTCAGTATAAAAATACTATGATGCTATTTTCTTTTTTTATTTTCTTTTACTGCAATCTCTAGTCTGTCATGAAATAGACTTCCTCAAACAAGCAAAGTTATTATAAAACAACTTTATTCCTCAAGGAGAGGTGATCCCCTTTGCTGATGAAATGGTTTGGTTAGGGATGTCTCTGTGGTCAGAGGGCCTCTCTCACTGGCCCTCATGGCTTTATCCCCAGGCTTTAGAGCAGCAGCAGTGTGAGATGGATGGTTTTGATAATGGAGTGAGAGAACAATGAGTAAACCCCAAAAGGCCCTGCCTTCTTTGGGGGAAGACAGACAATAAGTGCATTTTAGTAACTGATGGGAAGAATAAAATACAGAACAACTTCAGAGAAGAAAACTCCAGGTTTAGGAAGACCCCATGGGTGAGAGGATCATGGACCTGACACCTGAGGGGAGTCGGGACATGAGGAAGTGAGACCTGGGGCCTTCCTGAGCATATTCTTAGTTTCTCCCTATTTACAATTCTCAGACTTTTTAAATTGTAATCACATTTTTCATCCCTAAGATTTGTTTACTGGTTTTGTCATCTTGATCTCAGACATGTGACATGTTCTTCAATTCTAATAAAAATACTGAGCAGAGTTTTTCTTATGTTTTATTCTGTTTCTGAGACTAAAACAATCTCAAATGGCTACTTACTCTAAATTCTCATTAGATTCCCAGTTTTACTCCTTAACTGTATTATACTTAGTGCTTTTACTCAGTTTTCCCACTTATAAGTGGAAACTCGGCGGGCTAATGTTTACCATGGTTTTATGTGTCTAGTCTGTGGTTATTCTGGGTTTGAATTACTTAGAGGGAGGCTTATACATCTGTGAAGAGCACGACTTTGCTGGCCTTGTCTGGGGTAGCTGAGAAGCTGTTCCCTATTCCTTAAGCCTTTCTAAGGAGTTGGCAATCCAAATTCTGCTTACCTACTTACTATCTGTGTTAAAAGAATAATTGCTATATTTGGGCAGAGTGCTGTTGTTGATGTGGAGGTAACCTTTAGGTTACCCTCAGGTCACTGCCATGAGTGTCCTGTGGTTCTTAGCCCCGATGCTTCTCTTTTTTTTTTTCTTTCTTTTTTTGTTTTTTGGTTATTAGTAAGTGTATTTATTTATTTATTTTTAAAGCTGTCATTATTATCATTTTAATTCATATTAATATGAGGGTACAAATGATTAGGTTACATTGCTTGTGCTTCTAAGGTCAAGTTCAAGTTGTAGTTGAGGCAGTTGAGCCCTTCAACTAGGGGGTGTGCAGCACACCCTCACAATGTGCCCATCAGGGGAGCACTTACCAATGCCCCTCCCTCCCTCACTTTCCCCTTTCCCTCCCCCCTCCCTCCACTGGAATATACTTGTGTTATTCTCTCCTATGGGCGTGTAGTTGTTTTTCTACTAGATTCTTATTAGTATTGAGTACATTGTGTACTTGCATTTCCATTCTTGTGCTACTTTACTGAGAATAATGTGTTTCTTTGTGTTTGTCCTGTGAGTGCAGATCCATGGGGCACTCATTAATTTCCCATCCACGTGATCTGGTTCTGTGCTACATCATGTAGTGGTTTACCACTTACCACAAAATTTCTGAGTTTGGACCATATTTTTTGATGTCTGAATTGCTTCGTTATTATTAGTACATCTGTCTCCACATTTATCTCGTGTTACTTTTACTTTCATTTCACATAGAACTTGGGAGAAAAAGAGTAAAATAAGTGACTTCAAGTTGCCTGACTGAAAGGAGGTAAATGGGCTATGTACACCCACACTGTACATCGCTGGTTGCTATTAAAACAAGGAGACCCTATGGTTGCCTACGTACCCACCCCAGCAAAGTCTCCACACTCACTGTTCTATGCTACTGACTCTCGTGTCAGTGTCTTAATCATGAAACACTCTTCGAGATTTATAGGAAGAGACACTGCATGCCCCAATAATCACCGCATATTTCCTGTGAAATAATGAGGTACCCCAAATGCTTACTTCCCAGACCCGTGTTGGAGAAGATATGCGTGTCAACAGCATGGGCATGACAGTGAAAACAACCAAATCTTTATGAAATACAGTTAGGGCATTGGAAATGTTCTCACTGCTTTTTCAAAATTCTAGCATCCTCACAGCTCACCTGTAAAATATAAAGGTGAGAAATTACTTTTTGAGTTAGGACCCTGGTTGACTTTTGTCATGTATCTTTAAGAACGCTTTCAGGAATTATGCTAAATGAGTGTCATTCAGTTACCTTGTGAATTTGAAATTTAGCTAATCAATTTCTTACCCATCAAGAGAGAGCAAATGTATAACACTTCATCATTGCCCAGCGAAACATTTAATTTAATATCTAGATTTATACACCATTTATCTGAGTCTACAGCCTCACATCACTCTTTTTTATTTCATTTACTCTACCTTACATGTGTGCAACAAATTTCCATTCTCCATGGTGAATTTTAAGGTCTGCAGCAGAACACAAGTGGGTAGATATGGATTTTGTCAAGTTGAGATATTGATAGCTCAGTTATATTCCTGATTCAGCAAATACCATGGTTCTGTCATGTTTAACCCCATACAAGAATAGGAACCTTAAAATAGTGTTTTACAATGGATTGGATTTGTAAGCCAAAACCAAGTGCATGGTTGAAAAGAAGAGTTGACATATGAATTCTCAGCTTCTTTTTTAATCCATTTGGAATGATGCTTTTCCATAAACCAGACACTTAGGCAAGAAACTAGAAGTCTAGGAATAAAATAAAAGAGATAGTTTTAAGGCTGCTAATCATTTCCCATCAGCTACTGCATAAAACTGAAATCCCAGTCTCCATGATCAGTGCCCACACTCTCTTTGCAGGCTCATCCTGAGTCTTTCCTACAAAAACAAAACAAAACAAAACTATCTTTCAACCACATCTGATTCTTTCCTTGGTTTTATTCCTGACTCTTTAGGTATGAGGTTTAAATAACTAGATGCCTTTTCCTAAGTGTGCAGATGGTAAGCTCCTGCTATTCATTTAAAATCTAGCTCAAACATCAATAGTCCTGTGAGTTGCCCTTACTTTAGCTTCTTTAATTTTATAGAAAATTTTATTTCTTTCTCTGTTCTTGCACTACTTTCTGACTTTCTGCATACCTGAATACTTGGAATTAATTCATGTACATGTCACTGTACATGGACTGTGAGCTCCTTAGGAACAGAGACTGCATTTAACTCATCTCTCAAAATTCAACAAGTAAAGCCTTCTTTGACTGAGAGTGAGCATTGAAAATGCCCTTTAAAGTGGGCATTCACCCAAATCACAGCATTTAACCACAATGGTTAACTACAGAATCATCATGCACTAGCTTACTATTAAAAATATTTACCTGTAATTTCATGAACATTATTAGCTTATTGAAAGTTTGTAACATCAGCATTTCTCTGTACTATCAGCCATGTGTCGTCTGTTGAAATTCCTGAAAGCAAATTCTAAAGAAACAAAACTATGCTTCTGAAATTTTAACCAGGGGCCATTCAGGGACTTGCTCATTGTATACATGTTTGTGGAGAACCAACTCGATTTGCCCCTGTGTGTGTGAGACACTCATGATGCCACAATGAGCCACACAGGCCAGGTGCCTGTCCTCAAGCAATGAAAAAAATGAGCAATTTCTAAAAGTGTAATTAGTATTATGATGATGAAAGTACAGAATGTATAGGAGGAAATAATACGTAGTCTGGAGAGAGAATGTACCAGTCTCCCTCACATTTCCTTAGCACTTTCTATAGGCCTGTCAACTGAAGAATCACCAGGTGCATGGAATTGGCAAGGAGAGGTTTATTTCTTATATACAGTGTCAGCCTACAAGCTGGCCATTATGCCGGCTGGGAAGCATAGCCTTGGACAGAAGCCAAGAACAAGCACTTTGAGGGAGGGGTAAAGGGAACAGGAATTTATGCAGAGTGGGGTGGCAGAATATACACATACACATACACACATATATAATAATCTGTAGGAGTCATGAACATTTATGAAAGGAGAAACAAACACTCACACGCTCATGTGAACTTTATGCCAATTCCTATGTTCAAAAAATGGCAGCTTTAGCACGATTTCACGGTGGCATTTTCAGCCCTCTGCCACTAAATTGTGAAGCAGAGGATGGGAAGGTCCTCTGTGTGCAGCTGCCACAGCAGGCTGGAACTACTTCATGGATAGTCACGGGTCTCTTATCAGGAAGGAAAATGGGCAGTTGTGCCAAAAGCACAAAGGGGAGGAGCAGCATTAGGCTGATGGCTGGAATTAGTAGTATAGCCAACCTTTAAAAGGGCTAGTTTCCATAGAGAAAAACCTAGTCTGATTCCAGTTCTAAGTGGAAAAGCTTTCAGTTTTACTCCATTTGGTATACTATTAGGTTTGTCATAGATGACTTCAATTAGTTTAAGAAATGTGCCACCTATGCTTATATTCTTAAGTGTCCTAATTAGAAAAGGATGCTGAATTTTATCTAGTGCTTTTTCTGCATCTATTGAGCAGATCATATGGTCTTTGTTTTTGCTTCTGTTGATATGGTGAATTACATTTATGGGCTTGTGTATGTTAAACTAGCCTTGCATTCCTGGGATGAAACCCATTTAATCATGATGTATGATTTTTTTTTTTTTAATGGATAGCTGTAATCTATAGGCTTTTAAATCTATAGGATTTTATTGAGAATGCTAAAATGTCTGTATTTCCCAAAGCAATTTACAGATTCAATGCAATCTCCATTACAATACCAACATCATACTTTCAAGATTTAGAAAAAATAATTCTTTGTTTTGTTTGCCATATACCCAGGGCAATGTTAGAAATAAAAACAAAGCTGTGGGCATCCACCTACCTGACTTTAGGCTATATTAAAAGGCTATAGTGATGAAAATAGAATGGTATTGGCACAAAAATAGAGACATAGACATTTGAAACCAAATAAAAAAAAAGAAGAGATTAAACCAACATCTTCTATCCACCTGATCTTTGATAAAGTAAATATTAACATACACTGGGGAAAAGAATGTCTACTCAATAAACAGTTCAGAGTAACAAACTGGATAATCACAGGTAAAAGACTGAAACTGGACCCGCACCTTCTACCACTTAGAAAAATTGACTCAAGATGGATACAAGATTTAAATCTAAGGTATGAAGCAATAAAAATCCTTGAAGAAAATGTGAGGAAAACACTTGAAGATATCATCCTGGGGAAAGATTTTATGAAGACAAATTCCATGGCAATTGAAACAACAATAAAAATAAACAAATGAGACTTAATTAAACTGAAAAGCTTCTGTACAGCTAAGGAGACAACTAAAGCAAACAGACAACCTTCTTAATGAGAAAAGGTATTTGCATATTATGAATCACACAAACGTGATAAGTAGGATCTACAGATAACTCAAATTAATCAACAAGAAATAGCCAACAATCCCATATATCACTGGGCAAAACCATGAGTAGAACTTTCTCTAAAGAAGGCAGACGAGGCTCAGTGAGGCTCCGTGCTGGTAACTCAAGCGGCTAAGGCGTGGACCACATACACCAGAGCTGGCAGGTTCAAATCCATTCTGGGCCTGCCAAACAACAATGACAACTACAACCAAAAAATAGCTGGGCATTGTGGCAGGCACCTGTAGTCCCAGCTACTTGGGAGACTGAGGCAAGAGAATCACTTAAAGCCCAGGAGTTGGAGGTTGCTGTGAGCTGTGATGCCATAGCACTCTTCCCAGGGTAACTGCTTGAAAGCTGTGTCTCAAAAAAAAAAAAAAAAAAAGAAGGCAGACAAACATGAAAAAATGCCCATCATCCCTAATCATCAGAGAAATGCAAATCAAATACACCCTGAGATATCACCTAAACCCAGTGAGACTAGCCCACATCACAAAGTCTCAAAGCTGCAGATGCTGATGTGGATGTGGAGAGAAGGGAACACTTTTATACTGCTGGTAGAACTGCAAAGTAACACAACCTTTTTGGAAGGAAGTATGGAGACTCCTAAAAGAGCTCAAATTAGAACTCTCATTTGATCCTGCCATCCCATTACTAGGCATCTACCCAGAAGAAAAAGAATCCTTTGATTATAAGGACATTTGTACTAGTCTGTTTTTCATAATTCAATTTACAATTGCCAAATTGTGGAAACAACTGAATGCCCACCAATCCAGGAATGGATTAACAAGCTGTGGTATGTATATACCATGGATTACTATTCAGCCATTAAAGGAGATGGAGACTTTACATCTTTTGTATTAACCTAGATTGAGTTGGAACCCATTCTCCTTAGTAAAGCATCACAAGAATGGAGAATAAGAATAGAATGTATTCAATTCTAATATGAAGGCAGTAGAGTTTCTAATACAAGGTGAGGGGTAGGGGAGTGAGGGGGGGGGAGAAGGGAGGAGGGAAGGGATGGGGAGTCAAGGTGTATGGCGCACCTCTTGGGAGCGGGACACAATTATAAGAGGGAATTTACCTAACAAATGCAATCAGTGTAACCTAATTCTTTGTACCTGTAGCAGCCCATATAGCCTATGACTAGGAGGAGAGAGTTATAAGAAATACCTGTAATGGAACACCTTGGTGGAAAGGGCATGGAGAGAGATTTAGCTCTTCTAACAAGCATGAGAGCTTGCAAAATAAGAGCATTGGTGAATTGGCAGTCTCTACACCTGTGGTGTTGAGAGGCATGAGATCAGCCTTATATTAGGCTGGAGGCTAAGGCAGTTAAAAAGCATGCACATTCTTTTTTTTTTTTTTTGAGACAGATTCTCACTTTATTGCCCTTGGTAGAGTGCTGTGCAGTCACAGCTCACAGCAACCTCCAACTCCTGGGCTTAGGCGATTCTCCTGCCTCAGCCTCCCAAGTAGCTAGGACTACAGGCGCCCACCACAATGCCTGGCTATTTTTTGTTGCAGTTTGGCTGGGGCTGGGTTTGACACCACCACCCTCGGTATATGGGGCTGGTGCCCTACTCACTGAGCCACAGGTGCCGCCCAAGCATGCTCATTCTATCACAGACACGTTTACTCTGACCCTGTCTCCCCTTCTGCCTACAGAACTTCAGCACGGCATCTCTCTGCTGAAGATTACCAAGCTCTACTAAAGACTAAGATCTATCTGTTCTAAGAAGACTGCTTTACTCTAAGAAACATGCTTTCTCTTTCTCTCCAGCTAGACAGCCCCTAAGAGAAACTGCTCCTGAGCAAGGTAACTTAGCAGTCCGCGTCCAGAACCTACCTAAGCCGGCCCAAGATCTGGCCAGTTCCGGGCCCTGACAAGTGGTGTCAGAAGCACTTAATTCTATGTACCCTCAATGAATCCCAAACATAAAATAAAATAGTTTCTGTTGAACCCTCAGGGAAGAAAGCCTAGTGGTGGTTAGCAGGGAGGAGGTATATCAAGGTGTGTTCAACCACCACCATCTGGTCATGGCTAGGATTTCAGTTTTTCCACCATCTCTGAGATTGAGACCCCTTGGCAAGGAGTGGATCCTTCTGTGAGTTGGGGAGCTTAGAATTTTATCTTAATTTCTCTGACCTTTTTAGAATACATTATATTTCACAGACTTGTGTACATGTTTTTGAGCCCAAGGAATCTACAGAAATTAAAAGCTCACACCAAACTTTCTCCTTTATTCTCCTCCATTGGTAGAATATCTGGCACATTTAGCTGCTGGATAAATGTTTGTTAAATACGTGAATTAACAATTTTCTTTTACATAATAACCAAAGTTTTAATTTTATTAAAACAAATTTTTAGCCTAAATGTAAAGGAAATGGGAATAAAAATGCCTTTTTTAAAAAATCATAGGATCAGAGAGGTAATTCTATTTCTCAGTTCATCTGACTGTCATTGGTACAACAAAGTCTGCTCTCCCCTTCTTACAGTTTCTCCTTTACATTCATTCCCCATATGACTAGTCCACACCCCCATCCCAGGGATTAATTAATATATGTTTAATTTCAGTTTTGCTTTTAAGCTATGTTTGCTAAATGTGAAGAATTCTTGTCATTGTCATTGCTCTTTTTATTTTTTTATTAAATATACAATTTTTGTAGAACTTGATTTCTTTTTAGATTTATGCAGAAATAAATCTATGCCATGGAGTAAACATCTAAGTTGTTGCTACTAACTATGCACACACAGGTATAAACAGACACACACACACACACACACACACACACACACACACACACAATCTCATTTATCTGTAGCTGCTACATTGTTGATTTTCAAATTGTCTCCAAAACTCAGTCATCTGAAACACCTTAGGGAAAAAACAAATACATATGGCCTTATGAGCTGGTTTGAAAATGTCCCTGAAATACATACCCAAAAGTCATATTTTTAAGTAACAGTTCTTGCTTGTGTTTAATTTGCTTGGGTTCTTAAATTTGCCTTTCAAATGGGATATCAGTCTGCACACACATCATCAGTTTGAAAAATTTTCTGTTTGTCCAAGGCTCTGACAAGATTTGTATATATATATATATATATATATAACCTGGCTCAGTACCCGTAGCTCAGTGGTTAGGGTGCCAGCCACATACAGGCAGGTTCTAACCTGGCCCGGGCCTGCTAAACAACAATGACAGCTACAACAAAAAAATTAGCCCCACACTGTGGCAGGCATCTGTAATCCCAGCTACTTAGGAGGCTGAGGCAAGAGAATTGCTTAAGTCCAAGAGTTTGAGGTTGCTGTGAACTGTGAAGCCATGGCACTCTACCCAAGGGTGACAGTGAGACTCTGCCTCAAAAATAAAATAAAATAAAAAACTTGCTGGTCTTTACCCTCCATTCCTGAGTGGTAACATCTACATCTTTGGAAATTTCTGAGCAATAAGAATGTCCTTGATATTCATCATGGGCTCGTGTGTCCATAGCTAATAGTTTATGTTAACCATGAGATTCTGGCTGGGGAGTAGCTATGCATGAATGACTAGCCGTCTGTGAGACCAGAGGGTTGGGCTTTGAGCCGTGCGGTATCAACTCTACCTCCAGAAATGGAAATAGGTGCTAGAGATTGTGTTCACTCCAAACTCCGGGGCTCAACTGAGCTTCCCTGGCTAACAATATGCTGTTAATTGGCACACCTCATATACTGGGAGAATATGTCCCTGAGGACATTGGCAGCAGCTGGAACTCTCCCAGACCACATCCTATTTGTGTTGTTTTTTGCAGGTTCTGATTTATACATGTTTCCACAATAAAACTGTAATTGTAAGTATAGAACTTCACCAGAGCTCTGTGCTCTGCTCCAGCAAATTAGCAGATCTGCTAGAGTTCATGGAGAATCTTAAATTTGTAATCAATTGCACAGAAGTGAACTTGTGATTAGCATCTGAACAGTGGAAGGCTGTTAGTCCTTTAAATGTGTACTTTGGACTAAGGCCAGGTAACTTGGCATTGTCACCTTTTAAAATTTTGCCAGGTAGATATCCTATTGTAACAATCTGAACTTATTTTACTGTAAATGAATATATCTTTCCAAAGGTTTACAGACATAATGGATTTTTTTTAATCATTGTGCTATTTCCAACTTTTATCTATTTTTATTGGGTTCTCTGTTTTGGTTTGTTTTTGGTATTATGTAATATTTTTAAAAAATATTCTACGCATTATGTATCAGTCATCTCTCATTAACTTTTTTCTTTATTGGCCTTGGTTATACAAAAATGTTCAATTTTGTTGTGACAAAAAAACTAAGGGAGATCTCATTTTAGATGTTCTGGGCTGGGTGTAGTGGCTCACACCTATAATCCCAGCACTCTGGGAGGCCAAGGCAGGAGGATCACTTGAGGCCAGAAGTTTTTTTGTTTGTTTGTTTTTCTTTTGAGACAGAGCCTCAAACTGTTGCCCTGGGTAGGGTAGGTTACTCCTGCCTCCGCCTCCAGAGTACCTGGGACTACAGGTGCCCACCACAATGCCTGGCTATTTTTTGGTTGCAGCCGTCATTCTTGTTTGGCCAGCCCGGGCTGGATTCAAACCTGGCAGGTCAGGTGTATGTGGCTGGCGCCTTAGTTGCTTGAGCCACAGGCCCTGAGCCAAGGCCAGGAGTTTGTGAATAGCTTGGGCAACATAGAAAGAGCTTGTCTCTACAAAAATAAAAATAAAGTTATCTGGACATGGTTGCTTGTGCCTATAGTGCCAGCCACACTCGAGGCTGAGGCAGGAGGACTGTCTGAGCCCAAGTATTTGAGGTTGCAGTTAGCTATGGCTACACCACTACACTCTAGCCTAGATACAGAGCAAGAACTTGTCTCTAAAAGATAAAAATTAAAAAAGAAAAAAAGGTTTTTTTCTCACCACATATTCAGGAAAATTATCCTATGTGACTTCTTTTCAATTTCTATTTATGTATTTTATACTTTGACTTTTAATCAATCTTCATATCTGGTGTAAGTTTTTTTTGTTTTTTTTTTGTTTGTTTGTTTTGAGACAGAGTCTGACTTTGTCACCCTCAGTAGGCTGCCATGGTGTCATAGTTCACAGCAACCTCAAACTCTTGGGCTCAAGCTATTTTCTTGCCTCACCCTCCCAAGTAGCTGGGAGTATAGGTGTCTCCCAAAATGCCTGGCTATTTTTAGAGACGTGGTCTCATTTTGGCTCATGGTGTAAATTTTTATCTTTATTTTTCTTCATATAGTAAGAAAGTTACTTTATTAAAAACTACCTGCCAAACAGGGCTTTAATCTCACGTAAATTTGTGATGTTACCTTTACCGTGTATCAACTTAAAGCATATATTGCTCTTTCTCTAAAATTTCAATCTTTTTCCATTAGTCTGGGTGTCTCGTCTTATACTAATGATCTATTGTTTTCATGAGTGTGACTTTATTACGTGTCTTAATATCTGGGAGATGTAGCCCTTTTTTGGTCCATTTATTTTCTTATGGACCACTAATCTTCCATATGAATGTATATGTGAGTATGTGAGTATGTGTGTAAGTATAATGTTGAATGACTCAAAAATACTTACCTGACTGGAACTGCAATGAATTAATAAATTATTTCAGAAAAATTGACATTGTTATAATGTTAAGTTATACAGTATACAGTGTTGATAAATTATCTTTATGTTTCTTTAGATTTTTATGCTCTTTAAAAGATTTTAAATTTTTCTACATGTATCATATGTTCTTTAAGTTAATTCCACAACACTGTACATTTTTAGTAACTGTTATGAATGGAATTGTGTTTCTATGAATTTTCTAAATAAATACATCTAGTATTTTAAAAAGTACTATTAATTCCAGAAATATTGTATTATATTTACCAAATATATAGAAGCTAATAATTAGTATTTTTTATCAATATGTTATCAATAATTTATTGATACACCATCAATATATTCCATTGTTCTTATTGTAAGTGAACAAAAATAAATTTCTAATTCTTGCCTTTTTATCTTTATATACTTTTATTCCTTTTCTCATCTGCTTTCTTTTCCCAGACCTTCAGAATAATATTTAGAATTATAGTAAGCATCCTAATTTCTGATGTTAAGGAATCTGTGTCTATATTTTTGTCATTGACTAAATCTAGTTGGATGCTCATTAATCTATTTATTTTTCCTGGGCACACAAAGAGATTACAGATTATATTATTCAGTCTAATATACCATTAGTGTAGGGCCTTCTATCCAGGGGTTATGGCCAAAGCAATATTATTGATTATATTTATCACCTCTTGACTAACTATAAAATGCTCCCTTCAATATTCTACTCTCTTTTTCGTCACTGAATATCTATATGCAAAGACTCTGGGAGAAACACTCTGAGGAAATCCTCTGGCATCCTGGAATCACAAGGGGTAAAAGAACACCAGACTTCTGATAGGATTCTAAGCGTTGGGATGACAGTTCAGAAGAGTTGCCTACCTCACATTATTGTGTTACATGAGTAAAAAACCCAAATTTTTATGTGGTTATGTCCCTGGGATTTGGTGGTATTTGTTTACTAGGAAGCCTAAAATACCCAGATTTTTAGCCCACACTATATTTGTTGCTTATCTTTAAGATTGAACACACATTTGGCTAATCTTAGTACACTCTTAGCTAGCTTAAATTAGTATCATAAACACATGATGAATTTTGTGACACTTTCTGGATCTAGAAAGATAAACAGTATACTTTAGTCCTACGTTATTTAAGTTGTAAATTAGATTTATAGATTTTCGGATGTTGACCAACCATCTTTGCATGCAGGGATAATATTATAAGCATACATGTTCAAGGTTTTGTGTTGATATACCTTTTCCATTCATTTGGGTAAGTAATAAGGTATAAATTGCTGGATCATCTGGTAAGAGTATATTTAGTTTTGTAAGAAACTGTCAAACTGTCTTCCAAAGTGGTTATCCAATTTTGCATTCCCACTAACAGTGAATGAGAGTTCATTTTATTTTCTATAATATCTTTCTTTAATTTTGGAATTAAACTTACACATATCTTATTGAATGAATTGAACATATTTTTGGTGTGTTGCTTTTTAGAACAAGTTGAAAAAAATTTGCCTGTGGAATCATCATATTCTAAAACTTTAGGAAAGATATTATTAACACTAAACTGAAGAATCATTAAAACGTAGAGGCTGGTGTAAGTTTCCACTGTCAATTTGGGGATTCTTTTAAAATAAAATATATTTTTCTATCAATTCATTGATTTCATTTACATTTTTAAATTTGTACTATACAATATAACCATCATAATATTCCTTTACAATTGGTGTGTTTTTTAATGGTATAATCTACCTTTTTTTTCTTTTTCTTTTTTTGTTTTCTCTATCTTTTCTGCTATTGTCTAATTACTACTATTTTTAAAAAGCAGGTTTTGGTTAAATTTTTCTATTTTTTTCCCTCTGTATCCTTAATTTATATTCTTCCTTCCTATTTCTTTTAGTTTGCTCTGAATTTGTTGAATTTCCTTGACCTTTACTCTATTATATATTTAAATTGTCAAGTGATTTGCAAATAATCCTTCTCATTTCTAATGAATTTATTTCATTTTCATCTAAAATACTGTTTTAACATGGATCTCGTTAAGTATATATAGATATATAGATATACACACACATACTCATATTTATATGTCATTTATTAACAAATTTAAAAAAAACAATCATTTTTCTTAGTTATTTAAGTATGGTTACTAGCTCATTCTTACTTTCCAAATAGATAGAATTGTAGAAGACATTCCTTCATTGTTTCATACTTTCATTTCATTATAGGCCTAAAACATAGTCATGGCATGTTAATTATTTAGAATTCTTTCTAGCATACTTTTTTGTCTAATATATGATTGAAATCTGTGATTGATCCATTTGTGCTCCTAAAGAGTGTTCTTTCTCTGTTTAGAGAAATTATTGTTTTATAGTGCAATAGATACACCTTTTACTCAATCATATACAGAAAATAATTGACCAAGTTTTTTATCCCACTTTTATGAATGATTGATAGATCATTTCCTCCTGTAATCCTAGCCCTCTGGGAGACCGAGATGGGTGGTGGATCATCCGAGCTCAGGAGTTCGGAGACTAGGCTGAGCATGAGCAAGAGCCTGTCTCTACTAAAAATAGAAAAACTAGCCAGATAATCCCAGCTACTCTGGAAGCTGAGGCAAGAGGATTGCTTGAGCCCAAGAATTTGAGGTTGCTGTGAGCTGTGATCCCATAGCACTCTGCCCAGGGTGAATGAGTCTCATAAAAAAGAAAAAAGATAATTTACTAATTTATCAGTCGGGATAAAAAGTATGATTTTAGAGGTCTGTCATAGGGAGTAATTAGCTTATATTATGTTTTTGCAGATAATGTTACTTATTATTGCTACTAATTATATTACTATGCTTTAAAAGAAACTAGCTCTTAGTATGTCTAAGAATATGTAAGTCTTGACTTTCTTGATAACAAAACGTGAAAAAATTATTTTTTTAATTGTGGTGCACAAAATTAGATAATTAATGTAGTCATTAATCCTTGAGTCTTTCCTTTTTTGTTAGTGTTACCCAGCAGTACTTTATTTCATTTTCTCATCTCTATGTATTTTTCCAAAAGTATATTTTATTTTGTTTCTGTTCATATACATCATTTAACCTTTCTCTTCCTGGCTAATAGGATTTTCATTCTAAATTTTTTGTATTATATACCACTTGCTATTATACTAAATTATTGCACATATTTTTGATTAGTGCCTCAGGGTAAATTTATCTAAGTAAAATGGAATGAACATTTTCAGAACTTCTGATAAATATTTCTAAATTGAACTAAAGTAAGTTTCCAGCAATTAACATGCCTGTCAGCCGTGATTGAATGTGCTCATTTCTCCTCACCTTCCACCTAGTGAATTGGGTTTTTAAAATTCTTTTCAAATTCAATAGGCAAAAAATTGGTTTGCATTCATGCTAAAATTGCATTTTTGATTGCTAGTGAGTTTGAATATTTATGCCTATGTCCATTTGCCATTGACATTTATTTTAGTAAATGGCCTATTATAGGCTTTGTTAATAATTCCAGTTGTGTTTTCATCTTCTGATTAGTAATTTTAAGAGCACTTTGTAAATACCCCATCATCTGTCTTATTTAGTCTTTTTCATTTTATATTTGTCTATGCTAAGTTTTGAAGTACTCTGTTTTAAAAATTAGAGTGGTGAAATTTATCAATATTATCTTAACATTTTCTGTTTTTCCTCTAGTGTTTAGATGTGCTTTTCTTGATGATATGAATTAAATATGTGCCACTCCATTTTTGGTAGCACTTTAAAAACAGCATCTTTCATAATTTTATTTCTATAGTTTCCATATATTTCTTATTACACTATAACTATGTAATATACTATGTATTTTATATTTTTGTTCTTAATAAAATAATCTCTTATGATAAAAGTATCTCCCAGAATAATCTTAATTTATTTTTACTAGATTACTAGATTTACTAGAATAAAACCTATTGACCTTTTAAAATATATACATTTTAATGCATTACCATTTAAAATTACCTAACAATTTTTAGAGGAGTCTTAATACATTGTATTGCTTTATTGACTATATTATATATCATATATAAATATCAAGTCACCTTATTTAAAAATAATAATTTTTCTTTTTGACACCCATACCATGTGCCCCCTCCACCGGCCTGGCCTGGTCTCTCCAGCGTGCGCAGGTTCCCTCAGACCTGGAAGCCCTGGGTACAGGAAGGAGGTGATGTGGTGGCTGGGTTGACTTGTAAAGATTCACGCTAGGTGAGGAAGAAACCCAGATCAGGAGGAAGAGGAAAGAAAAGGAGTCCAGAATGGTTCTTGCTCAGCTTTGCAGAGGTGTGGTCTTTGGGAGCTCCTGGGCACAACATTTGGAGGCCCCAGTGAGATCTTCTAGAACCCAGCCTGGCAAGTCCTCAGAAGGCCTCCCATAGAGGGGAAGGTCATGGTTCTTTCAGAGCAAGCACCACCTGAGACATTCCAGGGCCCCAGGATGACCTGGAGCCCTCAGGAGACTGACTGATGACCACCCTAAATTAGAAATGTGAGTCCGTCTAGTCACCTACGGAGTCCTCAGCAGTCAGTGTGGCAGGCCTGCTGGTGGAGGCCCATGAGGTCCTTTCTGATTCCTGTGATGGATGACAAGGCCCAGCTGAGGATAATCAGCCCCAGCACCAGGTCCTGTCACCACCCAGAATCTTGCTCTGGACCGATTCAGACTGAGTCCCTGATGCTGCCAGGTGAGTACTGGCAAGTCTTGTAGTTGTGTCTGTACACCATGTCCAGCCTGGCTGCTTCTGCTCCAGGATGTCCTTCTGGCTGTTCCAGTACTTGGCCTTGGCCCCCAGCTTGGTCACCAGCTGGTACTCCCCCACATGGCTGTGGAAGAGGGTGAACTCCTCCAGGTTGTAGGTGCACTTAGCTACAAGCTGCACCTTCTCCATCCCTTTGGTGAAGTAGCACAAAGCATGAGATCCTCTGTGGGGACACCTGTATGTCAGCTGAGCACCCAGCCCTGCCCTGTGCTGGGGTGATACCTGGTGGAGCACTAAAAAAAAAAAAAAAAAAAGATAGGGGGAGACTGCTTGCTATAACTATGTCTCTGGAAAAATATAGAACTTTGAATAGCAATAATGCAAGAGACTTATTGTTCAGGCAAGTATGGTTTCCATTGAAATAAGATTAATTTTAAGCCTGTTATTCAAATCCAAATGTTTAAAAATTATGAAATTGCCACCTCTGTAATATTTCTAAGATTATCAGATTCAACTGTGAGCTTATCTTGAGAGTGTGGCCTGCAGGGTGCAGCTCACTTGTGCCTAAAGATAAATTCTTTTTTTTTTTTTTTTTTTTGAGATAGAACCTCAAGCTATCCCCTTGGGTGGGGAGTGCCGTGCTGTGGCATCACAGCTCACAGCAACCTCCAAATCCTGGGCTCAAGGAAGTCTCCTGCCTCAGCCTCCCAAGTAGCTGGGACCACAGGTACCTGCCATAACACCTGGCTATTTTGGGGTTGTAGCCGTCATTGTTGTTTGGTGGCCAGGCTGGATTGGAACCCGCCACCTTAGGTGTATGTGGCTGGTGCCTTAGCCATTTGAGCCACAGGCGCCGAGCCACTAAAGATAAATTCTGAAGAAAAAACACGAAGTCTAATTTCTGAGTTACCTGAGCCTAAAAGTGGGGAGATCCCTGTCTAGCCCTGAAGGAGAAAATCCTGTATCAATATTACATTCCATAAACTGTCCCTTATTTGTAAAATGTAATAATTGGGTTGTTTAAATTGTTGGAAAACTGAATCTTTGTCAAGTAAAATGATTCTTACCTTTTAAACCTTCTAATTATCAGTCTAGCCAAGTGAATAATTAACTTCATAATAGTACATTGTGACCCTGTTTTGTAAAAAATAGATTTTTTACAAAAAAGAGTGAGAGAAATCAGACAAAAAAAAAGTGAAAGCTCATAAAAGGAAATTTGTGAAGGAATTTGCATATAATCCAGTTGACTATATATTGCCTTTAAAATCTTTTGACTTGTAATGTTGTTTAAACAAATATTCTAAGCCTTTGATATTTGACAAACATTCCAAAATCTAAACTCTAACTTTCGTCTTTTTAAAAAGGACATATTAGCCTTAGTATATTAAAAATATACGGGAAACATTGTCAAATATGAAATGGTGATTAAGTTTATATAATAAATTTATATTTATATTCCAATATTATAAAATATTGGTCTGTTTTAGTGTATATTATCAGTAATAATTTTAATCTATCTCAAAAAAATGTTTTTTGTAACTGAGCCCAAAGTTTATCCTTCAAAAGAAATATTAAGACAAACTAATAAATTCTCTTGATTTCAAAAAAAATTATAATTTTTTTAAATTTCATTTTTATGGTGTAGAATAAGAGTTCTTAATTCTGTCAATATATTAAAATTTTTCTTGACTCTTTTAAAAAACATAGAGCTATAAAGGTCATAATCACAGGAACTCTGTTTCATTGGTTCCTATACAGTACACAAGCCTCTTAAGTCTTTGATGCTCCATTAGCAAAGGCACTAGACTAAACCCTCCAGAACAGTATTATGAGATAGAACTTTCTGGCTGGGCACAGTGGCTCATGTCTATAATCCTAGCATCTTGGAGGCTGACGCAGGAGGATTGCTTGAGTGCTGGTGTTGGGGTCTGCAGAATAATGACCACTGCACTCTAGCCTGGGCAACAATAAAAGACCCTGTCTTAAAAATAGCAGCAACAAAGCCCTTTCTTTATTCCTGAATTGAATTAAATTACTTCTTTTAATTCACCATTAGCAGAATGCTATGAAATGGCTTATTTAACCTGATTATTTAAATATAACTGATAATT
Source organism: Otolemur garnettii (assembly GCF_000181295.1). Taxonomy (NCBI): domain Eukaryota; kingdom Metazoa; phylum Chordata; class Mammalia; order Primates; family Galagidae; genus Otolemur; species Otolemur garnettii. The sequence goes on along the minus strand of NW_003852403.1, from coordinate 4,654,471 downwards.
TTTTTTTTTTTTTTTTTTTTTTTTTGCCATTTTGGCTGGGGTCAGGTTTGAACCCGCCACCCCTGGTATATGGGGCCAGTGCCCTACTCCATGAGCTATAGGCACCACCCCATAACTGATAATTTTTTAAAATAAAGTTTTACTCACATAGAAATATTTAGGTTTAAGTATCTGGTGACTAGTAGCTTATGTAACCTTTCTCATCTTTCAATTAAAATATTTATTAATAAAACACAAAGATACAAATAAATATAAATAAGACATATCCACAAATAAATTAATGTAAGAATATGTATGAAATCATCAACTACTATAAATTGTAACAACTTTGAGAACAAATTTTGGTGAAGTTTCCCTGAGTCAAACAGAAACTGCATCAAAATACAGAATGTAAGAGAAAAATGAAACAAGAAAAAAGATTGATATCTACCTTCCAACCAAAGGCCTAAAAAGCTGTATTTAAAAGATAAAAGGAAAATATTCCTGAAATATTAAAAATTATCAGTTAATTCCAATGAAATTGAAGGGAATATACAGATTTTTAACTCTATTCTCTGACCAATTTGACCAAGATAATTATCTTTGCTTTCAGTAACAAAAAATGTTACACTAGTTATTCCTTCATATTAATATTTATACTTAAGTATTCCTCTGATAATCAATGAAGAGAGTTTAGTTGAGATATTTTTCTCACAAATATTTTCCAGATAAAATAGCTTAATTATTTTCATTAAAAATCCTACCACTGGACAGCTTTTCAGTCTCTGATAACACTTATACATTACAACATTTTAAACACATAAAATTAAATTTCTATCACACTTAAATATAATTGTTTCAAACAATGACTACTAGTCAGGCTGGCTTGATGGGGCTGAGATTTGATGAAACCCTTTCACAAAGGGAGATGATAAAAGCTAAGACTATGTTTTTTGGTTCAGTTTCAGAGAGTTTCTTTTCTATTTTGTGCCTGTTTTATTTTGAACACCATGGTCATTGCCTTTCAAACAGCAGGAGGGGCACTTACATCCCATTGTGTTTCTAAAGATACAGTGGTTTATCATCTTCTTTCAAATGCCTTTTCTCTTTGGCTGACAAAGCAATTTGTTCGTTGGCACATTATTACAATATGATCTCTTTCAATGAAAAGAAATAGATACATAGGAAAGTTTGGTAATGTTATCAGGTCAAATAAAATCGTAAAGTTAAAAGGAAGTCATTTTGTTCAACTCCTTAAGTTAAAAATGGAAGAGCCTAGTGACTCAAGGAACAGAAATGATTTGTTCAGATCGCTCCAACCAAACATGAAGGCAGAAATTAGAACTCAGATCATTTAATACCCAAACCATTTCCACTCCGAGATGGAAATAGGCCACAAAAATGGGAGCGAAAGTCACACTCCAGATGTGGTGACCATTATTTGTGCCATAATATAGAATGGCAAAATGCATACTATTCAAATAAAATAATTTACTCCTTCTTTCTCTTCCAAATGTGTTCCTACCACTGCATTCTCCTACCCCAGGGTTGTTTTTCTGACTTGACTTCTTAGTGGGAAAAACCACCTCTCCCCTCTTTATGGACTTTTATTTGTATAATGTTCTTAGTGATCACATACTATCCAGTATTTAGCTTTCCAGATAAAGCACAATAATGTGTTTGAATAATGCAGAGATGGAAATTAGATATGGGGAGTGGAAAGATAATGGGTGTGTGAGATATTCATTCCAACATGGGCTGAATATTTACTGGTTACATGACTTTGAATGAGAATCTTTGCTTCTCTAAAATAGTTTTCAAGAACCTGAGGAAATCAAGACAGTGTGTGAGAAATAATTTATATACAATATGTGGTCAATGGATGTTAATTCCCTTTCCTTTCTGGCACACCTAAATCTGTATTGTTCAGTGACAAATATGCTTCTGTGTAATTTCATTTAATAAGAGGGCAACCAAGGGAATTGTTTTCATAATTTTAGTGATAAGACAAGGAGCTAATACTCTTTCAAATATTTACTATATTAGATTCTTTATATGAACTAGATTAATTATCACCCCTTGAAAACATCTCTGATATAGACACTTTCTAACTCACAGATATGGATATTGCAGTTCCAATATTAAATTTATATAAACTGAAGAAATATCTAGAAATATATGGCTTACTTAAACTGTATCAAGAAGAAATAATAAACAGGAATACATCACCATACATTAAATAGTTCCAATTCATATTTCACTTGATCTTAGCCAAAAGGCTTAGAAGCAGTTTTAATCCATATTTGAAATACAATGCATGCACACAAACACATACATATACACAAATATAAGACATGGCAATTAAACTAAATATTTCTATCAAACACTTAAAAAAACCCAATAACTTCAAAACAGTTTATTTTAGAAAATAAAAGAAATAATATTTGTGACTAATATAATACTCCAAAAGATACTATTACTCATATCTTAGAAATCCTATATATTATTAACTAACAAAAAAATTCCTATTGTGAAAATGACATAATATTGAATGAAACAAAAACCAGCATTATAATTTCTATTATGTTATTTATTTCATTTTTTATTTTCCTTTGATTATAACTATATAATGTCCAGAAAGAAAAGAGAAGATAGGGATATTTACTTCTAATAGAGTGTTAGACATTTGAATTTCATGTATTTAACACAATATCCTATTCTAATGTGAATGTCATTGTATCCTTTAATGTTTTAAGGTGTGAAATATCATTACACTGTTCAAAATATTAATAATAATTCACAGGAACTTTATGCACATCAACACAACTTTAAATCTATAGTAAAATGATTTTAAGCACCTCTAAGAGGCGGGTGCAAAGTGGAAAATAATTCTTTACTAAAACTACATGTTCAATAGGCTTTAGTACAAAGAGAAATTTAAGAGGGAGAAAAGGTGGATTTAAATTTGTTAAGAGTAGGCTGCTGCTTCCTGCGCTGGTGAATTAAACTCAATGTTCTTCAATCAGTGCCAGTAATATATTTAGAAAGAGAGTGAAGTGTGTTGTCCATCAGGTAGCAGAAAATCTCTGCAAAACATACACCCCCAGATCAAATAAAACAATGAATCAAGCATTTATTTCATCGATATCAGTTTTCTGTACTGTTTATTCAACAATCAGTATGATTTTCCAATAAACGATACTAAAATTACGAAAGCAGAGCTGAAGTTTTATATAGAAATGTAAATAACTTATTTTTTGAAAGGGATAAAGAGTTTGATATACATAGCAATGTAAAGAATTGACGGAGGTCAATTTGTCTCTTATGCTCTATTTCAAATTTCTGAGTCACTTGGTTCACAAGAGATAATCATCATTAAACATTGCGGTGAACACCAGAGCTAAGACTTTCAAATCCTATTAACTATTTCAATCTTGATAAATGACTAGAACTGTATAGATTTTACATCTGCATGTGTGAAATAGAATTTCTGTGGAAGTAGCTTATAAGCAGGTGGGAGAGTCAGCTTTCTTTATTTGCAATTATTAGGGGAAAAAAGAGAAGACATGATTGTAAAAAAAGATTTTTCATCCTATTTTACACCACCCATTCTTAGGTAAGGCCAATGTCGTAACACTGGAATGGATTTGGTGGTTTGTTTCTGAGTGGGAAAATAGTATTTTGATTACAGTAGAACCTCTATAAATTGAAAACGCAAGGGACTATGACATACTGGTCAATATATGGAGGTGGTCAACTTCCATTGAACACATGTGGTACATGTCTGGTCTATGAAAATTAGGTCCAGGCAAGGAGGTGGTTATTGTAGGGAGGTGGTCGGCTAAGGAGGCTCTACTGTATTTTTTTGTTTTTGTTTTTGTTTCTCATCCGACTTCATAATAATGAAATATAATAAACTTAAAAAAATTTTGGGTTAGAGTTCACTCTGATGAAACCTTGCTGAGTTCAAATGTTTACGACCACCCCTCTTAATTTTTTTAAGTGTTATATTCGACTCAAATCTCCATTCATTGTAATTTTTTCTTCGCAGGAGGATATTTTCATTGCCTCTTTCTGTTGGGGGAAACTCAGATATACTTCTACAAGGAAATGAGAAATGCAGGAACTTATAAGTGAAAATATATATGAATGGGCATTTAATTTGAATGTCTAAGATTATTTACAAATAGATAAATTATTCTAAGGTTTTTTCCTCTGTAAGTGGGATTACTAACAAAGTGTAGTGATTTAACTATTGTGTTATGTTGAAAAATATTTTATAACAGTACCATAAACTTTATTAAAGACAAAGATAGGGTAATCGTTCGTATTCACAACCACCATTATTTTCTACTAACTTATTCTGCTATACCTTGCAAGGAATAGTATTAAGTCAAAATATAAATACTTTATAATTTAAATGTATTGCTGAATTGTTTTCCAAATTGTGTATTCCAGTTTAAATGCTTAAAATAAGTAAAATTGCATCACTTTGCCTAAGACTTGGTTTTTCTTTTGTTTTTGAATTGGTTAATATTTTACCACAATATTTTAACTTGTATTTTTTAATGGCTGGAAAAGTTTAAGCTCTTTCCATTTGTTTGATCTTTTATTTATTGTCCATATTTTAATGGTGCATTTGTTATTAGCAAATTGTAACATTTAATCCATTTCTCTCATGCTTCTTTCTTTAGAATATCCATACTGAATTTTATGTCTATGTACACTTATACACTTTTGAAATTAAGAGTGATAATACTTGCATGATTTCTGGGGTTATTTATATTTCCAATCCTTAGTCCACAAATTCAATGGTGGAGAAAAAAAAAACCCACAAATAATTTCTTTACTACTGTATCTAAAATACCTTGAATGAAGTCAGACATAGAAGCGGCTCTCAAAAAACTAATTTAACATATGTATTCACTATCTATTCTATTATCACTGAAGTAAAAATACTTGAATTAGAAAAAAATTTAGAAGTCAGGTTTTACTAACTTAATACAGGAAAAAAAGTGTTAGATGTGAAGGAATTTGAATTTCTGGTTGACTCACTGATAAGACAAAAAACATAATTAGGTGGGAATAGGAGCAAGTGAGAATTAAGAGGAAAATAAAAATTCAGAAATAAATTCACTCTTTCAGAAAGAGTGAAAAATATATAGGCAAGATACAAGCTAGGTATTGGGGGGGCTTTTAAAGAGGGTTGGAAATAAGAGTTTTGGCCTTTCCTGGATCATCTAATCCATTTAAAACTGTTGCTTCATAATTGCAGTCAGCTTAAATTCTTGCTACTTACAAAGAAGAGGCACCTAAACCTTTTAGTATTAGATTAGAAATGCCCTAATAAAATATGAAGGACCAAGTTCATGAGGAGGAATCCATGCAAGATAGCACCTCTGCTGTATAAAGGTGTATCTAAGATAACAAATAAAAAAAATTAACTAAATATCCATTTGAAAAAAATTAGATTTCTGCTTCCACTTAGGATATAACAAGGAAATATCACTCTCAGCTGAATTATAAAAACAACTAGATGATCTAAAAAGTTATAGTTATTTCCAACCCATAAGAGTGCTGTGGTCACAAAGTAACCTAAAATCCAGGGGAAGACTCTGCTCAGAGAGACAGGCAGGACGCACAGCTGCTTTCATTCTTGGCAGAACAGCAGGAAGAGGAGACAGATGCTGTATTCAGTTGAAATGATGATAAAATTTTAAAAGCTGATTGTGGGTTGGCATGGTAGTTTAGTAGGTCCCAGAACTCTGTACAAAAGGAATCCTTGCACAAAGCCACAGACTTTTCCTCATGTGCCTTCATCCGGTGCTCATGTATAAGATGGGATTTAGGAAAGGAGAACTGAGAAAGCGCCCCTGTGAGGCACAGGTGCAGGGCGAAGACTGATAGAAACTCGCCTGTACTTGGGCCTTCTGCCCAGGAGGAGGTAGCGGCCGTCTGCCATTCATGGAGCAACAGGAGATCAAATGCACGGGCACACCAGGTATTATGGCCTGAGTGCTCGTGAACCCCCAAATTCATATGCTGAAATCCAAATTCCCAATGTGTGATGTTAGGAGAGAGGGTATCGGAGAAATTATTTAGTCCATGGGGGTAGAGCTCTCATCAATGAGATTAGTACCCTTATAAAACTCATTCTCTTTCTGCCATGTGAGGACGCAAGAAGTCAGCAGTCTGCAAACCAGAAGAGGCCTCACCAGGGTGGAGCAGGACAGCCTGCTGATCTTGGACTTGCAGACCTCCGACTGTGAGAAATAAATCCCTGTTGTTTACAAGACACCTAGTCCACAGTACTTTGTTAGAGCGGCCCAGACCGACTAAGATGAGCAAGAGAATGGAAAGAAACAGCTGTTATTTAGCCTACACCAAGTGCCAGGCAGCGGAAATCTCCTGATGGGAGAGGGCCAGCACAGCTGAGAGAAAAAGCACCTGAAACCCAGCGGGTCCACGGCTGCTGTGGTCCCAGGATGCAGCAGGACAGCACTGTCCAGGCAATCAGATGTCAGCCTTGCCAGGGAAAAGAAAGGTCATTAAGCCATTAGAAGGCTCTGGTGGAAAAGTCCAGAGTAAGCAAGAAGGAGAATCCATCTCTACTGAAAATAGAAAAAAAAACAAAAACTAGCCAGGTGTTGTGGCAGGTGCCTCTAGTCCCTCAGCTACTTGGTTGGGAGGCTGAAGCAAGAGGGCAAGAGCATCTCTTGAGGTCCAGAGATTGAAGTTGCCGTGAGCTGTGATAACACCACGGCTCTCTACTCAGGAAAGGGAGTGAGAGTCTGTCTCTAAATAAATAAATAAATAAATAAACTGAACAAAAATTTTTTAAAGTGTTTCTTTTTTTCTGAGTCTAAATATCATTTACCTCAATATCTGCTACATTGTCTGTATACAGTGTTTAATATTTCAATACAAATTTCAAGATGTGGACAAGAAACTAAAGAAACTAAGAATTTTCATTAAGAAAAGAATAAATCAATAGAATCAGACTGAGATGATGCAGATATGCTTAAGCCCACACAAAGGCAAGTAAAATAATTTTGATAAAGATATGAAAAGACCTCGTGTAAATAGTGGAAAACATACATGAACAAATGGGCAGGGAGATTTCAGCAGAGATAGAGAAACTGTAAACAAAAAATAGAAATACGGAAATGAAATGCAAGGAGATAGGGCATTTTTTGTTTGTTCTGTTTTGTTTTTGCAAGAGTCTCAAGCTGTTGCCTTGGTTAGAGTGCTGTGGTGTAATAGTTCACAGCAACCTCCAACTCTTGGGCTTAAGTGATCCTTTCGCCTCATTTTTTCTAGTTTTAGCAGAGATGGTGTCTTGCTTTTGTTCTTGCTGGTCTTGAACTCGTGAGCTCAGGCAATCCACCTGCCTTGGCCTCCCAGAGTGCTGGGATTACAGGTATGAGCCACCATGCCCAGCCATTTGTTTTGTTTCTCAATGGACTAATCAATAGGATGAACACAGCACAGGAAGGATTTATAAACTTTGAAAACTGTCAATAGTGAAAAAAACAGAACATCAGCAATCTGTGGAAGCATATCATTTTAAAGGAGTTTTTAAATATATATGTACGCATGGACATCCCAGAAGAAGGGAGGAAAAATAATTTGAGAGAGATAGTCCAGACTAATTTTCCACAGTTAACGAAAGACACCAAACCACAGAAACAAGAAGCTCAGAGAACTTCTAATAGGATAAAATACACATATTCAAACAAAATATGATAATAAAAGCAAAGAAAACATCTGAAAATCAACTAGAGGGGGAAAAAAAGGCAAAATTGTGTCATATCTATATGTGACACTGACCAACAGGTGTGTTACAGGAGATTTACAACAGAAGAAAGGGTTCTGCCTTCACAGGTATGCTATGAACCAAGTGCAGGTCAGTGTGTTTAGATGGCTTTTAATTGCATTAAAATATAGGGTTTCTTTTTTCCTCTAGGAAAAGGACTCAAACTATATACTAGAACGTTGATGTGGTTAACTCAGATAAGGAGAGTTACGCTGTAATTAGTAAAGACATTATTATGCCTTCATTTTCCAAATTTTTAATAAAAAGCATACATTTATCGTACCATAGTTCAAACACACAAAGAAGAAAATTTCAATCCTAACTGGTTTCTTCAAATACTAAAACCTGAGTCGTTTTACTTATTGTTAAAGAAAAGAACCACGAGCCACTTCACATTGGCAAAATTCTCAGCCTTACGTTAGTCTTCAGGTTCACGTGCAGAAATGTAGAGGCACAGAGTGACGGGTTCAGTGATCCATCCATTCTTTCTTTGGCACGCTATAATTACATTGTCTCTAAGTCAGAAACAGAGGTAAATACCGGTTATCATAATGAGAAAGCTATCCTCTGATTATCATTAGTCAGTTAATATAAGCTGCTCCAGAAATATTTGCTGAATGAATGACTGTATCCAGGCAGTGGCTGGCAAAATAAATAAAAGTTCGATACCACACTGTCCTAAGCCAGTATACTTTTAATGCACACAAAATGTACTAAATATGCTTCTACAGGATGGGCATAAAGTTCATGTGCAATTTATAATAGTGTGCAATTTAAAATCACGCACAAACTTTATGGACATCCTGGATATAATTGGCCTGTGGTACAGAATAGAGATTGAAGATTTTTGACAGGGCTTGTGAAACGATGGAGGGAAAAAAAAAAAAAAAGACTATGCTACAGAAATAATTATTCCACTGAATTTGGAAAAATGTATTAATTCACTCTTTTAACCGATACATTAAAAGATATAAACACAAAAGCACATGGTCCTCTTCTGGGAGAATATAAAATATGATGAATGTAAAGTGATGACCAAAACACACGTTACCAGACCCAAGGGAAGGTATAGTATAATAAGAGAAACTGGGAATAATCCAACAGTTGCCCAAACATGTAGTTATAAAATATGAAGTAAAGTTAGGATGAAGGCACAGAGATTGGGAAGGTTCAGTGTGCTTCTCAGACAAAATAACTCATCTGCCAAATATAAATGGTGAAGGAATGTTCTGTGGATTCTGGATTCACCATCAAACATCAGGTTCATGGAGATACGTGACAGAGACTATGTTGGAGAACCATGGAAGCTGAATCCTAATTTGTCATATATTCCACATGAAAACATTTAATTGAGAAATGAAAATAAGTTAAACTTTCAAACTTCAAATAGGTTATAGCATTTTTTTTTGAAGAAACCAACAAATCATGAGCAATATTTAGGCCTTTGGACCAAGTAACCTTAAAACTTTCCTCCCTGACACAGAGTCTTTGATTTTGTGTAAACTAAACTTGCAGCCAAGAAGTAAAGGGTAAAATAGACTTTATTTAGGGTTGTCCGTGTTAAAAAATAAGCAGCAAGGTACATAGAGCAGGTCCCATATAAAGAGGGCAGAAAGACTCTCATTGAGTATGATTTCAAGTATGTGTATAAACCCCAGACTGGGCAACAGTAACTAGAATATGTTTGCCAAGCAGAAAGAACATGGAAAAAAAATTTAGAAGGGTCTTTTTGTGGTAAATGTAAGCAGCTTTATTTTTTTTTCCCCCATAAGTTGATCATAGTTTCTAAGGGTCAAAAGAAAGCTGTTTGAGTTCTAGTTTCACACCTAATTCCAACAAATTACAGGACTACAATATTTAATTGGATAAACATAGTTTCAAGGAGTTGCTGAATATTATTGACAGTTCTAGAATTACAAAATGTTTCACTAGGATATTAGCCTAGTATCAGCTTTTCTTGTTTGAAGAACTGAGGCAGAGAGAGTGGACATAATTAACTCTGAATCAAACAAGAGAAATTACGGCCCCTGAAATGGAACATGCATCTCGTTACTTCTAAACTGCTCTGGTAACGTTAGATCATGAGAAAGAAACCATATCGAGCCAAAACCAAATGCACCAACAACCAACAGATATTATCCCTATATAAGAGTGTCCATGTGAAGTTTAACTTCCTTCCTAGGAAGATACTTTCCTAAGGCATATCTCTTCTAAAGAAGTAACTTTGTAAATGGAGGGGTTCTGGCTCAGGAACCACAGGACTTTTGGGCTAATCTCCATCATTTTATCCTTGCAATATTAGGAAATCTCTTTTTCTATGAGATACAGTTCAGGCTTTTTTAAATGGTGGGCATGAACCATGGAGAAAGGGGAGAGAACCCATGCTTGTTATATACAGGTCTCATACCAAGCATCTTTATTAGTGATCAAGTGTCTAAGTGCTTAACCATAAGCCCATTTATATTCATTTAGCTTTCACAAAACTTCCTGGCAATGAGGTAGATGCGATGCCAGTGAAAGATTTAAGCTGAGGAGGGGCTTGATCCCACTGAAGACTGAAGGATTCATATGGTGTAATGTGTTGATCACAGGCTCTGTGTGTTGAGGTAGGGGAGAGATGGGGTGCAAAAGGGTTACTTAGGAGGCCAGTGCAGGAATCCAACAGACAAATAATGGTCCTCAGACCAGTGTGGCAAAGTCTGAGTGATGCGAAATTGCTGAGGTTGGAGTTTGGATGCTTTGAAAACAGTGCTGACAAGGTCAGGTGAGGAACCGACAGCAAGTTCTTACAGGATATGTCTCCTTCCTAGGCCTCCTGGGAGCTGCGGTATAATGTGAAACTGGTGGGATTGAAGTTAAATCTCCCTGCTTCAAAGTGCCACCACTCTTTTTCTTTTCTTTTTGTGAAAACTTGAGTTACTTAGTATTGCTAATGTTCAGTTATTTCATGTGTAAAATTTCAAAAGATAATTCCTGTATCATGGGAATCAAGGAGAATTACATAAAAAATGTTTTAAGCTTTTTTTAGACATGACAAATAATATATAATATTTATTAAGTGGTTAGCCTATACCACGTAGCATACAGGTGCTTTACATAGATTAAATCCTCAAACACTCCAAGAAAACTTCTTCAATTGCCTCTTATCTTATTCACAAAGAAGACAAGGCTTCAAGATTTTAATTCACTTGTCTAAGATGCGATGAATTATATTTGGTGTAAATACAGGCATATAACACCCTGCACAAGGTACACAGAGAATCAGTGCCTTAAATATACCTTAGAGATTTTCCTCTACAACGAGTCTTTCTTAAAACTTCCATATGGCTTAACCAATTTTCCGAGCTACGTTTAAACAGCTGCCAGCCAAAGGGAAGACGCTAAGGGCTTCAGATCTTGGGCAAACAAACCACTCAATAGTTTTATTTTTTCTCTCGTGCCTGCGTACAACAGAAAGCTTGAAAAGGATGGTAAAGAAAGAGTCTTGGTAAATTTAGAATGTGTAATTGTGTGCCTGCGTATAAGCAGACATACATATTATGCATTTAGGTGTGTGTATATAATTATACATATGCATGAATACCTCATCAAGTTATGTTTTCATCTCAGTTGTGGGATTTATTCATAATTTGTAGCGTATTTTGTGTCAAATATATCATGTGTCACTGAACAATTATATTCATTTCAAGAGAAGTAACTTCATTTTAATCTAAGGATAGACTTTTGCTTTCCCATAACAAAGGTAATTAAAAGCTTTGCTTGAAATACGTGTTTTTCACCTGGGTGGCTATCATCTCAAATGATGTGGGCTTTCTGATCGTGCAGAAAAAGGGAAAAACATAGATAAAGGGGGTGGAAACAAAGTACTTCCAGACTCTGCAGAAATACTCATTATGAGAAAAAAATCAAATAATAACAGTCATAAAACTTCCCGTAATCCTAGTGGAAATAAAACGATGTGGCAAATTGAACAGATATTATGATTTCATTAGTTCTGGGATTGAAAACATTATCAGCAGTGCATGAATTGTACCTATTTTATTTATAAACAAAGTGAAATTCGAAATGGAAGCCACTTTGGGACATTTTATAACAGGGACAATTTTAATAAGTATAGAAGAAATGAAAAGAAACACTCATCCACCTTCATCTTTTATGAACATTCTGAGGGTCGATGCTGGGAGGAATATGTACCTGAGCCTTTATCTGGCAGCCAAATAGCAACACTTGAGGAAGAGCCGCCCTGTTCACAGACCCCACACTCCCTCTTCAGCCTCCACACGCAGTTCTCTGTCTGCCACACAAATAAATCCAGCACTGAGCAGGAATATTGCTGAGAGCACTTCCAGATCCCAAGGAGTGGAAAAACACAGAGAAAAAGAGGGTACCGTCTCCCCTTCCCCGGGTCTTCAGGGCAGACAAAAGCCTCAAAGGAACTTGAAGAAAACCTGAAAAAGACACTTAATGTGTCATGTTTTCTAGTGTGGAGTTTTTTTCTCCCAAATATACGTATTTTTAAAATCGAACTATTTCTTACATGCAAGCAGACTAATAGCAGTTATCCTAGTTGACCCATGTGATGTTTGTCAGAGAATTGGTTCCTTTTCCCCTTCTTTTAAATATTCTCCTAAATTCTACACAAGTCATTGTAATTGAGATGCATCACACTTCTCTCCAGATTCCTGTTGCAATGATTAAAGGATACATTAAATATGAAGCCCGTTATCAGCCGAAGATCTACGTACGACACATATTGGCAAATTTTAATTCATGTTTAGATTATGATTAAATAAACACTGATTAAGAAAAAAAAATGTTCAGTTATTCCATGCTAAGGAAAAGGTAGTTTCCCTGAGAAGAAGAAAGAGACTGCATTCCACAGACACCCTCCAGCGGTACCTAATTTGGCTGGGCCCTGTGATCTTCACTTCCTGGCATTCACATGCTTGTGTGATCTCCTCCCCTTGAATGTGGGTGGAACCCGTGCCTTGCAAAGGTGGAAAGGTGTGTGTGATTTATGTGTATGTGATTGCAGAAGACTGTCTTGCTGGAAGTGCTGTCTCTCTCTCTCTTACAGTAGTAGCCATATGCTACAAGTAGCCATATTACAGAACTCTATACTGCAAGGTGGCTTCTAGGAGCTGAGGGTGATGTCCATCTGGAGAAACTGATACTCGCAGACCTGCATCAGTAGGACGTAATGCTGCCAACAACCACACAACAAGAGAAGCAGTTCCTTCCCCAGTTAAACCTCCAGATGAGAACTCTGCCCTCACCCACAGTTTGATTGCAGGCTTGTGAGACCCTTAGCAGAGGAGTCAGCTAATCTATGCTTGGGCTCATTACTTATGAATCAAACATGAGATAATAAATGTGGGTTGTTTTTTAGCCATTATTTTTGAGATAGCATTAATAAATTACAATAAAAAACCAATGCAGGATAGGAGCAAATGAATGTGAGAACTTGGTAGCTGGGATATCAAAAAGGCAGAAGGATGAGAACAAAGCAATCTTCCCTCAGGATCCAACTTACTGGATGGGAAGGAGATTCTTCAGCCTATAAGCAAATGTCTCTGTAGCCACCACCTCTGCCCATAGCCTGGTTTGTTATGACTGTAAAATAGCCTACTTTTCCTTATCAGATCCTAAAGATACTATAAAATGAACACATAATTACAAGAACAGGAAACTCCAGACTTCTTTCTCTAAAAAAGAAGTAAATAAGCAGAAACAGATTTGAAAACCTTAAAAATACGAACTCCTTAGAAAAAATGTTTAGTCTGGGACCCAATGGCAAAATTCCCTATGAAAGACCACAAGGATAAGGAAAATAACTTTAATTAAAATTGCTAATTTTAATCTAAATGAGATTGAAAGAAGATAGCACTAATGAAACTAGTTTAGATAGGTCTGGCAAATGAACAGTTTAAAAAGTTGGCAGACTTCATGAAAAAGACACAACGGAGAAATTAAAAACCATAAATGGATTTGAAATGGTATGAAAATTTGTTTAGCATATACTGATCAAGTTATGAGTAACCTACATCTTTATTTATCTATGTGAATGGAAAGATTTGGGGAATGTATGTACTAACCATTGACATTGCTTTTCTCTGAGGCAGAAACGTAAGCGATGTTTTCATTTTTATATTTTTATCAAATTAGAAAATACTTATGTGTTTTCCTAGCCGTTTTTTCCACTTTCTGAACAATTTTTTAAAATGAAAAGGAAAACCCCCTTTTTTTTTGGTGCACAGTTCCGTGGGGTTTGACAAATGTATTTTGTTGAATTACTAACATAGAATATGTCCATTTACCCCCAAATTCTCTTCTCCTGTCTTCTTCAGTCAAGCCCCACAACCTCAACCCCAGCAGACACTTGCCTCTTTCATCTCTTGTCATTTTTCTTTTGCCTGAACGCTGTAAAGATGCCCCTGGGTGCCAGCTACTTAAAACGCCTTTATATTTCATTCCTGTTGTTCTGTGAATAGGTGGGCTGTTCCATTTGTATTATTGTGTGGTGTCTACTACACAGATGTCACACAGTTTGTTTATCCAGCCTCCTGGTGGAAGGTATCTGAGCATGTTCTGGTGTGATGTTGCTCTCTGAGCCATTGAGGGGAATCCTTTTCTTTGCCCTGTCCAGCTTCTGGAGGCCACCCGCATTCCTCAGCTTGTGGCTCTTTTCATCCATCTCGAAGTCAGCGATGTCAGGCTGATCTTTCTAGCACTGCCTTCCAATTTCTTTTCCATTTTTAAAGATCAGTGTGATTACAAAGAGAGCCACCTAGATAACCCAAGATAGATTCCCTACATAATGTCCACTGATTAGAAACCTTAATTGCACCTGAAATCTTAATATCCCTTTGCCATGTAAATGACCTTACTTCCAGGTTCCAGTAATTAAGATGTAGAAACCTTTGGGAAATCACTATTCTGCACACCACAGTTTTTTTTTTTTTTTTCCAGTTTCTGGGGACTATAAATAAAGCCGTATGAACATAAACTTCAAAATTGTCTTGTGTAAATACTTGAAGTGGGATTTCCTGGGCCATATGATTAGTTCTGCTTAACCTTAAAAGAAACTTTCTTCCAAAATAGCCGACCCATCTCAAATTTGCAAGAGCAATTTCTGGGAACTGCTCCACACTCTCATATGTATTTATATTGTGAATTTTTGAAGCTTTCCAACATTCTAATATGTATGTACTGGTATCTTACCATGAGTTTAATTTTCCTGTTCCTAATGTAGCACTTATTTGCTATTCAAACTTATTTTGGAAAAATTCTGGCTCTGTTCAAATGCTTTGGACTTTGTTTATTGTTTATGCTTTTGGTAAGAAAAAGATTGAGGTCAGGGAGTTTTTAGATATTCTCTGAAAAGTAAATAGCTTCTCAGATATTTGATTTTCAAATGTTTCATTCTGGGGTCTGTTACAAATGGTAGGTTTAAAATTCTAATTGTGAATTATCTATCATCATTGTACAGGTATACAATTGGCTTGTATATATAAATGTTATATACTACAGTCTTGCAAAAGTCATTAGTTCCAGAAGTTCTTTTGTAAATTATGTGGTATTTACAACTTAGAAAACCAATTGTACTTTCTAGAGGAGATGTTTTTAGGATGGGCATCATTTAAAGTTTTATTAATCAAATAAATCAAATACCTAAGTTTTTGTTAGAATTTACCTTTGATATCATCTAGGCCTGGAGGATTTTTTATTTTTGTTTTATTTTGTTTTGTTTTGTTTGGAGACTCTCAACTATCAAATTTACTTCTATAATTAAATTCATGACTTTTCAGGTATCTTGTATCTCTTTAATGAGTTTTGATGGGTTTTATCTCTCAAGGCATTCATTTATTCCATCTACATTGTTAACTTCATGGATATAAAACTTTCTCCCCCTTTTTTTGAGACAGAGTCTTACATTGTCACTCTTGGTAGAGTGCCATGATGTCATATCTCACAGCAACCTCAATCTCTTGGGCTTAAGTGATTCTTTTTCCTCAGCCTCCCAAGGATTTGGGACTACAGGTGCCTGTCACAATGCCTGGTTATTTTTGTTGTTGTTGTTGTCATCATTGTTTAGCAGGCTTGGGCAGTGTTCGAACCCACCAGCCACCATGCTTGTGACTGGTGGCCTAACTAGTTAGCAATAGGTGCTGAGCCCATATAAAACATTTTAATACTCTTTATTTATTATATCTGATATCTGTGAAATAAACAATGATTGCTCCCTTTGAATCATGCTTTCTGGTAGTTTGTGCTTCAATCATTTTTTCTTTTATCAATATGCATAAATGTTTATTAAGTATATTACATTTTTCAAAAAATAATTTAGTTTGATTTCCTCATTTTTACCAATTTCATCAATTTATTCTATAATTTTCCATTATTATAGCTATAGATATAAATTATTCTTTAATTTCTTAAACTAATACTTGGTTATTTTTGAGATTTTTCTTTTTTTTTTTAATATAAGCATTTAATGCTATATTTTCCTCAAAGCACTTCTTTAGCTGAGGCCTCTGAGACTTTCTCAGCAGTCCATCAGTTACTTAGGAGTATGTTGTTTAATTTTTAAATATTTGTGACTTTTTCAAATATCTTTTTCTTATGAATTTTTATTTTCATTACATTGTGGATAAAATGCTTTATTATTTCTGTTCTTCTAAAATTGGTAATCATTTTCTTACACACTGTGGTCTATATTGATAAATAGTTTTGCTATTTTTAGATTCACTATTCTATAAATGCTTATTAGGCCAACAATTTATAACATTGTTGAAATCACCTATATCCTTACTATTATCTTACATGTTTTATCAAGTTTTAACAAATTCATGTTGAAGTCTTTAGCTATAAATGGTAGACTTGTGTATTTCTTCATTCAGTTCTATCAGTTCTTGTCACAGATATATTTAAATTCTTTTGGTAGGTACATATGTATTTAGGATTGCTCTATCTTCTAGGAAAATTGATCACTTATCATTTTATAATGTCCCTTTTTATCCTTTATATTAATTCATTCTTCTGAAGTCTACTGCATATACTAACAATGCTACACTGGTTTCCTTTTACCTAGTGGTTCCATGAAATATCTTTCTCCATCATTTTAATCAATCAATGTCTTTATATTTTAAGTTAGGGTTTTGTTTTAAGACAGCATATACTTATGTCTTGATTTTATATTCAATCTGACAGTCTCTGTTTTTTAACATGTCAAAGCTCCTGTTGTAAAGATGACAATTACCTCAAAATTGGTTCATAGACTCAATATAATATTAGTCAAAACCTAATCAAGTTTTTTTTTTTT
>NW_003852403.1:4629055-4635992 GCF_000181295.1 Otolemur garnettii | reverse complement strand
CACAAAAGGAATTAATTCCTGCATTTGCAACAACATGGACGGATTTAGAGAACATTACATTCAGTGAAATAAGCCAAGTGTAGGAAGACAAGTCTTGCATATTCTTACTTGTATATGGGACCTATATATTAAAAACAATTGTTCTCATGGAGACAGAGGGTAGAATGTTGATTACCAGAGGCTGGGAAAGCTAGCAGGGAGGAGAAGTATGAAATAGGGATGGCTAATGGGTTCAAAAACATAGATAGAATGAATAATATTTGATAGCACAACAAAATGACTGTCACTGACAATAAGTTAGGATATACTTTAAAAGAACTAAAATAATGGGACTGGAATGTCCCAAATACAAAGAAGCGATAAATGCCTGAGGTGATGGATATCCCAATTACTGTGATTTGATTAATTCAAATTCTGTGCCTATATCAAAACATATGTACACTATTATGCACCCATAATAAAAATAAACACCAAAAAATATGGAAAAGGTAAATAATCCATAGAAAAATGGTCCAAAATGTTGTGAACCTTATGCAGATATAAGTACATTCAACCCATTTGTCAACAAGAATTTACAAATTAAATAGCTAGAAGTACTGAAAATAGTAACTCTTCAATGCTATCAAAGGTAGTACAAATTGATTAAATCACTTTAACTATCACTCAAATAACCCAATATAAGCATAAAATTGGCCCAGAAATTCTGGTCCTAGGTATACACAAATATTTGCTTAAGAAATCACAGGCCCAAGAACACAGCAGCTTTATACATAGTGGTAAGTATAAACAACACTAATGTCCATAAATAGTGGAATGGATAGATAAATTATGGTATATTTCTATAGTAGAATACTTTAAAGCAATATTTTTTTAATCACTAATGTGCATATTCACTACCGGGTCTTTTGACAAATGAATACTCTGATTCAGCACACGTAGGTGGAACTAAGACTGTATTTCTAACAAATGCCTGGAGAGTGTTAATGCTACTCTTCCTCAGATCTCATTTTGATGAACATGGATGTGGACCAATATAAAAAGAATAACTACCGGTATATGCAACAGAATGAATGGTGGAGATCATATGCATGAAATATATTTCCCTACGCTTCATCTGTTTCCTCTATTAGCCCATGCTTTCTGAAGTTCAGCTCTCCAAATTCCATCTTAATTTGTTCCACACCCAGCACCAGTTATCTCTATGAAAAAATGGGAAAAAACCCTCTCATCATATGCTCTTTTTATATTTATATCCAAAAAGCATTTTAGTAGGTTCAAATTCATGTATTTCATTTTGTAGACTCTAGTGATACCTCAAAGAAGGGATTGGTCAAGGGTAGAGACTGACAAAATTATATATGTGTTAAATATTAGTTGAAAGTAAGAATAACTTGTGATGCCAACAAACAAAATATGTTTATTTCGGGAGGTGCAACGACATTTATATTGAAAACTACAAAACACTGATGAAAGAAATTAAAGTATACCTAAATGAATGTAAATAGAAAGACATCTAATGTTCATGGACTTAGAGACTTAATAGTGTTAAGATGGCAATACTTCCCAAATTGATCTACAGATTAATTTCAATCCCTATTGAAATTCCGATGCCCGTTTATGCAGAAAACAAGCAGCTGATCATATAGTTATACATGCATTGTAAGCAATAGAGAAATGAATTTTTAAAAAGAACTATCAAGTTGAAGAACTCCTCTGTATCAAAACTTACTACAAAACTACAGTAATCAATGAGTGTGATACTGGCATAAAGGTAGTTGTGCAGATCAGTGAAACAGAATTGAAAGTCTGGAAATAAATTTACACATCTAGGTCAGTTGATTTTTGAGAAAGATACTAAGACCATTCAATGGGAAAAGAATCATGGTTTCAAAAATGATGCTGGGACAACTGGATAACCACATGCCAAAGAATGAATTCCGTATTTATCACATAACATAAATAAATATCAGGTCAAAAATATCACAAAATGGATCAAAAGTATAAATGTGAGACTAAAAATCGTCATAATTTGGGGCATGGCACTGCATTCTTTGTGATCAAAAAAGCACAGCAAAAAATAAAATAAATTAATAAATGTTATTCTATCAAAATTTAAAACTTGGATATATTAGAGTTGAAGGGCTCACACATCCCAATTTGAAAACTTACTACAAAGCTACAGTAATCCAGTAAAGTGTGATGCTGGTAAAAGGATTACCATATACATATAGATCAGTGGAATTGAATTGAGAATTAGGAAATAAACTTCTCTATGTGCATGCATGTGTGTGTATGTGTGTGTTTTAAAGGTCTAGTATCCAACATAAACAAATAACACTTAAATCTCAATAGCAAAAATGCAAATAACCCAATTTCAAAATGGACAAAGGACTTCAATGGCCATTTCACCAAGTAAGATATGTAAATGTCCATGAAACACATGAAAAGGTGTTCAATATCATTAGTCATTAGGGAAGTATAAATTGAAACCTCAATGAGATATTGCTTTTAGGATTACTAGAGTCAAAAGTTAAATATCAATTAAGTGTTGGTGAGGATGTAGAGAATTTAGAATCTTCATACACAGTTGGTGTAAATGCAGAATGGCCTCATCCCCATGGAAACACTTCAATAGTGTCTTGTAAAGTTAGACATTGAATTATGGTATAAACTGGCAAGTGCAATCCTGAATTGAGTATAGAAAACAGATTTCTAAACAAAAATTTGTACACAACTTCTATAGCAGCGTTATTCACAATAGCTAATAAATGGAAGCAACCTGAATATCTATCCCCCAAACAATGAGTAGGGTGACATAGCCCTACAACAGAATATTACTGAACTGTGAAAGTTAATGAAATAATGATATGACATGGATAAATCTTGAAAACATACTATTTTTTAAAAGCCAGACACAAAAATCCACACATGGTATGACTCTATTTATGTAAAATGTCAAGAATAGGAAAATCCATAGAGACAGAAAGCAAATTATTGGCTTGCCATGGGCTAAGAGTCGGGAGACTGTGGAATGACTACTAATTGGTATGAACTCCTTGTTGAAGTGCTGAAAATATTGTAGAATTAAATAGCAGTGTTGGTTGCTAAATATAGCAAATGTATGAAACCACTGAATTGAACACTATGGGATGATTAAAGTGGTGAATTTTACCTCAATAAAAAATAAGTAGCATGAAAAAATGCATGAGAGACTAAGCAAAAAGTATAATAATATAAAAGCACAATTTACTTCTTAAACTATTATGAAGAAATTCAAAAGGAATGCTCATACTCAAGAATAATAAGATTCAATTTACAACAGCACAAGGACTCCCAGATTTTAAAGAATATTCTGAGACACAACTCACTGGGTCTGATCATTAAAATGTGTTACATTTTACTCTGTTGCTAACACTGAGAACCCTGTATCAACACCACAGTAGGCAATTTATAATAGAACTAGAGAGAGTTCTTATTCTTCATATTTTTGCAGACATTTATAAAAATGTCTATTGAAAATGTAACTATTAGGATATAATAAAAGAATATTGTCAAACTGTAATTTCAATGACTGAAAATTTAAAACTGGACACTGTCTATGTCAGAGTAAACACTGAGACCAAGCATGAACATTTGAAAAATGTTCATAGGTTACATAAGAATTGGCAAAGGTCTTAAATAAAAATGATTTAAATATAAAAAGAATCAAAATGTGCCCATAATAATACAGAAAGGATTTAGGATATTTGAAATAAAGGAGATGAATTAACTGAGCACCAACTCTTTGCCAAAGTGGTGGAATGTAATTGGTAGTTAGGTATTTAAGCAAAAATAGAAGCATACCCCAAACACTGACGTAAGCAATATTACCTCCATTTTATAGGAAAAACAACTTTCTAAATTACTTGGTAATTTTGCCTCAGATCATAAAACCAAATAGCAGAGAAGTTGGGGTTTTGCCTTTTTTGAGCAATTTTAAACATGCTCTTTAACTATATGATATTAGAAGATTGTTTTAAAATCGATAAAATGAATTCACTTCGTAATTTCATTTTGCCATCACTAAATGAGGAATCGTATTCATCCCTATGTTTCTCCGCAGAAACTGTGACAGAGGAACATCTGTCCCAAGGTTACGTGTACGCAGGCTCAGGTGAGCACAGTGACTGTCACGATGACACCTTCCTACTTCACATGTGTGCATCATTCATTTTTATTTATGTCTTGCTTGTGCTTTGACCAAAGTCCTTCACATCAGGCAGGAAACCACTCCATTCTAAACTGGTCATTTTGTATTTCTAGCATATTTTCTTGACCGTAAACCAAAAGAGGAATTCATTTTCACAGATTTTTCAAATTTGTAAGGATGTGCTACAGAAGCTTCACCTGGATTGCCCAGATGGAAAAACCTTAATCAGGATATTCAGTAATTAAAGATTGAAACTGAGCACAGTACATTGCTGAAATAATCAAAATAAGTACAAAAAACTGAAAAAGTTACTTCTCTGACTCAGCTTGAATCTTTCCTTTGGCTGGCCGTGGACATCACCTCTTGCTTGCATTCTTGCTGTTTGGGACGGGCTAAGGAGAGTGTAACTGCACAGTAAGTACAGTTCAACGGATCTAGGAATACATTTCAGAAAGAAGTCCATATGGTGTCCCAGTAACTCACAACCTGGGACACCAGGCTGTCATGACCGCATAAATGATCACACGAGACACAGATTGACAGTACACGCTGCAAGAGGTGAGGCTAACCATAGGTGCAGAATAGCCCCAAGCACTTTTTGTGTTGTCCTTCTATTAAGAAGATACATAATAGGTGGAAAGATTACTAAGCAAAGACATGCAGGGGCTGCGTGCTCAGGGAAATGATCTCATAGGTGCCAAGAGAGTATGTAATTCAAGGAAATGATCTTAAGGGTGGTAAGGAAATGATCTCCAAAATACTACATGCAATTTTTCTCCACTAATCCTTCAAGGAACTGCCATACAATGATTATTGTTTAATATTAGCCTTAGTACTACAGGACTGAACTTCGCTCCTCCAGGATTACTGAGATACTTGGTGGTTTGCCTTTCAAGTCACAAGAGATTTCCAGGCTTACCAGGAGAATGTCTTGTTCTCAGTAATTCCTTAGATGAGTTATGATATTGGTGGCTGTTGTAGTAAGTATGATGTTTAATCCTCTATACCAGGCTTCTCCTTTCCAATCTGATTTTTCTGCCTCCCGCATACTCCCAGGCTCTTATTTAATTTGGGTTGGCAAGAAGTTGTTGGATTACTTGTAATTATCCTACACTTTTAAAAGAGGAAAAGGTAAATATGAACTCACTGATGATTGTATTATTTATTTTAGGTTACATAAAATAAAGTGGTTTTGTTTATTTTTGTTTACAATTTGAGTGTGATGCTTCTCAAAGCCATCTCCAGGATGAAGTGCAGGCTTCGTCTTGCGTGTCCCATGGTAGAAAATGGTGTCTCTCCTTCTAACATTTCTCATCTCTTCTGCTGCAAACCCTGCAATCCTTTGCTGACTTGTTTTCATTTTGCATTATAAAATGCATCTTTCCATTTAGCCCTTTCTCAATGTCAGAAGATGATGGTCTTTCCCTTTTTTTTGAATTTCTGTTCCTCACATTGCTCACAAGCTGAGGGATGAGATTTCTCCTGTAAGAAGGGTGTGTCTACACTTTTTCTCCACTGGAGCAGGTGTACAAATGCAATAACATCAATAAAAAAAAAGTGTCGGACATCTTCCAACATAGGACATTAGTGTCACCATAATTTCAAAGCATTTTAAAATTATCTTGAAACGTTCCTTCACTTGTCATTTTTCATATCAAATGAAAACATTTATTTCAAATTTTTCAGCTCCTGCAGTGTATGTCTGGGACTTGGATAATGAATAAAATTTCTGAAATGGAGTTGGCAAGATTGATTTGGATGATTGTGTGAGCCTCATCCATGGTTTCATAGACTTTTAACAGATATGGTAGTGAAATAGAATGATCAAGGACTCAGCTTTTGATTACAGCTTTATTATCTTTGTCATTATGTTTGTGAATTTTCCTTTTCTTCAAAGCCATCTCTTGTACTGATTTTTTTGTTGTTGTTGAAATAGAGTCTCCCTCTGTCACTCTGGGTTGAGTGCAGTGGCATCAATCACAGCTCCCAGCAACTTCAAACTCTTGGGCTCAAGTGAAGCTCTGGCCTAAGCCTCCTCAGTAGGCACCCACCATGACACTCAGCTAATTTTCTTCTATTTGTAATAGAGATGAGGTCTCACTCTTGCTCAGGGTGGTCTCAAGCTCCTGAGCTCAAGCAATCTACCTGCCTCAGTCCCCCAGAGTGCTAGGATTACAGGCACAAGTCATCACTCTAAACCATGTATCAGTTGTTTTTCACTACGGTAATGCTGGGTAAAAATCACCAAATTTCAGGTTCATACATTAATAACCATTTAATTTTGTTCATCACTTGTGGAATCATTATAGTGGTTGGGCTAACCTGAGCTGGTATTGACATGGCTTGCCCATACATCTGTCGTCAGCTGTGTAACAGTTACAGATTGATTTAGAAGCTCCAGCTGGGAACTCTCAGAACCTCATGCCCTCAGGTGGGACCACAGAGCTTGTGCTGACTTGGCTCAACTCCACTGTGTCTCATTTTTCAGGAGTCAACTCCAGGCATGTTCTGTTGTCAGAGGGATCTAAGCGAGAGTGGGAGTGTACAAAGCTCTTTGAGGCCAGGCTCAAGATGAACACAGGGTCACTTCTACCACATTCCATTAACAAAAGTAAGTTACAAGTTTAGCCCAAGTTCAACATGTGGGGAGATAGACTCAATAGCTCCTCAGGAGTATCTGCAAAGTCACATTACAAAGCTGGTGGAGATAAGGACAGGCAGATATGTGAGGCCATTTTAGTAATCAAG
>NW_003852403.1:4624641-4629000 GCF_000181295.1 Otolemur garnettii | reverse complement strand
GAATAGTTTTGAGAGAGGAGAAGGAGAACTATTATAGAAGGAGCAATGAAAAACAAGAAGAAAATCTATTCTACCTTAAGGCCCTTTCACAGTTCAGATGTTGAAAAAAAAATAACAGCCAGAGATTGAGAGAATTACCTCTATGTCTATTAACTCTGTCAGAAGGTAATGAGAATTCAATTAGAATAAAAAATAAAGGAAAGCTTCAGAGATGATGCACAATTTGAGTAAGTAGAGAAATAAATCTTATTCTTAAAAGGAAAAATATTAACCTATAAATTGAATGCAATTCTAAATCCAACCCAAGGAGATTATTTTGAAATGTCATAAAAAAAATTATGAACTGGGTGTAGACTAAAACCATGTAAAAACTGGCAAAAATTTTTGAAAAAAAATGGTTCAACCCACTACCTTAATTATAATATTATTATCCCTATTTTATAAATGCAGAAAGTTTGATTTAGAGAGGTTAAGCTATCTATTTAATATACTTAAGAAATGTCAAAGTCAGCCATAAGTTATACCCAAAAACTCTGAAATCTGTTTTTTTTTTTTTATGCCATCATAGTTTCTTTTGAGGGCATCTAATGAGATTAAAAAACACATAGGGATTTTCTTCCTAAGTAGCTGGTTTTAACTGCTCTAAGTAAACATAGGACCATAAAATTAGAGCTGCTCTTTCTGGACTATAAATATGTGTTTTTTCAAGTATATAAGGAAGCATAAGGAGTAAAATTTGTAGAGCTACCTTTCTTAAGTGACATGTTGACTACTCAGCTATGAACAGGAAGGGTTGGGAGTAAGCACTGTGCAGGTTGATCCATAATGGTACCCTCTGCATCTAAAAGATGTTTTTAGATTGACTCCAAGTCACAATATAAAGTAATTCCCCAAAGTGCAGAAATAAGAGGGCTCTGAGGATAAAGCTTTTACATGTAGGAAACAGAGGTAAGAAACAGTGCAGTGTGAGGTTAAAATGTTTTGTGAGAGGATGCAATTCACTGCCAATCAATATAAAGGAAAAATAGTATGTTGAGATTTGTCAACTAAAGTAAGAATTTGCTTTAAAGGAAAAAAAAGTGTAGACAAAGAGCAAGAACTGGGAGAAAGTTGTGTATGTCCATCAAAACAACAGCTTTCTTTGTAATAAACTCATGATTCAGATAACTTGTTACCAGAACTTTTGTATGATACTGAAAATCATAGGAGAAGATTGATGAAATTAAAAAAACAGGATATTGAATTTTTGAATTTTAAAGTGAGTTAATTGGTGGTGGATGTAGTGAAGTCTGAAAGGAGGCAACTAGATCTTCTCTATGACCGCTGAATTTTGTGAGTTACAAGAAAAGGCTGGGTTTGTACTGAAACTAGAGAAGATACGTATGATCATTATGTTTACTGATATACATGGCTCAATAAGATGCCCAGAGGAGAAAAACACCATCAAGGAAAGTTGAAAATATGTAATAGAAAATGATAAGCAAGAAGTAAGTAATGAAAATAGCATGATAACTAGATGTCTCATAATAAAATTTTATTGTATTGGGCAGCACCTGTGGCTCAGTGTACAGGGTGCCAGCCCCATATACCAAGGGTGGCAGGTTCAAACTCAGCCCTGCCCAATCTGCAACAAAAAAAATAGCCAGGCGTTGTGGTGGGTGCCTATAGTCCCAGCTATTCAAGAGCCTGAGGAAGAGTATCACCTAAGCCCAGGAGTCAAAGGTTGCTGTGAGCTGTGTAACACCATGGCATCCTACTGTGGGTGGTAAAGTGAAACTCTGTCTCTACAAAAATAAATAAATAAATAAATAAATAAATAATTATATTATACTTGCCTTATTTTCTGCTATATTATTAGTTCTTAGAAGAATGCTTGGCACAGAGTAGGTAGAAGAATATTCAATAAATGTATATCTAAGGAACAACTTATGTTCTGCTAGGAAATGCTAGGTATAAGAGGGGTATTAAGTTTCAAATGTAACATATTTGCATAATATTCATATAAATACTATGAGGATCACAGGGGAGTTTCTATATTCAAGGTAGACATTGGCCGAATCAATCATTGTCAGGTATAATATCTATTTTTGGGTAAATGCAACAGTGTAACTCATTTGCTGAATCCCAGTCTTACTCCTTTCAATTCATTTTCTGTAAATTGTCATTTCCCAACGTGTTTAATGATCTTTCTAACACATAACAGTCACCTTGTTGCTCCTTTGCTCAAAATTAAGTCATTTTCTACTTCTGCTCCCCAACTGGCCTCGGAGTGACATGCAGACTGTATGGCTTGTCACTAAATACTTTTGTTTTTGACTTTGCAACTCTCTCCCTAACTACTATAATAACTCCACAGGCTGAAGCAAACCCTGTCACTTTCCATTCACTACTGCACATTCTTTTGTACCTCCAAGCACACTATTTTCTCTGTGTACGCTTTTTATGTCTGCACAACTAATTGTTTTATCACCTTTGAAACCAAAAGGTCATGCTCTTGGAAGCCTTTGGTAAACCTACCAAAGTAAACTTGGTTTAATGGCTTACATCTGTTCTTCCAAAGGACCTTAAGTTCACCTGTAGCTCCAGTACTACATAGATCCTCTAGGAAACTCGGTCCTTGCTCAACATCTCATTCTTGGAAACAAAACTCCATGACTTTACAAAGGCCTCTGCTCAAAAGTTTTAATCATAGAAGGTTTGCCTGATTACCGTGCATGGAAGAACACCCCTTCCTTTCCTCACTTCTCCCTTCATCTGCTTTATTTCCATTATAACACTCAGCTATCTATAATATTATTTACCTACCTATTCATTTTAAAGTCACTTTTTTAACACTATGTAAATGCCAGCAGGGAGTAAGTTCTTTGCCAATTTTGTTTACTGCTGTATCCTCCTTGACTTGAAAGGTGCCAACCGTAAAACATGAGCGCAGCCCATAACAGGTGAACAAGTAAATAAAATCAGAATTACAATCTTTACTTGTGAATCTCTAGAAACATAAATCAGTTCCAGTTTATAACTCAGAGGAATTTTCTTTAAAAGCCCCTTTCCTCTGGTTGATACTTACGTACTACAACTCTCTCTTGTTTTAACTCCTCTGGTTCCTCACCCTCCGTCAACTTTACCAGTATCCAGTAGATTGGCGCTGGCCTTTCATTCTCCTTCCATTTCTTTCTGTAAACAATTTCCTCTTTATTTCTTTTTCTTTCTTATATACTTCACATCTAGAGAAGGGGTAGGAAAAAAGAGAAATTTTCTTAAAAAAACAAGATGGGTAGCAGTGTGGGGAAAAAACAAAGGATTAAAATGAAACTAAATAATAATAATAATAAAAAAAAAAAAAAAACAGAACAGCTCCCCAAAGCAGGAACATTGGAGGGGAAGAAAAGAATGGGGATGCCAGCAACTACATTTCCCTGCTTATATGTAATGTAGCAAAACTTCAAACATGTAAGAGAAAAATATTACCAAAGAAGTGGTCAAAATAAAAGAGAAATTAATTTTTTTGAGACAAAGTCTGACTTTCTTGCCCCCAGTAGAGTACTATGGCATTATAGCTCACAGCAACCTAAAACTCTCAGGCTCAAGCAATCCTCTTGACTCAGCTTCCCAAGTAGCTGGGACTACAGGTGCCTACCACAATGCCCAACTATTTTTAGAGATGGGGGTCTTGCTCTATCTCAGGCTGTCTTGAACTCATGATCTCACGCGATCCACCCACCTCAGCCTCCCAGACTGCTGGGATTATAGGCATGAGCTGCTGTGCCTGGCCAAAAGAAAAATTAATACAAAGAATTAGCATACAGATAAATTGCAGACTGGTAAGCAGAATAAATTGTAAAACATGGAATAAAGGTAAACCAGTATTTATAAACAAATTATAAAACAATGTAGCAATATATATTTGAATACAAAATAAAATCATGAATAAAACTAAAATATCAACAGCACTGGAGCACTGTATTTGGACTTTATATTAACTTTTTAATGAGAGGTTAATCCATTATGATAATCTTTAGGTTCTGTTAGTTTAGCAGGTTCACATTCTAAGGGGAAACACAAAATAATATAAATACAAATTTATACTTGGAAAATAATAGAGAACAAGCTTCAATAAAACATCAAGCAATTCAGTGATATTTAAGAATTTTAAGTACAGAAATACAGTGTGAATAGAAAGTGTAAAACCATAGAAAATGAATCAAAATAAATATACTCAACTTGATGTCTAAAAAACAGAGATGTAATATCTAGGACAAAAATAGTGTTCCTAGTTTACTAAGGCACACTTATGACTTAAGCATAAAGAAATGTCCAAAAATAAAAGGTTGTAATTAAAATATACAAGATAGGCTCCTT
>NW_003852403.1:4622377-4623639 GCF_000181295.1 Otolemur garnettii | reverse complement strand
TGCCAAAATTAATATTAAAAACCATGAACAATCTCTAAGTATTTTTAAGACACTAGAATTGACTCCATATTGACATTTTATTAAATTTTTCTCATAATCTATTAAAATGATGAAATTATTGTTCTTCCTTAAAACCTTAAGGTATCTGTAGAATGGCACTGTTACTGTTTAACATTAAGTAAAGTTTGCATATCTGAAATAAACCAAAAATGACCACAATGCATTATCATTTTTTATACATCCTGAATTCATTTTTCTAATCATCAGATTGAGAGTTTTCACCTATTTTTATGAGTGAGTATGGGTGATAATTTTCTTTCTGATTTGTCCTAAGATAAAAGGACATTTGCTGGTGTGTGTAGAATGGCTTCCATAACTGATTGATTAATGAATAAATATCAGCCACACACCCTCCAGGTTTCCAACTACTTAAATGCAAAAGCTGTAATACAACTACTTTTCAAACAGTGCTATGTTCATGACATAGGGGAAAGAAAAGGACTTCTTAGTCCACAAAGACAAATCTTAAAGACTGATAAATTCTATCTCACTTAAATTAAAATTTCCTTTTTAAAAAATCATGATAAAGAGAATTGGAATTTAAGACACAAACTTGAAAACAATGCTTGCAAAACATTTAACCAGTTACCATCATGTCAATAAGGAAAAGTAATCAAATCATTCCAAAAATGCACAAAAGGAATAAAAAGAAATTTCAAAGATGAACAATAAAAGGGCCCTAAACATGCAGAGATACTCAATCTTATTAATAATTAGGAGACTCAATTTAAATCCACAGTGAGATATCATTTTTCTCAATAATATTGACCCCAAATTCTAAGACCAGAAGCAGAATATCAAGTATTGAGCAGAATGTGGAGCAAGAATTCCCATCCACTGTCAGTCTGGACAAGTTTGGTTTTGCCTAGTAAAGTTGAATTGTGTACACCTTATGACCCAGAGATTTTAGTATTAAATATAAACCTGAAGAAATTATTGTGCAAGGCACGAATGTGCAAAAAATATGTGCCTGATCATTGTGTGTGAGGTAAGGGCAAGAAATAAAACAATACAAAAGTGGAAACCACTCTAATATCCATTAACAATACAATGAATAAATTTGTTCACAAAATTCCGTAATAATAAATTATGTAACACAAAATTCCATGAAGATAAATGTACTATAGTTACACATGTTCTTATCCTTACATATGGAAAACATACTTACAAGAAAGATGAGCAAATCACAGACTAAATACAAT
>NW_003852403.1:4610057-4622067 GCF_000181295.1 Otolemur garnettii | reverse complement strand
TCACCACTTTTACTCAATTACAGGATTAAGACATTTATGCTCTACACCTGATAGATCCAACTTGTACTTGCAATATGTTCCATAGGTGTGATCCCCCTACCAACCCTCTCTCTATCATCCTATCCCCCTCCCTTCTCTTTCCTCCCCTTCCCTCCTTTATTCTTACGCTATAGTTCATTACCTCTTTTATGTTTACATGGATGGAGCTGAAAAATATTCTTCTCAGTAAAGTATCTCAGGAATGGAAAAAAAAATATCCAATGTACTCAGTACTACTGTGAAACCAATATACAATCACTCACACAGGCATGTAAAAAATAATGTTCTATTTATAATGCAAAAAAAATACATATTTCTATCTAAAATACAAGTGCATATTTTATTGTATTGCATTATGTATTGTATTACACTCTAGATACAATATGTATTATTTAAAAATATTATAATTGAAAATTTATATATGAAAAACCAAGCTGCATGTAAGTAGGTGATTTTGTTTTCTCCACTACTGTATTCCAAGCAGCTAAACAGTACCTAGCTTAATAAATTGAATAAATGAGTGAACACATGAACAGTAAGTGCAGTGATATACTTTTCAATCACACATGATTTAAGCAATTCTTAATATTAATAAAATTGAAAAGATTAATGTAAAATTAAAACCTAAATAATCCTTAAAAATATAAGAGGCAAGCCAAATTTCCTTAGAATATCTAGAAAGGCTCCAAAATTTCAATCATAATAGAAGACACCATAAAAGATGTGGGAGAGGGCGGCACCTGTGGCTCAAAGGAGTAGGGCTCCGGCCCCATATGCTGGAGGTGGGGGGGTTCAAACCCAGCCCCAGTCAAAAACTGCAAAAAAAAAGATGTGGGAGCAACGTGGGGTAGAAATAAAAAGATTATGTAAAACTCTGAAGAACTTTGGCTATTAAACCTCTTGATCCTTTCCTTTAATATGTACTCAACGATACCTTCATCAACTCCCCACCCTTTGTAAGCAACAAGTGCATTTTTCATGTGTTTGTTGGCCATTCATCTGTCTTCTTCAGAGGAGTTTCTGTTCAAATCTCTTGCCCACTGATAAATGGGAGTTTTCTCTTTTCTGGTTGATTAATTTGAGTTCTTTGTAGACTCTAGTAATCAATGCTTTGAGAGATTCATAACATGCAAACATGTTCTGATGGTTGACTGTTTGCTTAATTCTTGTACCTTTGGTTGTACAACAGCTTTTTAGCTTGATCATGTCTCATGTATTCTTTTGGTGTTGTTGCAATTGCCATGGGGGGCTTCTTCATAAATTCTCTATCCAGGCACATAGGATCAAGAGTTTTCCCCATACTTTCTTCTAGGATTTTTATCATTTCATGTCTTAAATTTAAATCTTTTATCCCTTGAGAATCAATTTTGGTCAGTGGTTAGAGGTGTGGGTCCAGTTTCAGACTTCTATATGTGGCTAACAAGTTTTCCCAGCACCACATATTAAATAGGGATTATTTTCTCCGGTGTAGAAACTAAAAGTAGACCTTCCATTTTATCCCATAATCCCATTAGTAGGTATCTACTCAGAAGAAAAAAAAATTATTTTATCACAAGGACATTTGCATTAGAATGTTTACTACAGCTCAATTAACAATTGCCAAGACCCACAGGCAACTTAAGTGTCCATCAACTCAATAAAACATTACTTTTTTTGTATTTCTTGCCCTTATAAACAATGACCACATACATTAATAATGGATTAATAAACTGTGGTATGTGTATACCATGGAATACTATTCATCCATAAAAAGGTGAAGACTTTACATCTTTATATTTACTTGGATGGACTTGAAGTGCATTCCTCTTAGTAAAGTATCACAAGAATGGAAAAGTGAGTATCCAGTGTACTCAATACCAATATGAAAACAATAAAATAACAACTATACACCTATAAGAGGAAAAAAACATAAGTATATTCAAGTTTGGGGTGATAAAGAGAGGAGAAGAGAAGGAGGGAGGGGGATTGGTGAGCCCTCACCTAATATGCACAATATAAGGGAATGAAGCACACACCCTAGATGAGGGGCTCAACTACATCTTGAACTTTACCTTAGAAATGCAAACAATGTATCCTAATTATTTGTACCATCATATTAATCTTAAATACAAATAAATAAGAGAAATAAATACTTTTGGGGGGCTTTTTCCTATGGTTAAAGAAAACCACAGACATTTTGGAATTAGGAACACTAGTCACAGTGGAAAGCAAGATTGAGTGTTCTAACAAAAAGAAAGATCAAAGAACCCCCATTGTTCAACCATCAGACCTTCAGCACCCTCATGCCTTCTGCCTCTGAAAATCACACAGCTAGAATTATCAGCACCAAAAATAAAAATGGTGTTCCACAGGTATAGGGAACCCGCCCTCACATAACCTGTGAGTGTCCCCAGTGCTTGGCAATGATTGAGGGAATGAAGAAAATAAGGAGAATAAAAATAGAGTGGGATTTATGGAGTGGGCCCTGGGGGGGCCGACACCCTTTATGTGAGAGACAGGGATAGCCTTGAACTCCAGATGCACTTGGTTTTCATTACTTCTCTTGATCAGCAAATGGGTGTTTGCAACAACAATAAAATACATCATCTTTGCAGTTTCTCATGCTCTGATTCTCCATTACCCACCCAATTACTGTTTAGCTATTTTCATTACTTTTACTTCTTAAAATATTTATCAATCACTAACAGGATAATAGAAAATAAAAGAAAAGGTAACATGGACTTTGAAGCTAGATGCCACCCAGTTAGTTAATCCTCTGTGTTTCTGTAGGGCAGATTAGTTAATGCCCTACTCATATTAGGAGCTGGGAAGAAAAAAGCTGAATCCTCTTATCACATGCCTACAAGAACTAGTCTTTCTTGCTCAATAAATCGGCTGCACATGCTGTTCTAGTTAATCTTGAAATGGCTTCCCAAGCCGTTTTAGGCCCTAGCCAGGCCCTTACAGATCTTTTTCCTGGGGTCCTTTCTGACTTCAACCAGGTCCCTACAGACCTTTTTCCTGAAGGCCTCCCTGACTTCTGCCAGGCCTTTGCAGGTCTTTTTCCTGAATTCTTTTGATGTTGGTGCCAAGCTGTCTCATGAAGTCCCCCATATAGTATGTTCTCTGTAGAGGCTCATGTCCTCTCCCATCATCCTGCATACCTGACCCTGATCACAAAGCTTTTTGTACAATCATTTCATTATTATACCAATCTAGCTCTATTTCCATAATCCTAATTTCCCTAATGTTCATCCACACATGGGTATACCAGGAGAAAATTCAAAGAGCTCAGAAAAATAGCTCCATATCCTGTCAATAAGCCAAACACACAACAGCTTCTAATTTGCATTTTAGTAGCTCACTGTTAAAGATGTACAACAAAATGCAATGGAGCATTTGAAGAAAGCCTGTAATTATTATATTAGAGAATGAATTTAAAACAAACAGATAAGCAAATAAGCAAAAAAAAAAGGGGGGGGGATTCAGAAAAACAGAGAGAGCAAGAAAGGTAATTTATATAAATGGAGTAATTTATAGAAATTTAAGAACAGACATACATTGGGAGGGTTCTGAAGGCAGAAGTACCAGGAGAGAATGCATCTATATTTGGCATAATCAGAAGTCAGTAGTCAGTACATTAAACTTAACTTGGATTACTTGAGAAATATTAATATTAATATAAGCATGTTAATCTTGCATGCAAGAAAATGTCAGAAAAATAGCAAGACAAATTGAAAGTGTTTGTCTCTATGTAACTGGTTTGTGACGTGAGGCACATTTCTGTCTTTGCTGAGTCTTTTAACATGACTCAACCTTTTAAAAATATGTGCACATATTTCTGTACGATACTGTATTTATTTTAGAATATGTACATATCTTAGAATATGTATATATATGTACGTAGAATATGTACATATGAATATATACATAATAAACTCTGGCTAGAAATATAATTGAATCTAATGAGGGGTTAGTGACAAGAAAGATACATCTTTACTATAAATTTTTGTGTGGCATAGGTCATACTTTAAAAAATTTGCAGCCTCTTTTTTTAAAATTAATCAATTAATTTATTTATTTTAATTTGCAGCCTCTTAAAGGTGAATGAGGAATGAGAATTAGGGTAGGAAGAAGAGAGGTGGACAAAGTGTTAATAGATTAGTATATGGAAATAATGTGACAGATGTATCTATATCTATAATAATAATCATGTACTTAAGTGTTATAGGACTTCTAGATTTTTAACTTGGGTAACTAAGAGGATGGTATCGACATTAACAGAGATGAGAAACAGAATGTAGAATTTAAAAAGAATCAAGAGACAAATGCATTGCATGTAAGGAATAGGCGTGTAATCAGACTAAAGCCATCAAATCTCCTTGCACTTGAATTTTGAATGAAGATGTGAAAAAAACTATAAATAAAAGATGGTTCATACATGTATTCCAGTGATGATGTCCTGATGTGGTTACTAATTAATTCTTGCCTGTTGCCTCCCTAAAGATTTCCTATGCCCTTCCAAAGCCCCAGCCTGCTTCTTATGCCTCCCATTTGAATCTGTGTGCCAACTAATGATTTCTTTCTTTCTTTCTTCCTACCTCAGCTAGTGTTCATTATTATTTTAAACCAAAGATCCATAAAAATGATAATGATAATAATAGTAATGACGGTGGTCTACATGAATTCAAGAATGCAGAGAACGTTTTTTCACTGGCATTTCATCATGGGCATTTCCAATGCATTTCAAATTCCTGAAATTTGTGCATTTTCAGATTTGTAGAACAGCAAATATAAATATAAGTAGGGCACTCAAATTTCAGGGAGGAAATTCTGTGTGATTCAATTAAGTTCATTAAGTACCTATTGAGTGTCCATTATGTTCTCAGGCACCAATTTAGATATTGGGCACCTCAGCCTCACAGTAAGGGAGAAAAACAGTCTACTTCTGATAAATTCACAGGCTGATAACATTTTTCATAAAACCCCTTTTTCAAAAGGAAAATTGTTCAACATAGAACAATGCAGCACATGTATTGATGAAATTAGAATAAATAGCTAGGGAAAAGAAGTTACAGGTAGTACCAAAATAGAGACATAATCCCAGCCTAGCACATTTTAGTAAAATTTAAGGACACCCAACCAAAAGGAATATTTGATATCTGGTGTCAGCTACAAATCCTAGTCACTGTCTTATTGGGATTTTTTTTTCTACTAGTGAAACAGTGGAAAAGTGTTTGCAGCTGACTCCAGAAACTAAACTATCATTTCTAGTGATGATAAGTATCCTTTCAGGCCTGACACTAATTAAGAAACTGTTCTTGGGAGTCACCATAGAGGTGTTCAGATGGTAGAGATAGTAGGTCAGTCATCCAGATTCTTCCTTCAGAACCTCTCCATCTTATTTTTTATTTCATACTCCCACACTTTCTGAGAAGGTTGTCACCTGTCAGCTGAAAGCTGCCAGCCCTCTTTGGAAATTACCTGTAATTGAAAAAATCCACCTCTCCCATGCCATTGCCACTTTCTGAGGCAGCCTGCATACAACTGTTCAATATAGGTGCTCAAAGCCCCAGCCCCATTGCTGCTAATGCCAGTCTAGTCTACTATTGAGACACATCCTGGTGAGCCGGGTGAATTGCCTGATCTCAGGAGTTAGAGACCAGCTCGATCCAGAGCAAGAGTCCGTCTCTAACAATAGCCAGGTGTTGTGGCCTATGCCTGTAGTCCCAGCTACTCCAGAGGCTGAGGCAAGAGGATCGCTTGTGCCTCAAAGTTTGAGGTTGCTGTGAGCTATGATGCCATGGCACTCTGTCCCAGGGTGACAGAGTGAGACTCTGCCCACCCCCCAAAAAAATCTGACTTCAGAGCCCCCTATGGTTGGAAGAGACTTTTGATGATCACAACTCAGCCTCTCCCTCTGTCCATACTCTTTTCTTCCCTTTCCTTACTAAACAGTTGATACCAAGTTTACACCCCATCTCAGAATCTGCTTTGTGGGAAGCCCAACCTGCCACAGGTGAGGATTCCTCTCCAAATTAGAGCCTATCATTATTCTAGGGTGGTCATCACTATCTCACTGCATGATCAATATAACACATTTCAGAGACACCTCACCCGTTTATCCTTGGTGGTTACCCCAGAATACAATTACCTAGCTTAAGCATTGACTAAGCCTTGCTATCTATCCCCTTCACTTTGAGGACTGCCTTTTGGAGTCATCCAGCCAGTAGAGTAAGAGCTACGTAAATTCAGTTTATCACACATCAGCAGTGATAACGACTCAGAACCCCTGATAAAGCCAGGTAGCCTCCAAGTGCAAGAAGGCTGCCAGTTTTAGGAAACTTTTGCTCCCAGAGATACTCTCTGCTGTTTCGTCAACAAGTCTGTCAAAGGAATTAAACTGCCTACAAGTTTGAAACCTTCAAGCAGATACTGATGGCAACTGGTGAGTTAGAAGTCTAGTGGCCAGGGGAACCCTGCCACGTTTCTCACTGTTGATACTTACAGGGAAAGACCAAGGAATCTGGTTTATGAACCAAGATCTTGATAGTTGACAATGGACATTGTATGCAATCACAGAGCACCAGCAGAGTAACAAAAATTTCTGTTTTTCTTAACTGCTAGGAATTCAAAGAGTCTGAGAAAATAAAATCACTAAAATTTCCAGGTTCTCCTTATACTTGGTGAAAGGATGCAGTTAGTTTACTGTAAGATGATCAGCAGATGATCACACATAATACTGTAAGTGGTAGAAAAGAAACTGAAGACAAAGCAGGAACATTGGTTCTGCTAGTTCTGAAGATGAAGGCTGGTTCTGAGAAGAAAAAGACCCCCCAATCTGTTACTTAAATAGTATAGAAGATTATTTAGTTCTCAAATAACAGTCTGGCAAGTAGGATAACGGGGTCATCCTATTTCTTTCAGTAACTTAGGATCCTTCTGTCTTATTTCTTCACTTTTATGTAGAATGGTATTTTCATTTACATGATCAAAGCTATGTAATTCCAGTCTGTAGGGATAAAATGATCCAGTGTCTGAATTTAAAAATGAAAGTACACACATTGCTTCTGTTCTCCTCACATGCAAACACCTAGCTTCAGGAGAGGCAGGCAAATTTAACTGGGAGCTAGGAGGTCACACGTGCAGCAAGAAGGAGGAGAAATAGATTTTGTGAAAATGAGTAGCAGAGTTTTCTGCCAAAAATGGATGAAGTAGATGAAGTCATTTCAGTACAATGTAAAAGAATTAGGAAGTGAAAGAAGGAGGAGAAGGTAGCAAGATTCATTATCAAGCAAGTTAACACGTGGACAACTGGAATGTAATCTTATCCCACTTGGGGATGAGGGAACTGGGGTTTTATCCATGAGCTCTTGTTACCTATTAGTCAAGCCTGGTTCCCAAGAGTCATTGAGACCAACAGTATGTCCTGCCTATCGTAGCAAGATCCTACTGTCACAGTAAGCTCTCAGGAAAAGGGAAGCAGATGCTGGCAGCTGAAGGTCAGGCAGCAAGTCTCGGGATGGCAAGACCAAGAGCATAGATTGACAGAACAGAAAGCCCTGTCACAGCAGGTGTGATCTCAGCCTTCTTCCAAAGTGAGAAACCTTGGCCTCCGTGCTCATTTTTTTAGCATAACTTTCTTGAAGTATAACTTATATGCTGTAAGGCTCCCCATTATAAATGCAAATTTTACTGATATTTAGGTAAGTTTTAGGGTGGCGCAATCACAATCCACTTTTTGAATCGCCCCAAAGATATTCACTGTGCTTATTTTCAGTTAATCCCTGTTCCATCCTCAGACTCAGGCAGCTACTAATCTTATTATTTTTATCTATAGATTTGCCTATTGTACACAGTTAACATAAATGAAATCATACAATACGTGACTTATTGCAACTAGATTCTTCCACTTCTCATAAAGTTATAGCAGGTCATTGACGTTGTAACATTGAATTGGACTGGCTGTTCATTTTCATAGGTGAATATATCCCAGAATATGAATATACAACATGCTGTTTAGCCATTTACCACTTGATGGCTATTCGGCCATTATGAACAAAGCTGCTGTGAACATACATGTCCATATCTTTGTCTTGGATAGATACAGAGAAGTGAAATTTTGAGGAATTTTACCTTTAATATTCAAAAAATAGGACACATCATTTTCCAAAGTAACTGCGCTAGTTTACAGTTATATTTCACACACTGCATAGATAAAGGTTTCAGTTTCTCTACCACCTCACCAACACTTGTGACTATGTTTTTTTAATTATAATCAGTCTAGTGTGTATGAAATAATAGTTTATTGTAGTTTAACGTGCATTTCCCAAATAAATAATGACATTCAGCAATTGCTCATGTGATTATTAGACATTCACATATCTTTTTTGATAAAATATCTTTGCCCAGCTTCTCATTTTGGTTGTTTATCTTACTATTGTTTTGTAAGAGTCCTTTATAGAATCTAATGTAATTTTTTTCTTCAGTATGTAATTTGCAAATACTGCATCCCAGTCTGTGACTTGTTTTTTTTTTTTTGTATTTTGCATTTCATTAATGGTGTTGTTAGAAGTGCAGAAGATTTTAACTTTGTAAAGTCCTTTTTTTTTTCTTCTATAGGCAGTACTTTTAGTGTTGTATCTAAGAAATGTTTGCCTGATACAGGGCCATGGAAAAGTTTTCCTGTTTTCTTCTAAAAGTAACATAGGGATATTTGTTACATGTAGGCCCCTGTGTCTCAGTCCTGAATTTGCACCCTTGTGGAAAGTTGACTGACAGTGTAAAAGTTAATTTTTGGAGTCCTAATTCGAGTCCATTCATCTACATTATGTGTCCTAACATAAGTAAAACACTCTCTTGATTACGATAATTTTATAGGACGCTTGAAATCAGGAATCCTAAGCCATGCCATGTGTTCTTATTTTTCAAGATAGCTTTGATTATCCTGGGTCTTTGCTTTTTGTATAAATTTAAGATCACCCTTTCAATTTCAAAACCTACTGAAATTTTGATAGAGATTGTGTAGAATCTGTAGATTAATTGTAGGAGATTGTCATCTTAATAATGTTAATTCTTTAATTCCATGGACATGAGATGTGTCTTCTTTTATGGAGATTAGAATTTCTTGATATTGGCACTATTATTTTAAATCATTTAATATTTTTAGGGAACTGCTCTGTGCATTGTAGAATCTTCAATATCATACCTGAGCTAGTAGCACCTTCTAGGTATGAAAGACCAAAATATATGTAGACATTGTCGTGTGTTCCCTAAAGAGTGAATTACCCTTGACTGTGAACCACCTAATTTAGATTTCAATTTATCTCAAATGTTTTATTTTTAAGATTTCATTATGCAAGGTTTACAATTATTTACTTTATCCCTAAGTATGTGATTTTTTCCTGGTATCAGTATAAATAAAATATTCTTCCTTTTCAGATTATTCATTAGTAGTATATAGAAATACTCTTGTTTTTTTCTATATGGAGCTTGATCTTATATGCTGTGCCCTTTCTGAACTTATGTGTTTTAGAAATTTTGCTGTAGGTTTCTTGGATTTTCCACATCTAAGACTATGTTATCTTTGATTAAAAAATAGTTTTATGGCTCAGCGCCCATAACACAGTGGTTACAGAGCCAGTCACATACACTGGGGCTGGCAGGTTTGAACCCCACTCAGGCCAGCTAAACAACAATGACAACTGCAACAAAAAATAGCTAGGCTTTGTGGGGGGTGCCTGTAGTCCCAGCTACTTGGGAGGGTGAGACAAGAGAATTGTGTAAGCCCAAGAGTTGGAGGTTGCTGTGAGCTGTGATGCTATGGCACTCTACCAAGGGCAACATAGCGAGACTTGGTCTCAAAAAAAAAAAGTTTTATTTCTTCCGTTCTGATCTAAAGAACTTTTATTTATCTATTTTCCTTCTTGCCTGATTTTGCCTGTCTAAACTTTCCAGGTCAGTTTTGAAGAGGAAAAGACCAGCAACCCTGCCTTCTTTCTCATCTTGGGCAAAAAGCATCCAGTCTTTCACTCAGCACTGTGATGTTCATTACAGTCATCTAATAGATGCTTTTTATCTGGTTCAAAACTTCCCTTCTATTCTTAGTTTATTGAGAGATTTTTTTTGTTGTTCATAAATGGGTCTTGATTTTGTCAAATGTTTTCTCTATGTGTATCACAATAATCACGTGAGTTTTGAACTTTATTGTATTAATATATATATTACATTAATTGATATTTGAATGTTAAAACAACCTTATATTCCTGGGATAAATCAAGCTTGTCATGGTCTATAAAATTTAGTCTCCCTGATTTTCTGTATTTTTTTACTTTTCTGTTTCATCCATTTCCACTCTAATCTTTATTATTTCTCCTATTTGTCTTGGATTTAATTTGCTTTTCTTTTTGTGGTTATTTAAGGTAACTTAGGATGTTGATTAGAGGTGTTTCTTCTCTTTTAATACAATTGTTAATATACAGGGTGGACATAAAGTAATTTAACATAGAAAATTGCACATAAACTTTATGGACACACACACATATACTGAGTGTCCATAAAGTTTATATGTATATATACATATGTATACAAACTTGTATATGTATATGTGTACATATATGCATTGCTTTAGCTACATTCTATAAATTTTCATATGTTGTGAGTTTTTTCATTCAGATAAAGATATTTCCTAAATTTCCTCCCTGCAATTTTCTATTGACCCATTTGTTATATCAAATGTGTTTAATTTTTAAATACTTGTGAAATTCTCAGTACTAACTTTGACTATAATTGTATTTCTAGTTTGAAGTATGAACATGTAGGAGCTATGTTTCGTTGAAAGTAGCTCTTAAAAAACATGGTAGTTCCAATGTTTACTTCTTAATTAGATAAGAGTATATAATTTAAAAATGAATTTTGTACTTCAGTGATTTCTAGCTACAGACAGAACTGATACTGTTGTAAATATGAGCACCAATCATACTATTGACGAGAGCATTTATCATGTGCCACTTCCTTCCTTAGTCACTGTTCATTATTTATTTTCAACATTCCATATTGTTAAATAAGAATACACAGGTTCTGTAGGAGTAACTGTATAATCCATGGTTCCATAGTAACATAACTATGATTCAAAATGTATGAGTTTGCAGCTCCAAGTATAACAAAATGTATCCAAAACTACTGATGTTACTGTTTTTGTTCACAAAGGTAGGAAGCCAAGATGATACACTTCTGAAACAGGGAATGTGAAATGAGTTCTCTATTTATGGAGCCCACAATTTGTATTCTTAAAAGTGAGCATATATTTAATCTTAGAGTACATTTTTGATACAAAAGATTTATATGGCTTCACATCCTTTTTTTCTTTTAATCTCTTCCCCTTTCTTTTCCTCTTCCATTTGTTACTATTTTCAGTCTTTTACAGATATATATTTTTTAAGACAAAGCCTTATTTATTTAACCAGTTACAAATCAAAGAATAATTAAATTCAGGTAAATAAATAATTATTATTAACAACCATTAAATTATAAATAGATTATAAGATTAATAAATTATTAAGCCCACATAATAAGTAAATATTACTGTGTTAACACATAAACCCCCTTCTTTGAGTGTGTCCTTCCTTTGGGGCTAAATCAATGTATGCCTTCCACATTTTGACTTAAGAGTCATAGGTAATAATTCCTGACTCCATGAAAGTATAAAGTCAAACTGTTACACAGCTACTTTGCATACAAATTCTCAGGACCTCTTGAGGCCATGTGTTCCAGGCTGGTCATGTACATTCAAAGAATAAACTTTGAATTATTTTATAGAGTTTTGGTCTTTTTCCATTAACATAGGGAACACTGAGACCCCTCACCTTCTTTTCTAACTCAGCTCCCAGAACATTGACAATCGGATCCTCCTCCTACTGGCAACAATTTAAAACTCTTCTCTGAGAAATCCAAGCAGTACAAGGAGAAAGACCTATCTTTGTTGGCAGAAGAA
>NW_003852403.1:4581185-4609984 GCF_000181295.1 Otolemur garnettii | reverse complement strand
AAGAGACAGAAATTAAAGATCTGACGTAAATACAAGTTAGAACACAATGAAATACCTTTAAGGAGGTGAAACCTTTGAAAATAAAAGATTATTACTAAAACCATTACACTGAAAACAAAAGAGATTTGTATCATGAAACAAAAGTATTCTGAAAAAAAATGATTTAACAAATATATTTTAGAAATTAAAGTAAAATAATAATTAAAAGAACAACTCAATAATGTGTAAGCTTTAAATCAACAGACTGTCTTGGAAGTAGAATAAAAACACAAATAGACGGAAACTAGGATAAAAAAAAAATTAGAAATCCCATCTAGTGGTTTAACATGTAGATTTTAGAAAGTCCAGAACCAGAGAATCAACATTGTAAGGTAAGGAAGTCATTAAAAAATCCTTAAGAATATACATTTCTAAATAAAGAGAGATCACTAAATGCCCAATCAATAGAATTAAAATAGATCCCTGTGAGGATATATCCTACCAACATTTCAGAAAAATGGGGGTGAAAATCTCACAGCTTCTGATTTTTTATCCCTACTGATATCTAAAGGGAAAATTTCCACAAAATTCTGGAGAAACATTGTGTCCAACTTAGGTTTTTTACCTCACCAAATTATCATTCAAGTTGAGGAAAAATGAAGATATTTCCAGCTATTCGTGGCTATGACAATCTTACTTCCTTGTCCTTTCTCAGGAAACTGCAGATGGATGGGGTGGATTTCACTGCAAGACAGTGAACCATGGAAGAGCAGAGGGTAGAATAAAAAGATAGGGTGATACTAAAGGGTAACAGATAGAGATACACTAAAAAAAAATAGCGAGATTGATCCAGATTCAATAGGTCAAAATGATTCATAATAGTTTTTCAGATATATAGAAGTGATGGATTTGATTATCTTGAGAAAATATTTACTCAATAAGTTGAGGGCTTGCTTTCAAAAAAAATGAGATGATGAAAAACAAAACAAAGAAAAAAAATCTAAAAAATTATTAACTCCAGGAGTAATGTTTCTTGAGAAAAATATTATCATAATTTACTTAACCATGGTAAGGCTTTTCAAAACATGTATGCAGTTTTGCCAATATAAACACTGAATATATTGGTGTAATACAATTGTAACTATTGGGGAATATGGGAAATAGACATGCGTAGTGAGGCCAGGGTAAGACAAGAGTACTAAATCCTTATTATTCATGAGAAATCACAACTTTTTTCGAGATACATTTTTAAAAACATGATAATTAGCTAAAATAATTAAAGTAGTTGACCTTGGGAGAGCAAAGAGAGGCAAACATCTTAGAATTATTTTAATTTTTCATTGTTGTTATAGATCTATTTAACCCTTCAAAGTATGGGCATGTACACATTTGACAAAAATAAAAATAAAATGAAAATGAAGGAATGCATAAAACAGATTAAATTCAATGTCTTGGAAATACTCTCACAAGTATAAAAATAGTACAGCAAATCTTGATCCATTTCCTTCCCATAGTCAAACTTCTGGACATAAAGTTTCTGGCAGTATTCAGAGATAATCTCTTGTATCTCTGTGGCATTCGTTGTTATTTCCCCTTTATCATTTCTGATTGAGGTTACTAGAGATTTGACTTTTTTATTTCTAGTTAGTCTGGCCAAAAGTTTATCTATTTTATTTATTTTTTTCAAAATATAGAATAGTTTTTTCAAATATATACTGGATTCTACATAGTAAGTGTTTTCTTTATAAACAAAGCTTTTCCAACTGTCCTCCTCCTGTAAACAAAATACACTGCAACATAAGTTTGTATTTCAGCCCTCCAGACATTTCACCTACTTATTTTCCCCAACAAAAATGAAATAACAAAAAGTGGCGGGTTTTCTTTTTTCTTCCAACTTTTCAAAAGTAACAAAGGCAGCTATTCATTTGTTTTATTTATTAATGGTTTGCTGTGTGACTTTCATAGATATTCTTGCTCTATCTTTTCTTCTCCATGCCTTTGGAATACATGGCTTCATCCATTTCTTCCTCTTTCTCAAATTTTCCTCAAGACGTCATGCCATATTCATAATACCTTAAATTTATTGTGGAAAAATAAATCTCTGGGGAAAGTTACATTTCATCCTCCCCCAAACATACAATTAAAATTATAATATTTATTCATTGTGTAGTAGATGACAAACATTCCTCAAGGGTTTTCAGAATCTTCAGGGAAATGGTATTACTCAAAAACAATGGAAGTTCAAGAAATGATGATGGAAAAGACATGACCCTACAGGAGGGTTTCCAGAGCATCAGGCCCTCTCCAAATAACCAAATTATTTTTTTTTTCCTGAAATGGAGTATCATATGGGTTATGCATTGCCTAATATTTTATCTAAATAAATATATTTTTACAAGAATTTTGCTTTAAAAAACTAATATGCTAGACTAGTTACCTTTTACAAATGCATATTAACATCAATATATATTTAAATAAATGCATTCCATAAAGGACCATATACAATTATCTCCTGTGCCACAAACCATTCTCATATTACACAATGTAAACCACTGTCTGAGGACATAACAATAATTAATGAGGAAGAAGTGGAGAGATCTGCAGGTTAAAAAAAACTATGACAGACAGAATTATAGATGTTAAAGAATTTAAATTCTTC
Source organism: Otolemur garnettii (assembly GCF_000181295.1). Taxonomy (NCBI): domain Eukaryota; kingdom Metazoa; phylum Chordata; class Mammalia; order Primates; family Galagidae; genus Otolemur; species Otolemur garnettii. The sequence goes on along the minus strand of NW_003852403.1, from coordinate 4,607,346 downwards.
CAATTTAATGGTAAAGACATGGAACTTCAGGCTTATCAAGTTCTTTTCAGATTTAGAAGCTCTCAGCTAATGGGAGGGTATACAGTGCACCCCTGGGTGAAGGGCTCATCTACAATTTGAACCTTACCTTAGAAACACACCCAGTGTAACCTAATCGTTGGAACCCACTATTAATGTGAATAAAAATAAATCAATAAAAATAAAAAAATGTATACTATTTGTCTCAGAAATTCCAATTGTAGGAATTAATGCTAAGGACATATTATCAACCTCCCACAAATATTTTATGTTTAAGAGCTTTAAGCCCCACTGTCTACAGTTACAAAAATGAAACAATCCAAAACCACTGTGATGAAAACTCTACAGAAATAAACTAACTTCCCTGAGGTAGTGCATTTAATATTCAATTATGAGTTTTTACAATGGGATAATATGCAGTAGCTAGGGGGAATGAGGTAGATTAGAATAAGCTCACACCTGAATTCTGAAAGATAAATTACAAAAAGAAGACAAGATGAAAAATAGTGTGTATAGGAGGCTTATTTTTATAGGAATACATACATCCATGTTTATACACAAAGATACCTATACAGATGTGTATTTATGCACAGGACATTTCTAGAGGTTAATAAGAAATTGTTGAAAGCACCTATTTCAGCGTCAGTTGTGTGAGGAATATCCTTCATTTTATAGCTTGTGTTAACACTTGGTTTCACACTTCTCTACAAAGTCATTTCCTACTAGAAGACAATTTTTTTATAAAAAGGACATCCAAAATGTCTAAAAATTCTAAGATGGTAAGTGAAAAAATATATAAGTGTATATCTCAATGCTGTAATGTTCATCATTAGGTCATAGTCTCTCGGGGTCGTTGTTTCATTGCCTTGTTTTTGAACAGCATAGCGCTTAGGATGGAAAAAATTCCTATCCCTATGCAATATTTTCAAACTTTCTGTAGACTATTTCAGAAATAAATTTTGTCCCTATTAAAAATCCTCTCTATAAAAAAATGTGCACCCTATGTTCAGGCTACATTATCCAATTAGTGATGTTTGTTCTACTTATTAATTTCTCAAAAGATTGTGTTAAATCTCCAAATAGCTTGTGAATGTATACTTTTGTTCCCGCTTCCTTGAAACCACAGGTATTGTCCATGCATTTTTAGGTTGCTTTTTAAAATTTTTTTGAGACAGAATCTCACTCTGTCATCCAAGCTAGTGGCATCATCATGGCTCACTACAACCTCAAACTCCTAGGCTCAAAGGATGCCCCTGTCTCAGACTCCCAAGTAACTGGGATTATAAAAACCCATCCACCACCACATCAGTAAATTTTGTATTGTTTGTAGAGACAGCGTCTTGCTACAATGTTGCTCAGGCTGATAAACTGAATTTGTGATGCACATAACTTCATGATGTTTTTTTCTTTTTCCTTTTTATTTTTGTTGCAGTTTTTGCCCAAGGCTGGGTTTGAACCCACCGCCTCCAGCATATGGGGCTGGTGCCCTAATCCTTGAGCCACAGGCACTGCCCTCACGATGTTTGTTCATCTTGATTGTTCTTGCTTACAAATATATATGTAGGATCCTTATTTGTTACTAATTATTATATCAAATTGGTTTGTATTTGTCTAGTATATATTTTCCTCAGTTATGTTCAAATCATTCTCTTGTACACAAATATAATTTCACATTTTATGCATTAAATGTTTTGTATTTTAATTTAATTATATCAATTACTGTTTTAAAGTAATTTTTCTGCCATCTCATATAATTTTGTCATTTACTGTGTTTTTGTTTAGTTGCCCTTTACTTTCATTTAGTAGATAGCTATTTTTATCAGATGGTTGAAAGTATACATTATATTTTGATATTGATTTGGGTTACTCCTAATTTATGAAGCCCATGAGAATAATTATGCTTCCAACTTCTACATCAACTAATTTAGTCCCTTCCCTGAGAAATAGGGGTATTTGGGGTGTCTTTCAGCACCTTGTATTCTCACCTCCACCATCGCCAACTGGTCAAGCTGCAATCAAACTTTTATTTTCCCTCTGGGTAGTTAGTACCATCTCCTTTTGTTATTCTTTTTGCATTTTATTTAATCTATAATGCATATTACCAAGTTATTTATTTCCCCTGACTTCTCCATTCCTTTCTCCTTTCTGGCTGGAGTAAAATCTGTAAACTATCTGAAGCTATGTTCCCCTAAAAATATGTTCACTTCACCATAATATTGAAAGCACATGTTATATGAAATTTTAATTTCTACAAATTTTTTAAAAATTTAAAGATATTCCTCGGTTGTCTTCCTACATATATTGTTGCTATTGAGAAGCCTGGTTTTAGTGCCTCTCCTTTCCTTTTAATAGATTACCTCTGGAACCTTGTGGAGCTTTTAGTTTGCTTTGATGTCCTTACATTCATTATAATAAGAGTGGATTTATTTTTCTGTGTCTCCTGGATTCCTTTTTTTTTTTTTTATAAACGGAGTAAGGTGTAGAGACATCAGATCATCACAGTAAAGTTTAAGTGCATACATGGAAAACAAGAATTTACCCACTATTTAGAAAAAGATGTGGACTATTTAAAGAGGAACCCTAAGAGTTTTAGGAAGAGAACATTAAAAACGGGCCTGATAAATTGCACTCACGTAGAATGATCACAGCATCAGTTGTAGTACTCACTGCAAATCAAATATCCATCCACTGTAGAATGGACAAATTAATTGCATTCTATTTTTGCACTCAAATACTCCACAAGAACAGTAATGAATAAAACCGCTGCTATACAAAACTATATAGTGTTCATTAATTCTAAATTTCAGGTTTTCCAAATTTACATGGCTTTATCAGTGTGTTTTTGCTTCGTTATTTTGTGCCAAATGTGAATTGATATTTTGCTAAAATAGCCTATAATGCTCTCACCATTAATATCTTTCTCATTGTTTTATAAAAATTCTAATGTTTTAAACTGTTTAATAATTATGGTGATAAATTGTCATTTTTAATATTTTATAAGTTTTGTAATGTCTCACTTAAAAGAAGTATTTTACTTGTCTTTCTTTGAACTTTATTTGCTCTATTTATCCATTTTTTAAAATCAATTTTGATATTTTTTATTATTTTGCATTTTTATAGATTTCAACATTAATCTGTATAACTTTCCCTGTCTTGATTTATATATTTTCTTATTTTTTTTCTCTTTTCTAATTCCTTAAGTTGGCTTTGTGGTTAATGTTTTCATTCTATTATGTTAAAAAGTTCCAAGTGTATATTGTTAATTTTGAGGATATCTCTGATTGTGTCTTAGTGATGTTCTTATGAAATGCCTTCCTTTTCAATCTATTGCATACATTTTTTAGTTTCTATTTTGAGTTTTCTCTTTGATCTTAATATCAACCAAGAAAGCATTTCTTAATTTTGATGCAGTTGTGGGGCCATCTTTCTATCATTCATTCTATTTTTTAATTAGTTATGTCAGAAATTCATTAAGATTTCTTTGGTAAACAAATGTAGAACTTAAAAGAAAAACATTTAAATGAATTTAAAAAGTGTGATTTTTCTCTTTGTAGGAATTAAATGATTCAAGTTGTTCTATATATCTATGTAATTTATGTAATTGAGCTAGTTGGTTATATCACTTAGACTCTCCTCATTTTTATTTATTTGAACTGTCAAATTCTAAATGCATTTTAGAATCTTGTGTATTTTTACCAGGACATAATTTAAAACATTGGTAATATGTTATTACTGAGGTTTTCCTTACAATCTAATCTACTGTAGAAACAATTCTTACCACATACAAATTCCTAATCACGTAATCACCTTCTGTCTGTATTAAGCTTGAGATTTATTGACTGTGATGTTAGATAAATGGAAAGTCTTCTCCAAAATTTTATGATTCAAAAAAATCTTATATTCTACTTCCAAATGTGAGTAATATTTTGGCTAAACATTATATTCATAAATCTCTATTCTCTTCCTTTCACAGTCTGTAAATGATACATTATAACTTTATAGCTCTTGTTTTAAATTAAATGTCTAATGTTATTATATTATTTCTGGAAACTTGTCTTTAGCTGTTTATAAAGACTTTTACCCTGACATATTTCAAAAAGTATTTTTTTCATTAACCCTGGATGCATCTCAGTAAACCCAGTCTATAAACTTTGTTCTATCTTTAGTAAAGTGCTTAATTTTATTTTAAAGTAGGTCAAACAAAAAAACAGAGAATCATGTGATGATCAACTTCAAACCACAGCCTATCGTTATTTTACATTTTAGATTTGGGATATTCCATCTGTGAACTTGATTTGCTTGCCAGAGACCATCAGATATAATTGAGGACTTCATTTCTCTAATTATGGAAATTTCCAGGAACTTCTAATTGGGATGAGAATGTCTGGGTTTATGTCCCTGGTTTGCCATTTCTTCATTGGTTGTCTATATTCTTATTAATTACTATATTTGAACATTAATTTTCACAATTGTAAAACAGAGATCATGATTCTTATTAAGTTGTGAAATATTAGAAAAACAGCTTACCCAAAACCCTTAGCACAGTGAGAATGCCTATGTTGATAAATGTTAATGTAATTTGCCCTTAGATGTATGTTCCTAATAACTATTTAAATGTCAACTCATATGCAAACATCTGTGAAATTTTCCCAGGATCTTCCAAACCAGTCCTGTGGGATCCTTTTAATTTTCCATAGCAATTGGCACACAACTCTTATGTAAAGTTTCCCCACACCTCAGGGTTAATATGGGGGTACATACAATTAAGTTACATTATTTGCATTTGTAAGGTAGAGTTCAAAGTCTGAGGTGTAGTTGAGTCCTTCTTCCAGGAAGTGAGCCATATACTCCTACCTTGTATTTGATAGGTGGGAGCTTACTGCAAGGCCCTTGCCCCTTCTTGAATTCCATTGTTTTTCTCTAGTGCGGGGCTGTAGTTGTTGATCTACTAGTTTCAAATTAATACTGAGTACCTGGGATGGCTGCTTTTCCATTCTGAGATATTTTACACATAATGTCCTTGCCAAGTCCCCATCTTGTTTTTATGGCTGAATACATATACTGCAGTTTATTAATCTACTCATGGGTTGATAGGCACTTGAGTTATTTCCACATCTTTACAATTGTGAGTTGAGCTGCTATAAACATTCATGAATGCAAATATCCTTATGGTAAAATGATTTTTTTTGGGGGGGGTAGATCCCTTGTAATGGGATTACACAATCAAATGAGAGGTCTACTTTTAGTTCTTTGAGGATTCTTTATACTTCTTTCCAAAAAGCCTGTATTAGTTTGCAATCCCACTGACAGGGCCTCAGTGTTCTCCTCTCTCCACACCTTCTCCCAGCATCTGCAGCTTTGGGATCTTCTGATGTGGTTTTTATCTCTACGACTGTATAAGGCTATGATTTTTTAGAAGCCCAATTGGGTGCATCAAGAGTTAAAGAATACTAGAAAAATCCATAGTGATAATATTGTTAATATTTGTTGATGAATAAGTAAGTCAAATAGGAGGGCTAAAAATTATTGAATCTGAATTATCCTCATTTAGTCATTGTTTTTATCAACAATGGACCACATCTATTATGGTCATCCGTAAGATTACAATATCGTATTTATGCAGTATCTTATCTATATATACTTAGATATGTCTCTATACACAAATACTTATCATTGCACTACAGTTGCCTACAGTATCCAGTACAGTAACATTCTACATTTATAGCTGAGAAAAAACAAGCCATACTATGTAGCAAGTGTGTTGTAAACTGTATCATTTTGGTTTGTGGAAATACAGGCTATAATGTTTTCACAATGGGAAAATCACCTAATGATGCATTTCTCAGAATATATTCCTGTCCTTAAGCAACACATGACTGCATTTGAGAATGGCTCAAAACACAAAACTCATCTTTATACATAAAATAAAATATTGACTGCTTTCACCTACGGTATTGATTGCAACTGTTGTATTGATTGCAACCTCTTGCCAATTTAACATGGTTCTAAGGGGAAGAAAAGCATGAATGGCTGTCACCAAGGTCTACAACGGTTTGTAAAATCTTGGTTGTTGGCAAGATACAAAGAGCAAAATGTTCATTTTGACACATGAGAAGACATTTGTTAAATGGAAATCTTTATTACCTTGAGTTCAGATAGATCTCACCAGGAGGCAGCCTGCACACTTAGAGATTGACCCTGTGTGGCCTCAGATGGTTTGATGATCCCTATTTAAGAGTTAGCAGGGGAAGATGGCCTTTATAAACCAAATATACCATTTTTTTCTCTTTCTTTTGGGATACTCATCACAGGATTTTCAGAAGTAACAAATATTAAAACTTAATGTATTTCTGTAATTCTTGGTTATTCCCAGGTTTTCCTGGCTGAATTTCTGATAACTCTGATCAGTGGATCGTTTTTCCTCGACTGTTGTCATTCCTGTCAGAGTCCTGTCAAGTGGGAACTATTCTCTATGCCCATTCAAAAGGAGCATCTACTAAATAGCAGTATTCATATTGCTAAAGTCATCTGTTTATATTGACAATATGACTTTTCTCGAAATGTATCACATTTTGGTTATTACAAAGTCATATGTCTTTGTTGAATATTTTAAACAAAAACAAGAAATGAATGCTTATTTATTACCATGAGTTATCTGTTGTCCTGGTGTGCAGATAAATCATTTGTTATTTTGATAAATAGAGAATTTCTTTGCATGCCTCTCTTCCGAGTTCTTTCATTCTGGGCTGCTGAACGAAAATCCCTAAGGTGAGCTGGGAAGAAATAGCTCGCTGCAGCTTTTCTTTTCAGTTACAAATATTTCTATTTATTAGTAAGGCTTAATATTTTTTTAATTATTCTAAGTACATGAAAACAATGTAAGAAGAGCTCTGCATGTTACATAATAAGTTATGCTAACATTATTTCTCAGTGGTATTGCTTAATGTGCCAAGATGTTTCGGTATCACTTTTAGCAGAGTGTGGAAAATAAACTCTCCTTTGGTCGTAGAGGAATTGAAATAAATAATCCTTTGAGAAATTTAAATCTAATTCTTTGTAGAATGTATACGCCGAGATGATGATTTATCTGTCTACATGAAAACAACACCTTACCCAGTGGAATACATCATTCTTACTAATAAATGCCACAATATCATAGATAATCCATGGGTATCTAGCTTTCTAACATAGAGAGAGAAACCTTAATTTTAAATTCTTATTAATGGATCATATTAGAGCAAATAAGATCCTATTTGTTAGGTAAATATTTATTGACTATATTTAAAGCAGCCAGAGAGAATAGTAAAACAATCAAGAAGACTAGCCTTTAGGGTCAGCAAAGATAGACTCCAATCTCAGCAACACGATTAGCCAATTCATTTTTTCTCATTGAAACAGTGTTAGCACTGACTACTGTGTGGTGCTTGGGCCACAGTGGGAGATGCATCAACGCTCATTTGCTTTACTCTTCCCTGCAACCATGGTTAGTTACCAGTGATGCAAAGAGCATAAAACATGACACACCTCTTCAATGTCCTTCTTTTATGATAATACAATAATAAATCACAGCATAAAATATGAACAAAATACAACAAGACACCACTGCATATAGTTTATCAATAAAGAGTACAACAGATAAATTCTACCACAATGTCAAGGTTTAAGGCTGGTACCAGGCACAATGTAGGCACTCACTACCTACTCAAACACTTAGAAGAAGCCAATTTTATTTTTTATTTTTTGCAGTCAGTATTTTCATATATTGATCACTGTAATACAACAGGATTTTCAACTGAAACATGATTAGCTTTCTGAATGGAATTAGTAATTTGGACCAGGCTAAAAGTGAGTACAGGCTAATTACTCTCCCTGTCTGTCAGTGAAACATTTAATCTCATTATGATAGGTTTGACATGTAGCCTGGTATTTTATTTTATTTATTACTTTTTAATTTTTTTTGATTAAATCATAGCAGTGTACATTAGTACTATCATGGGGTGCAGTGTACTGTTTCTGTATACAATTTGAAATACTTTCATCCAACTGGTTAACATAGCCTTCATGTCTTTTTCTTAGTTATTGTGTTAAGACATTTATATTCTACAATTAGATTCACATGTACCTTTATAGGATGAATCATAGGGGTGATCCCGCCAATCACCTTTCCCCCTCCCCTCCCCTCCCTCTCCCTCTTCCCCATATTCTTGGACTAAAATTGGGTTATAGCTTTCTTATGAAAGCTATAAATTAGTTTCATAGTAGAGCTGAGTACATTGGATACTTTTTCTTCCATTCTTGGGATACTTTGCTAAGAAGAATATTTTCCAGCTCAAATTTAGAGAAACCAAGTTATACTGGAAGAGATAAAGAAACATAGTATAAAATGAAGCTATCTGACCAGAGGAGAGACTCCTACTCTTAGCTGGGGGTGGTCTGTCTTGAAAATGTGAATATTATCTACTAAAATAAGTAACCTTCAGACCCATTGTCAAACCTGCAAAATGTCATTCATCTTATTTTAATGCATTGTACAACCTATGAATATACCAGATGAAAACAACTTGATCAGGTTAATATTATTGATTCATATATGTGTTTACATATACATATATGTGTGTGTGTATCTATATATATAGGTGTGTGTAGAATTCAAGGTTTGAAAAACACTTTTCTAGAAATGTAAAGAGATTCTTCTATTATGTAACTGCCTAGACTGCGCCTCTATTTTTTTGTCTTTTCTCCACTTTTTGCAGCCTTTGTCCTTTCATTTTCTTTTAAACGATTCACTCAAGTTTTCCTCCAGTGCTTCCACTGAATGTTTCATCCCATCTATTGTGCTTTTAACCTTTAACATTTATTTTGTTTTTTCCATCCTCTGTCACTCTTCTCTTTTTTCCATTTTTTTTTTCATTTTTCCTGAAGCACCCTTGTTAGAATAAGAATCCTTACTTGACTCATAACTTCAATGTCTTATCTCTTTGAAGTCACTGTTTTATGGGTTTATTTTATTTATTTTTTAAGCTTTCTTCTCCATGCAGATTTTTTTTTTTTAATTTCTTGTCTGTCTTCTTGATGGTTTGGTTGTTTGATTTTTGCCCTTGTTTTCTATGTTAGGGTCTTTCTCAGTAGTCTGGTAATATCTGGTTATTCACAGTAAAGAGTTTATTATTGGCTCTGATAATTCTCATATCTGCTGTTAGATAGGATGACCACATAATTTATGGTGCAAATAAGGACTACTTTGAGAGTTAAAGGTGATTCCTTTATAATTACTACATTAAGTTAATAGATGTAAGCAGGACCATCAGAAAATGAGGATACATAGTGATCTAGAAAGTTCATATTTAAGAGAATCACATGGTCAGAATATTAGGTCATTTATCTTGTGCATATCAAATATTCTAAAGAGAATTTTTCTAATCTTGAAATAGAAAGTTTTTACTGGCAACATTCTGGAAGCTGAATGGTATAGAAGTCTATAGGTAGCGGCACCTGTGGCTCCATGAGTAGAGCGCCCGCCCCATATACCAAGGGTAGCAGGTTCAAACCCAGTCCTGGCCAAACTGCAACAACAATAAAAAATAGCCGGCTGTTGTGACGGGCGCCTGTAGTCCCAGCTACTTGGGAGGCTGAGGCGAGAGAATCACCTAAGCTCAGGAGTTGGAGGTTGCTGTGACCTATGATGCCACAACACTCTACCGAGGGCAGAAAAGTGAGACTCTGTCTCTGTTAAAAAAAGAAAAAAGAAATCTGTGTCTTACATTCATAATTAAGAAGGAATAAGGTCCCACAATTTTTCTAAGACATTCACTCCTCTCTCTCAAACAGATTTTACCCAATTGTTCTTATTTTAATCCTACCTTCCCTCCTACTCCCAATTCAAAACTGTGTGAATTTTATGAGTTTTAATTATTCTATAAGGGTAATTTGAGGTTTTTTTCAACATTTCCCTGCTTCAGATTTGGGACTCAGCTTTCTCAGATCAGAGTCTGCTTAGTTATTATATATATATATATATATATACACACACGTATACAGTATGTCCTCAAATCTTAGATATCTCTCATTGTAAAATACATCATTTAATTGGCACACCATTAAGATAAGCACTGCCTTTTAATATATGACATACCATTGTTTGTAAAATGCATTCAAATTCGAGAGAACACTCAGGGACCTAAAAATCGACCTGCTGTTGCATCCTGCAATTCCTCTACCACAAGTATATCCAAAAGACCAAGAATCACTTTGCAAAAAAGATATTTGCACCAGATTGTGCATTGCAGCTCAATTCGTAATAGCCAAGTCATGGAAGAAGCCCAAGTGCCCATCGACCCATGAATGGATTAATAAATTGTGGTATATGTATACCATGGAATACTTTGCAGCCTTAAATAAAGATGAAGCCTTTACCTCTTTTATGTTTACATGGAGGGATCTGGAACATATTCTCTTGAGTAAAATGTCTCAGGAGTGGAGGAAAAAGTATCCAGTGTACTCAGTACTGCTATGAAACCTACTTATATTTACTCACACTTTCTTATGAAAGATAGAACACAACTATGGCCCAGGATGAAGGAGAGAAATGGAGCGGGAAAGGAGGGGAGGGGGAAGCTTTGAGAGACGGAGGGTAAAAGGCGGGACCACACCTATGGAGCATATGACAAGGGTACAAGTCAAATCTGTGAAGTGTAGAACATAGATGTTTTGGCACAATAATCAAGTAAATGAGGTGAAAGCTATGTTGATTGGTTTGAAATAACCATGTTAGATTGTATAAAAAAAAATCAGCACATTGCACCCCACATATGCATGAATGTATTCATGATCTATGTGTATTTAACTTAATAAAAAACAAAACAAAATATATAAAAACAAAATGCAACTCAGAGCTAATCACATACAGTACCATCCTAGTACCAACCCCAGCTGACTACACTGCAATTTAATTCTGATGCTAAGCACTTGGAATTGGTGAAGGTCTCACAAGTTAAAGCATGTGGCTCATAGACGTCTGCCTTAACTTCAGAGGCTAAAAACAAGTTCAAAGAGTCTCCAGGCTTCCCACATTTCTGACCAACAGGATATGATTTGGGAAATTCCTACAGTTCTCTCAGGTTCTAGAATTCAATAGACTGATTCACAGAATTCAGAAAGTGCTATTCTTGACATTGCAATTTTATTACAAAAGATAAACTCAGGAACAGTCAAATGAAGAGGAAAATAGAACCAAGTGTGGATGGTCCTGAACTCAGAATTTCTTGTGCTGTCTCTGTACATCACCTTTCTGGTACATAGATGTTTGTTTTCATCAATCAAGGATTTCCAATGAGCTTAGTGTCCAGAATTTTTATTGGGTTTTGGTTATCGCTAGACATGTTATTGAACTCAATCTCCAGCTCCCACCTCTGCAGGTCAAGATGGCTCAAAATCCCAACTGTGTGATCACATGGTTGTTCTTTCTGGGAATAGGCCCATTCTGAAGCTGTCTAAAGGCATACCATGAGTCACTTCATAAGGATAAGCTCAGTTTGGATCCAAAAACTTATACTCAAAGATCGTTTCATTGATTAAGAAAGACTAAGCCTTTAGAATCACCCTTCCGGGAACCAAGGACATAGGCCATATAATAATAGGAATCAATCTTCCATGTGATTTCCAATTTCTGAAATATTGTTACACTTTTTTGTCTCTGTTTCCTCCATCCCATGCCTTTAAAAATGATCACTTTATTGCATTGTCAGGTGGTTTTTCTAAGGAAAGCAAATTTGGATGCATGTATTTATTCTGCTTCCTTAAGTTTTCCATAAGCTATATGCCATTTCAAGAATTTTGGTAAAGTTTGACTGAAAGGGAAAGCTAAACAATAGAGAAGATAGAAATTGGTTCTACTTCATTTAAAAATAAAAGTGACTATATGATTTCTTTTGGTCTTACATTTCCAGGAGAAATTATTGATCCTGGCTTTGAATAAAAGGCAACTTTTTTTTTTCCACTTTTGGCTGGGGCCAGGTTTGAACTCACCACCTCCAGTATATGGGGTCAGAGCCCTTCTCCTTTGAGCCACAAGTGGCTCCCAAAGAAGGGCAATTTTTTTAAGATAAAGACAATCCTTAGGGATCAATGAAGACATACCTATAAGTCCCAGACACTCCAGGTGTCTTTAGAGAGCCTCACATAATGAAGCAAATGTAGGTGATCGAGCCTTGCTGGGGAGAAGTATTTAGTGGAGCAGTAATTTCATAGCAGTAGGCAGTTTCAGCAGATACTGAGAAAAACTGACAGGACAAAGGTAAGAGATTTAGGATTTTACAAGGGGCGTTGAGTGTGTGAGGAAGGACGTAGCCACGTAATTTACTTATAGAATTATTCATTGACAATGCAAGTTGCATTCACGTAGACACAGTGTGTATGAATCTATTGATCACTTCATACCACTGACGTGGGATGCAAAAAAAGAACAGGAGAGACCAGGAAGGAGACTTGAGAGGTTTTAAATATTTGTAATGAAAAATTAAGAAAGAAAGTTCATTTCAGGGAAGGTTTAAGATCTGATTCTACCATTGCAAATTTCAGAAATATTTCTCAGTGGGAAACGGTAACAGAAGTCACTGTTTAAAGGGAAAGTTGAGCTGCTGAAGAAGCTCAGGAGATAGAATTTGTTCTATCACTATGTAAATATTACCCATCTCAACGGACTTGTTGATGGATGCTTTCAGTCAATAGACTTTTACAAAATTTTGAAATAACTTTTAATATTTGTTTTGTTTTGTTACTTAAGCAACATACAATCACTTCAAACAATCTTTAAATAAAATGAAGCAGCAATGATCTTAATACCTATAATTGTTATTATGAACACCTGCAGATCCACAAATATATGGTACACACACACATACCTATACGCAAACCCATGCTCATCCACCATTGTATGCCATGTACACGTGTTAAAGTACACATCTATGCACACATTTGTACACACACATATGTACACAAATTCAGTGGGAGACCTTGCTGTGTGTGACTAGTATGTGAGATGACAACTGAAGGTTGATACTGCAAAAAACGCAGCTTAAAAATTTCTGTCAGGGTCGTCCTTCAATATTAACACTGAATTTTATTTTTCTAGCAGAAAGTCCCTTTGTTCTAGGAAGATACATTTTTGTGAGTTCTTTTATTATGCAAATGAAAAGCAAGGACCCTTTTTTCCAATAAAAACCTTATTGCAATAAAACTATAAGAGTCTATATGCTCCAGAGTGAGACATAGTATTATGTTTATGATTTGAACCGAATGTATCTTTCAATAGATTTGTGACATAGAGGATTATATTTTCACAAGAAACTTATGTTTATTAAATTTAAATTTAGATGGCCTTCTGCTTATTAATAAGACTAGAAATAATTTTCATTTTTTGCCCTTCAGAGTTTATGTTCTTTATTCATAAAATAGCTAGTTACAGACCATGCTGGTGTCAGAAGTTTAAGAGGAGATAAAAATGTAGATGTGCTCTATTGTTTCATGTATTTATTTAACAAGTCACTATAGAGACCAAATCTATTTAAGGTACTATTTTAAAGATCAAATCTACAGTGAACTGGATAGACACTGCCCCCTTGACTTAGGGAGTTTACCTCCCAAGGAAAGAGTATTAAATATTCAACTCCTATTTAATTATTTAAATAGAGTTTTAATAAGTTCTTTTTAAAAATAATAAGAGGCCTTATAACCGGGGAAGAATAACTCATATTGGAGATTTGAATAAATCTCTGAAAAATTACTGCTTATGATTTGATTTAAAGGGTCCATTTCATAGTAGAGGTGCTAAGTGGTTTTCTAGCCAGAGAGAACAAAAAGTGAAATGCTTAGTGTGGGCTAGAGCCGCTCATTTAATATGCTGAAAACTGGTTTGTTGTGGCTAAGCCACAGAGTAAGGCACAGAATGGTACAAGTTAAAGCTAATTCTGTGGTTAAATTCCAGACTAGAGAAATGTTTAAATCCTGTGCATAGATATGATAATTTTTTATTTTTTTCTTCCTAAAAGCAGTAAGAATACAAGGATGGATTTTAAAATGAGAAGAGACACACTAAATTTTCAATTGTATTTAGGTCTTTTTGGTTTCAATATAGAGAAAGGATTTGAAAAATAGTTAAAGGGGTGAATGGTGACTTTAGAATTTTGACATTAGAAAGGCTTAAGAGAAGTAATTTAGTGGGAATGCAGTTAAGGGAAGATGTAACTTGAAGCTAAATTGATAGTATCAGATACTCTTTTACTTGAAAGGTGTGTTTACTTAGGGTAGATAGAGTTCTTGGTGCAGATTATTGAGAAGAATGATTTCAGAACCTTAAATTCTCCCTTTGGTGCCACCTCCATCCAGCTTGACAGAACTCACTCCCAAATGACGGGAAATAAGGAAGAGGAAGGGTCAGGTATGAACCCAAGGGTCTATTTACTATTTTAAACACTGCGTTACTTTACTGAGACAAAAAAGAAAAAAAAACTTTTTTTTTTGAACCAGAATAAGATTTCGGGAAAGGAAATAAAGAGTTTGAGTTTGCCCATGTTGATTTTGATGTACCTATAAGACATCCAGCAAGTAAGTTAGATTAAGAATAATGTATTGGTCTAGAAGAGCTCGCAGTAAAATCTGATCTGGAAATATGCATTGATATTTGAAAGTTTCAGCAAATTGGTGGTAACTGATGATGTGAAAGCAGAGGCAAGTAGCAACAAAGAATGAAAGGTCTGAAAATTGCTCATAATTAAGCTCTGAGGAACCCTAGCATCTAGACTGAGAAGGTGAAGAAAGTGAGATCAGAGAAAGTCAAGAAACGGTGGAGTCATAGAATGCATAAGAGGAGAGCGATAGTAAAATACACAAATGTAATTAAAGGTCAGAGAAGAAGGGAATAATAAAATGCCCTTTAGCTTAAGTGGCATGATAATCACTCAATAAAACAGTGATATTTTAATAAAAGGTAATTGGGAAATTGATATCGGTCAAGTTGGGGGTGTCCTATGAGGAGGTGGAGAGCAAACCAATGTAGATGTGTCTTTTGAAAAGTTTTATTTTGAGTCCAATGTTGCTCATCTTATCTCTTTTCTGTTTCTTGCTTTCTTTTGGATTTTCTTATTCTTTTTCTTATGCTACTTTCCCCTGTATTTTACTTTCACAGGCATATTTTAGAGATACTGTTTGTTTCCAGATTACCATAATAAAGCAAGTCATACACAGTTTTCACTTTTGACGTATATGAAAGTTATATTTACATGACACTCCAATCTACCAAGTGTGCGATAGCATTATCCCCCAAAAGGGTACATAATTTATAATTCTTTAATTAAAAAGTACTTTATTGGCCAGGCGCAGTGGCTCACACCTGTAACCCTACCACTGGGGTAGGTTGAGGTGGGTAGATTGAACTCAGGAGTTTGAAACCAGCTTGAGCAACAGTGAGATCCTATCCACACTACAGAAAAAGGAAAAGAAAAGAAAAGAAAAAAAAGAAAAAAAACAAAACTAGCCTGCTACCTGTAGTCCCAGGTACTTGGAAGGCTGAGGCAAGAGGACTGCATGAGCCCAGGAGTTTGAGGTTCTTGTGAGCTATGAAACCACAGAGCTGTATTCAAGGTGACGGAGTGAGATTCTCTCTCAACAACAACAACAAAAGTACTTTATTGCCAAAAATATTGAGACAGAGGCATAAAGTGAACACAAGCTTTTAGAAAAATGGCACCAATCGACTTGCTCAATGCAGGGTTGCCATGAACTTTTAATTTGTAGAAAAATCCAATTATCTGCAAAGTACAATAAAATGAAACCCAATAAAGTAAGGTATGCCTGTAGTTATACTATTAATTGTCTTGCATGGTTAATAATGTCTAAACCTAGTCGATTTCTTTTAGTTTCCTTCTAAAAAATAAAAGAGCTTTGAAATTTTTAAAACTAATTACTCACTACTAATTCATGTGATTTTTGCCTAGCACTTTTTATTGGTGCTATCCTTAGGCATCTGGAAAAAGCAAGTAAGTCAAGTATCTGTCACAAATTAAACACCTTATATACATATGTTGATTTAGGTTGGTGTAGGTTTATCTACATATTTCTCATTAACATTTTCATAATATTCTTTTTTGCAGTTTTTGGCCGGGGCCAGATTTGAACCCACCACCTCCTGTATATGGGGCCAGCACCCTACTCCTTGAGCCACAGGTGCCACTCACATTTCCTTAATATTCTTCAGTGTATCTCAAATTTCCCACTTTCGATCTTCTACTCCCTAGATGAGGGTTTCTTGACCTCAGCACAATTGACATTTTGGGCCAGATAATTTTTTGCTGTGTAGGGCTGGCTGTTGTGTGGGCTGTAGGATGTCAAACAACATCCCTGACCTCCCTCACTAGCTGCTAGACATACCTTCCCCTCTGTTACAACAACCAAAAATGTCTCTAGATACTGGCAAATGCTCTCTGAGGGGCAAAATTACCACTAGTTGAGAACCACTGCCCTCAAGTATACCTTGGAGATTTTTTTTTAGGAAGTTTTATTTTATTTGTCTGGGAAGGAGGGTAATAAACTGTCTTAGATTTTAATTGTTTGCAAATGTATTATCTACCCTTCATTCTCAAAACATAATTTTCTGGGTATAGTGTACAAGTCATTTTCTTTTCAGTATATTAATGATATTATTATATCTTCTTTGGGCTTCTGAGACTTTTAGTTTAGTTGCTATTTCTTTTGGCAATCTGACTTATCTCTCTGTTTGGTTTTAAGATTTTCTCTTTCTGGTCAGGATTTTAGTCCTTGACTAGTCTGTGTCTGTGACATGACTGTTTTATTTTTATTTTTTTACTTATGTTGTTTGGGTTTTATTGGATTTCTTAGCTCTCGGGATTTGTCACTCATATTTTCTTGTCGTTTATTCATTAACACTTTAAAAAGTCTTTTCTTCCCAATTTTCTTCATGATTTACATGATTTACTACTAGAACTGCAATGATTTTCATACTAGACCTCCCACAGGGTCCTCTGTGGATCTCAGTATCTGTTCAGTATTTTGTAAATCTTCATCTTTTGACCCTTCGTACTTGGAAGTACATTCTAGTTCACCAGTTTTCTTTTTCAGTTTTGTCTAATCTTCTGATCTTTAATTTCTGAATTTTTAATTTATCTTGTTAATTAACCTTCTTATATTACTAAGCCTCTCTTTCAACTTTTTAAACATATTATACAGAATTATGTTCCTGTGTCTTGAAATTCTGTTGGTTTATTTTATCTGTTGGTTGTTTCACTAATTCTCTCCCATGGTGTCTTATTAACTTGTGTGTTTTGTGATTTTTACTGTGGATTCTTGTTTTCTTTGTGAAAAAACTTTTGAGTCCTGACACAGGGGTGGATACTTCATTTGCCTCTGCTTCTCACCTAAAGGCATTGACAGCTTATAACTACTTCAACTGCAGTTTTAAGGCCAACAAAATTAGTTTTCATGGGACTTCACTCCCTGCAAAGGGCTGACTTAACACTTGGTAGATTTTCCAAGATCACTTAACAATACTCTGTGCTTTTACCCTTTGCCCAGTGAATCTTATTTCCCATTTATCCTTGCATTTTGGGTTTTCTTGTTTACAATACTGGCTTAGCTCTTTGGGACTTCAACATTTAGTGAGGAATCTTTTTTTCAGATTTCCCTAGTCAGTGGATGCTGGCTTTTATTTTTTGTTGCTGAGCTCCATGCAGTTATCAAGAAAATATTTAAAATTCCTCAGAGATCAAGAGAATCCCTGAGGGGGAAAAATGATTTTTACCACCAAAGAAAGCTTATCCCTCTGATATGTTCACTATAGGTTAAAGATATTTTGTAAAATTATTTTCATATCATGTTAATATTTTTTAAGAACAGCCAGTCAAAACATTCAATTCCCTCTATTCTGGAACATAAAACTAACTCCACATTTTGAAGAAGGAAATGACTGAACACCAGTAGATTCTAATGATAAGGAGGACCTATTAGATGTAGGGGGCGTTTGATGCACGTGTTACCCATTCCGATTGATCTTGATGACAGTGTTTGAAGAAAGCTGGGATCAATGTATTGTTAATAAATAATGTTCTTCTGCTTGATGTCTCTCCTATACATTGCCTAATATGTTTTCTGATGAATTCTACCTTTGTGTGACAAGGAAAAGTAGAATTTTGAATATTCTGAATATTCTTTCTGAATATAAGCCTCTTTGAGGATAAGGGAAAGATAGGTAAAAACAATAACAATACAATGAGTTGTGGTTAGGTTAGAATCTCAGACGTACTAAACACAGTGCCTGGGCCATGGTGAGGACTCAATAAATACTGATTGATTCTACATTCTCTTCCATGGGAGGAAAGAATATAAACAACTGATAAAAGGATTCAGAATCTTAAATACAAAATTGGGACGTCACAGTTCTCTAATTATAGAAATATGAGTATTTAACTATGATTAATGATATTAATAGCTTTGTGCCAATACGAGGAAGTAAACTGGATTTGAAATAAGACTACAAATTCTTTAGAAACACAGGGAGAGAATGGTTTTGAAAAGATAATCATGTAAAACTTTGAATATATAAAAATGAAGATTTTTTTTCCATCAACACAAAAAAGAGAGACTAAATAAAAATATCATTTTTGTGATAGTTTCTCAGTATTTAAGGTATTATATAAAACATCGATGTAAATCTTACATTTACTTTAAGAAATCATGGAACACTCCATTGTATTCATATATTAATGTCATCAATCAATATTCCTCAAGGTAGAGAAGGAAAGGATTTGTGAATAATTAATACACATTTACAAATAAGCAAAGGAACAAAAGAATAAAAAAAAGTTAGATTAAATAAAGAAGGCCAAGTCAGTTGTAGTAATACAAAAATTGTATTTTATTCACCTAAAAGAAGATACATAAATTTAGACTCTTAGATGGGAGTCACAAAATGGTTAGAATATGTTCTAGATTCTTGATATTGATATAGCAATTCCCACCACCAACATCAGGATTTAGAAGATTGACAAAGAATAAGAAGTAAGCAATTCATAAATGCATTACATTTTCAGAAGCCTCCCATGAGGTCAAAGACTTCCACAAAGAGGACATGTTGTCTGTGCCACATCCCTTGTAGTTATATCGAAGACTCTACATGTCTCATTTCTTCTCTGACTTTCTCAATTCCATCTCCATTTGTAGATTCAACAATGACATGAAAGGTACTTTAACCAATGGTATATTCTTTGGTAAAAATGACTAAAATAGTCTCCAAACTCTTCACTCCCTTGTTATAGTTGGAAGAAAATGTTAATAGCAGATTTATGTCTATTTCTCTAATTTCAGAGATATTTAAGGATCTGACTCTTTGTTGAATCCTGTATATAACATTAACTCAAAGAATGTATATAACTATGCTGTACCCAAGCTAAATGAGATTCATTAGCTAGTGTATTGAAGCAAGGACTTACACCTCATTGAAAGACTTTCTACTGAATAACCTGGAATGGGGAGATGCAGCTGCATCAGAGAATAAGACTAAGTTATATATTATGAAAATTGCTATGTGATCACCAAGGAAAAAATACCAAAAGGGACCCTAGAGCTTTAAGATTTCTGTGAGCTGAGATAGGTCATGACCCTGAGCCTTACTTCTTGGCCGCATGTTACTCTTGTCATGATTTAGAAACACAGGGTGGTTTTTTTCTGGAAATCCTATGATCTTAGCTATGCTGTTAATAGTCATGCTATATATATATTTCTTATCGTAAGTTATTGTGAGGGTACAAACAACCAGGTTACAGTTTTAAATTTGCTATGTAGAGTCCCTCTTGTAATTGTGTCCTGCACTCAAAAGGTGTGCCATGTACCCTTTCTTAAGCGGCAATACCCAATCCCTCTCTCCCCTCTTTCCTCTACCTCGTTACCCCTCCACCCAACTTGAATAGAATTTAGTTTTTCTCCTATGTGGGCAAGTGTTAGATCATCTACTGGATTCATGATGAAATTGGATATTTGCTTTTCTACTCTTGGGATACTTTACTAAGAAATATGTGTTTCAACCCCATCCAGGTTAATACAAAAGACATAAAGTCACCATCTTTTCTTAAGGCTAAGTAGTATTCCATGGTATACATATTCCACAATTCATTAATCCATTTCCAAATTGATGGGCATTTAGATTGTTTCCAGATCTAGGTGATTGTAAATTGAGCTGTGATAACCAGTCTAGTGCAAATGTCTTTATGATAAAATGATTTTTTTTTTCCTTCTGGGTAGATGCCTACTAGTGGGACTATAGGGTCAAATGGGAGGTCTAATTTGAGTTTCTTGAAGATTCTTCATACATACTTCTTTCCAAAGAGGCTGTATTAGTTTTCAGTCCCACCAATAGTCCCTCTCTCTCCATACCTGCTTCCAACATCTTCAACACTGGGACTTTGTGATGTGGGCCATTCTCTCAGGTTAAGTGATACCTCAGGGTGGTAAAGATTTGCACTTTTTGATGATTAGGAAGGATAAACATTTTTTCATATGTTTGTTAGACATTTGTCTGTCTTTCTCAGACAAGGTTCTATTTATGTCTCTTGCCCAGTGATAGTTGGGATTGGTGTGCTCTTTTTTTCTTTTGTTGAATAAATTTTATTCTCTATAGATCCTAGTTATCAAGTCTTCATCAGATTTGTAACATGAAAAATATGTTTTCCCTTTCTGAAGTTTGTATATTTGCTTTGATTTTTGTGTTCTTAGCTATGCAGAAGCTTTTAAGTTTAATTAAGTCTCATTAGTTTTTTTTCTTGTTGCAATTGCCACTGAATTCTCTCTCACAAATTTTTTCCCCAGGTCAACATCCTCAAGAGTTTTTCCCACACATTCTTCTAGGATTTTTATTGCTCCATGTCTTAGATTTAAATCTTTTCTCCATCTTGAATCAATTGTTGTAAGTGGTAAAGGTACAGGTCCAATGTCAGTCTCTTAAGTGTGGTTATCCAGTTTTCCCAGCACCATTTATTAAATAGAAGTTCTTTTCCCCAGTAATGTATACTTTTGTTTGGTTTATCAAAGATCAGATGGTTATAAGAGACTGGTTTCATCACTTGGTTTTCTAGTCTATTCCACACATTAATGTCTCTATTTTTATGCCAATACCATACTGTTTTGAGTACTGAAGACTTGTAATGTAACCTAAAGTCTGGTAGAGTGATGCCTTAGGCTTTGTTTTTATTACTAAAGATTACCTTAGTTCTACAGGTTTCTTTCTGGTTCCATACAAAATGAAGAATTACTTTTTCCATTTCTTTGAAGTATGTTAATATTTTAATGGGGGGATTGCATTGAATCTGTAGATTGCTTTGGAAGTATAGACATTTTAACAATGTTGATATTTCCAGCCAAGAGCATGGTATGCTCTTCCATTTGTTAACATCTTCTACTATTTCTTTCCTTAGGGTTTCATAATTCTC
This sequence comes from Otolemur garnettii, assembly GCF_000181295.1. Lineage (NCBI taxonomy): Eukaryota > Metazoa > Chordata > Mammalia > Primates > Galagidae > Otolemur > Otolemur garnettii. The sequence goes on along the minus strand of NW_003852403.1, from coordinate 4,585,840 downwards.
TTTATAGAGGTCCTTCACCTCTTTCATTAGATATATTTCTAGGTATTTCACTTTTTTTAAAGCTACTGTGAAGGGAATTATATCTTGGAACAGCTTCTCAACTTGGCTGTTATTGGGGTATACAAAAGCTACTGATTTGAAGACCTTGATTTTAACCCTGAGATGTTACCGCAGTTTTGATCACTTCCAGGAGTCTTATGGTTGAATTCCTGGGATTGTGCAAGTATAAGATCTTATCATTGGCAAAGAGTGACAGTTTGACCTCCTCTGCACCCATTTGGATTCCATTTATATCCTTGTCTTGCCTGATTGCACTGCCTAGAACATTTAGCACTATGTTGAATAGTAGTGGTGGTAAAAGACATCCTTGTCTGGTTCCTGTTCTAGGTGGAAAAGCTTTAGTTTTACTCCATTCAGTATGATATTAGTTTTGTGCTTGTCATAGATGGTCACACCTATATCTTAAGTGTTATTGTTAGAACAGACTGCTGAATTTTATCAAATGCTTCATCTTCATCTATTGAGAGGATTTTATGGTCTTTGTTTTTGCTTCTATCAATGTGGTGAATTACATTTATAGATTTGATAGAGTTTCTTGTAGTAGTCAGAGATAGTCTCTTGTATCTCAGTGGTATCTATTGTTATTTCCCTTTTTTCATTTCTGATTGAGATTATTAGAAATTTTGTTTTTCTATTTCCAGATACTCTGGGCAAAGGTTTATCAATTTAATTTATTTTTTTGAAGAACCAACTTTTTGTTTCATTAATTTTCTGAATAATTATTCTGTTTTCCATTTAATTTATTTCTGATTTAATTTGTTATTTCTTTTCTTCTGTTGGATTTGGGATTAAATTCCTCTTTCTTTTCCATTTCCTTAAGATGATTCAGGCTCGGCACCTGTGGCTCAATCGGCTAAGGCACCAGCCACATACACCTAAGGTGGCGGGTTCAAATCCCCAGCCCGGGCCCGCCAAACAACAATGATGGCTGCAACCAAAAAATAGCCGGGCATTGTGGCAGGTGCCTGTAGTCCCAGCTACTTGGGAGGCAGAGGCAGGAGACTCGCTTGAGCCGAGAAGTTGGAGGTTGCTGTGAGCTGTGATGCCATGGCACTCTACCCAGGGGGATAGCTTGAGGCTCCATCTCAAAAAAAAAAAAAAAAAAAAAAGATGATTCATTAGGTTATTGATGTGCTTTCCTATTTTTCAGACGTAGGCATCTAATGAGGTAAATTTCCCTTTTAGGCATGCTTTCTAAATATCCCATAGATTTTTTGTAACTTGTAGTTTCATTATTATTATGTTTGAGAAATTTTATAATTTCCTCCTTTATCTCTTCCTTGACCCAACTGTCATTCAGCAAAAGGTGGTTTGTTTAACTTAATGCCTTTGTGTGGGGGTGAAAATCTTTGTTGGAGTTGAGTTGCACCTTTATTGCCTTGTGGTCTGAGAAGATACAAGGTATAAATTCAATTCTTCTAATCTTGTTGAGGTTTGATTTCTGGCCTAGGCTATGATCTACTTTGGAGTATATTCCATGGGCAGATGAGAAGAACATATATTCCTTAGCATTGGGATAGTATACTCTGTCTATTAAGCACAGTTTTTTTATGGTCACATTTAAGTTGTTTGTGTCTTTGTTTCATTTCCTTTTAGATGATCTGTCCATTTCTACAAGAGGGGTGCTAAAGTCCCTAGTTGTTATGGTATTATGTGATATCATATTGCTCAGACCAATCAAGTCTCTGTTCCATAAACCTAGGAGCATTAAACTTGGATGCATAAAGATTTATAATTAAAATGTCCTCTTGATGTATTGTTCCCTTGGCCAGTATGAAGTGACCCTCTTTGCCTTTCTTAACTTTAGTTGCTTTACATCCATTTGTATGTGAAAATAAGATTGTGGCCCCTTCTTTCTTCTGGCTTCCATCTGCCTCAAATATTGTTTTCCAATCCCTTACCTTGAGTCTTGTTTTGTCTTTCAAGGGTAGGTGTTTTTCCTAGAGAAAACACCTAGATAGCTTGTGCTTTTTTATCCAAATGTCAGGCCTATGCCTCTTTAGTGGGGCAGCAAGCCATTAACATTTGTTGAGAGAATTGATAAGTGAGCTGGAGTTTTATTCATCTTATTTTGTGAAAGTCCATTGGTAGTTTTATCCTTCGCACCATTGTGGAAACTAGGTTTTGTCCTTTAGTTTCTGGGTGTTTAGTTGGCTGGTGGTCCATTATGATCTTCAGTGTAGAGAATAGTTATAAGTATTTACTGTAGTACTGATCTTATTGCAAATTTTCTCAATGTTTGCATATCAGTAAAAGATTAAATCCATCAAATTTAAAGGTTAGTTTAATGGGATATAGAATTCTGAGCTGAAAATTGTTTTGTGTAAGAAGGTTAAAAATAGCTGACCATTCTCTTCTGGCTTGGAAAGTTTCACCTGAAAAGTTTGCTGTCACCCTTATGGATCTGCCTCCTGGATCAATTGACACTTACTCTTGGCTATATGCTGAATTTTTCTTTGTCTTTATTTTGGACAGGTTCAACAACATGTGTCTGGGAGAGGTTCTATTTGTATCGAGATGACCCAGAATTTGATATCCTTCTAGAAGGAGATTTTTTTGAATCTTAAGAGGTACTGGTAAGTTTTCATTTATACTATCTTCCAGTAGAGATTCCATTCCACTGGGAAATTCTTTTTCTGCTCCTGAGATACCTATAATTTGTATGTTTGAATGTTGCATGAAGTTATATAATTCTCTGAGTGAACATTCTGCTTTCTCTCTCTTCTTTTCTGTCTCTTTAACTTCCTGGTTTAGCTCAAGAGCTTTATCTTCTAGCTCTGAGATTCTTTCTTCTTCATGGTCTAATCTGTTACTGATACTTTCTACTATATCTTAAAGTTCCGTGATTGACTCCTTCAAGTCCTTAAGCTCTGCTATAGCCTTTCTATAGTACTCAAATCTTTAACCCATTTTTTGTTCTGTTTTTCCACTTTCTCATAAATTCCCTTTATTGTTTTTACCATCCAGATTTCAAATTACCTTTCTATCATTTCCATTTATTCTTCACAGGTGGAATCCTCTGTGGCAGCTACCTCAAGATCCCTTGTGGAGATTGCTTTATTATCATTTTACATGTTGATATGATTTTTCTCTTGGTTCCTCATCATGTGGAACTTGTGGAACTCCTCATCTTGTTCACTTCCTTCCCCTACTTTTTCCTTCTTGTTACCTCATTCACTTTAAATTACCTTGTCTTAGAGATTAGATGTTGAAGGGGTCTTTTGGGATAAGGCTAAAAAGAAGATAAGAATAAAGAGTGAGATGGAAAGAACAAAATAAAAAGATAAAGAGTAAAACAAAAAAGAAGGTGGTGTGAAATGGGAAAATTGAGAAACAACAGAGAAAAAGGACAAAAAGAGAGAAAGAGAGTGAAAGAAGAAATAGTGGTGTTCAATGGGGTGTTTTAACCATACCTGCAGCTGTAGGACTTTGGATAACTAAGCTGAGTGGGTCCCTCAAAGTCAGGAGCTTCTTACCAGCCTGGGAAAAAGCAAGACCCCATTTCTGCCAAATATCGAAAGAAATCAGCAGCATGTTGCAGCAGGGATCTACCAAAACATCCTTTAAAGGCCAAAGCTAAAAGGAGACCTAAGACCATGAGATTATGGCCTCATTCAGTCAGACCAATGCCATGACCTCCTAGCTAGACCAAGGCCATGACTACCACAGCCCTCAGAAAAGAGGAAAAAATGAAAAAAATATAAGAATAGATATAGAAAATAAAAAATATAATTGTATAAGATAAAGAAGAAAAAAATGATAGCTTTTGTATGAGAAATTTATGTGGTAAAGAAGACAAAAAGTAGATATCACAAGAAAGAAAAAGGAGAGAAATAAAAAAGAAAGAAAAAGTAAAAGGGTCTGAAAAACTAATAAAAATGGAGCTCTTGCTATTGAAAAAAGTAAAAATGAAAAAATAAAAAGACAAGCAAATTAAAAAACTGAACAAAAAACAATAAAAAAAGAGAAAAAAGAAGAAATGGAAAAAAATAAAAAAATTCAAAAATGAATCAAAAACTAGAAGACAATATATCTGTGTGTATTTCTGTATATATTACCAGAACACTAGGTGGTGCTGTGGTGTTAGGTGAGGAAGAACATGCAGGATTTTCTATATATAATGGGGATCCAAAACCACTCTCTAGTTGCAAAGGAGACTTGAATTTGTCTTCTTGACTTTTTTACACTTAATCCAGGCCTGTTGACTTTGTCAGCATTTAGTTGCCATGGGAGTGGGGTCCTAATGTTCTCCAAGGAGGCCCATTAGACAGTGTACCCTGACAACAAAGTGGCCCTCCTGGGGGTTCAGGGTCCAATCAGCTCCCCCAAGAATGGCCATTGGAGCTCAGCAGGTGCACCAGAGCCAACCATGCACTAGGACACTGAAGACTGTTTCTCCTACATGCTTGGCCTTCCCACAATGATGGCACCTCACCAGCAGCCAAGATAATGGGAGAACCACCCTGCCCAGCATTCAACCCCAGTTGCCAGAGGCTATTCAAGTCTACTAGTTATTCCAGTGAGCAACCCAGTCCAAAAGCAAAGGATTGCAGGACTGCCCTTTCCCTTTCTCAGACTTCCACAGGATGGCCAGC
>NW_003852403.1:4561584-4580770 GCF_000181295.1 Otolemur garnettii | reverse complement strand
CCAAGCCCATCCACTTTCCCCTGTCTCACCACGAGTAGCCTACAAGAAGATATCTCTAGTGCAGTGTCTTGTTCTTTCTTTTTTCACTCATGCTATGTCTGTTCCAGTTGCTCTTCCAGTTCCTATTGCTTCATGATCAATATACTTTAGCAGAAACTCATACTCAAATGTTCAAAACAGGGTATTGATTTTCTCCTACCTGAAGTGTGCTGCTCTCTAGTATTCTCTGTTTCAGTTAATATTAATATATTCTCCCAATAACTTTTCTGCCTCTGAATATGTCTAATAGACTGACTTAAGATAAGTAGGAGAGACTGAAGAATGAACTTCAAGAGAAGACAACTGAGAATCATAATTTTGACTTAGAAGCAATTTAGCAAGAAAGAAAGAGGAACAGTAATTCTCAGCACAGTCTCTTACTGAGCTTGTCTTCTGAAACAGTCATGTAGATTCACGCCTGATTCCTGGGACTATAGTATGGTGCAATGAAGCAGTGGTGGAAAAACAAAAACAGGTATCTATCTTCCAACTCTGTGGGACATAAGAGGCTTAAGCCATGTTCAATGTTAGAGTCCTCTGCTCTATATGTGTCAACAGGTGCTGCATAGGCTTTTAGAAGAAAGACTGGATTGTTTTGGAGTGAACATTAGGGGGAATTAATTGTAGTATGGGTTCCTTTTGTGAAAATTTGTGTTGTAATATTTAGTGGGCAGTAATGGTATAGCTGCCACTCTATGGACTGATAAAAACAGAAGAGCTGGGGAAGAAAAAAATGGTAAGTGCAAAAATATTTGGCTGCTGCATGAGACATAGCCCCAAGAATTCCACCACCATATCAAAAGAATCTAAAGAAAGGGAAGTTGGAGGGAGTAGAAGATGTATTCATTTGCCACAGTCAATGTGGCTTTTATTCTTAATCTCCTGGTGGTATAACACACTGGCATCAGCTACAACTACCACCTTTTCCAAGTTCCAAAAGGTTTCCCTAATGATACTTGTTCTAATATTTGGTTAATACTGCCTTGATTGAATAAGATTAGACTGATCAAATGGCTTCAAGGGATCACATTTATATGTGACATCTCCCTTAGGCGGGTGGTTAATTTCTGCTTTATCCTACAAAAGCATTTTCTACTGAGCATAATATGCACAGCTGGCTGTGTTAGAGTTCTACATAAATCAGGGTGAATTTAAGGTTCTGGTAAAAGCTTCCAAAACCTTTTTCTCTGTATCAGAAAATGAGACTCACTTAGAACCATGTATTCTAGTTGTTTGCTTTATGGATTAATACTGAGAAAGTGACTGTTTTATGAATATGTATATATGTGCAATGAAACTTTCTATCTGTGGGAACAGGTATAATGTTTTCAAATGTAATCTGACTTATGCTTCTCTGACATTAAGACAAACTCTCATCTAAGCCTGTGATGTAAAGCCATGAAGCTAGAATGAGAAAGAATTATATAACCTGTCCTAGAGAAAGTAGAAAGCCCAAAGTTAACCTTTTAAAATCTAGCTAGACAGAAAAGAAAAAAAAAAATTTCTCTACTATCCTACCAAAGGTCTTTGTGAAGAAGAAAATTGATAAGGAATGCAAGACTCTACTGAATCATGTATTTTTATCTCTTATCTCCAATCTAAAGTCCTAGAGTATATATGGGTATCATGCAGATTGATAAGAAACATGAGCATGGAAAGGATTATTACTACCTCTAAACTATTTCTATCACTGCAGCAGCAACTTTGGGCTGAGCCTCTTTAAAATAAACATCACAGCACACAATGATTTGACCAAGGAGGGATTCAGTTTGCCTAAGGCTTAGCAATCTTTATTTCCCAAGTGACAAAGAATGGACCTAGAGTTTCCAGTATTCCCTTAAGGAAAGTCAATGATGGTAATGGTGTTGAGAACCAATGGCCTAGTGAGAAATATGGTGATAGTTCATGAGACACTGTGGAACATACAACTTAAAGCTATGATTGGTGGAAACTATAGCAAGAAACACCCAGAACACCTAGAAAAATACAGGATAAGAATAAACTAGCCAGGAAATACCCTCAGTGTTACGTAGAGGATAAATCATGAATTATACCAATTGCAATCTTAAGTAGAAGATGCTAGCAAAACAGCCACCTACTGTGTTCACAAGCTCAGCAACCAATCTAAACCTACCACTTCACCAAAGACAAATGCAAAGTTAATGTGAATAAAAGGGGGGGGGGATCCAGGCAGTAAAATATATGTCTAATTTGGAGTCCCAGAAAAAGGAGAAGGAAAGAATAGAAAAAAAAATATTGAGGAAATAGCTGAAATATTAACAATTTTCATAAAAACTCTAAATTCACTGAACCAAGAAACTCAGCAAACCCAAAGCACAAGAAACTACACAAAGGCACATTATGGCCAAATTACCTAAATTTAGTTATAAAGAGAAAAATGTTCAAAATATCCAGAGAACACTGACACATTACTTACAGAGGAATGAAGATAGGAATGGTACCATGAAGAAGAAAAAAATGGATTTTTAAACACACACATACACACACACATAAACAAAAACATATACACAGTTAATCCAAAAGTAGGAAGAAAAACAGGCAAAAAGTTATAAAGAACAAATAAAAAAAAAACAAGGTGGTGAATTTAATCCAACTATATCAATAACTGCATTAAATATAAATGGTCTAAACCACTCAATTAAAATCAGAGATTTCCAGAGTATATTTAAAAAAAAATAAGTTATAATATTTTAATACATACTGATTACAACAAACATATTAACTATAAAGACACATATAAGTTTAAAATGTAAGAGTAGAAAAAGATAAAAAGAAAGTGAGGGTGAATGTGTTAACATCAAAGTAAATTTTAGAGTAAAAAATATTACCAGGATAAAAACTATCATTTTTTCACTATAAAGAGCAACTTTATTAAGATGACATAACGTGTCCAAATGTTTATGCAGAATTCTAAAATGCATGAAGAAAATACTGACAAAAGTACAAAGAGAAATAGAAAAATGCAAAGAAATAGATATTTCAATACTCTTCATTCAGTAACGAGTGGATTAATAAATTGTGGTATATGTACACCATGAAATATTATGTACCCTTAAAAAAGATGGAGACTTTACCTTTTTCATGTTTACATGGATGGAGCTGGAACATATTCTTCTTAGCAAAGTATCTCAAGAATGGAAGAAAAAGTATCCAATGTACACAGCCCTAATTTGAAACTAATTTATAGCTTTCATAGGAAAGCTATAACCTAATTATAGCCTTAGAATATGGGGAGAGGGGAGGGCAGTGAGTGAGTGGAGGGAGGGTGATTGGTGGGGTCACCTCTATGGTTTAATCTTACAAGGGTACAAGTGAATCTTTCTAAAAGCAGAGTATGAATGTCTTAATAACTAAGAAAATGACATGAAGGCTACGTTAACCAGTTTGATGAGAGTATTTCAAATTGTATATGAAAACACCACACTGTACCCCATGATTGCATTAATGTACACAGCTATGATTTTTAAAAAAATGGAAGAAAAAGTATCCAATGCACTCAGCCCTACTATGAAACCAAGTTATAGCTTTCATATCATAAACACAGTAAAAATATAGAAGACTTGAATTTCTCATTAACCAAATTAATTTAATTTAAATTTACTGAAACTTCCATTGAATAACAGAAAAATACAAATTTCAAATGCGCACAGTAAGTTTACACAGACAGACCATACTCAGAGCATGAAAAGCACCAACACAGAGTTTAAAGGAACAATGGAGTTTAAAGGAATTCTAAGTCACACAAAGTATGTTCTCTAACAATGGAATTATGTTAGAAATCAATAAAAGAAATGTATCTGGAAGATAATTAATTTTTTGGAAACTAAATACTATATTTAAAAAATAATAATTGAAATAAACATTTAATTAGAAACTTTGGGAGAAATAGAAAAATGTGTGGGAGGTAGATAAAACAGTGCTTAGAAAGAAATGTATATCATTAAACCCTAATAGTAAACTAGAAGAGAGGTCCTATAATAATGATGCAAGCTTTCCCCTTAAGATCTTCTTTAAAGAAGACTTTTTTTTTTTTTCAGTTTCTTTTGGTAGGAGCTGGGTTTGAACCCACCACCTCTGGCATATGGGGCTGGCGCCCTACTCCTTTGAGTCACAGGAGCTGCCCTAAAAGAAGACTTTTTTAAAAATCCTAAAGTAAAGAGTAGGAGAAAAATCATTTAAGTAGAAATTATAAAACAATAGAGAAAGTCAATAAAATGAAAAGTGAGTTCCTTGAAAATATCAATAAAATCAACCAGTTCTGGCCACACCCATCAGAAAAAATAAGAATTAAGACACAAATTACCAATATCAGGAAAAAGATAGTTTATATCAGTATTGATTCTATGGATATTAAAAATAATAAGGGAATATTATGAAGACCTTTATGCTAATACATTTGACAGGTTAGATATACATAAGAAGGACAAATTTCTCAAAAGATGCCACTGTGTTTGAAGATGCAAACCAGCTTCTTAGAAAGAACACTTGAAACTCAAATGGCTTCACAGACAAATTCATCTAAATATTTAAGGAGAAAATACCAATTAAATGCAACATCTTCCAGGATATTTAAAAGAAAAGAATGTTTACCAATTACTCATGAGACCAGATATACTCTGATATGGAAGCATAAAATGACTTTACAAGAAAAGAAAATTCAAACCAATATACCTTATTAACATAGATTAAAAATTACTAATAATATTTTATCAAATAAAATGCAGCAAATATATAGAAATATATGAGGATAGCAACTGAGGTTTATTCTAGGAATGTAATTTCCAAATTAATCAATGTAATTCTTGTAAGTATCATAGTATCAAAGGTAAACCATATAATATTCACAATAAATCCAGAAAAATTATTTCACAAACTCTACTGTTGCCTCTTGACAAAAACTCTCAGCAAACATAATAGAAAGGACCTTCTTTGGAGGCGCCTGTGGCTCAAAGGAATAGGGTGCCGGCCCCATATACCAGAGGTGGCGGGTTCAAACTTTGCCCGGCCAAAAACTGCAAAAAAAAAAAAAAAAGAAAGGACCTTCCTCAACTGAAAAGAGGTACCTACAAAGTAATTGGAACTAACTTTATTCTTAATTATTAAAGATGATTACTTTCCTTCTAATCTCATAAACAAGACAGAGGTAGCTGCTCTTGCCACTTTTATTAAATATTGTGCTGGAGGTTTTATCTAATACAAGAAGGCAAGTTTAAAAAAAAAGCCATTCAGATTGGCATAGGAAGAAGTAACACCTTTCTTATTCATATACATTATAGTCTATGTTAAAAATCTTAACAGAATTTTTAAAAAGGTCCTATAACTCATAAATGAGTTTGGTAGAGGGGAAACATACAAGATCACTACCCAAAACTCAATTGTGTTTCTATACACAAGTAACTACCAATGGAAAATTAAAAGCAGAATCACAGCTTTTAAAAGAGCACTAAAAAGTAGAAAATACGTGAGAATAAATCTGATATGTACAAATGATGTATATACTTACATACATACACCCCAAACTATCTGACATATACCCAAAACTTATATACCAATCCTGAAAAACATTGTTGCAAATAAATGGATAGATAAACCATATTTGTAAATCAGAAGACGGACCATACTTATAAAAACCTATATGATATTATTAAGTTATTATAATCAATGAAATGTTGTGTTGCCACATAGATATATACAAGGAACAATAGAAAAGAATGGAAAGATCAGAAATAGACGCATATGGCTGATTTTTGATAAAAGTATATTTGAAATTCTTTGAGGAAAAGATAGTCTTTTCAGTGAACGGTGCTGGAAGGATTAGACAGACATGTGAGGAAAAACAGAACCGTCTTCAGCTGGCTTTTCTTGTTGGTAGGGTGAGAGTAATGTTCTCTTGAAGACGTATGTATACTACGTGGAAGTAGAACATCGAATCCAGCTTAAAGGTACATATTATAACCTCGTTACAGGTGAGGAATCAGTAATTAAGAACAACTAAATAACTTGACTAAGCTCACACATCTAGGAGGTGGAAGAACTTTGACCCCCCAAAGCTCCAAAGTTCGTGATAGACAGTATTTGTGGATAAAATACTGAAATGTGAACAACAACAACCAAACCGTAAAATTCTATTGATGAAATTAACCACAATTGACAGCTTAGTTTTCCAAGAAAGGAAAAATTCACCAGTACGACTATTCATCATGATATTTCACAATGACTTAACAGTTAACTGGTATCATCACTACTACACAAACAAAGAAACAGACTTACAATGTTTAAATACAGTTTTCATGAGTATATACCAAATTTACAGTAGTTCTGAGGCCAACATGTCTTTTTGACTTTCAAGTACATGCTCTTTTACACTAGGAAAAGTGTTTTATATCTAGAAATTAGTTGATCCTTTCCATTCTTTAGGTTCCCGGATCCTTCTGGAACTCCAAACAGAGGCCCAAAGCATTACCATTTTTTTTAATAGTAATATTCTTTTACGTAGTAGAAATTCTATCTTCCTACATTTTCAGTATAACATTGCTGTAACTGTCTTAAAATGGCACATTCTCTTGGGCTCAATATTCTTAAGCTGATTCTTTAAAATTATTCTTTTGTCAAAGATGTTGACAATATATTATCTTGCAATTATCAAAAGAATAACTGTCAGAGATGAGCCTGATTTAAGACCTTAATTGTGCAGCCTTAAACGTTCTTTTACATTTCTGACATTCTCGTTCCTAAGATGAACTGCTTCACAGAATTGAGATTATCATCAGAAGAGCTTTATAAACTATAATATACTATACTAGGGCTAACGGGTCAATGTCTTTGTCTCTGTTTTGCCATCTTCAAATGATAGAATTTGAAGCAATTTCCGAGGTGAAAGGGTGCTTTAATTGATGTCTTCCTTCTCCCTAAGTGATGATAAGCCTGGGAAAGAGTTCTGTACATATTTGTGATTAAAACATTTTACCTCGCTGCTTCTCCTACAAAACACTAACTGGTGGATGACACCAGTGCAGGAGGCCTGGAGGCCCCTGGGGCCCTGGAATGGGAGGCTGTGGGGGTTTCCTTAGAGGTTTTCTCAGCGGCACGGGGCCGGGTCGCATCCTGGTCGGGTTAGAGTTGGGGCTGAGGCCATGGAACTCACCGAGGCAAGACCTAGGTGAGGCAAGACCAAGAGTGGATGCCGATCACCAAGCTGGGCGACCTGGTCAACGACATGAAGATCCAATCTCGGGAGGAGATCTATCTCTTCTCCCTGCCCGTCAAGGAATCTGAGATCGTTCATGCCAATGCAAAAGCAGACCCGCTCTGGCCAGCGGACCAAGTTCAAGGCATTTGTTGGCACTGGGGACTACAATGGCCATGGGGGTCTGAGTGTTAATTGCTCCAAGGAAGTAGCCACTGCAATCTGAGGAGCCATTGTCCTGGCCAAACTCTCTGTTGTCCCACTATGGAGAGGCTACTGGGGGAACAAGATCAGCCAGCCTCACACTGTTTCTTGCAAGGCGACAGGCCGCTGTGGCTTTGCACTGGTACGTCGCATACCTCCTCCTGGCGGAGCTAGCATCATCTCAGCCGCATGCTGCTAATGGTGACCTGCATGGATGACTGTCACACCCCAGCCCCGGCTGCACTGCTGCCCTGGGCAACTTCACTAAGGCCTGTCTCACTCCTGACCTGGAATGACACAGTGTTTTCCAAGTCTCCCTACCAGGAATTCACTGACCGTCTTGTCAAGACCCACACCAGAGTCTCCCTGCAGAGGCCCCAAGCTCCAGCTGTTGCTACAACATTGCATTTTTATACAAGAATAATAAAATGAATTAAGTCTGTTAAAAAATAAATTTACTACTCTTTAACAGGGCATCCATCAGGCTTTCTCATTTATTTCTTCTCCTCCTTTCCTTTTTTAAAATACTCTCAATATTTTAGAATCTTTTAGAGTCTTTTTTGGTTCATATTTCTCTTGTTCAGAAGAAACTAGGATTGAGATTAAGTTAAAAATATAATGTCAGTTAAAAATATAGTACTTGCAAATGTCTATATATACAAGTCCCTTCTAAGAAAACCAAATTATTTAAGCAAAAGAATGGTTTGTCAGATGTGATGTTAAAATGATAAAGAAAACTCTCTGAATCAGTCAGAAAATGTCCCAGAGCTTTCTCTAACCTATTAGGTTCATGGTAAGATGAAAATATTCTCATTTTTTATGGTTTCTTATCACAGAATAAAGAAGATACACGGTGAAAAGAATAAGAGTAAGTTGATTTGGGATTCACATAGCTTTGACCTTAAAGATTGTCAACAAACTGATTCCTTAAGCTGGTGTGCCCCCTCCATTGCATGAGCTGTAGTCTTTGGATGTAAATTATACCTAAAATCGGGGAAACATGTCCAAACTGTCAATAGAATATCAAGGAAAAGTGGTTGGTTAGTTAAAACACTATTCCTTAAATTAAAGATTTATGGGAATAAAATTTAGAGCTCTGATTTATATTAAAGTTATATGTCTACACGTCTTAAAAAGTGCTCTGCAGAGACATTCTTTGAAAGATGTTATTTGTGAAAGGTGGGCTTATAAAACAGGTAAATAAGGTATACTTAATCTCTATCAAAATTGCTAACTAATCCTAAAGTAAAAAGAATTTTAATCCCACTATTTCATATCTGACATTAAAGCATTGCACAATTTTTAGATACTATACCTATTCAAATCAAAGGCATAAGTCTTTACCATTTAAGTTTAACAGTTTTGTCCTTTTAAAGTAGAATAACAAAAAAATCAAGCTTCAATCCCTCTCAGTTTATTTTGTCAAAGTATGGAGTCATCCTTCCATGCTGTAACTGAGTCTTCATTACTTATGGTAAGGTAGATTACTGTAGATAAAGCTAGAAGGAAGGGATACAGTTGTAACTGCAGAGTTTGCAAATCTGCAATTGAAAGTGTAACTGGGAGGAGTGCCTGTGGCTCAGTGAGTAGGACGCCAGCCCCATATACTGAAGGTGGCGGGTTCAAACCCAGCCCCGGCCAAACTGCAACAAAAAATAGCTGGGCATTGTGGTGGGCACCAGTAGTCCCAGATACCTGGGAGGCTGAGGCAAGAGAATCCCCTAAGCCCAAGAGTTGGAGGTTACTGTGAGCTGTGATACCACAGCACTCTACCAAGGATGACAAAGTGAGACTCTGCCCCGCCTCAAAAAAAAAAGAAAGTGTAACTGTGGACTCTTTCACAGTCTCCTGAAAACACCAGCTTTTGTACAGCAAAGCAGGACTCTCAAATTCTTTCAAGAATTTTGTAAGTGAAGAAACACTTTCAAAAGGGAAATTACATTGTGTAAGTGTATCATCTCAGTAACAGTTATTCTCATATCTTTAGGAAACAAAATTATGACTTGTTTATTATATTAAAGATTATAAAATTATCTCAGTTGAAGCAAACTCAAGAAACCTAAATGAAAATATAAATAAAAGGTACATGAGTTTTGTTTGTTTTCCCCAACTCATAAAATCTTTCAAAACAAACAACTTTAGAAATTAAGAATAAACTTTGCACAAAATGTTATTTCACTTTCTTGGTTCTAGGCAAAATGGTAAAGCGAGCCCAGATGACTCTCCTCTCGTCTTGATTTCCTACTTGCGTGATACATCAAATGAGTAGAAAATGTTGCTATTTCTGGACATTGTTAAATGGTAAAATCTGGAAGGTTCTAAAGACTTTCTTAAACTTTTATTTATTTATTTATTTGGTTATTTATTTATGTTTGCAGGGAAAAAGACAAATGCACAGGTCTCTAAAGTGTGAAAGAAGACTTTGCAGAAAAGTTAAAGCACAGGCACCAATAACGTGCAACTAACACAATCATGCAAAATCTGAAAGCATTGGATATAATTGAAAATGGCAGTTGGTGGTGAGTAGCTGCATATTTTCCCATTATCCACGGAAAACATCTCTCTAAGGGGCAGCCTCATAGGCAGAACCCCTTACAGTGGAGGTTACAAGTCTAAGGGAAGTCAAGCTAGCACTTGACCTCAGCTTATATGCTGTTCAACAGACATGCTACCCACATGTAAAAGATCACAAGTTTCTAAACAGGCAGTACAAAACCACATGGAATAAGGTATGCTGCTAGGTATGTCCCCTAATCCTGCCCAAAAATAAAAAATAAAATGTTTCTCTCCTTTCTGAGAACACAGATGGTATTTATCCAGACTCTCTTGCAGTCGGATGCAGCTCACGGAATGGGAGCAGATGTGATATATGACATTTCCAGACCTGGCCAAAAATGTCTACTTGCTCTGCTCCACCTTATTGTTCCTCTTGTTGGCTGACAGCAATACAGGGAATCTAGGATCCATGTATGGAGTGTAACAGAGCTATCCTCAGCTTGGATTCTGCAATGACTCTGTTCAATACAGCTTTCCATCCTTCCCATTCTCCCACCCAACAAATGCAACCAGCATAAACTTTGATGTGAGAAATTTTAAAAATGTGTTATGTTGATAAATTACACATTTCAGTCTCTTTGTTACTGCAACTTATCCTCTGCTAACTAACCCACCTCCTGATACCTTCATCTGGCATGGCAAAAATTTAAACAATAGCTTTTCCCAACCCAATGCATTAAAAACAACAGAAAACAGGGAAAAAGAACTTGAAACTCTAAAACAGTTTGGGTATTATCGCCTTCATAAACTGTTCTACTGTAGGAAGCAGAAATAAATTGAGCATTATTTAATTATCTTCTTAACAAGGTTCAAGAGAACATGAAACTTTCTTTGACTTTAGGATAACAATGGGGACATAAAAGTAAGTGTCTTAGTGGATTACATACAAGGTTCTTAAAATTAATAATTAGAAACAATAACAGAGTAGAAAATGCATCACAAGTATAACTAGAAAATTGTGACATCTACAGGAATTATGCAGTTTTGTGAATAATTGAAGGAACTCCTCTGAGCAATAACAGTGTTGATTATAAACATTGGGCAAATGCAGAAAAATTGGAATTAATTTTGGTGATCAGTTCTTGGTGGCACAGACTATCCATGAGAAGAATAGATTTACATCTGGATGAAGTCACGAGACATATATCAAATTCTGAACAAAGAACAATGGATTAAGTATAGTACCAAAGGTGCCGAGTGAGGATGACAAGGACAAGGTCCATGATGCCAGTTTAGGAAATAAGAACCACTAGGAGAAGACATCTACTTTACAATTTCTTTATTTTATTTTTATAAAAATTTAAAAAACCTATGTATTTATTTTTGCCTCGTCTCCCAGAGTAGAGTACAGTAGCATCATCATAGCTCACAACAACCTCAAACTTCAGACCTCAAGCAATCCTCCCACCTCAGCCTCCCAAAGTGCTAGGATTACAGGCATGAGCCGCCATGACTGCCTATTTTCCACCCTTGAAAAAAATAGTTTAAAATGAAGTAGAATTATTAAGTAAGGTAATGAAGGATATAAGGCCATCAAAGAAAATTACTACTAAACTGGATTCAGAATATCGAATTAATAATGTGGAGGAAAGGTTTAAGATGTTCTGTAATAATGTAGAAGAAAAGTACAAAGACTTAGATTACAGAAAAGTTGAAACATGTGGAAAACAGATTCATGAAAGACAGACCTTTGAGTCTTTACATATAAAAAAAAAAAAAAAAGACAGTAGAGCACCTGAAGATCTAGGCTCAAATTTATCCTCTGCCTTAACCACCTACATCATCACACAAAGAATGGCAATATTGAGCAATATAGCTATTCTTTTAATACCCCAGTGTCATCATCTGATGAATAGGTATAATAGTAATGTTTATTTCATAGAATTGCTGTGAATATTCAATACGATAATACATATAAAGTGATTAAAACACGCTGGCTGTTAGTTCATGCTCCATGACATTATTAAATTAATAATTTGAATTTCAGATATTAGATTTCATAATATCTCTTTTTTTTAGACACAGAATCTCACTTTATCACCCTCGGTAGAGTGCCATGGCATCACAGTTGCCAGCAACCTCCAACTCCTGGGCTTAGGCACTTCTCCTGCCTCAGCCTCCCGAGTAGCTGGGACCACAGGCGTCTGCCACAATGCCCAGCTATTTTTTTGTTGCAGTTTGGCCAGGGTCGGGCTCAAACCCGCCACCCTCAGTATATGGGGCCAGCACCCTACTCACTGAGCTGCAGGCGCTGCCGGATTTAATAATATCTTAATCATATAAAGTTTTCAATTTGAAGAATGAGGAGTTTTTGTTGTAAATGGTGACATTCACAAAATGTGATCAATAACTGCATCAATTTCATTCAAATATTTGAATACCAAGAAGTAAAGTGAATTATCTGACACTGGAGAATAAAAACTGGCATTCCACACTGGAGGTCATTATCCGAAGTGAAGTAACCCAGGAACAAAAAAAAAAAAAAAAAAGCTGCATGTTCTCATTTATAAGTGGGAGCAAAACAGTAGTTATGAAGGGGCACACAGAGTGACATAGTGAACACGGGAGACTCAGAAGGGGAGCGTGAGATGGGAGCACGGGGTGTAAATTACTGGTGACACTGAAAACCTAGACTTCTCCACTTACATAATTCATCCATGTAACAAAAAGCCGTTTGTGCCCTCTAAACCTATTAAAATAAAAATTTAACAAAACTGTCATCCTCATAAGGCATCATCATTTTTCTTACTGACCACATCACATGAAATAAACTGAGCAATAGGCCACAATCAGATTCTTAGGCACACTGCCTTAATTTTTTTCCTGCTGGCATTGTTACCAAATCTTAACAAAATGAGAAACGGTAGAAGAGAGACAAACAGGCAAGAATTATCTGGCCACACACAAGCTCTGCTTGTGCAGGTACAAGCCCACACATGCATGAGCACATAGAATACAAATAACGTGATGGAGGACAGATGTCCACTTTACAAGATTGTAGAACTCCTGGTTCTTAAACCTTCAACGAGAAGAAGACCGATTAAGCCTCTTTCATCAGAAGGTTCATCTGGCAGATATGCCTGTATATAAAATATTTTATATAGTACTTATGTAAGATTTTAGTTTAAAAATTTTTAAGCTTGTAAGATGTGTTCTACCTTAGTCTTTGTTAAAAGTGCTTTCATTTCCATAAGTCACCTTGTGTATTTAAGGGGTGGTTATAAAATAAGGCCAATTTTATTTATATTTCATTTGTCTTATATTCATATTTTAATAATTTGGTGAAATGAAACATTTAAAGTAAAATTCCTAGGTAAAAATGAAGAAATTATTTTGGTCTACTACTAGGTGTATGGAAAATAAAACTCTCACAGTGTATTCCTGGGTTGATTTCTAGGAGATGAAAAAGTTTAAACTAATGAATGATTCAAGCAAGTTTTTCATCCTTCATTAGGAGTGAATTAATTTCTTTTAAAAATGAGCAATATTCTTTAGTTGTTAAATGTGTAAATTTCACTTCAAACATGCAAAATCTTCAATCTATTTAAAGATTGATGTGTCAACGATGAAATATAAATTACAGAAACAAATCAGGTTTAGAAATTTGGAGCTCTTGACTGTGGTTACTGCTGCGATGCTCTAGCCCGGCACATCTCAGCCTGATTATGAGAGATGAGAGGAAGAAGTGGCATTGGGAGAAAATAGTTCCCACATAAATAGGAGATGTGATTTTGATATGAATTATGGAAAACAAGGTGAGAACCTTGAAAGATAATTCTTAACAGACTATTCACTATCTTAAATGCAATGTCACAGTTTCTCATATTTGAAAGGGCTGATTACAGAATTGCAAAGAAGGTAGGTTTTAGCCTACTGTCTTTCTCTTTTTAGATGATTCACATAGTTTGTAATACAATATGCATTTTTAAATATTTGTTTCTGGAAAAATACAAATGCTTTTCTTAGTTCTGCCTTTGTGCCTTTTCCTGGTCTGTTCCCTTGGATTTGTCAACTTGGTTGTATATAAAAAAGGAACCATGTTAATGTTTAATAAATTTTGTTAAATGGATTTTTATAGGTCTTCAAAGTTGTAGGAACTAGAAATAATAAAGTTAAAAATAACAAACATAGGTTTTTCACTTACATACGTTATATAATTGAAGGATGATTTCCACTGCTGTTATATTTGGCCACATTCGACCCTTCAAAGATAATAACATAAGGAAGATAGTTCTCTGCTCACAATTGAGGAAACAGACTCAGCACAGTTAAATAATTGTCATTGGAGAGGACCAAAGTCAAGGAAGGAATCCCAAGACTTCTGATGTTAAGAACTGGATTAATGAAATTCTATAACAGATGTACGGTTTGGATTAAATGAACAACAAACAACAAAAATAACTGGTGAAAATGGATAAACCAATTTTTCATTGCCTTTTAATTCCCATCTTGCCCCTCCATGTTTAATTTCAAGTTCTAGAGGAGAAAATAAGCAATAAAGGTCACTTATTATCAATCACATCTTGGAATGGACCCTTTCAGTGTAACACTTTAAAGATATTACCATTCCCAAGTCTGCAGGATCAGAGAAGTTTCTTAACTTACCCAAGTGCACAGAGCACTCAATAGTAGAGCTAGCATTAGATCATAGGGTTTCCAATTACTTAATTTTTTTCATTGTAACATAGTTTGAAACAGCCCTCATTCCAAGTAACATGTAGTGTTCTGGCACCTACCATACCCTAAAAGGAATTGCTGTGCAGAAATACTGGGATGATCGATTTTCCTATCCCACCACATGACATCATTGACAGTAAATAATGTAGATAATAAACCAAATCTGGTGGACATTCCACTGGGGGTTAAGAATTTAGATGGAGGATCACATTCTAGAAGGACTGGCTCTTTTATCCTTTTAAAGTCATGTTTTATTAATAAGCACTGGGTAAGATAGGTTCATTTTGAGCAAATCTTTGATAGTTTTAACAACTGCTAAAAACTTCTCTGGTATATATAGTGTATAAGACACAAAATGAAGAAAAAATAAACTATGAATCATAACCTATCCTAGAAATATATTAGATTCTTGACTCTGTCACTAAAATAGTAAAGTTTTGGATTCTAGAAACTAATGTTTGTATTCTAGCTTCAGCTAGATATGACCTTAAGCAAGCTATTTAAATCCCCTGTTTCTAAATTTGCCAAAGAGGATTAGAATTTCAGATATAAAAATCAAATGAAATAGTTATCTATGGATAGACTATTAGAAATAATTAAATGTAGTAGATCCACTGGAAGTGACCTCTGCATGAAAAAAACAAATACTTGATGAATGATGCAGAATTAAAATTAAAAACCTTCCAAACCATGGGCAACAAGAGGAAATAATGTCAACTCAGAATTCTAACTCTGAGAACAGAAATAACTTAGGGATAATTAAGTTGCTATAATGCTATTATATTGTCAAAACATATCTAGTTCTCTCTTTTTAAATCTTCATCATTTATGATCTGGAGAAGATAATAATGTCTTTTAATCCCCCTAGGTAAAAGGAGGGACTTGGCAAATTATAAATTCATCTCAAAACACAATTTTTTAGACAAAGATTCTAACTTGCCGTTGATCAGTTTATGTAACCACCTCAGATTTCTTTACCTTCACATCCTACCCAAAGTTAATAGTACCCGCAGTCTTCATGTTTTGTAAACCAGATAGCAAAAGGAGTTTAGAGTTCACATAAAATAATTTATTATAATATTTCCTTGGGATAAGCTCTTGTAAAGATTTTTGTTAACCGATAAAATGCCATTAACTATCAAACGAGTTTTTGATCTTGATCTTACTAATTATCATAAAGAGAGATAATCAATATGCAAAAGAAAAATAAAACTTCTACAACTACCTCCTTCGCAGATTAGGCCACTGCGATTACCCCAGCTATTTTCCCTCAATTAACTCAACACTTCCAAGAAGTAGAACAATTTTCTCCCTTTGTAGAACCAGAAAATTGGACCTATTATTATTTCATTACTGTATCATTAGTAACTGTCAAAATTCCTAACTCAGTGTAAAATAGTGTGACTACAAATTCTCTCCGAAGCTCCCAACGACGGAGTAGATTCCTTTAACAGAAGGGTGTTTAGAAAGGTGGGCAACATTTCAATAAAGTAAATAAAGCCTAGGAAATGTCAGCCTTCTCACTTTTTTTTCCCAAGAGAAAAGAAGAGCTCTTGATTTATCTAAGAGAAAAAAAAAATGGGCAAATGTATTAACAACAAATCCATGAAAATTAGAAATTGCCCTTCACTTCCGAGAAGTAATATAACACCTAAACAATATATAAATTCTCTAATCTTTACAGGTAGTGTAAAAATCTAGAATATAGGCTCCATGAGGTAGAGTTGATACAACTTACTTTGCTTTTAAGTCACCAGTTCCTAACTCAGCTACCAGTACAGGGAAGTAATAAGACATGAATTCTTCATGTTTAGATTCTTCATTAGGTAGAGAGTTTGACTCGAGATCTAGGCCACCTGCACTTGAGAGGTTTCCTCCACAGACTCCAATGCTGAAGTGTCTGTATTCAGGTTCACAGAAGACAGTATGGAGCTTCCTTCTGTCAGTGTCATGGGCTTCCTATTCCCTCCCACACCAGTTAGTCACCCTCCCAGGGTCACAGTGACTTTCCCTTCCTTCTGTGTTCTACAAAAAAAGAGAATAAGATGCCTTTGACTTATTTTGGATCTCTCTTGGTGAATTCAGTCCTAGGTTTTCCCCATGTGAACCCCAAGAAGTGCACAGAAGATGATGCCATGCATCATTTTGACTGCCTCACGCTTGACCTCAGATAACATAAACTAGGATAGCAGTGGCTCCACTTTCAAATATGAAGCTGTTTTCCAAAAATGTGCTTGTTCATGTTCTTCTGAAACTACCAAATTCTATATATTGTGACACCGCCCCTTAGTTTCATGGTGACTTTTTAATTCTCATGCAGGCTGACTAACCTTAGCTCTTACCCAGTTAGCCTTTCAAACATGCGTCCTCTTAAAAAGCAGCCATTTGTTTCTGCTGTCATCAGATAATTGGATTAATTCTTACATCCAAGATCAAAATACTATGTTGTCCCTTAAATAAGTGCAGGCTCCTTTTGGTTTATTTGCTGCTTCATTATGTGGATTCTGTCTCATAGTTTAAATGATTGCTTTAATTCCTATCATCATGAACTTCTTTCTATGCAGAGAAGGGAGAACAAGAAAAGTGGAGTATATGTCTATGCTCTTTCAGGGCAGAGCCCAGAAATAATCCTTCTTGCATATGCTAACATTCTGTTCATTGAAACTTAACTGCATTGCCACACCTAAAATCAAGGTTGAAGTGTTGCAGCAAAGTCCTCACTGGAACATCCATGATCTATTACAAAGGAAGAAGGGGGATGGAAAATGAATCCTAATTAATATTATCCATCATAATCACCATTTTATCTTCCCTAAAGCAGGAAAAATGGGCAACTAGGATCCCTGCCCTTTTATTATGAGCAAAGCAGAGAAAGCAATGATGGAGTGTCTAATACTATGGATCAGTAATATAAAATATCGGCTCCATCCTCTCCTTGGATAGAAAGCCTTTGGTAGGTTTAACAAAACTCTTTCAAATGTGGGTACATATAGCAGCTCTACGTTTTTAGATTTTTTTATAATTGAATCATTTATTTCTTTTTACATCTGTCATGGCCATGTGAGTGACAGAGTGCAGAAAGTAGGTAAGAATCTGTTGCCATACTCCAGTGGGAATCCACCTGCTTCAGAGGTGTGGTGCATGTAACCTTTGTATATGACTATCGATCCCTAGCTAGTCTAGATCTAGTGACTTAAGAATTTCCTCTTCATGCATTTTCAAAATTCAGTGCAAATAAGACTATATAATGCATCACATTTCTTATGATACCAGGGCTCTTGAAAGGCTGTTAGTCCAGTCTCAGTGTCAAAACAAAGGGTATGGTTTGAAATGAACACATGCCCGGCTTAGACTAGAAACACTAAATCCAAATTACTAAATTCAGAAGATATTCTACCCTGTAGTCAGACTCTATTGAATACAAGGTTCTACTACAGCGTCTTTCTTTTCCTCATACTTCTAGTCTTTTTTTTTTTTTATTAAATCATAGCTGTGTACATTAATGCAATCATGGAGTACAATGTGCTGGTTTTACATACAATTTGAAATTCTTTCATCAAACTGGTTAACGTAGCCTTCACGACATTTTCTTAGTTATTATGTTAAGACATTTATATTCTACACCTAGTAAATTTCACATGTACCCTTGTGAGATGCACCATAGGCCTTATGCCTGGGATCTGGAATTAGCTGCAGACATTGTCAGAAAATAGGAGTTGGCCTGCTAATCTCCTGGATGGCCATCGAGCAAATAGAGGATAACCAATGAGCAGAGGCTACAAAACAGACCTATTTTGTAGAACCGCACATGTGCCAGGAAGTTACAGAGTCCCAGATAACTAAAGCTAGCTACATATTCTGTTTATGCCAATTTTTTTTTCTAATGATACTCCTGCATTAATTCTGCTACTTTGTGTGTAAATAATTCTTCTAATATCCTAGTTTTCCAGCACAAATGTTCGTGTCTTTCACCCTGTCTCAGCCACTTATTCCCTTAGTTACCTTGATAATGAGCAACAGTTGCCACCAATGTTAGAAACCGCCCTACTGCCCCTTTCTCATCCAACCACTCTCTGGCACCATGTAAATTCTTCCTAGATGTTAGAAAACCCAGAAGGAAGGAAGGAGGTTGCTCAGTAGCTGAGGAATGGTACTTAATGTGATAGTTTAAAAAAAAAAAAACCTGACTCAGAATGAATGTGCCTAAAGGTGCTGAAATTAAAGTTTTCACTGCCAAGTAGAGATGAGAGCTCATAAAGGTAATTAAATTCTGTTGGGAAAATAGAGTTTCAGTTGAGTGCACATCTGTTTTGCGACTCTCACTATTTTTTATGTTACAAATTTTTTCACCTAAATTAGCAAATTAGGCCAAATAATCTATACCCCCAACTATCCTCTCCATCAGCCTGCTGATGAGGTACATTAGGTGGCATTCTCTCAAATTGGAAACAAGAAGGAAAAGGGAAAGGAAGGGAAGGGAAGGGAAGGGAAGGGAAGGGAAGG
>NW_003852403.1:4538875-4561461 GCF_000181295.1 Otolemur garnettii | reverse complement strand
GGATCCAAGGTTATTAGGCTAATTATCCACAAATTTATCCCCAATTTCTTAATGTATACTAAACCAAAGATCCACATAGACACGGGGATTCAGACATTGTGTCATTAAATAATTATTTTTTAAATTCGCCCACCAGTCACTGTTGTCTGATACAGCACTTCTCTTCGAGGATTCCCAAGTTGGAGGTCACTTGGAACTACTTCTTATTTTCCTCTTTCATCATGTTCATTTTCCCCTCGGGTCTCAACGATTTAGCCTCTCACTTAGCTGTTGCACTCATACTGCCTCTGCTTTAATTCTCTGGAATTCCAGTGTAAATGGATGCTTCCAGTATCTTCACGGGCGACTTCCTTAACATCCTTTCTTCCAAGATACTGTCTCTCATAACAGCCCACCCACTCATTTCCATGATCAGACATTCTAGACTTTGTAACTACCAATGCTGGCTACCCTTCTGTGATTTCCACATATGTCTTGTACTCTGAGTGCTCTTAGCAAGCACTCTCTTTCCTTTTCCAATTCACTCACTCTAGTGCATTGACTCACAACTATCCTTGACCTACTGGCTCCCCTAATTCATTAATTCTTAAAAAATGTAACTATCTCTCATCCTGTCACATCATTTCTGCCCTTTCCTTTCCTAGATAAATGGAACGGTCACTTGTAATTACTCTGTTGTACACGTGCACTTCTCTGACCCTCTCTCACTTCTTTGTATTTATTTGGCAAAATTGTGACTTGTTTAATCCCACTATTTCTATGTATACCTTTGTTCATAAAGCAGCATGTAGTGGGAACAAAACCGAATCTGAATGATGACCTCCTTATATGCATAACCATGGATCTTGATTAGCTCACCTCTTGGCTCTCTTTCTTCCTTAGTGACTGTGCTGCATCTTCCCTCTCATAGAAAACCCTGATAACTCTTCCCACATCCTCATTCTCAGTTAATAGCCTTGCTACCTAATTCGTTGAGAATACTGAGGTGTTTACAGACTCCCCATCTCCTATCTATCTACTTACTGGCATCTAAATTTACATATTCTGTATTCTCACCTTCCACTGACAATCAGCTATTCAGGTGTCCTACATCAAGTAAATTCTTCAGCTTCTGTCACGGGGCTCATCCTTTCCCACACATTCTCAGGGCATCACCAGCACCCCTTTCTCGTCTTCCTTTTCTCTGTTCTCTCTTCTATTGTGCTATTGCCGTGTGTGTGTGTGTGTGTGTGTGTAGAGTTTTCTCCAATTATAAAAGGAAATAAAAATAAAGAAAAAATAAAACCAAAAAGAAACCAAACCTTCTCTGGACTCCCTTTGCAGGAAACTTCTTGAATCTGTTGTGTCCATTTCAAATTCCTCTCTCTCTTTCTTTGCCACAACTACTCTCATTATGCTTTTTCCTCTCCCTGACCTTTGTGCGCCCAAATAATGTCACTTGATGACAACTGTATGACTAAATACTAAATTACTAATACTAAATACTAACTTACTAAATTAGTAAATCCATTTCTTGGCTCTTTATTTCCTTGGTTTCTGATCAGGTTTTGACGTGGTTCCTCCTTTTTTTCTCCCTAAAACACTTTCTCCATGTGGCTGAGGATATTATGGACTTTTTGTCTATTCCTAATTCTCTGATCATTTTCCTTTCTTCTTATTTATTTATTTGCTAGCCCCTCTTTTTCTACCTTAAATCTTGATGTGAAATACCCAAGGCTTAATCCTTGATCCTCTTCACTCACCCATCAGTGTTAGTTTCTTGGTGATCTTAGTGAATCTCCTGATTCACCCATCTGTAAGCCAAAGAGTCTTGTTATGTTTCCAGATCTCACTCCTAAACCACAGAATCGTATTCAACATAGTCTACTGAATATCTCTGCTTCTGAGTCTGTTAGGCATCTCAAACCTAACACATCTGAAATTAAATTCTTTATCTTTTCCCAAAAATTCCCTCAGCAGGCTTCTTCATCCTCGCAGAAATATTGACAACATTCTCATCTCCTCTCTTCCTCTCACTTCCTATATCAAATCTAAAAGAAAATACTGTAAACTGTACATTCAAAATACACATGTCAGTTCGTGATTTTATCCTACTTGCCCACTCGCACTTTGCACAAGTTACCAAATTCTCTCACCTGGATCATAGCAGTATCTCACTACCTCACCTTCTTCCTTCGGATTTTGCTCCTCCATGTCCCCAATGACTAATCTCAAAGGAACAGTAAAATATACTTACATTTATTTATTGGCCCTGATACTATTTTCATGGTATTGAAATATTATAGTTGACTTATTTAATATTTTATTTTAACTAATATGAACTAAGCATTAGAAATCTTCATAGCGAGTGACGACAGAGAGGCTGAGAAATTTCCAAAGACGATCCCACATTGTTTGTGCATATCTTGCAGCCTTGGTCTCCAAGATATCAGTTTATATCCTCATCGTTCTTGATTAGAATAATGTAACATCAACAAATATTTACCCAGGATGTAAGAGTTAAATAGGCACAGTTAATGTTTGCCATTATTTCCCCGGTAAATAATGCAGATTAAACTTAATGACAAAGACTAATTGAGTACTGCTAACAATTTCCAAAAATTAATATTAAACAAAGATAATTTTGTCTTTAATTGAGAAATATGAATTAAGGAGTTAGAAAATCTCTGTGGAAAGAAGGCTGTGTCCAGGAGAGGGCAGGCCTGGTGCAAGCATGTGGGACTTTCAGTTCTGCATTTAACCCTACAGTGCCCGTACTTTCAGAACAGTCAGTTTCAAAGGCAAATGAAGGCACCGCAGGAGTTATTATTCAAATACAAAAAGACTATTTCATTAGAATTTTTATCTCCCCTTTTGGGGATGTGACAAGTCTGTGATACGGATTAACGGAAATGAAAATCCCTCCACAGAAGTCGGCCAAAAAGGCTCTTTGGTTTGGAGTGTACTCATTTGGGTTACAATTTCTATTATGTTTCTGTTTTAACATTTGAGCTTCATCTTATTAAGTTCATTTACATTAGTATGAGAGTCAGAGTAATAATAGAATAAATTATTTTGAAATTAATGTTAAAATACTAAAGACTCCAAGGCAGCTTTGATGATTAAAGTTGATTATAATGGCAAAATGTTGACAATATAATATATTCTCCAATTATTTCTCTGAATATTGCATCTCATGATACATTTCTTCAACTCCTGTGTTATTCTTTGCATTCAAATAATCATCTCTGAATATGTAACTATAATCTTGGTGTAGCCAAAGCATAGTGTACTAAAACCAATAAATAAAATAAGGTAGACAGCTACATAATTTAGGTAACTAACTCAAAAATAGATGCTGTATTTTCATTTTTATAAAGAGATATTAGAGAGTAAATTTATGAATTAGAGGACAGTGCAGATGGATAGCGTAAATTAATTTTGTAGAAACATCCAATTTAAGCTATCAGCAAAGTTAAGAATTATTTGTGTTATCTCCATTTTGGGACTAGGGATATGTGGTCAGAGGACATCGTATTTAACAGTGATGTACTTACTCCACGGGATAAATCATTATGCACATTATAGAGGTGAAAGTCAGACAACTATTATTCAGGGAAAATGATACCAGAAAGTTTCTCATGTTAATTGATGAGAGATAAGCAAATGGAATTCGGAAAACTCATATGCTAATCAGGCATCACCAAATGAGAGAGCCAAGGAAGGTGTTATGTTGTTGTACCTAGAAAGATCACAGGAATTGGGTACATGAGCAAGATTCCCAGGCAAAATGTATAGGGGTGGCCAGAACTGTGCCAATTTATCACTACCTCCTTTAGCACATAGAGTTCATGTGGATTTGTGAAGAGCTGTGAAGCTGGACAGACCACCCAGAGGCAGTTCACGAAAGGCCTGGGATACATATTAAAGTTCTTGAACTGGATCTCAACAGAGCCCCAGCCACTAAAAGATTTAGGCAAGAGGGTGATGTAAGCATGCTGCATTTACAAAGACAGCTTTCAGTGGTTGAGGAAATCTTATAAATCATTGATGTCCAGTGGAATTTTCTGTGATAATGAGTACAAATGTTCTATATACTTGCACTGTTTAACAAGGTAGCCACTAACTACATGAAACCATTGAACACTTGAAATGTAGTTAGTGCTACCAAGAAATTAAATTTTGTATATTATATAATTTTAATTAACTTAAATTGAAACTTAAATAGCCACAGTTGACTGGAAATCGCTGTTTGGACATTGCAACTACAGAGATGGAGCTGACCTTACCAAAGGTTACTGAGAAGAAGGCAGTTGTAGAAATTTTGGTTTCCTTGTACGCATTTTCATTTCCCCTTTATTAAATTCTAATTGCTAGAACTTAAGGAATGGTTTGTCCAGTGACTGTATCTATTTTATGATTCTCTCTCTCCTCTCTGAAAGAGCCTCCATTCTTAAACCAACCCTCCAAACTCTCCAGACTGGGACAGTGTACCTGAAGTTTGCAATGCAGCCCTAGTGTGCTTTTAATCATGCATTGGTAGGTAAGTCCCCTGAAAAATAAACCGGTACATTGTTATTCATTTTAATTCATTTACATATATATTGAACATCTTACATTTACTGAACAATGTGCAACATTGTGGAGAAAATGGAATAAACAGGTCCGAACACAGAGTCTCAATCTGTTGGGGAAGGCAGAAATACAGACAGCTAATCATAGTGAATGGTGTATGTTGAGGGATAGTTTAAATAAAATGATCATCATTCCAGAAATAAGGAAGTGCTTACCCACATGAAGGGGTTAGGAAAGAATGGATTCAGCAGCTGATTCCAAGGGTGAAAAGAAATTTTCAAGGTTAACTCAAAGGAAGGGGAGGAGGCGGTGAGCGTGAGAAAGTAAGTTATGTAGGAGTGATTGGGAAAGAGAAAAAATGACATGGAGTTGAAACAGCAAGATAAAGGCATTCAAATATAAAAATTAATTATTTTTTTAAAAACTGTGTAAAGTCTTTTATGCCTGAAAATAAAATTGTAACTAGGGTTGAAGCTAAGAAGCCATTAACCACTGTGAGGAAAGGATTGGAAGTCAGTGATTTCTTTATTTCTTTTTTAAGGAATGATATAACTTGGTCAGATTTGGAGTTTTTAAGGAGCATTGGGAAATGATGATAAGTGTTGAAGACTGAAATAGGACACATCAGCCTGAACATGATCAGGTAGTTTTTTGAGACATTAGGGTTTTTTAAATTTTAAAAATTTAATTTTGAGGTCCATGACTAAGTCCTAAGGTCACTCAGTCCTTCCAATCTCAGAAATTATGTCAATTTTTCTTTTTATATGAATGGGTGTGTTTTCTGGCTCATCAGCACCTTAAATGATATAAAACTTCACGGCTCTCTGGACACAGCATGAGGACTGGATGGGCCTTGTAGACCCGTTATTTGAGTAGGCTAGGGTGATGGAGAAAATGAGGATGATTGCAGGTTTATGGCCGGAGACAGTGGAAGTGATACTGTCAATGAAATAGGGGAGATACGGAAGAGCCAAGTTTTGGAGGGTGGTGATGAGTTCTGCTTCCAGCTACTCTTTATCTTCTCATTGAGTGACAGTAAAGATTACTTACCCTCTTACAAAGTGCCCTATAGCACTAGTGAGTTTAATCTTCAAGAGGTGATTACTGTTACTGTACATCTGTCTGGCTGGAAATCACTATCTTTCCTATCTTAGAGCACATTCAAGCGGCATGGAGGAAATTGTCTGGGCACACAGTAGTTTATTTGTACAGAAGAAGCCTTAGCAGAACTGACTGACAGAGCAAGTTTGGCTTAGAGATTATCCTTCTGAGTCACTTTGCTCTAGGAAAGTAAGTGTAAATCAGTTAATAGCCTGCAAGGGTTTTTTTGTTTGTTTGTTTGTTTGTTTGTTTGTTTTCAGAAATGGCAAAAAACACTAAGGATGGAATTTTTCTCAGGGACTGAGAAGAGTAAAATTGAGCTGGAATCACATGCTTCCATTAATGCTGTTTATTTTCCTGTGCGTAAACACATTGCTAGAAATTTCCTATTGGCTTATTTCACTGAACTAAAGCTATTGATGGCTGACATTTTGCAATCAGTACCTGTACTCCAGAGAATTCTTCCAAGCTTCTTCTCATCTGTCCAAGTCCGTAGGGTACACAGCGTGTTTGCCCATGTTTCTCTGTCACATCTGAACTTTATAACCAAGGGCAGATGATTATTCTTGGTATCGATGCATTACCTCATAGGCACAAACTTTCCCATTTATAGGCATGAAATATGATGCCCCCAGGTCCACCAAGGCCCCAGGACCCTGCTCATAAAACCGCCTTCCCCTGCCTCTAGCAAGGCAAGAAAGCTGGTGCCACGTGATGCAAAACCAACTGTGGGCCCCTGGCTCATTTTTAACAGCTAAAACTTATATTTTCTAAAACCGTATTTCAGCTGGAATACATCAGAAAGTCTAGACTGGGAATGGGGCTGGGGCTACAGCATGTGCCTGAAATGCATGCAGTGCTCTGGGGCATTTTCAAAAATATTAACTGCACTTAAATATGAGAGTGAAAGGAAAACAGCCCAGAAGCCTAAAGCCATAACATTGTTAACTTTTAAAGGGGAGTATTACAAAACAAAAGTTACTTAATT
This sequence comes from Otolemur garnettii, assembly GCF_000181295.1. Lineage (NCBI taxonomy): Eukaryota > Metazoa > Chordata > Mammalia > Primates > Galagidae > Otolemur > Otolemur garnettii. Next base: position 4,554,818 of record NW_003852403.1, on the reverse strand, counting down.
TAACCTAAGATTCAATGTAACATTATATGCTAATGCAGGTCAAAAGCCAAGAAAAAACCCTTCGGTGTCTACTGAGCCTTGCTGGAAATATTGATAGGGCATTACCCTCCGACCTCCAGCAGTTCTGATTACCTGCTTAGTTGGTTGCTGGGATTTCTGTTGCTTCTTTTTTTGTTTGTTTGTTTTTTGAGTTTTGTGCATTTTATTTAACAAATTTAGGCCATAAAATATTTGTAACTCCAATATCCTTTATATGTTATATATTCATATATCCCAGGAATCCTTGCTAGGAAAGCTTTTTCCATGGCCTCTTTTTAAAATCCTCAGTTATCTTTTCCTTCTTCCACTAGGATTATATCTGAAAAGATCTTCAGCAAGAGACTCTTCTTTTGCACCTTCACTTCCTGCCTAAACCGCTCTTCTAATTCTGTATGCTTTTAAGCATGATGAGCTACAAGCTCTGATCCTCCAATGGTATGTGGACGTTTTCCTGCCCCAGGAAAAGTGACTTTCTTGAATTACTTGAAACTCTTTAGTTGACCCTACTCATTATTTATACCACATAGATTACTGCAAGGGGATTCTTTAACCACCAGTGATCTACATTCAGTTAATAACACGTTTCTTGGAAGCATCTCACTACCGTCCTGCAGTTCATCATTGTTAGATACTTCTTTTTTCATTGACCATGGTGATTTTTTCTTGCACTCACATATTTTCCTGATTTCATTTTCTTAGGATATTTTGTTATTTTCTGGTATTGCTCTGTCATTAAAAGTGTCATTTGTCCCTTTTTCTAATATTGACACCTTCCTCTTGTTTTTGAACTTGCACTTCAATTTGTAAGTCTGTTTTATTGTTTTTGAATAACTCTTCCAATATTTCATCTTCTATAGCCAAACCATCAATTTCTTTTCTTTTATTTACTCTTAGCTTTTCTGTAGAAAGGGATATATTGGCAGAATTTTTCACGCTGAATTTTAAATCTGTTTCTGTAAATAAATTGTCAGATTTTTTTGTCCACAGATTCATTCTGAGATTGGATGCTGCTCTTTATTTTTCCATATTAAGGGTGTAGTAGGTTGTGTTTGCTCTAAAAGAGAGCAAGACATCTCTATTCTTGCTGATTTGCATGAAGATGTTTCTTGATTTTCTTCATCCTTTTCCCTTTTTCGGTAAGTGGCTGAAAGTAGTTTTTGATGGAGTTGGTCTGCTACTGCTGAGAAGCTTGATCTCTCTATTTATAGCTAGAAATTTAGTTGGTGAAAGCTCATAGTTTGGGATTTTCACCTTAACCCGAGTGTTTGATACTGCAGTATTATTTGTATTAGAAGTTGTTTTCGGAGGCTCCTTTATAGTGGGGATTTCTTGTGAAAACTTTCTAAGATACTGTTCCTTTCTGGAGATTTTGATTTCTTTTGGCCTTTCACTGAAATCCATACCTATATCTGCTTGTTCTGATTCTGTGTCAGCCATGTATGTTGTGGTATTCACCGGGACACTTGGCTTTAGTTTTTCATGGACTGACAACCCTTGTGAAAGGCTTGGGCCTGGAGTAGTTGTTTTTAATCCTGTAGTGGGCTGGCCCTGAGGATCCCAGTAGCTCTCTGTAGACATGAAAATAACTGCCAATCCAATTTCTGCATCAGTAATAGGTCTGCGACCCTGCCTTTGGAGCATATCCATTATTGAGTGAATCCATTTTTTTCTGAGAGTTGGGAATTAAGATTTATGAGTTTGTTATTCCTATATCAACAACACAAGTTCCAGGAGTTGAGAAGAAACTATCTTGCTCTTCATCTTCTTTTTCTTCTGTTATCACCCTAGCTTCTCCACCTCCAAGTTGCTGGACTTCATTTCTTATTCTGTTTGGCATTCAAAAATATAAATGTTTTCCCTTTGAAAATTTGTTCTGTCATCCTGACAGACCAATATTTTTACTTGCAATAACTGGTTCATCAAGAGGTGGGTAAAAACTTTCAATATGGGGAAGCTGCTTCTTGGACTGAACTGCTTTGAGAAACTTAGTAAACTATTCTGGTTCACAGTTGGATGTCCACAATTGAGAGCACATGTTGTTGGCTTAAAAGGAGACGAATCACCTCCCAGTGTCATTCTTCAGTTAGCTTTGAATATAACCAGGTCTGATAAAGATGCAAAATTTTAGTGGTAACTTTAACAGATATCACAACAAGATGAGTATATTCCTCTGTCCAATTGTTTACAGTAAATCCTCAAGTTGTAGCACAGCTTGATGTAAAGCAGTTTCCCCAGAGGCATCTAAACAAGGAGAGCACACAACCAAAGGCTCATACTCTACCCTGAATTTACTTTCAAACACTCCAAAGGTAATTCTATCCCCTGCCTTCAAAGTTTGGGAAAGGCCATTCTGCCTTTTTTCCTCATTAATGAAGGTACTATACTTATAACTCTTTTATTGTCAATACTGGGATTTCATCTGTTTGACTCAGGTTGGTTACAGAAAAGTTAGCAGTTAACACTGCATGATTTTGACTGATTATTTTCAACAAGAGTGGCTCAGATTTTCCTTCCAACCATCTACTCAACACCAATCAAAATCTGTGTGGTTCCCCTGGGCCTGGGCCTGCAGCTGGTACCCTATTACTTCTTTATTCATCCTCTCTGTCCAGGCTTTTTTGCTAGACGTCGCCTCTCCAGACCTCTGAGTTTTGCTGCTTTTATCAGATTTTGCCACTATATTTCTGAGGCTGCCATAGCAGCATGGGGCTAGTCTGCTGGACTTCACTGCCCCACCCCATTTGGTAAAACTGAGGACTTCATAGTAAAACAGTGTCCAGTGCATGGTGTCCTGGAGATACAGATATAATTGTGAATGTGAAGGCGTGTACTGAGAAAAAGGATAGCCTGTCTTCCATCCTTAAAGATAGCTGCTACTCAAGGGATCCCTGGTTCTAGAGAGCCAAGAATAATATTTTTCTTTATGAAATAGTTCTCTTTGTTTTATCTTCATTCTCTCCTTCTATCCAAGAAGATCCAAGTCTACTCACCCCACTTATACCAAATGGGACTTCTTACCCACATATCTCTTGACACTGGCCTATCCCTAAATCAGGGCTTTTCCTTTGACCAGCATCAGAGGAGCTCTCCAGCCCCATCTGATACTTGTCACCTGATGGAAGAGATCAGAAGCCCAGCACTAAGCATCTTAGCTTCAATGCAAGACCTTAAATGCTCAGGGGGGAAAAAAAACAGTGGAAACAGTGAATAAATCATCTTCCCACAGCCAAAAGCAGTTTTCAATATAACTATCAGATATTTTAACTAATTATAGGATTTAAAAACTATAATTAAAACATCATTCAGTAGATTTTATATAATCTTTTTAAAATAGGATGTGTTAAATGTAACCTAAACTAGTAAAAATATGATCAAGGTAATTGGACTTTGGTTGATCAAAGGTATTTTATTCCCAGATGCATTGAGATAAGTTTGCTGCCAAAATTAATCAGATGATTAAATAAAATGCTAAAAACATTCCCCAAGTGGTCATAACACCTACACTTTCCTATATTAGTTTCCTGAGATAATTAGGATGGAGTAGGCAGGAAGGAAGAGCTGGAGTAGCTGCTAATTTAGTCCTCCTTGAATTCAAATTCTGGCTTTGACATTTGCTGACTATATATAAGTTTTTAACCTTAAGCTGAAATCCCCCCATTGATAAATGGTAGATATTATACTAACCTTTAAGAGTTTTGATAGCATGAATAATAATAAATGTAGAAAACCTAGCTCTATGTCAAATAGAGTAGCTTTTCAACAATACATTTACTACACTAAATATTAAAAAACCAGCATCTCACTTTTGGTAGTTTCTAACTCTTCATTCAGCTTATAACCAAGTATGTATGTATTCAATTTATCTAAAGTATCAAGCCTTGAGCGTCATATACTCAGAGACACCTTGTTTTTATAGAAGATAACATTCTCTCTAAATGAATAACAAAGAAAGAAAAATGACCAAAAAAAAAAAGAAAGAAAGAAAGAAAGAGAAGGGGAGAGAGGGAGAGAAAGTGAGAAAGAGAGAGAAAGTAAAAAACTATGTAATATTGTATAGCTTTCCCACTAAAAGCTCTCAAAATGAAAATTAAGTTTTCTCAAATCATTGCAAAGAGAATAGCTCTAGATTTCCCTTATAAAAATAGAAAATAATGAGACTAAAGAGGGCTAGGTCCCTTACAATGGTTATACAGAATGAAAATGACTCTAAAAAGTTCTTCACCTACCACTTACGTACTTAAATCATTGCTTGTAATTCAAGGATGAAAATATGCACAAATAAATATGTAGCAATGTGCATGCAAAAATGAAACGTTGAAAAACAGACACTACGTGGCAGTTTTCTATCCTGCTTAATAAAAGGGATGATATATTTTGTGCTGCTGCTGTGAGAATCCACCATGTCCTGAACAACAAAGGGTGGTGCATTCCTCACACTCAAGTCTTTATCCAAAGCCTTGTTTGTGAGTTTGGTGTTTGCACATGTTTTAACTATAAAATGTTCCCTCAGAATCCATGGTGGTTCCTGCTATAAGTAATAGCATAGTGATATCATAGAAGGTCAAAAATTACACTAAAAGAAGGAATAAAGTACACATTTTTAGAGTCATGGATCTCAAACTCAGGATAGACCTTAGGAATAGGAAGCATATCACTAACCATGGTTTTCCATTCTAACTGAATTGAAATGATACTTTTGAATATAATTATCACTGATTGCTACAAAAAAACCCCAAAAACTCTATGCCTAGAAATTTGAAAACATGGAGGAAATAAACCAATGTCTGGAATCGTACCACCTTCCTAAATACAAGCATTAAGAATTACTAATTTTTATCAGACTAATATCAAGCACCAAAATTGCAACAACTGTAAAAAAGTTTCCAAGAAAGAAAACCCCTGGACCAGATGAAATTACACCAAATTCTATCAAACCTTCAAAGATGAGCTCATATCTATATTGAAGAATCTATTACAAAACATTGAGAGGTACCCTCCCCAACTCCTTCTATGAAGCAAATATCACCCTTACTTAAAAGCCAGAAAAACATCCAACAACAACAACAACAACAACAAAACTACAGGCCAATATTATTAATAAATTATCAACACAAAAATATTCAATAAAATCTTAGCAAAAAGAATATAGCATTGAAAAAATTATACATCATGATCAGGTGGGCTTTATCCCAGGGATGTGAGATTGGTTCAATATACATAAATCCATAAATGTAATTCACCACATAAGTAGAAGCAATAACAAAGACTATATGATTCTTGCAACAGACACAGAAAAAGCATTTGACAAAATTCAGCATCTTTTCTGACAAGAACACTTAAGAAAATAGGCATAAATGGTACATTTTTTAAACTGTTAGAAGTCATCTACAACAAACTCACAGCCAATATCATACTGAATGGAGTAAAACTGAAAGCATTTACACTTAGAACTGGAACCAGACAAGGATTTCTGCTATGGTCACTACTATTCGACCTGGTGCTGAAAGTCCTAGCCAGTGCAATCAGGCAAATCAGGCAAAAGAAGGAGATCAAAGGTATCCAAATGGGGACACAGGAGGTTGAACTCCCACTCTTTGCTGATAACATGATCTTATATTTAGAAAACCCCAGGGACTCAACCACAAGGCTCCTGGAAGTAATCTGGAAATAGAGTAAAGTCTCATGTAAAATCAATGCTCACAAATCAGGAAGCTTCATCTATGCCAATAACAGTCAAGTTGAGAATCAAATCAAAGACACAATACCCTTCACAGTAGCTTGAAAGAAAATGAAATAGTTAGGAATATACCTAACAAAGGTCATGAAAGATCTCTAGAGAGAACTGTGAAACTCTGAGAGAAGAAATAGCAGAAGATGTTAACAAATGTAACAACATACCACGTTCATAGCTAGGAAGAATCAACCTTCCAAAAATGTCCATACTACTCAAAGAAATTTGCAAATTTAATGCAATCTTCATTAAAGCATGAACATCATACTTTGAAGAACCTGAAAAAAACAGTACTTCTTTTCATGTGGAACCAGAGAGGGGAAAAGACAGAATGGCCAATGCAATTCTAAGAAATAAAAACAAATCTAGAGGCACCACATTACCAGGCTTCAGATTATACTGCAAGTTTATAGTGAACAAAACAGCATAGTACTGGTACAAAAATAGAGACATAAATCTATAGAATAGAATAGTCAATCTATTATATTAGATTCTAAACAGAGAATAGAGATGAAACCAGTCTCATATCAATATCTGATCTTTGATACAGCAAACAAACACATATATGGAGGAAGAGAATTCCTATTGAATAAGTGGCACTGGGGAACTAGTTAGCCATCATGAGTCATAGAGCTGGTACTCATCAAGATGCTTAGCTTTCTTCATTACTCCTATAGATAGCATCACCTTTGTGAAACCTAAGGCTAGATTTTGTGATATCTTCCAGGTTCTGCATTCCTGTGGCATGGCTGACCCACTGAGACCGTGGTCCATACTGAAGAACTGACTCAACTGATATTGTGATGCCCCACACTCAAAAATCAACTCAGCAAGGAAGAAAATGTCCATCCCCATGTTCCACCCTGAACCAAGCCAATTAGCAGACCCAATTCCCTCACCCTTTACCCGCCAAACTATTTTCAAAAACCCTTTCTCCCAAATTCTTAGGCTGACAGATTTGAGAAATTCCTCCATTCTCTTTGCATGGGGCCTGTGATATTGAACCTTTCTTCATGGTAACCCCTGCTGTCTGCATATATTGGCTTCCTCTTGAGCAGCAAGCGGTGAACCTGATAAAACTGTAATAACAACACTACACTGAGCAGAAAGAAAAATCATGAATTTTGCAGTTTGTTGTAGCAATATTTTCATGTTCCTTTGTGTCTCTGCTTATGTCCTGTCTTAGCAAGGAGGCTAGTTGGTCAGAGCATGGATAACTGCAGGCAGGGAGAGGGTGAGACCTCAAGTTAGACCCTCTTGCTGGCCAGAGAATATGGAGCAGTGGAGGGCAAGAGACTTGGGTGGAGAAACTGAAGGGCAGTTGTCTCCAAGGTGAGCACAGTGTCCCAGATGAGCACCATCCAGAAATCATCACACAGGAAAACCCGTGGTATCAGGGACTCAGAAAAAATGACAGATGTGTCCTAGAAATAGAGCACAACACAAGGTGGCCAGGAGAGGAGGATGCTTGAAAAGTGGGTGCCCCTCTCTATTAATCTGGTGGAACCCAAGAAGACAAACTGGGTTTTCTCTGATAGGGAGAAAATGAAACAATAGGCCAATTACAGTCCAGGCCCTGTTCTTAGTAATAAACTACCAAGATAAGGGTTCAGATCCAGGGAGTAGGAAAAAAAAAGGACTTGAAAATAGGTGCAGAAATGTGATTGTGGTTGAGCCGCAAAAGTGAGAAGCAGAGATGTCTGGAAGTTCCCTGTGGGACGTGAGGTGCCAGGGGGACCCATTGGTTCTGGAGGGCCCTGTGGACAAGTGTAAGGTGCTCTCCATGTTATGTGGACTGGCCTATCAGGGAACCCAAGAAGAAATTGCTGAATCAAATAGGCAAAACCATAACAGGTTACCACAAATCCAAAGAGTGAGACAATGACAGAAAGATAGGATGGATGTATTTTACAATTAATAGCAGGCTGTGAAGTGGGACAGGATGAATTTGGAGGAGCAAGGCTGAGAGATGGTTTGATTCTTAAAGACAGAGCAGAAAGTCCCTTTTTATCTCTTTTATGGGGTAATGGAACTCCATCTTGGGGTGGAACAGCTGGTTAGAGGAAACATTTGTGACTGAAGAGGAGTTGCTTGATGCCAGGATAGTTCCCAGGGGCTGCAGTCCTAGGCTAGAGGAGAGAGCAGGGCACAGCCACTGAGAGGGAGCTGATGTGACTGAAAGTCAGCAGAGCACGATCGTCCTCTGCCCATGTGGTGCCTAATCACCCTTTGCTGTCTCGAATTTCCCAGGTCCCCAGCCACAGCCCAAGATAGAGATCTGGATGTGGGACAAGAGACTCATCCTTCACTAAAGTGATGCTCAGGGAGGTGACTAAACTCTCTGAGACACATTAGTTCATTTAACAAATAGAGCAAATTAGTTCATTTAGTAAATAAGGTCTACTTTACATGGTTGTGTCTGTGTTATGCAGATTAAGGGCCTTTAGTGTATCCTCATGATGTGAACCAATACGGAGACACCAAACAATGAAACTGGAGGACCAGAGAAAAGAGACATGAATTTATTCCGAGAACTTCTGTGCAAGGGAACTGGAGATGGCCGGCTGGGAAATTCTCCATGCTGCACCCAGAAACAGCAGGTCATTATACAGGTAAGCATGAGCAAACAATAACTTGGGGGTATGGTGTGCGTCGCCAGGTATGGTAAGGCAGTCTTCGGTAAAGGTTGGCATGGTCTCAGTTGTGCTCCAGGGGGAGGGGGAGGGGAGAGACGGGTGGTGGCCATTCCACTGTGGTTTTCCTTGTTTTAACTTTCCCTGATCTCTCTGAATGGAATTGGAGCCAGGATGTCCAATTATCCCACACTCTGAGATCAGGATCCACGAACTGCATTGTAAACTTTAAATTACTATATGAATGTATTGTTTCTATTGGACACGTTTCCTGAGCTATCCAGCACTCTCAACCCAAATTCTGAGAGTGAGTGTAATGAGCATAAGATGGAGTCAGTCAGGCTAGGGCTGAGACAGCACAGCTGGTCCTGGTCCTCCTGTCTCCCATTCTCACTGTTTTGTAAATTCAGCTTTAACCTGAAAGTGTGTATCTTAGGTAGTTTAGGGCATTTGATTCAGGAGATTAACTTTCCAATTAGATTGTTGTTTGAGGACATGGATAATGCTGATTATTGTTTGTTTGATTATTGTTGTTTACGATAAGGGTTAACATAGATTTTAGTTTGAACTTTTCATGTATACAACTGTGATTTTGGAAATGGAAGAACAGAAGAGTCTTGGAGAGGCTACTTTCACTGTTCTTTAGAATTGCCAGCCTGCTGACAGCTTGGTGGACCTATCCCTCTCTCCATATATTGGCTGACAGTGACTGGACCCTCTTTGTCCAGTCTCAGTTCCAGGAAAACAAAGAAAGGTGACATTTGGGAATTGCTTCATTCTGAGAACCTGCACATTTTCACACACGAGACACAGGGCCACATCTGACAGGTGTGAAGGAAGAAGGAAAGCAGGAGGCCATCTGACAGCGTTGGGGGCCTCACTCCCTCCTTTGCCAACTGTGTGGTGTGGGCTGGTGTCCCTCAGCCATCCCCAGAGGGCAGGGGCCAGAGGCTTCCTCCCTGTGCCCCCATACCTTCCCATACTGGGCCCTACACAAGTCATAGGAGCTCAAAAAGAAAGCCAGAAGTCAAGGTAAAGGGCACAGATGTGAAAAGCAGTAAACTGGAAAAAACAATCATATCACCCTAGCACTCTGAGAAAATGCAATTCGTTTGTTTTTTACCTCAGATTCCTTTAGACCAGAATCTCCATAGGAGACTCCCTAGAGCAAAACTTCACAAGAGAGACTAATGCAATTTTTTGCATCATAAAAGAAAGGAATTTTGGTACTCCCAAGGACAGTGTGTCAGAATCAGTTTATGTGAAAAAAAAAAAAAAAAGAAAAAAGAAAAGGACCAGTTTCCCTACATTTGATGTTTTAAGAAAGTTTTTAGATCAGAGCTTCCTAAACTTCAGATCACCTGCCTGGGACCGTCTTAAAATGCCGATTCACATTCAGTAGGTCTGGAAGAGAGGGTGGAAGGTGATATTTAGCATTTCAAGCAGCTCCCAGGTGATACCAACTTTATCTAGCTTGGCTAGTTTCCCAACTTTATGCTGAGACAATTGGAACGGTGGACTGTTCAATAAATATTAGGTTGTATAGCTACAAATGAAAGAAGATTGATGCAAAGGAAAAACAAGACACCATCATATAAAATGAGAGACTTTTGACATCTCAATTTTGGAAAATAGTTGATGTCTGGTACTTTCTGAAATCATATACTCTGCTTTGCAAATATTGCAATTCATTTGTGAAATCAAAATACATATATCACACACACATATACACACAAGACTAGGAAGGGCACAGAGGTAGAAGAACTCTATAAAATTAATTAATACTAAAATGAGTATAATGGACTGAACTACTTTTTCCTCAATATCCTTAGCTGTTAAAGGGGCAAAAGGACAGTTTTGTTTTCATTAAAATAACGTATGTGCATTATTGTCACATACGAGAAACTTTCAGTAAATAGTAAGCATTCTCCATAATAGTAGTACCATATCAATGGACTTTGAAAGAACTTTTTTCATATAAAGTCTTCTCCGTTCTTAATCTCATAAATTTGTGTTTAAAAATCAACAATTTTCTTTTAAAATTTTGGAGACTTTAGTAAATTGAACAAAATCTTGAAATTCATGCTTAATTCAATTACAGACAATTCTTAATATTCACCTTTGTGAATATCTATTCAATACTTAAGTCACATGATGTTTTATATATGTGTGTGTATGTGTGTGTGTGTGTGTGTGTGTATTTAAAATGCACATATGGCATCTCAAAACATCGCTACCAAAATATATACTAAAAGTCTACCATGCTAAACAGTAAGTCTATGTACTTACTATAAGTAACATCAGTTTTACTTATTCCATTTAATATCTACACCATAATTTATTTACGTTTTCACTCATAACTTTTATCAGATGTTTAAGGTTGCACTTTTTTTAATATTAAAATAACATTATAATGATTACCCTTGCAAAAACCATAGTGTGCATACTTGTGGTTATATGACAAATTCAGGAGCAAAAATTGTTGGAAAAGGCATGCACATTTTGAAAGGCTTTGACACATGTTTGCAAATTAGCCTATGGAAGGTTTTGCAGATATCCATTCACACAGGCAGTGAGTGGGACAGCAAATGCAAAGTGTAGCAAGTGTGCAGCTGTGAGAAAAGCGGGTAGAGAGGGCAGTCTGAGAGGGAGCTGGGAACACAGACCACATTGGGACTGGAGGTGACAATGGTGAAAGCTTTCATGTTCATCATCATGAGGGTTGGAAGAAGTCATCTGATTCAACTTAAAATTGCTGAGAGCAGAAGCTGGAAGAACTAGAAGACCAGGTCAGTAAAAGGACAACAGTGGCTCCCCTTTTCCCCCTAGCTAGAGATGGCCAGACCTGTGGTGTGAGACGGTGGGGAGAGGTCAAGGATAATGGGAAAAGGTTTTCCTGAATTTAAATTGTTAAGAATGACTGGAGACTTTGTGATATGGGCTATTCTCCCGGGGTTGGGTGATATTTCAGAGTGGCTTTGATTTGTATTTCTCTATCAGGGATAATAAGTATTTTTTCAAATGTTTATTAGCCATTGTCTGTCTTCATCAAAGAAGGTTCTGTTCACATCTCTTGTCCAGTGGTAGATGGGATTCTTTGCTTTTTTTTTGTTAATTTGAGTTCTATGTAGAATTGGAACACATTCTTCTCAGTAAAGTATCACAGGAATGGAGAAGCAAAAATCCAATTTACTCAATTCTAATATGAAGCCAGTAGATGATCTAACACATACCCAGATAAGAGAAAAACTTAAATCAATTCAAGGGGTGGGGAAGGGGAACAAGGGAGTTGGGAGAAGAGAGAAGGGAGGAGAATGGGGGTGCTCCCACTTAAGGGACACAACATTATGGTATATGGTACATGTCTTAAGGGCAGGACACAATTATAAGAGGGACTCTACCTAACAAATGCAAACAGTGTAACCTAATTCTTTGTACTCTCAATTAACATGAAACAATAAAAAAAAAGAATGACTTGAAGATTCTTGGCCTGAGAAAATGGGAGGAAAGAAGTGTCATTTCCCAAGTTGAGTAGAACAGGTTTACCAGAGGAAAGGTCATCCATTCCTTTTGGCCAAGCTTAGTTTGAGATGTCTTTGACCCAGTATGGGAGCAGTTGAACAGACAGGAAGGGATTCTATAGGTAGAAGTCTGCCCAGGTCTTCTATTGTTTTTTGAGTCATGACCATTATTTTTTCCAAATGACCCATTTTCTAAAACATATTTTATTTCTTTTTCATTAATATAGATTCATACACATGAATTTCCTTTTTATTCTTTGTGTAAGTAGTTAGATCTTTATGTATAATCCGTTGTAGCTTTCTTTCCTATGTTAAAAGAAAAATCTCAGACGAATTAAATTTGACAGAGTTTAATTGAGCAAAGAGTGTTGCACAAATGAGGCAGCCTCAAACCAGAACAAGTTTGCCACTCCAATGTTCTCATATGGGCTGGTGATAGTTTATGAACAGAAAATGGAAGTGAGGTATAAAAGCAGCTGGATTGGCTACAACTTGATGTTTGCCATATTTGAACAAGTTTAAACAGGTGGTCACCGATGATTGGCTGAAATTTGGCTACTTTTTATAAGAGTAGGTTATAGCCTGTTTACACATTTAATTAGGTTATATTTCATTCTGATGGGGAAAACTTTACACCAAACTTAAAGTATGTGGGAGGCAGTGTATGCTGAACTTAGTTAAACGATTTCCTCCTTTCATTAACCTCAGAGGTGGACCAAAACTTTAAGTATTGGTGTCACTCTGTCACCACCATAATGTGCATGTTGGGTCACAAATCCCACTGAGAAATAACAGAACAGTGGGGTTTGTGGGGTGGGAACAAGGACTTCAGTTTACTTTTCTGTAATAGTCAGAGCAGGCATTACCTCCTTATGCTAGAGTCTTCTGTTTGGGGGAGAGCCTGGTCTATTTTGGGGATCCATCTTCTTCCTTAGAGTTTTAGTTTATGTTTCATTTAGTGACACCACTTTGGCTTCTTCTGGCCTATTGAAGCCCAGTGTATGAGCTTAGTACAAAATAATGACCTTCCATAGTTTTGTTTATCAATTCCCCTGTCTTGGTCAGGTTCTCACCTAGATGAGAGTATGATAAGGTGACCAGATTTTAACATTGGTAAAGTGGGACACCATGGGGGGGGGGGCCTGGGGGTCAGGGCCTGACAACAATGCAAACTTTGATAAGCAGTTCTCCATAATCAGTTCTCAACAATTATTTGTTATTATTAAAGTTTAACATTATAAAATTAACAAAAATAATATAAAATGCATATCTTGGTGAAATAGCCACATGGCAGCCGAAAACCATATATTCCCTTCCTGTTCTCCTGTGTTCCCTAGCTTGTCATGCATTCTTTCCAAAAATCGGGACTTTTTAAAAATGCCGTGGGACGTGGGACAAATTGTTAAAAAGGACTTAGAGTATGACCAAAACTCTGGGCTTCAGTGCTACCCTCAGTTACCATCTCTGTGGATTTCCAGTCTCAAACCATTATTTGGCAATCACAGTATCCTTATGATGAGGCATTTGAGTTTTTATCCTTCCAATGGAAGAGACACCATTACAGATGGCTGCATGTAAAAATTTAAAACTTTTAAGAGAATACAGTGCACCATGGAAACTACCATCATGACTATCAGGAGGATAATACCCAGAGTTTGGAATATGCTCCTTCACTGGGGTCCCCTTGAAACTCAAACAGATCAACAAATGATCCGGATAAAAGTTAGCCAAGCAGTGTGTTAATTCCCTACAAATGCATCTCTATAATACACGTACCTGATGTATCCATTCATGTGAAACAAGAAGTGTTAGCACCTGCCCAGCTCTTCCCAGTTCAGTCAAAAATGGAGCAATTCTATTATCCAGTACAACTTTAGCAAGGGAATTTAAATAAATCAGTGGGCAATCTTAACTTTCATGGTAGAATCTGCTATAAAGGCCTATTATGAGGGATAAAGTTCTAATTTTGACCTCACTTATTTACTCTAAACCATGGAGAAAAGGACCTAACCGTGATGTGCATCTAAAAAAGTAAAGGCTTCCAGGAGTGTTCTCTTTTACCCACAAGGAAGGTAAAGAGGAAAGAACCAATGTTGTGTTTCATCTATGAAGCAAGAAAGGTGCAATTAAAATTCCTAACCCACATGGGACTTTTCTCTTCTACCCATCAAGATGTAAGATTGCCTATGAGGTTGGCTGTGAAATCCTCCACAACTGAAACTATACCTCAGGGGTACACACCAGACCCCTTTCCCAGTTCTATTGTTTACAGAGGCCTGAGCCAGGAACACATTGAAAGGTTAAGAGTTGCTTGACAGCAGAAAAATCTTGATCTGTGATCTTTGGAAAACTGTTCATGTGCAGGATGCCGTTGCTCCTGGGAGGAACTTCACTGGTGAGCTTTACCTTACTGTTTCCAATGAGTACGCTCTTCCAAGATTTTGAGGGGGTCCGTTCTGAGTTTTGATATTATGGACCCAAGGTTGGGGGGTCCCCAAGTTCTGCTGCATTATGGGTGGCAAAGAAAATCTTTCTGATGTCATTTCCAGAAGACCCAATCTCTGTTCTAGATCTGTTTAATTGTCCTTAGCTGGTGGATCATGAAATACTTCCTATACCTGGTAAAAATAAACTTTGGCATAATGCATTAAAGCTTTGCAGCATTTAGTCATCTCTGAGAGTAGGAGCAGAAGATATATACTATTTTAAGGGGTATATGCTTTCCAGTGAATTTCATAAGGGGTCAACTTATGTTTCCTGCTGAAAGTGGATCTGATTGTGATCAATCTGAAATATATTTCCCTAAGACAATTCAGGCTATTCAGTTAGATTTGCCTAATGCTATTGTATCTATAATCTTATTTAACTACTTTATAGCTTGTACAGTGAAACAAGTACCTTTATCACTGGAGATTTATACAGAAATGCCCCATGAAAGAAACACATTTCCTAACATCCTTTCTGCTATTTTTAAGGCATCTGCCATCTTACATGGGGAAGTTTCTAGACAACCAGGAAACATGCTTTGAGAATAAAAATTGAATGAAATTCTTCTGTAAATATTCAAATAACCCATTGGGTAACAAAGAGTACCTGAAGGTTTGATTGTCTTTCTAGGCATATGCATTTGACAAACCAAGCATTGGTCATAAATCATTTTAGCAATCTGGAACAGTCACTACACCAATATGTATTTTTGTATGTATTTGGATTGGTTTATCACTTCCGCAATGAGTCAGACTGTGGAGCTTTTAATGATGGAAGCTTTAAGCTCTGAGGAAGGACCAGGCATCTGTCCAGTTCTCTATGGGCCCATGCTTAACACTAGATTTATATCCTTTTAAATGCTAATTTTGTTTCTCCAATTCAGGTGCATAGCACTGTTTTTTAAATGGCTCATCATAGGTAATTGGACTCAGACCATGAGTTTCATTCAAATTGCATATCTCAACAATTTCATTATTGACCAATTTGGGATGAAAATCTAACAGAATATTTCTTTGGTAGATGAATTCTTGTCCTACTTGGTTTAGGCGTTTTCTATGGCCCTCAGTCTCTTTATTAGAGTTCTGGGAATTCTTACTCAGTCTAAATGACATGATTCTAAAGTTATCAGAAACCCATATTCAAGAGTGCTTGTCATGATCTTTTCCATCCTTTCTGTAAACCTTCTTGAAGACACCCCAGGACTTTACTTGCTTGTAAATAGCTTTCAGAAAAGGCACCAGCGTTAAACAATTCACTGGGGAAACAACTTAAAATGGTCATGGTTAAAGACACAATTGAATTTGATTATTTTTGTGTCCTAGATAATTTAACATAATGACACACCAGAATTCTAGGTATCTCATAAGTTTTTAGAATATATATTGATAACATATTCATAAAAATTTAGCTCGAAAAAGGTTAAACATCATTTCTCATTTGACAATGCTTGCCATGCAATTTAACGTATTAAATAAGCCTGTGCGTTCTCTCTCTTTTGGATGCTGCAGGGGCCTTCTATAACATCCCAAAGA
>NW_003852403.1:4409775-4538569 GCF_000181295.1 Otolemur garnettii | reverse complement strand
GGTGCCGAGCCTAGTTTTAAATTTTAAATTTGATTCTGAGAAGTCTGTCAAATACATCAAAGGCTTAAAATAATCAAAATAGTGAAAGTTGGAAAGGATGGTGCCCAGCGATGAGGCCACAGCAGTGGGAGTGGAGGAGAAGTTTAGGTCTAGTTTATTAACAGGGACAACAGGACAGTGACCTGGCTGGGCAGTGCAAAGATGGCATCTGCCATTGTGTGTGTGTCTATTAGCTACCCCTTTTATGTGAGGGTGTAGGAAATGGGCATATTCCACAGCATGCTTGGAAAGTTAGGCCCTTTTGGCCAGAACTTCTCAGAGGGTGGGCTAGCGAGATCCTTTGTGCAAGAAGAGGGCAAAGGGTTTGTGTGTGGCTGCATGAGCTCCTCCAGCCCAATGGGTCACTGTAAAATCATAGTCATTCATTTAGCCAAAGTGATAGTTAAAAGATTTTAAAAAGCAAAAATCTTTATTCTTTAATAGAGAGGACACTCAGTTTTTCCAAAGACGCAAAAGACCTAATAAAAGCATCATGGAACAGAATCTGCCTCCTCCCTACCCTCCATTTTTTGATTGTTTTATAGTTTATTCAAAAGGTGGACAAAAATATTTTACTGTCTCTTATTCATATGACATGAAATTCTTGTACAAAAGAGAAAAAGCAAATTTTATTTTTGTATTACTGTATTATCAATACTAACACTAATTTTCATGAAAACCTTATAAACAAATACATCCAATCTCAACTCATCTTTGAACACACAAAATTTCCTTCAGCTTTTTATATTCTCTTACAAATCTTTTCCTATTACCTTTCTTTTCCCAACTCTCTATATTCATTCATTTTTATCTGTACCTTTTTTAACCTCTTCAATTTGAAAGAAATTTTACATAACTTCTAACTAGACTAATTTTTTCCTCACCATACACATTTTCATGCATTTACATCTTATCTCACCAAACATATCTTGCTTTTTTGCTTTTCTTTATACATTTCAAATGCAGAACTGTTTCTCCTGCATTTAGTAGTTTTAGTTAGTTTTTATGATAACTATGATTTAACTCTTAGCCACTCTAATTCCTTTTTCTTTTTCTTTTTTATTAAATCATAGCTGTGAACATTAATACAGTCATGGGCTACAGTGTGCTGTTTTTATGTACAATTTGAAATATTTTCATCAAACTGGTTAACATAGCCTTCATGTCATTAAACTAGGAAATAATTTTGAATTGATAATATCAGTATTTACAACTGAAAATTATGATTTAAAAAAATTCTCAATTCTTTTTAACAAATTTAAATATATTTAGCTTTTCTACATTATATGAAAATGAGCCCAATGTATAAAAACTTAAGTTTATATTTAATAATTAACATTTCAGTATTTTTTTAAATATAAACCTCATCTTATTTACTTAATCATTGTGTTAAGACATTTATACTCTATACTTAATAAATCCAACAAGTATTTATACTTAACTTAGTGGAACATGATTGTAAGCTTTTAAGTTACCGAAAAGAACATTGAAGCTATGACACAGGTACCGCCCCCAATAGTTTTCTTAGTGACCTTGGGTCCCAAGTATCTACATGGCACCCAGGATAGCTATGAATGGCAGAGCCCTTCTGGGTCCTGAATTTACATACCATGTATAGAGCTCAGGAGGGAGGACTCAGCTGTGAAGATAAAGCTGGTCCAGGAAGGACAGGGCAATATTAGGCTGGGGTCTCTCTTGCAGCTGGTGACATGTCCCCAGCCCTCACCATAATCTCACCCCTCATCCCATAATCTGGAGTTTAAAACCAAAGACAGGTTCATAGTAAGATGTATGCAAGGCTTTGGAGGACCCCAGCAGCCAGTCCTTATAGCTTTAACTCATAAAGTGTCAAAAATATTACAGAGGCAACATTTTTATGACCTTAAAATTTGTAGTAGAGACAGCATAAACCCATTTAAATAGTAGACAAGGGCAAGAATGTCTAAATTATATTTAATTGCCAATTCCGAAGCCATTCCTATTTTGTTTTATTTATAAAATATTATTGTATACACATAAAACATATAGATGTGTAGACTTACAGATATACACACAGCAGATAGCTTTTGTAAAGAATTCTCATTTGCCAGCATTCAAATAGATGTTTTTTTCTCTATTAAGACTATCGGTCTTCCAATTAATTCCCTGTTTCATTGACCTATACATATTCCACGGATCTTTGGAATCTGAGAGAGAGAACTTCATTCCCATCCCCAATGGTTGTGAGAAAGCAACAGATACAACAGGCCCACTGGCCACCTCACTTGCTCACTTGATGCTCGCTGGGGTCACTGGAGGTTCTACTTCAGATCCCAGTTCTGATACCATCTGCTAAAAGAAAATCTTTAGACAAACTATTTAATAGCATTTAATTGAACAAAGAACTATTTATGAATCAGGAAGCTCCTCAAACCAGAATAGATTCAGAGCAACTCTGGAACTACCACACAGAGATTTATGAACAGAAAAACAAAAGTGAGGGACAGAAATAGCCAGATTAGTTTCAGGTCAGCATTTGCCTCATGTGAACAGTCGGCCGCCTGTGACGACTGCTGTGATTGGCTGAGGCTCAGTCACCTGTTACAGGAGTTAAGTCTTTTTACAAATCTAGTTAGATTACAGCTCATTACTTACAGAGAAGACTGTGGGATGAATGTAAAATAGAAAGGCAACTTCAGACTGAAATTAATTTAAAACCTACTTTTTTCTTGATTAAGCTCGTTAACAAGTGGATATGTTTTCATCAGTAGGTCTATATAGTATCCAATTCTCATTTTCTGTTGACAAATTTTCAAATTTTTGCTTCATATTTGTTAACTTTTGGGTCTCTTTCCTTGTGTTCTCTTATTCTTCTGCTAATATTTAACTTTGAGTACTTAATTTATTTTCCTTATTTTTGTCTCCCAATGAAATCAAAGCCGTGATATAACTGTGCCCAGTAAGAGCTCTGGCAAGAACTCAGGCATTTTTTAATGCATATGGTTCTTACTTTTTTTTTAATCTTGTAGTTTTATTGTGCTTCTAGGTCTGTTATATCCTTTGACCCAGCATTTGTGTAAGACATTTTGTTTGTTCTTTATGACGGTACAAGTTGTTTGAGTTTCATGCTACAGTTTGTTATTAATTCTTCTTTCTCTTGAGCAATGATACACAGGCAATAAAAACTCTACCTATTTCAACGCCAAGTTTTAGAGATTTGGGTGTACCTTTAGTAGAGGATAAATTAACTGATACGGGATCACACAATGCTAGCCATGATATCAACCTTATTAATTTTACCCTGAAGTTAAAAGAGCTTCCTTTTCTGTTTGAAATGGAGATTGTAAAAAGCTACCAGATGTAATTAAAAGATTTTTAGACTCACTGTCTCTTGTGTTCTCATCTTCATCTTTCCAATGCTGACAAACGTAGGGATCTTATCACTTCAATTCCTTTTTCAGCTTCAGAACATTTCCTCCTAATTTTATTGCCCAAGAAGCAGAAGCATAAAATGTTTTACTGAGAATATCAGCACTTAGCATTACTACAGGGATCAAACCTAAAAAATCTAACACCGAACTTCCTCTTAGGTTTTTTTCGTCTCAGAAAGTTTTGTTCCCTGCTTCTCTTCCATGCCTGGAAGCTCCGCTGGGCTTCAATTAGATGTGCATTGAAAATGCTCCCAACTCTTCAGACAGCTTGAGCTTCATTCCTCTGTGACTCCTCTGACCGGGGTCTTCCTCTCATGCCGAAAGTTTAATGAAACACCCAAAAGACACGCAGAGCAAATGCTGTTTTGCTGCACCCCTAGGTCTGTCTTTTTCAAGAGGTAGAGAGTAAGTGGGGGTTGGTCATTTCTACAGGAGTAGAGAGGAGCTTTGAAGCAGCTATAGAAGTTACCAGTTAACCTTGAAGTCCTGCACAGTTTAGTAATGAGACAATGAATTGAAAAGAGATGATAGTTCTAGAATATTATGGAACAGGGCAACATGTGAGGAGAAAAGAAGGGAAAAAACAATTACTTTTTATAATTACATTACATTACATTATGAAATTATAAAAAGCAAGGCTATATGGAAAGGAGGTATTTCAGTATTTTTTATCACTCACTATTTTTTTCTTTCAACAATCATTTATTGCTTTCTATATGCTAGGCATTATGCTGAGACAGTAATTAAAAATATAAAATTTGGGTTGAATAAAATAATCGATCTGTGCATAGCAAGCACTCAAATGACTACTTTTATTGTAATTATTATCACTGGGGTTATGGATTTTCACAGAAAAATTATTTTCAGTTAAGGTAAAAGGATAGGCGAGAAGGAATGGGGAAGTCTTCATGGAGGAGGTGCACGGTGGTTTGTATTTTCAGTGACAGTTTCTCCTCATCTGTCCTTTACACCTGGCCATCTGCACTGAATAGAACCATCCCTGGCTTCTCTCACTGGTTTGCTGAGCAATCTCTGAGTGGGTGTTAATCAAGTTCACTCCTTTGCTGCCTTTGTGTCACTGAAGTGGGGGGGGAATCTCTTTTGATTTAACCTAATCTGTTGATAATGTAGCTGTTACAATGAACAGTGACTGAATGAGAACTCAATCAATAATTAAAACTACTCCTGCCCTGCATTTTAAATAGATACATTTTAATGGAAAGAAATTAAGGGGATTCAGGTGGCATTTTAAAATAAATGAAAACCCAATCAAATAAAGATCATACTCAAGCAAAAACATCATGCATCATGGTCTTTTATAGGCAGTTAGTGACTAGCTGGAGGAGGCTGAAGGCATCACAACACACCATATGGCAAGATAAATATGGCTTACTTTTAAAATCGCATTTGTGTCACACAATTAAACATGAAAACTATGCACTCCTAAAGATTCAGCTGCAAAACGAAGTTTTTACAAGTTTCATTGTAACCACTTTGGAGATTTTTGGAGACATAAAATCTATCATTAGAAGCAGAATATCTATGTCATGCGATTCCAGGAAACTATTCTTAAAAAGGTAACCAAAAAAAAGGCAACTTGGAATCCAATCTACAGAGCAGCTCAAATAATAATTGATATTCAATCCAAGCTCCCCCATCCCCATGAGCAGAAGGCATCCATGATTATGCCTCCTTGGAGCCCAACAAGCAGAAGAGCTTAGGGAGATGGCTTTTCCCAAGAGGGAGTCAAATGGAGCAAAACTGTTGCCAATCTGACTCTTGTATTCAGAGCATTTGAGGAGTTTCAGCAGAATTGAGGTCAAGCCGGTGTGTTTTGACATCATTTTACTGCAGAAGCAAAACCAAGATTGATTTAATCAGTGCAAGGAATCTGGCTTAGGATAGAAATCATAACAAACTTCCAGCCCAAATAGAAAAATTGGCATCTGGTTTCTACACCCTACCCTGATGAAAGTTGGAAAAGAAAAATCAAATAATAATATTTTTTCTTATTTTAAGAAAAAAATTTCTCATGCATTTCTTTGTCTCTCATGCAAGAACCAAAAGTACCTGAAGGCTGAAAAGAACCAGAGTGCAGAGCAGAAGCTTGGAGGAAACCTCAAGACCCGGTGGCTTGGACTAGCTCTTCCCAATCCTCTCTGTAAACGGCCACAAAGAAGTTCCTACCTCAGACGGTCTGCTCTGCAGGTTAAATGAGTTAATATGTAAATAAGGCTCTGAGAACAGTGTCTAAAACATAATAACCAGCGTATGTGTTTACTGTTTTTTACAATTATCATTATTATAACGATTTTATTTTTTGGCAGACTGGAGATAAATTCCAGAATCCAAGATAATGGGGCAATTCAAATAACATTTAATAATACCTCTCATTTGATGAGCACTTCATATGTGCTAAAGCAGTGGTTCTCAACCTTCCTAATGCCGCGGCCCTTTAATATAGTGCCTGTGGGTCGCGACCCAAAGGTTGAGAACCGCTGTGCTAAAGGCTTTATGCAAAGTATCTTACTTAATTTTCGCAATAATCCTTGGTGGCGAGTACTGTTATCCCAATTTTATAGTTGGAAAATCTGAGGCCTGGCAAGATGAAGTAAATTGCCCAGGAGATCTCATACAGCTGAAAGCGGCCGCGTCAGCACATTCTCCAGGCCATCTGACTGAAGCGGCAGCTCTTAATAATGAACGTAAAAGTCCAAAACAAATGAACGAACTAAGGCAGGATTTATAATGGCCAAAATCAAAACATAAATTAAGTGGGATCTACATCACGTCACGCTTTTGCATAGGATGCTAAACGCAGAGTCATGCACACCACATCTACGTGACGGTTGTGCAGATGTGACAAAGACATGCCTCGGACACAAAGAGTTCAACATCGATTTTGGAATAAAACAGAAAGCAACGATACCGACAAGACCTCAGGGACTCTTTTTGCTCTTCAACATTTAAGCACTTAGGTGTCAAGTGTGGGGGGAATAAGCCCCTCAACAGTTCTTCTCCGTGGTGGGTGTCTGTGTGTAACCTCACGCTTTGAGACTCACAAGAAAAGAGCCAGAGATCACTGGAGGCTTTAGGATAGATTCACACGTTCTCCATTCTTCATTCTGAGGATGTAGACAAGTACATGGTGGTTGAAATTTCTTGCTGAGACTCTGCTGACGTAGTAGACCCCAAGTCACCCCAGTCTGGTAGTTACAAGATTTATTTTTTTTTCTTCCTTTAAGTCATTTAGCAGGAAGGGCAATTTAATCCTCGTGACCTCTCCAGAACTTCCACATGAATCCTTCATGGTGAAACTCCAGGCTACACCTTGCTTCTTACTATTCATCATCTCTATTGTGACTAAGTGAGCTTCTTAATAGCATAATAGATTTGGAAATCGAGGCTTCTTTCTTAGATTTCAAAACATGGCCAGTGTTATTGCTAATGATACTAACTTAGAAAGCAAAGCTACACACTCTCCTAAGTTACAGCCACCTATAGCTCACTTTTCTAGAAGCCTGCCCAATCCTGCTTGCGTTGCATTATTCACAGATGCATAAGAACTCACCAAGTCTTTTCACCTCCAACCGTATCTTGCATTTGGACCTGCAATGTTTAAAAATCTTATTCTTGGTGTGTTGTGTTTTGTATGGACTGTGAGTGGGCCCGATGAACGTGTGTTGTGCTCCTCAGCATTCATTTCTGTGGGCGATCTTCTACCTGGTTGCCTTAGCTCAGCACCCAGCCTGCCCCACCCACCCCACAGAAGCCCCCCTCCCCAGCATTCCTCTACTGCCAACGTCCTGTGTGACTGTCACTTTCCCTTCCACAAACACAGCCAAGGCCCAGTCATCACACAAAAAATTTAGAGACAAAGAAAATCTGTGGCGGCAGGAAGAATTAAAACCTACATAGGCAAAATCAGGGCGAATCCCACTACTGATTACATGGGCTTAGATACAAAAAGATTCACCCCTTTTAGAGCATAGCAGCATAATTCTACGTTCACTTAAAGGGCAGCGATTTCAACATGGAGTTGAGTGCTCTGGAAAAAAGTAATGTAAAAAACTGGCCTGACATTACAGCTACCCATAGGACTTTAGATAGAAGCGATGAAAAATATCCTAGATGCAAGTGTTGTAAAACAGAAAGAGATTGCTCCAGTGTTGGCCCAGCTGTCATGTCAAAGACAAGAAACTTGATCCAGTGTTTAAAAGGAATTCACCTGTTAAGTAACAAAATCATTTCCTTTAGAGAATGTATAAATAGTTTGTGAGTTTGGGCATTGCAGGAGTTTAAAATACAACCCTACCTTCAATTCTGCATTCCTTGAACCCATAGGGCATCCTCCATGTAAAGTACTAAGAGCACCAAACTTTGGGCAAAGTCGATGAGGGAATCTATGGAGAGCTACGTTCTCTGGTTTCCACCTTGAACACCCAATACCCTGGTTCTTAACCAAGAATGAACATAAGCAAAATCAGCTTTGGATTCTGTCTGAGTTTCATCCTTACCAGTCCCTACACACTGACCAGACTCCAATTTATCTCCTTACTTTCCTTTCCTCCTCTAGATCCTGCTCAAACTAAATAAAATCGTACATTTTATCATACGTAAGTAAGTCAAAACTAAAGTTTGGGAAGTTTCCATAAAACCTGACACTCGGTACATTTTTATCTGTAAAAAGATGGCAAATCTCCTATTAAGTTTATGAAGTCCAGAGACCCTTCCATCCTTCCCAGTTCTTGAGTTTAAAGCCACAGAGACAGAATAAGAAGAGGGTTCTGTCCTCAAAATGTTCTCTGCACTCAGCTCTCATAGTGTGACTTCCTGGATCTGTTCAGTTCAAATTTCCAATGCAGAATCACTAAATTCTTAAGGATTTAAAGATACGTTACTTTTTACTTATAAATGACCAATGGCCAATGATTCCTAAGGATAAGTGCTATTGGCTGGCAGAAGGAAAATGTTCTTTAAAATCATAGAATTGCCCATAGTCAGAATAAGAAGGGCCTTATGAAACAATGTAAATAAAGTACAGCTTGTAGTTATCTATACCACAATTCATGGAGAGGAACATGGATATTATTGGGTTCCACTCAAAACCTGAACAAAAGTCTCTAGAAAAAGTTTTGGCCATCTGTATTTGAAAATGTTCTTCATTGGCTCAGCACCTATACCTCAGTAGCTAGGTGCCAACCACATACATCAAAGCTGGTGGGTTCGAATCCAGCCTGGGCCTGCCAAACAAGAATGACAGCTACAATCAAAAAATTATAGCCTGGCATTGTGGTGGGCCCCTGTAGTCCCAGCTATTTGGGAGGCTGAGGCAAGAGAATTGTTTAAGCCCAAGAGTTTGAGGTTGCTGTGAGCTGTGATGCTACAGTACTCTACCCAGGGCAACATAGTGTGACTCTGGAAAGAAAGAAAGAAAGAAAGAAAGAAAGAAAGAAAGAAAGAAAGAAAGAGGAAGGAAGGACGGAAAAAAATGTTCTCCATTAACATTTAATGATGAAAATCTTCAGATCACTATTATAAGTTGTCTCATAATTACAGATATCTGAGCATATGTGTACAAACACAAGTACATATGTGAACATATGAATATATTACATACATTTTTTCTTTCATAGTTTAAGTAAATAGAAACAATATTATGTTTTCAAAATTATGGTAATTAATCTTCTATGCTATGTATTTTTCTTGTGCTCTGCCTTAGAATGATATGAAGGTATTTTAAATTCTTTCTAATGTCTCAGAACTTGATCTTGAACTGAGAGTTCAAGATGTGATTTTCCTCGCCAGCTTTACCACTCACTTTTTGAATGATACCAGATCTCAATGTCCCCATTCTAAATGAGGGACTGGCCATCTTGAGAATCATTTCACTTCCAAAATTAAATTACTGTATTGAACACAGTTTTAAATCTGGGGAACTATATGGTTAAGTGACAGATTGTAAGACAAATGGCAGCCATCCACTCATGTGCTCTCGCTAGAACACTGAGGAAAAATTGCAATCTCATCTGCCTAATTAATTCTCTAACTTGATTAAAAATTACATTTTATTAGATTTGCAAAGGGCAGCGACACAAGCCTTACCAAAGCCTCTAAATGTGTCATCTCCAAATGCCAGAAAGTACCAAAGAGTCCCTTATACTAAAATCAGAGTTTCCCCAAGCAGAGAAGCTTAATGCTTATGTGGTTGATTATGACTCCAGAAAAATATGTTAAATTCAAATATATGAACAATGCAAATATCGAGGGGTGGAAAGACAGCTTAATTCTAATCAGATGCAATAGTCAGGGAAGGTAAGTGATTGAGAGTGACAGATAAACCACAATGGTGTAATGATTTGTTCTTCTATAAAGCTGAAGAGTCCTAAAAAGTTGCATAGGTGCACTAAAGAAGTCCATTAAGCTCACCGCAAAGGAAATGTATTAAAATAGAATCCTTCTAAGATTGTTTATGTGGATGCTTAGGAGATTTGAATTATTTCTCATGGTAGTGGCTCTCGGCAAGTCAATAAATTGGAATGAAGACATACACTTGACATCCAACACGGTTTCCTACCCCGTGTTCATGTTTGACAACAGATTTTCATTTTTTAGATGTGCTATATGAAGCGTGAGAATGGAATGAAATGTCACATATTGGACACAGGAGTCAGATACAGGAGAAAAGAGTCACATCACAAGGGCCAGGCATTTCACGGCAGTAAGAGAAGCAGGTGACCCAAGGCCGGATTTGGAATGTGAGTCACAGGAATGTGCGAACTCACATTTGTTGTTCAGGAATCAGATGAATATTGCTGCAGAAATGTTGGCTTTGAAATGGGAACAAAAACTCGCGGCAGAAATAGTTCTGATATATAAGGTGCTCTTAGATGCATTTTATACTTTTCTGTATGTGGTGACGGATTTAAGGTATGTTCAACCACACAGGCCAGTCAGATACTGCAATCCCAAAATGTAGGGTGAGATTGAATTTCATGAAACCAACTCAATTTGGGGCTCTGGTTACATTTGCTCAGCACCTGTTAGCTGCCTCAGCATAAAACCAGCTGGCAGCTGTTTGTTGCTTAGTTTTGTTTTATAAGGCTTTGTTATTTATTGTCCAAATGCTTCCCGTGAATTTCCAGAAGCAGAAAAATTCAGACCAGTGAAGACTGAAGTGGTTTGTTTGGGTTAGTGAGAAATGCTACCTTTCTGTAAGTCCCCTGCTATTCTCTCTCATAGCCTTTTCCGAGTGGTATGAACTAAAAGTCTTCCTTTAATTGCTCCTCCATATGAAGATGTTCAGTGAGCAACTCAAACTCAACATGTGCCACAAGTCAACATGGTCTCACGCTTTATGTACTGAGCCCAATCTGTCCATCTGTGTTCACAGGCTTGTCAGCTCAGAGTGTGATAACGGCACCACTGTTCTCTCCCAGGCAGAGGAAATATTGACCTTTTCCCTTAAATATACTCCAAAACCACCCAGGAATCCTCACTGGGATTTTTGTCCTTGAGGTGATTAAAATCACATTTGGAATTTTAAGTGAAGCACAGCAATTAAATTCCAACCAGATCTAACTAGAAAAAATGGTTTTTTTAGGCAAAGCAACAGTTTGAAATTCTTTCTCTAAAACTTTTTTTAAATGCCCACACCTGGCTTAGATCCCCAGAGTAGTGGTAATGACATCTGGGACATTATTTATTAGTATCTAATTGCTGTGGAATATTCTTAGGGGAGCTACTATTCAGATACCAGTGGTGGTAGGGGAGTGAGAGGGAAGAGGAATCATTTTTTTGATTTACATGGGAGAGCAATACTTACAATGAACTGGGCACTGTGCTAATGCTTTGCACTGAGTACAATATTGCTAATATTATATATTGCTAGCAACTTGATAAAGTAGGTATTGTTGATTCCTCTGAATATACTGACAAAAATAGAATGTATCAGCCTTACAAAATCTTGCAGTAAGTGAATAGAACCAGGACTTTCACTAACGGTGGTGCAGCTTGTGAAATTCTCCCACTAGACTCTAATCATAATGCATTGGCTCTTTGTATTGGTAAAAGAACTTAATGTCTGAAGGTGATTTGCAATAGTCAAAATGCAACCAGCCAACTTAGGAAATGTGCACGAAACAGATGACCACTATGTGTTTCAGCTGAGCTGCATATTGGAGTCCAGGGTTTTAGAATAGCAAAAGCAAATTAGACAAAAATATTAATGCTATTGATTTTCTTAGGAAGAAACCCAAATGCATAATAAACTGACTCAGTTGTGTTAATTAAACATGAATTCCACAATGGGAGAGGTGTTGTGGGGTTGACAGGGGAGGAGCCCTTTTTCCATGAAGCTTGGAGAACTATCTTAAGAAGCACACATCAATAAATAATTGCAATGCAATGATAATACATGCAAATTGAGTAATGAACAGGGAACAATAAAGGAAAGTGCAAAGCATAATTAATCAGCTGGAGAAGATACTGAGATACTAAAGAAGGTGCCACAGAAGAGGAAAAAAAATTGATTTGAGTACAGAAAAATGACCAGCTATGATCCCAAAGTGTGTGTTTGTATTGGGTCCAGGGATGTGGAGGAATGAGGGCCTATTCCTACCTGGAAATTGTGCTTGTCATTACCTGTGGAATAGTGACAAATGGGAAGATGAGTACAGGACAGGAGAACATCTACTTGGGATGCTTATATTTGGATTCAGAACTCTATTTTCGAGGGCAAGGTAAAAAAATAAAGTTTTTTGGCTTGCAGATGAATTCCTTTTGTTCAGCAGGCTGTTTTTAAATTCACTGACTACCCAGACCCCCCTGCTTTCTATTGCATGGTCTACCGTTCCTGTTCTTCATATAATTGATTGACTTGTCTGGTCCCCAAAGGCATTCTGAGTGCACAACCCTGTTATGAGTCATGGTGACTCGTCAAGTATTTTGAAGGTAGAGCAACATGGTAGGAAACCAGATTATTAAGAAGAACATTCCTGAACGTGTAAACATGTATTAAAACAACGTGAGACAACTTAAGGTTCCAGAATATAGACAATATGTATTTGCAATAGAACAATAGCAAAAGAGAGATTAAGAAAAATAATCTGGCCCTTCTACCCATGAAGGCACAGCTAGAAGGTGCCACCCAGGAATTAGAAAGTTGGCCCTTATCAGATGCTGAATCTGCTGGCAGTTTGATCTTGGATTCCCAGCTCCATAACTGTGAGAAATAAATTTCTTTCTTTTTCATAAGTCGAAAGAAAGAAAGAAAGAAGAAAAGAAAAGAAAAATAATCTATGGTGGAATGGTCAAGATATGATGATTAATCAAATGTTAGTAACTGTTACAGAAATAGGAAAACTGATCAAGTTTCAAATTCCAAATTCATGTTAACTTATGTAGTAACACACAAAAAGAAAAAGCAGTAAATTAAAAAAATTCCATTGTCATTAGCTGTTGATAAAGGGTTAACTGGGCATAGTTAATGCAATTAAACAATCCAATATATTTGAAATTGGGCCATGGAGGCTGATAGGCAAAACATTGTTAAACCAGAAGTACCAATTAATTACTTTATTGGACCATTAAACATCTGGCTTGCCTTTGTTGCTCAATAAACTTAAACAGTTCATTAAAAACCAATGAAACATGACAGAAAAAAATTAGAGGCTTTGTTTTCCTATTTCCTCTGGTTTACCTATGAGTTAGAGGATTTTATTTCCTTTTTAACTCCTACCTTCAAAAGCCTAAAGGAAAATCAAAGGCATTGTTGGGTGATGGGAATTTCCATCTCTGAAATCAAAATCAAAACCTTCAAGCTTATAATTCTTTAGTGATTACAAATCAATCAAGTGGCAAGTTGCAGAATTAAGAACAGAAAAAAATCTTTTTTATAATATACACCACTAGCTGTAGTTTTTCTGGAATTTATTAACAACCCCAATGTAGATTCACTGGCTGCCCAGAGCCTCCTGCTCTCCAGTGCATGGTCTAGTATTTCTGTTCTTTATGTAACTGATTGACCTCTGGTCACCAAAGGCATTCTGAGGGCACAACTCTGTTATAAGACATAGTGACCCATCAAACATTTTAAATCTAGGCCAACATCCTAAGAAACTGGAAGAAGAACATATGTAAACATGTATTAAAACAAGGTGAGACAACTTGAGATTCCAGAAGATAGACAATATGTACCCGGAATTGAACAATGGCAAAAGAGAGAGATTAAGAAAAATTATCTGCTTCCTGCTTTTAAAATGGGACATTTGTGAGGCGATTCCCTTGCAGATGGCCAGGACGTTTGTCTACTATCTGTAGAATAGATCTTTTTTTTTTTTTTTTCATTTTTTGGTCAAAACCCCTTGCTCACTCCTCAAATAGGGCAGCAGTCATCTAAGCGTATTTGTTCCATCTCCAGGTGACAGGGAGTTCTTTGGGCTTCAGGTTCTTGAATGCATGTGGCTTTGCTGATTTACCAAAAACAAAGGGCTTTAATTTCTCTCCTGTTCAGCTAGTGCAAAGCAGAACTGTGAAACAGTCTTTGGAAAGTTTTCCATGCTTACATTTTTCACCCTTCATGACAAGTCTCCTGTCACATATCATCTTGAAAAGAGCCTTCACTCATTGCTATTAAAGATGTCATCATATTTGAAGACTCTGGTGAAGTCCAGAAACTTTTTGATGAACTGTTCCACAAATTCTACTAGAACTTCACGGAATTCACCACAGAAGACTTTCTGGGAGATCTCGTGTCACACTTTAAATTTCTTAATCCACTCACTTCATCCTTGGAAATTTGCCACCCTGAATTCCCCTAAGAAATTTTTAGCAATGTCTTGGATGGTTGGCCTGGAGATTAGGGCATTAACAGCCCTCATTTGTTCAAAGAAGCTTAATGTGGCTTCATTGACTTTATCAGGGAAGTTTTCCTCTGGGGTGGTGTCCCCACTTTCCTTACCATATATCTGCAAGTACTCATGTTTATGTTTTAGAATGTTGCTGACTGGGGTCTTGCTAACATCATTCTTCTTTGGCTGCTAACTTTCCAGAAAATGTACATCAGCCTTTTCTTCAATGCCAACTTTTCTGTAGTCTTTTCTTTGATCCATCATGTCTCAATTAACTATAACATTTTTCAGTAATTGTATGATGTGCCTACCATTCAAACCAGTCCTTCACATTGAAAAAACTCTTCTCCAACACACTATAAACAACAAGATATTAGGCCTAATCCAACATGTGGTAACAATAAAAAATGAAAGAAGAACTTATACTAAAGAAACTAAGGGCCAAGGCCCACACTTCTACCCTTTGGTGTATAGTGGACTCAACTGGCTAAGTTATAAAGGATAAACTCATATTATATATCAAAGACCAAGTGGTCAAGATACAACTTATAGAGGCAGTCAATATGTAAAGGTCATTCTTCCGTTAAGTACCTGTGGCATATGTCCCGTCTATGAAAATTAGATCAACCTAAGGAGATGTCAATGTAGGTAAGTGGTCAGCTATGAAGGTCCAACAGTATAGTAAAAGAAGCATCCATTGCCATCTAGGATCTATCCCTCCCAGAATATACTGGCCCAGTGTTCCCAGAAGGAATCCTAAAATCCTCATAGTCATTTATGAAAGCATTTTTAGATAGTCGATCCAGCAGTGAGGTAGGTTTACGTAAAAGGCAAATGATTGAGAGATATTAACTACAGCATTGTCTTGCCAGGCAAATAAAAATTTCCCAAGGACAAGATACATATGTCAGGTACATGTTTTCAGTGAGGAGAGCTTGTGCCACAGTTACCTTCTGGCCAGTTTCCACAGCATACCCAGCTTTGTATTATCCCTGTTTTGTAGTGTTTCTTTCATCCACGAATAGAAGTCCTCACCTAGGTCTGGAAGAGGATGACCAATCAAACCTGAAGACTAGAAAACACTTGGTCAACAATCAAAGTGTTGAATAGAGAATGGGGATCCACAGGCAGCAAGGTGGCTAGATGTAAAGTAGACACCAACCTCAAAGTTACATTAAGATTATCTATGAAAGTAGCCTGATATTTATTCCATCTTGCCACTCACTGGCAACCAAAAGTTTCCCTTTGGTTCTAGTACATAAGGTGTGAGTAGTTATCAATTGCCCAAAGGTGAACTTTACAGGTTCCTACAAAATATCAAATATCACAAGTAGCAACCATAGCTCTCAGAAAAGTAGGCCATTCTTTTGTTACCATATCCAATTGTTCAGAGAAATAAGGAAAGGTTGGTTACCATCTTCCAGCCCCCCATTTTTTTTCAATAGACTGAGTCCAATCCCTTGTCTTTCTTGAATGAACAAATCAAAAGGGTTATTCAAGTCCAAGAGAGAGAAGACATCAATTTTTCTTTAATAATCAAGAAAGTTCTGTGGCATTCCTTGGTCCAACCAAGTAGTTCTTTTTCTTCCCCTGTGAGGCTTCTTAGAAGAGTTTTTCTATTACCCTAAAGTCAGGAACTTAAGTCCTACAAAACCTGGCCATCCCCAAGAATCCTTGCAACTGTGTGGGGGGTGGTAAGAACTGTTACAGGGTCTAGTCCTCTCTCCAATCTGAAAGGAGGCTCTGAGTTTCAAAGAGACAATTGAAACCACAAGTAATTGACAGTGGGAAGTGAGCTCTGGGCTTTTATGGAGATGTTGTATATTCTTTGTTAGCCAGTAACTTTAATACAATTACAGCCTATTACTTTGTTTCAGCTTCAGTTTCCCTGGCTATTAGGATTATCTTTATATTGTAAAATTATTTCCTTATCTAACGTTCCCCACAAATATCTGGTAGAATTTTCTGAAGATTGTTGAGGAATTATTTTTTAAACCCCTAAGGATAGTCCAGCAGTCCTGGCATATGGCTTTACACTTGAAACCAGCCCATTCAAAAGCAAATAGTACTTAGAATTTGAGGGCAAGAGGAATGCAAAAGAATTGTTTAACTCTGTTTCTCAAGATCAATCAAAAGTTCCATACAAAGTGGTACGGAGTGTGTAAGGTTGAGGTACCACAGGAGGAATATTCTCCACTACTTTGTTTATTGACCTTAGATCTTGAACAAACTGGTGTTCCTGGGTTCCACTTTTTTTTCTTTTTGACTGATAGAAAGAGGGTGTAATATGGCATTTCTGAATTCTCTTCTCTTCATGGCCAGAAATTCAGCTTAAAGCTTTTTCCTTGGGATCATGTTGGCTAAGAGGGGAGTTCGTTTAGTTGGGGGGGGGAGGTGCCCAGGATTTTATTTTAGTTTACATTCCCCCCTTTTGTCTTAGGCAATATCAATGGCCAGTCATTTATTTTGTCCCATCGTTGCCAGGGGTGTGTGACTGCCTGTCCCGTTCCCATCTTGTGTCCTGCCAAAAGTCTCATGGGAAATTCAGTATTCCAAGACAGGTGAGGATGGAGGTGAGCAGGAATTTAAGGAACTTTAAAACCTTTTAAGCAATTTAAAAGCAAGAAAAACCCAAACATCAAACAAAAGGTTATAAAATTAACTCATCTGTGGCCATTGAGCTACTGTCAGACTTGGAGTAATTAGCCATACAAAAAAAAAAAAAAAAAAACCCTCCAGAAACTAAGCATTTGTTAAAATCAATTGTGCTAAAGATTTAGAGACTTTTGTATCAGAATGAACACACAACATTCTAAACAAAAGACTGTAAGACTTGCCTATTTCTGACAGTGACAAAAATGGAAGCTTACAAATTATCTAGATTTTGCAGATATTTGTCAAAGATGTTAAAGGCTCAAAACTTTGAACAAAACAGAATCACAGGTTATTATACATATAAAACTATAGCAAGTCATGTCTTCGTTTTCCCAAATAATCAATTAGGATTTATCTTGTTAAAAGATAAAATCTTTATTTCTTAAGCCAAAAGGTAAAGAAAAATCTTTAGTTCATTTGCTTTTTCTTACAAAAGGATGCCCATTTAGACAACATGGAAGTCACACCTTATGAAAAAGTTATGCAAATTTATCAGTCATGAGAAGATTGTATACTGGATTATGAGAGAGCATTATATCATAAAGAAAATAAGAACTAGAAAACTAATATGATTAGGTTAGGACAGGAGGAAGGGGAACAGATGCTAGGTCTATGAAGAGGAACAAATTGACTAGAAGAGACTCCCCCAAAGAATAAGTGATGTGTGAAGGGGGTCCCCAAGAACTAACCAGATGTTTGGTCTATGATACAGGGTCTTCGAGGACTAACCAAAAAGAAGCAGAGAAACTACAAAATGAACATATGATCATGGCCTCAATAGAGGGTCTTTGGGCCACATGTACAGTTGAGGCAACAGTATCCCTAAATGACTTACCCACATTAACAGAGTAAAAATCTCACCTACCAGCACCATGACAATTTAAAAATACCATTACAACCCCAGGAAATTGGCTTACAATGACAGAAAGGGGGAAGCTTCCCAATTCCAATAATTCGCCACACTTTTCCAGAGAAAAACCATGAATATCCCACTCCCACTTAACATATAATTAGAGAATCAGCATAAAAGGAACAATCTTCTTAAACTCAAAGTCTCCTCCACTCATAGGGGCTGACCCATTCCTCCTCTGGAATGTACTATGCTTTTATGAACTTTGGCATTTTGCCGGCCTGCCCTTGTTTGCTCTGCTCATTTACTCATAAACTTGGTGTCAGTAACCATTCTTCAGTACTGGGGATTAAAAACCAAGGAACACAAAGACCCAACACCTGTTCACCCACACCTGACAATACCCTGAAGGGAATACGCCATTCTTAGTATTGGCATAGGAAGATTTTTTGTTTGTCTGTCTTTATTTCGGCTTAATAGTATTTGCATTTGTTAGGTAGAGTCTCTCTTGTTGTTAGGTCCTGCACCGAAAAGGTGTGCCATACACCCTTACATTCTGCCTATTAAGTGGGAACATACCAACCCCCTCCCCCTCTTCCCTCTCTGGCTCCCCCAACTTGAATTGAATTGAGTTTTTCTCTTGTGTGGGCATGTATTAGATCATCTGCTGGCTTCATATTAGAATTGAGTACACTGGATACTTGCTTTTCCTTTCTTGTGATACTTTACTAAGAATGTGTTTCAACTCAATACAGGTTAATACAAAAGATGTAGTCTCCATATTTTTTATGGCTGAATAATATTCTATGGCATACATGTACCACAGCTTGTTAATCCATTCCTGTGTTGATGGGCATTTAAGTTGTTTCCACATTTTGGAGATTGTAAATTGAGCTGCAATAAACAGTCTAGTGCACATGTCTTTATCATAATTTTTTTTTTTTTTTTTTAGGTAGATGACTAGTAATGGGATTGTGGAATCAAATGGGAGATCTAATCTGAGTTCCTTGAGGATTCTCCATATTTCTTTCCAAAGAGGCTGTATTAGTTTGCAGTCCCACAAACAGTGTAAATGGTTTCCCTTCTTTCCACATTTGCAACTTTAGAACTTTGTGATATGTGCTATTTTCATTGTGGTTAGGTGATATCTCAGGGTGATTTGATTTGCATTTCCCTGATGCTTAGGAATGATGAGCATTTTTTCATATGTTTTTTAGTCATTCATCTGTCTGCCTCCTACAAGGTTCTGTTTGTGAATCTTGCCCTGTGGTACATGGGATTGTTTGCTCTTTTTTGTTGTTGTTTAATTTAAGTTCTCTATGGATCCTAATTATCAAGCCTTTGTCAGATATGTAACATGCAAATATCTTTTCCCATGCTGAAGGTTGTTTATTTGCCTTAATTCTTGTGTCCTTACATTGTAGAAGGTTTTCAGTTAAATTAAGTCCCATTTGTTTATTGTTGGTGGTGGTGTTGTAATTGCCACTCGAGTCTTCTTCATAAAATCTTTCCCAAGTCCGTCATCCTTAAGAGTTTTTCTCATACCTTTTTCTAAGATTTTTATAATTTCATGTCTTAGATTTAAATCTTTTATCCATCTTGAATCAATTTTTGTTAGTGGTGAAAGGTGCAGGTCCAGTTTCAGTCTTCTACATATGGTTATCCAGTTCTCCTAGCACCATTTATTGAATAGGGATTCTTTTCTTCAGTGATGTTTACTTTTGTTTGGTTTATCAAAGACCAGATAGCTATAAGAGATTGGTTTTCTTAGTTTTCTATTCTGTTCCCTATGTCTCTGTCTCTATAGTTGTGCCAATACCATGCTGTTTTTATTACTATGGACTTGTAATATAATCTGAGGTCTGGTAGAGTGATGCCCCTGGCTTTGTTTTTATTACTAATATACCCAACAAAAGAGGTGAAGGACCTCTACAGAGAGAATTATGAAACCTTAAGAAAAGAATTAGCAAAAGACATTAACAAATGGAAGAACATACAATGCTCTTGGTTGGGAAGAATCTACATTGTTAAAATGTCTATACTTCCCAGAGCAATCTACAGATTCAATACAATTGAATACCAATATAATACTTTGAAGAACTGGAAAATATAGCTCTTCATTTTGTATGTAGGCATAGGAAGAATTTTTTCCATGTTGAACAATTCAGACATATCAAGAAGCTACAGAAAATGTTAATTCTTCCCATCTTTAAGGTAAACATTTCATCATTAGACCTTAAGAGCAGACTAAGAAACAGAGGGGGAGAAAAATTATAGAACCCTACATAGAGGTTGAAGGAAGGGGAGGAGAAAGGAGAATTGGTGTGCCCTCACCTAAAGGGCACAATGTAAGGAGTGTGCTCTCACCCAAGGGGCACAATGTAAGGAGTGGAGCATCTCATGTCCTGGGTGCCATCCTCAAAGGCAACAGGGATCTTACTTATCAAACACAAACATGGTAACCTAATTATGTGTACTCTCATATTAATCTGAATAATAATTTTTAAAAAAGGGCTCAGCACCTGTGGCTCAAGTGGCTAAGCGCCAGCCACATACACCTAAGGTGGCAGGTTCAAATCCAGCCCAGTCCACCAAAACAACAATGATGGCTGCAAAAAAATAGCCGGGCGTTGTGGCGGGTGCCTGTGGTCCCAGCTACTTGGGAGGTGGAGGCAGAAGACTCGCTTGAGCCCAGGAGTTGAAGGTTGCTGTGAGCTGTGATGCCATGGCACTCTACCCAAGGGGACAGCTTGAGGCTCTGTCTCAAAAAAAAAAAAAAAAAGGTTGAAGGAGATGGTTATCATCTCGGGCCTTCTCACAGAAAGGAAAAGCCAAAAGCAGTCAGATACAGCAAAAGCTGAACTTCTGAGATATAGATCTTAGAAGCTGCAAAAGAATAAAATTATGGAAAACTTCTTGCAATTTTGTTACATTTTTCTTATTTACATTTGCCTAATTTATCTTAGCAGTTTACTCAACAAATTGGATACCTTGTGAGTATTAGATATTCAACCAATGTGATTAATTGTGCCCTCAACAAAGTCATTGAATATTTACATAAATTTATTATCTAAACATATTTTCAAAAAAAATTCTGAGAAAAGAGAAGGGAAAGAATTTTAGAACACAGACCAAGAAAGAATCACAGAACATAGTTTCTTACTTTTAAATTTAAAAGTTATATATTACTTTTAAATTTAAAAAATTCTACAAAATAACAAACGTAAGTATTCTAGTAAGACTTGCTATTCTGAATAATGTAACATCTTTAAGTTCTATAAATACAGTAGGAGTTTTAGAACACATCCTGTTTAAAGATGTAACTAATTTGATCTTTCTAAAATACCAACTTCCAAAAATAAAATTTATTGACACGACATCACCCGACTATAGACCAAATAAACCCCCAACATCAATCCTTAGCACCTCAAATAATAACACAAAGTCAAAACATCTTTTTATATGTAAGGATGAAGAGCAGGCTATTTTAAAAACAATCTAACTAGTCTCAAAATATTTTTCTACTTATGTGAAAATTCAATTACATGTAATACTTCCAAAGATTAAGATTGTTTTGAGATTCTCTTTGGATTTAAAAAATAACCATTTTGTGCATTTTTAAATGATTTACTATACAAAAGTTAACACTTCAAGTATTCTTTGTAAAAATTTTCTAGGCAAAGGTTTTGTATTTGCTATGGCAATCCAAGGTAAACATAACAGGCGTCTTGTCACCAGTATTCAGAAAAAATGACGTAAACCATAATACCTGCTTTGATCAATGACAGTTTTGGTGTTGTCATTTTCTTAAAGCTTTCTGTAGCCTAATTTGCTTAAACTAAAAAATTAGCTTGTTTACCAAAGACTACTAAATTCATATGAACTTGAAGTGTTGAGGATTATTTTTTTAATTAATGGGAGCTCCTTTTATTTATAAAGCATGTTTATAAGCTGATTTTGGTATCATGAAGACATATCATACATGTATATATACATAAAATACATGTAAACACATACACACAAAGTTTCAATAGCTTTTACCTAAGAACTCTAGCCTTGAGATCCTTTGAAGCTCTTCTGAAGATTTATGTACACAAAAATCTGTATACATTACAGTTCTCTTTCTCCTCTCTCTGTCCAAGAGTGGATATCCCACCATCTCAGCCAGTTGCCTCTGTGGATGGAGATACCTTTCAACCTCCAATACCTAAGATCAGATACATCTTCTAATCTCCCAGATCTCAAGACAGAGTGGCCTTTTAAACTTTTAGATCTCAGAACCTACCACAAGAGAAACTCCAAGTCCTGGCTAAAATGTAATGTATACCCTTAGACAAAGGACTCATGTGGGAGATTTCCATCTTTCCCTTTGCTAGAAGCTCTGGTGATTTTTACTTCTTGTGTATTCCTTTCCATCTAACAAATTCCTATCTGTTTTTTGAGACAGAGTCTCACTTTGTCACCCTTGGTAGACAAGGGGTAAGCTATGACCCATGGCCTCAAAGCTCACAGCAACCTCAAACTCTTTGGCTCAAGAGATTCTCTTCCTTTACCCTCCCGAGCAGCTGGGACTACAGGCGCCTGCCACAATGCCGGCTATTTTTAGAGACAGTGTCTCGCTCTGGCTCAGGCTGGTCCACCTGCCTCTGCCTCCCAGAGTGCTAGGATTACAGGCATGAGCCACAGCATACTACATATGGATAACACCAATCTGGAATGTAGTAAAACTGCTAGCCTTTATTAAAAAGGAGGGAAAAATTATTTGTCACCTATAGGAGTCCAGAAGAACCAAGGCTGGGGGAAGGAATTATATTATCATCATATGTTTCAATTGTAACATATGAATGGCTGGCATGAAGAAAACAGAGTACTATATTGACACATTCAAGGAAAGAATATGTGAGCCAAGGATTTTATGCCCTGTAGATCTGACATTCAAGCTTAAAAAACATACACAAAGACTATTATTAATTATTATGTGAATGTTTAATAATTTTGTTCTCCTGATGCTTCCTGGGGCATTGAAGAGATAATGAGTTTAGGCAAACAAAATAACTAAAAAGACATTTATGAGACCTGGTAATGATCCTTAAATATACATTTACTTCTAGAACTAAGAATAAATTGGGATTAAAAAGAGACCATATAGTTTGTTATGGTTCTGTTCTCAAAGAAGGTGGATACTCTATGAGCATAAAAATGGAAAAGAGGATGTGAGAAGTATGAGAAAGCAAATTTTATCTCTTTCAGGTATATTGTTGGTAGTAGAATTAGCAATGTAATTCTGAAAGGGATCCATGTGCAAATGGGCATAAAATAAATGTATAATTAAAAGATACCAACCAAAGGGAAAAGGGCAAGTTTTCCTAGGAGAGGATACCCAGAAAAAGTAAAGTCTAAGAGAACATAGGTCTTCTCAAGGAGACCCCAAGGCTACACCTGTGAGTGTCCACATTGACTCAGCTCTTAGGAATTTGTAGAAACTTAACTTCCTGGGACATGGAGGCTGACGCTTGCTTCCGTTTCTGTGAAAGCCCAGGGTTCTGTAAAAGCTGGAGCCCACTTCTCCAGCTTGATTCAAACTGACCAATGAGAAAGGTACCTATGGGCTGGAACTTTTTGACTGGGGATAAAAAGGAGAAGATTGAGCCAGTTGGAGAGTGCAGCCATTTTGAATTCTGTGCTGTAGCTCCAAGGGCTGAAATAAAGCCTTTCCTCTCCTAACCACGGTGTTTGGGTGC
Organism: Otolemur garnettii; assembly: GCF_000181295.1. Classification (NCBI taxonomy): domain Eukaryota; kingdom Metazoa; phylum Chordata; class Mammalia; order Primates; family Galagidae; genus Otolemur; species Otolemur garnettii. The sequence goes on along the minus strand of NW_003852403.1, from coordinate 4,515,024 downwards.
TGTTTCTCTCCATTGAGACTTCTCTTCCTGCAACATTGCCACGATCCCTGCAATATTAAATGTGTCACCCACTATATTCTTAAGAACAGCGTTTCTCAGGAGACACAGATACAATACAAAAGAAAATGCATTAATAACTCCATCTGAATTTGAATATGATGGATTCGTAGATGGTGTGTGGGGCTTATGAGTATAAAATTTCTGTGCTCTGTCAAAAGAACAGAACTAGAACTAAGAAAAATAACCCACAGGCTAGCATGATGAGTAACCCTAGTGCACAGATTATGATGTTGAAATATGTACCATTAATTAAGTGGTAGTGGATAAAGTTAAGTGTTATGTTATAAAGTCATTCAACTAATAAAGGAAAAATCAGTTGTAGAAATCAAATATTACCACACTTCAACTGCCCAATGTATCTATGAATCTGGGCAGTAAGTATCAATAATCACTAATAAGAAAAGATAGACATCCAGAAAATTTTCCTTCCAATATTCTCACTAACTGAGGATACAATTCTAACTAAGGATGCAACCAGCTGTATCCACACTGAGTCAAAAAGCCAAAGTTTTTCAACAAATAAATTGCAAAGAAAAGAAAGAGATAGAGGGGGAGTCAGTGCACTAAAAGTCTCTCAAAAGTTATAAAGATGAAATCTTAGGAGATAAAACCATAAGGGAACACAAGGATATGTTTCCTTTAAAAGTTCGTATTGTGTGGGGAGTGTGAGGCTGTGAGCCTTCTGAGGGTCATTAGAGAGAGACTTTGAGAGGTAAAAAGGAAGAATTTTTCTGAGGTGACCAGAAAAGTTCTACTGGTAGGCTTAGGTTATGATCGCAAGGGTGCTTATGTTATAACATCCACTAAGTTACACGTTTGTGTATTTTGCTGAATCTGTATCATTTTACGGTATAAAGGTTACAACAGAAGACAGGAAAAACATCTAACAAGAAAGATTCTTTTCCTCCAACCACTTGACAATAATTATTAGAATATTGTTTTCTTTCCTTGTCATCTTTTATCTTTCTCTATATATTTCTTTTGCACTTTGATAGTTTATTAACAGTACCTTGTATTTGCATGTCCTTGATTACAAAAAGTAAGCATTTCATCATGTTTATTCTATTAATATGTATTTTTTCTTCAAGAGATTTACCTCTCAAAGCTTTTGTATGTACTTAATCATTACTATATAATTAATTTCTAATTGACTTGAAAGAATTTAATTCAAGATTTTTGATCTTATGCCTAACAAGTTGTTTGTTACCTAATTTTTAATCTTTATGGGATATCTCACTAATCATACAAAAGTTTTATATTAAATATAATTAAATCTGTATATTCCTCATTTTAATTTTTTGGGTTTTTTTTTTTTATGTTCAGAAATATTTCCCTCATCTCAACATAACAGCAATGTTTGCACATACGTTTTCTAATTCTTACCTGGTTATCTATTTCTGTTTGTCCCTTTAAAACATCTACCTTTAATAACCTTGTATGATTTAAGGTTCAGAGCAAGAAAATTACATTCTTCCAATTTTTTAGCCAGTTATTCCATCACAATTTTTTGGAACGCCTACAATATCTCCTTTATTTGAAATGTTATTTTTTAATCAGAATGTATACTCTTCTCAAATGTGAGAAGATGAAAACAAAATGTTTAAGACATCCAAAGCAGATATTTTGTTTGTTATTTTATTTTTATAAACATTTAATAACACATAATGCACATAAAGTGCAGAAATTACTCATTGAAGCTATGTGACTAGAATTAAGATGAAAAAGTAACTGATCCTCACAACAGTCTCTGGTTCTCTTAGTCATTACTCTGCTCCCATAGTAACTCTTCTTTGGTTTTAATTTTTTCATTTCAAATTATTAGGGAGAATAATATACAGATAGCTTTGTAATGCTTTACTCAGGGCTAAATGTGTGCCCGTAATCTGAATACTGTTCAGTGTACCTACTCCCCCACCACCTTGTTGATTTCCAATGAATTTTACTTCATTCTGTGGTCATATTTGCCCATCAATTAGTTCCAAATTATTAAGGAGTACATGTGGTGTTTGTTTTTCCATTCTTGAAATACTTTACTTAGGATAGTGGTGTTACATTCCATTCAAATTGCTGCAAAAGACATGAACTCATTCCTTATTATGGCGGAGTTGTACACACACACATTTTGTTAATCCACCCATGAACTGTTGGGCCCTTTGGTTGACTCTTTGGAATTGTGCATTGTACTGCAATAAACATTTGAGCACAGGCATCTTTTTGATACAATGACTTATTTTCATTTAGGTAGATAGCCATTAGTAAAATTGCTGGATTGAATGGTAGGTTGATTTTTAGTTCTTTGAGAAATCTCCATACTGTTTTATATAGAGGTTGTACAGAACCAACAGTGCATAAGCATTCCTTTCTCTCTGCATCTATGCCAGCAGCTATTGTTTTTGGATTTTTTAAGAAGAACTATGCTGATGGGGAAAAGAAATTCCCTGATGATTGATGACATCGTGCATTTTTTCATGGTTATTGTTCATTTGCCTATCTTCTTTTGAAAAACTCTTGTTCATGTCTTTTGGCCACATTTCAATGGGTTTGTTTGTTTGTTTTTCTTCCTGATTTGTTTAAGTTCCTTATACATTTGACCTTCTATCAGATAAATAGTTTGGGAATATTTTCTCCCGTTCTGTAGTTGGTCTATTGTTCTGTTGATTATTTCCTTTGTTGTACAAAAGCTTTTTAATTTAGTCAAGTCCTGTTTATTTTTGATGTTGCTATACTTGCCTTTGGGATCTTCATTCTTAAGCTAATAAGTAGAGAAGTTTTTCCTACATTTTCTTCTAGAATTGTTATGCTTTTATCCATTACTTTTTTTTTCTTTTTTTTTTGGACAGGGGCAGATGTGAACCCACCACCTCTGGTATATGGAGTTGGCACCCTACTCCTTTGAGCCACAGGCACCGCCCTATCCATTACATTTTTTTATCCATTTGAATTAACTTTAGTAAGTGGTAAAATATAGTTACCCTCTTTCTTTGTTCTGCATGTGGCTATCCAATATTCCTACCACTGTACATCAAATAGGGTTTCTTTTCCTGAGTGAATGTTGTTGTCTGGTTTGTTAAAAATATGTTAGTGGTAGATAAGTGGTTCTATATCTGGATTCTCTGTCCTGTTCTATTGGTTTATGTCTCTATTTTTGTGCCACTACCATGCTATTTTGGTTACTGAAGCTGTTTCTTATAGCCTGAAGTTTGGTGTTTTAATGACTACAGAGTTTTAAAGGGGCTTGGGGGAACTTTGTGGGGATTTTGTTAGTGTTTTGTTTTTGTTTGTTTTTGTGTGTATGTTTGGAGAGCTTGTTCATTTGTTTTGTTTTTTGATTTGTTTTGTTTTTGCTACAATTGCTTTCCAACTGAGTTGGCTATTTAGACTCTGTTCTGATTCCAAAGAAACCATAGAATTACTTCTTCTAAATCTATGAACTATGATGTTGATGTTTTGATGAGAATTGCATTGAATCTGTAATATAAATCATGTTGGGTATTATGGACATTTTTATCAATGTTGATTATATTGATACAAAACATGATATATTTTGCCATTTGTATGTCTCATTCATAATTTATTTCCTCGATGTTTCATAATTTTTCTTGTAGAGTCCTTTCACTGCTTTGGTTAAGTATATTCCTAAGTATTTTATTTTCCTTGTAGCTATTGAGAATTGTACTGAGCCTTTGATTTGACTCTCCAATTGACTGCCATTGGTACATAGCAATGCCAGTGATTTGTGTGCATTGACTTTGTAATCTGACACTGACTTTGCTGAATTTATTTATCAATTACAAGAGTCTCTTGGTAGAATTTTTTTTAGATACAAAATCATATCATAGGGAAAAAAGCAATTGTTTGACTTCCTCTTTGTTTCTTTCTCTTGCCTGATTTTTCTGGCTAGAAAGTCTAATAATGTTGAATAAAAATGGTGACAGTGGGCACCTTTGTTTTTCTCTACTTCTTAGGGTGAATCCTTTCAAGTTTTTTCTCATTTGGTATGATGTTGACCATGACTTTGTCTTATATGGATTTATAATTTTGAGATATATTTCATCTATTCCTAGTCTGTTGAGGGTTTTTATTATGAAAAGATGCTAGATTTTGTTAGATGCTTTTTCTGCATCTGTTGTGATGATCATATAAACTTTGTTTTTGCTTCTGTTTATGTGATGGATCACATTTATTGATTTACCTATGTAGAACAAGGCTTCCATTTCCAAAATGAAGAAGCCTACTTGGTCGTAGTGGATTTCTTGTCTTTTCATTGTTTTTATTTTTGTTTTTTAATGTGCCATTGTATTCAGTTTGCTGATATTTTATTGAGGATTTTCACATCTATATTCATAGGGTATATTGGTCTGTAGTTTTCATCTTTTGTTATATCCTTCCCTGGCTTTGATATCAAGATGATAATGGCTTTATAGACTGTGTTGGAGAGGATTCCCTCTTTCTCAATGTCATGGAGTAATTTCTGTCTTATGGGTACCAGGTCTTCCTTATAGGTCTGGTAGAATTGAGCTATAAATCTATAGTCTCAGGCTTTTATTTACTGGGAGTATTTTTTTTGCTGCTTCAGTTTCCCTAGTCATTATTGGTCTGTTCAGGAGTTCTATTTCTTCCTGATTTGAGTCTTGAGAGCTTTTGTATTTCGAGGAATTTGCCTGTTTTCTCTATGTTTCCTAATTTATGTGCATAGAGAGTATCATAGTATTTATGGATGGTGTTTTATATCACTATGGTGTCAGTTGTAACATCCTTTTTATTATTTCTGATTAAACTTATTTGGATCCTTTCTCTTCTATTCCTGGTTAATCTAGGAATAGGTCTAAAGATGTGGGCATTTAAAACTATGAGTTTTCCCCTTAGGAATGCTCTTACTAAATCTCACAAATTTTGATATATTGCATTCTCTTTGTCATTCAGTTCAAGGAAACTTTTGATTTCCATTTTAATTTTGTTATTGACCCAATAATCATTCAGTATGCTATCCTTCAATTTCCATGACTTTCTGTAGAGTTGAGTGTTTCTCTTTGAATTTCTAATTTTATTCCAATGTCATATGAGAAGATACATGGTATAATTTAATTTTTAAAACTTTGTTGAGACATATTTAGTGGTCTAAAATATGATCTGTCTTACATAATTTCTCATTTGCTAATGAGAAGAAAGTAGGCAGTAGTTTTTTGGTAGAAAGTTTTGCAAATGTCTGTTGGATTCATCTGCTTTAGAGTCCCATTTAAATTCAGGTTTTTAAACTTAGTTTATGTTTTGATAATTTGTCCATCTCTGACAGTGGGGCATTTAAGTCCCTGGCAATTATAATGCTACTATCTATTTTTTTTCTTAACCCTGGTAGAATTTGCTTTATATATGTGGGAGCTCCTCTGTTAAGTGCATATATATGTTATGTCTCTTCTTTATTTGCTCCCTTTAACCTTATATAATGACCATCTTTGTCTTTATTTATCTTTTTAAATTTAATGTCAATTTTATTTGATATAAGAATAGGCTTACTTGCTCTCTTTTGGTTTCTACTTGTGTTGAATTTTATTTTCTATCTTTTCACTTTGAGTCTGTTTGCATCCTTATAGTTTAAATGTGTTTTCTGGAGACAGAAGATTGGGGTTGTGTTTTATTACCTATTTGGTAAGCCTATGACTTTGACTGGAGTGTTCACATTATTAATGTTGAATGATAGAGTTGATAATTGATATGTGGGATGCTGCTTTGTTCATCCTTTTGCATATTATCTTAGTGCTTTGTTTTCCTTCTTGGGCTATCATTTTATAAGATGCGACTGCTTTAGCTTTTTTAGGTGATTTTATACTGATGAATATTTGTTGTGCTGATTTGTGAGTAATGCAGTTCTGAGTATTTCCTGCAGAACAGGTCTGGTCATGGCAAATTCCCTCAGTGTTTGCTTGTCTGGAAAATAATTAATTTCTTCATCAGTTATGGAATTTAGTTTTGCAGGATAAAATAATTCTAAGCTGAGAGTTGTTCTGAAGAAGATTAAAGATGGGGCCCTAATTCTTTCTGGCTTTGACACCTTCACTCAGAAGTCTAGTTAGCCTGATGGATTTTTCTTTGTAGTTTAGTCATTGTTTTCATCTTGCTGCTTGTAGGATTTTCTCCATCATTTTGACTTTAGTCGGGTTGATGACTATCTGTCTTGGAGATGTCCTATTTGCTATGAATCTTATCAGTGTATGATGACCATCTTGTTTCTGGATATCTGAGTCTCTGGCAAAACCAAAGAAGATTTTCACAATAATTCTTTCCTTCCATAGATTTTCCATGCTTTTAGCTTTTCCTTCTTCTCCCTCACTGTAATTCCTATATTAGTTTGCTTCACTTAATGCCATATTTCTCTAAGTGATTTCTTAGTCTTTCTTATTTTCTTCTCTGCTTCTTTGAATGACTATTTTAGCTTGAGAGCCTTGTCTTCAAGCCCTGAGATTCTTTTTCTCTCTTTGGTTTAGGAAGTCATTGAAGCTTTCTTCTGTTTAAGTGTAATAGTGACTTGATGCTAAGGGAGTCTCTGGTGGAGCCCTGGGCCTGAGGCAGTGGTGGAGATTCAGGGTTTTGGAATCATGGAAGTGGTTTTGCAGGCCTAGTGAGAGCTCTGGAGGCTCAGGGGCAGAACCTCAGGGTTCAGCACAAGAGCCTCAGAGCCCAAACTGGGGCCTTTGGAAGCAGGGCCCTATATATGGTGACTATTCTGACCTGGCAGTACAGAAGCAGGTCCACATGGGTAGAAGAAAGCTCTGCCTGCTTGGGCCAATAGATGTTAAGATACACAGGTTGGGGGTTGGTTCCAGAAGACCAGGGACTGAGCAGTCCTCCCATCCCACCAGGTCTCTTTAAGGCAGTCACCCAAAGCTTTTCTAGGTCAAGCCTATAGCCCCTAAGAAATTCCTCTGCTCAAATCCTGATGTACTGGATGGGAAGGGTGCTTGGCTTTTCATCACAGGGTATGGATTAGGGTGAATTCACTCAATCAACTCTCTCCCCAGTGAGGGTGATGTGAAGGCTAGTACAGACACAAAGCTAAGTTCCTTGTAGACTCAGCACTGTGCATCTGAGAATTCAGGATGGCATGAGATATAGAAACACAAGATGGGGACCCACCAGACCCACTGTGACTATTCTCTGTCCAGTGACTCTGTGCAGGCTCTAGGCATTTTCTTCATCAGTCCAGACAGAGGTCTGTAATGTTGGAGGGAGCCCTCTGGCAACTTGGCCAAAGTGCCTGGTGAGTGAGTGCTACATCACAGAACTCTATCCTTCTAATCTTCCTCATGAGTAGATGCCTGCCCACAAATCCCTTTAATCTTGTGAAATGGATCGTCTCATTTCCTTTTTCTGTACTCTAAGTGTCCCACATCGTTTCTCTAGGGTTTTACAATATTTCTTCCAAGAAGAGCTACCCACAGGTAGGCATGTGCCTGGGATTTACAATCTTTTCTTTATCTTTTCATTGAGCACAGTGTGTCTGTGGGCCGCATATAGTCCGCCATCTTTCCAATCTCCCCATAGTAACTCACTATTATCTAGGATTGTTGATTAATTTTTGAAAGTTACACTTGTATAAATGAGGTTTATATAACATGTTCTTTTATGCCATGATTTTTCACTCAAACATGTTTTTGAGAACTTTCTCATTGTTATAAAGCAGTATTCAATGTAGATATACATCATTTTATTCATCTATTGACTATTTCCAGTTTATATTCTATAAGTAGTGCCTCTATGAATATCATTATGTATGTATATTGGTAAATATATGTTTGTGCTATTGTTAGAAATATCCCTAGGAATGGAAATGCTGAATCATGGGGAATGCATTATTCAATCTTTGCAGGTCTTGTCAAGCAATTCCTAAAGTGGTTGATGACTACAAATATAATGATGAATATCCTCACCACTATTTGATGTTAGTTATTTTATGTTACACATTATGTCATTGTGGTCTTAATTTGTATTTCTATGATAACTAATGAGGTTATGCACATTTGTAGTTTATCAGCCATGTTGATAACCTCTTTTGTGAAGTGCCTTTAAATCTCTTGCCTTTTTTTTCATTTGGTTGACTATCTTTTAAAATTGATTTGTGTGTGTTCATTACATACTTTGGTAATAGTCCTTTGTCTATTTGTACTGGAGATGTAATCTTCAAAAAGGAATAAATATTTTGTTAGAGTTTTTCTTCTGTATTTTATTTTTAATGCTGTTTTTAAGTGGCATCATTCCTTAAATTTATTTTCTGTTTCTTTATTGTTAGTAAATTGAAATAAAATTTATTTTTTATTTGAACTTTTATAAAGCTATCTTATGAATTTACATAGTAAGTCCTAATTTTACATAGTAAATCCAAAATGTATTTTCTTTTGAATTTTATTCATTCATATTCACATCATCTGCAAATAATAGTCTCAGTTTTTTCTTTTCATGACTTTTACCATTGGTTTTTAGCATTATGATGCTGGCAAGGAATGGTACTATATTATTGATGGAAGTTGTGATTGAAGAAGAAAGGTTTTCAATGTTTTAATTAAATTGTTCTTTATTATGTCAATGAATTCCTCTTCTATTCCTAGATTACTAAGAGTTTTCATAATGAATAGCTATTGTGATGATATGTTTCTATTTTGTTTTGTTACTCTAAGAACTGTTATGATTAATTTTTATGGATTTAAGCAAATATTGAATTTCTGGGAAAAGCACAATTTAATATGATATCCCTCTTAAAGTTATGCTGGGTTTAATATGTTCATATTTTATTTTTTTAAATTACAGATTAATATGAAGGTACAAACAATTAGGTTACTTTGTTTGTGATTTGTTAAGTAAAGTCCAAATTGTAGTAGAGCCCTTCAGCCAGGAGATGTGCCAAATACCCTTTTATTGTACCCATTAGATGAGAGTTTACCATTTCCACTCCCTATTTCTCTTTCTCCCCTTCCCCCATGCCCCACTCCACTTGAGTTTTAATTGTGCTGTTCTCTCATGTGGGCCTGCCATTAGTTTCATCTTAGTATTGACTACAATTAATACTTGTTTTTCCATTCTTGTGATACTTTGCTAAGGAGAATGTTTCTTAACTCCATCAAGGTATGTACATAAGATGTAAAGTCTCCACTTTATTTTTATTGTCTGAATTGTATTCCATAGCATATGTATACCAGTTTATTAAACCACTCATGTTGATTAGCTTTTGGGTTGATTCCATATCTTAATCATTGTGAATTGAGCTGCAATAAACCTTCTAGAGTAAATATCCTTATGGTAATATGATGTTTTTTTCTTCCAGGTAGATATCTAGTAATGGGATCACATGATCAAATAGAAAGTCTACTTTTACCTCTTTAAGGATTCTCCATACTTCTTTTCAAAGAGACTATGTCAGTTTGCAATTCCACCAACAGCATAAAAGTGTTCCTTCTTTCTACATCCATGCTAGCATGAGCAGCTTTGGGACTTTGTGATGTAGGCTCTTCTCACTGGGGTTTGTTGATATCTCAAGGAGGGTTTGATTTGCATTTCTCTGATGATTAGGGACAATTAGCATGTTTTCATGTGTTTGTGGCCATTCATCTGTCTTCTTCTGAGAAAAGTCTGTTCAAGTCTCATGCCCACTGATAAATGGGATTGTTGGCTCCTTTGTTGATTAGTTTGAGTTCTGAGTAGATTCTAGTTATTAACCCTTTTGTCAGATTCATAGCACACAAATATCTTCTCCCATTCTGAAGGTTGTCTGTTTGCTTTAGTTGTTGTACCCTTAGATGTGCAGAAGCTTTTTAACTTGATCATATCCCAGGTGGGCTTTATCCTAGGGATAAAAAGTTGGTTCAACATATGTATGTCCATAAATGTAATTCACCACATAAATAGAAGCAAAACAAAGATCATATAATCCTTTCGAATGACAAAGAAAAAATGCTAGACAAAAGTCAGTATACTTTTCTGACAAGAACACTTAAGAAAATAGGCACAGACGGCACATTTTTTAAAACTGATAGAAGCCATCTATAACAAGCCTACAGCCAATGTCATACTGAATAGAATAAACTGAAAGTATTTTCACTTAGAAATGTGCCAGGAATCTGCCTGGCAAAGGTTATTAGAGACCCTGGGATTAGACTAATGTGGGATGGAAAAAAGATAAAGAATATCAGGATCAGGAGGGCTTTTCCTCAACAGGAAAATGCAATCTCAGCTTTTTTGCCAGCTGTTATATACAGTAGCTTGAAGGCATGATCTTGTCATAATTGCATAACTTGATTAAAAACAGCCTAGGAGCAAAATAGCATTTTCAGCAGTCTGTTGTTGACCAAAGGGGCATGGCTCCATTCTAATCTGGTTCAAGAACCAGTCTTAAGAGGAAACTGCTGGGCCAGGGTAGCATTCAGTCTTTGACTCGAATGAAGTTCCTCAAACTGGTGGGACTTGCCTCCCTGGAGGTTGGCTCCCAACAGAAATGGAACCAGACAAGGATGTCCACTATTGCCACTACTGTTCAAGATACTGCTGGAAGTTCTAGCCAATGCAACCAGGCAAGAAAAGGAGATCAAGGGTATTCAAATGGGGACAGAGGAGGTCAAACTCTCACTCTTTGCTGATGATATGATCCTACATTTTGAAAATCCCAGAGATTCAACCACAAAGCTCCCAGAAGCGATAAAGAATACAGTAATGTCTCAGAATACAAAATTAATGTCCACAAATCAGTAGCCTTCATATACACCAATAGCAGTCAAGCTGATAATCAAATCAAAGACATAATACCCTTCACAGTAGCTTGAAAGAAAAGAAAATACCTAGGAATATACTTAACAAAGTACATGAAGGACCTCCAGAGAGAGAGTGAACTATGAAACCTGTAGAAAAGAAATAGGAGAATAGGTTAACAAATGGAAGAATATGGGTCAGCACCTGTGGCTCAAATGGCTAAGGCGCCAGCCACATACACCTAACGTGGCGGGTTCAAATCTAGCATGGGCCCACCAAACAACAATGACAGCTGCAACCAAAAAATAGCCAGGTGTTGTGGTGGGTGCCTGTGGTCCCAGCTACTTGGGAGGCTGACGCAGGAGACTCCCTTAAGCCCAAAATTTGGAGGTTGCTGTGAGCTGTGATGCAACAGCACTCTACCCAGGGGGACAGCTTGAGGCTCTGTCTCAAAAAAAAAAGGAAGAACATACCATGCTTATGACCAGGAAGGATCAATATTATAAAAAATGTCCATATTACCCAAAACAATTTACAGATGTAATGCAATCACCATTAAAGCACCAATAGTTCTTCAAAACTTCCAATACTTTGAAGAACTTGAAAAAATAACTATTTCATATGGAACCAGAAAAAAACTGGGACAGCCAATGCAATTTTAAGAAATAAAAACAAATCTAGAGGCATAATAATAAGAATAATATATTGATGCAATATAAAGGGAGTCCACTAATCCGTGACCCTTCCAATAATAGGTGCTGTCAGATTTCATTTTGAAAATTTATTTTTAAAAATTGAATTTTATTCAGATCTTGACTTGCATTTTTATGATTCCAATAAGGATAGCATTTAAAAACTTTTTTTGCTCTGTGTTTTCCATTCTCAATTATTTTATTTTGCTCACCTATGTATTTATATTTTCCGTATTGATTTTAATAGTTCTTTGTATATTTAATACTAATTCTTTCTAAGTTATGTATTTTGAAAATACCTTTTCAGAATTTATAATTTTTTTCCATTTCTATAAAGTGAAATAATCAATAGAATTTCTTTGCATCAAACTTGCCCATGTATGATCCTATGACAGTTGAGACAAAGAAAATTGCCCAATGACATGTACATCAAAAAACTCATTGAAATATATAAGACAATTCTCTCCTGCACTATCAGAGATCTTATTTATGCAATGACAAAGGAAATAAACAGACCAATAATGAAAGAGATAATGAAAAAATTGCAAAACTATTTAGTTTCACGAGCGATAAAAAATGAGAAATAATATTCTGCCATTAATCCTTCTCAACTACCAAAATAACCAAGATTCAAATAATGAAAAGATGTATTGAGCATGTAATCTACTACCTTGGAGCTGAAAGTGTGGTCCATGAATCTGGATCACCTGAGAGCTTGTTAGAATTTCAGAATCTCAGGTCACACCCAAGATCTAAAGTGAATCCAATCTGAACTTTAACAAGAACCCCAGGGGACTTATTGCTCGTTACCATTTAAAACCATTAGTCAAATACTCTGCTTTTGAAACTGCAAAGTGTTATAACTCCTTTGTAAAGTAATTTAGTAATATTTTCAAGATAAAGTACACACATGAATCTGTTTATGGCAGTGTTGTTTATAACAGCACACCCAAAGAGACATATCCCAAATGTATAGGAACTGTTATTAAAAACAAAGCATATCCTCTCGCCTCCTTCTGCCTTCTTTCTCTCTCTCTCTCCCTTCTTCCCCTTTGCTCTTCTCTGCTCTCCCTCTCTTCTCTTCCCCACTCTCTCCTTATCTCTCTCTCCTCTTTTCTCTCCTCCTTGGTGCTGCTTGTAGCCTCCCTCCCCCCACCAATAAAAACCTTTTGTACAAAAAAAAAGCATATCCATATTATACACCTTTTTTTTTTTTTTTTTTTTTTTGAGACAGAGTCTCACTTCGTCACCCTTGGTAGAATTCTGTGGCATCGCAGCTCACAGCAACCTTAAACTCTTTGGCTTAAGCAATTCTCTTGCCTCAGCCTCCCAAGTATCTTGGACTAAAGGCATCTGCCACAACCCCCGGCTGTTTTTTGAGAGGAGGTCTTGCTCTGGCTCAGGCTGCTCTCCAACCTGTGACCTCAGACAATCCATGTGCCTTGGTCGCTCAAGTGCTGGGATTACAGGTGTAAGCCACCGTGTCTGGCCATATTATACACTTTTACATAGGCAATTAAAACATTTATGAGCAAGTCATCAAGTAATGGTTACATGACCAGCTACAAAGCAACACACACAATATCAAAATTATTTTAAAATACAAAGAAGAAAATTTATCAACAGAAAATATCCTAAGATAAAAGTGTTATTATTGGAAATAAATTTTACCATTAAATTTTCTATACATATTTTACAGACAATTTTAACAAAGTTTAATAAGTGGAAGAGTTTGGGAATAATATGGAATTAAATTAATTGTATGTAGTGTTAGTCCTTGATTTCTCTGATGCCCTGATTTGTCCATTGCCATACATTCTCCATCCCCTAGTCTCACTGCCTACTTAATAGTTAGTTTCCTACCTCTTTATCATGTGCTTCCCTTTACTCATTGTTGGCTTACATGCCTCCCCTTTCTATGGCACTTCTCACTATTTTATTGGCAACAGACCCTCCTTGCTTTGCCTCCATGATACCCTCACACCCTTCTAGGAAGGTTTGCTGATGAGGCATGCTCCCCTAGGCACCGTTCACTTTTAGGATGAGGCACTTGAGTGCTGTACCTGAAATAGATTGGGTGCTACACTCAAATAAAACTTTAGTAATAATATTTATTACCAAATTTGAGAAAGATCTGCATGCAGAAAATTAAGGTGATGGGTTCTACACAAATCTGCTGAAATCAGCCTAATTGTGAATGAGATCAACTTCTAAAATGTGTCATCTCATCTAATCCTCCCAGACTACCATTCACTGTTGGAGGAGTTCTCCTTTTCCTATGGTTTCAATCCACACTATTAGGGTGAAAGCTTGTGTGTCATGATTTATGTGATTTTCAAGAAAATCTGAGTCTTCTTGAATTGTGAGGTCAGCAACCAAATATTGACTAAACACATAAGGAAAAAGAAGCAGAACAATTCTATAAGCTTTTTCCCTCTTAGAGAGCTTTTTACCTCCTTAAATAATTGACAAGAACTTTCACACTAGACAGGCTTTATCAGCCTTTTGCAGATCTAATAAAGATGAATGAAGAGGGTACAGACACAGTAAAGCGGAGAAACAGGCAGATAAGAAAACAAAGAAGCATTTCAACTGCTCATAGAACCATTCTTTCTGCAGTGAAAAGAGAAATGGTCATAAAAAATGGATATAAAACAATGAATGTGCTAACTTTTTAACATCATTTCTGTGGAGCAATGATAAATGAGGGTTTTGCATCTGCAGAGAAATGACTAAGACCTGCCAATGATATTTTATGGTCCGTGTGCACGAGTGTGCAGTACTGACTTACCTCCTTGTTTTTAAGCTCTCTGTTTAGGGCTGTTGACTATATATCTTCAGGGTTGCCACAGCAAAGGAAAGAATCCCCCTTTCATAATGAAAGAAGTTATTTTAAGTAACTAATAAGTTTTTATTAGCAGATTTCATTGGCACTGATGAAAATGTTCAGATCAGATACAGGAAGAAAACATATTGAAATGGAAAAAAAAATCAGCAAGATCAGGAGCCAAATTTATACAGAAAAATTCTCTTCCCCCTTCTCTCTTTTTGTCACTCCTGCTGACCTTTACTCACACATGTGCACACACACACACACATACACAGAACTAGGAAATCCGAATAGTCAACTTCTTCAAATATTTCCGTAACTTATGAAATAAAATAATGTTAAGGTATATTATTATAAAGCTTTAGCAAAGAAAGATTATCTAAACTGAAATAAAAGTAAATAAAAATTGTGCTAAAATCCTTCTTGGAAATAAGTATTATTAATATTCATACGTGCAGGCTTCTAATTGAATATACACATGTGATTTTATTGTTAATGAAGTTTTGGACACATGTATTGTTGGTAAAGGACATAATAAGAATATTTTACAGGTTGATTAGAAAATATGCATCGCCATTATCAATAATGTATATTTTATTGTGTGAATACATTATGCAATTCTTAATTTCTCAAATTTTTGACATCAATGCTGCTTTCCGTCCTATAATACTATGAACAAGTCTGTATTTAATATTTGTCCATACATTCTATTGCACAAACCATTATTATGTTTTCATAGAAATTCCTAAAATCAGAATTGAATTGTTAATGATTTTTATTATTTTTAAAGCCTTTATGCTTGTTATATTTTTGCTTAAAAAAAAATTCATCAAATTAGGCTTTGCTCAGCAGCTCATGTTTGTAATTCCATCAATTTGGGAAGCAAATGCTGGAGGATAATTTGAGAACAGGAGTTCAAGACCAGCCCAATCAACATAGTGAGAGCCTGTATCTGAAAAATAATTAGCTGGGTGTGATGGCACACGCCTGTAATGCTGGCTGCTCTGGAAGCTAAAGTGGATCACATGAGCCCAGCAGCTCAAGACTGCAGTGAAGTATGATGCTACCATTGCACTCCAGCCTGGGCAATAGAGCAAGATCCTGTCTCTATAAAAAAAAAAAAAAAAAAGAAGAATTTACTAAGTTTATTTACATTCGACACTGCTGGTATATATTCAAAACCAAATATGATATCAACATTCTTTATGATATTTTAATCTATGAGATTAAAATAATAAAATATGTATTACTACTTTAATTTATAACTTTGAGAAGTAAAAATATACTATATTTCTCCTTTTATTATTAATTTTGTGAATGTTTATTTTTTTTGTTATGATAATAGCCAATAGGCTGTCTCTAGACATTAAGGAATGAGAAAAAGAAGAATGGACAAATAAAAAGAAATATTTTAGTGGCTATAAATAGAGAACTAAAAACAACAAAAAGAGCAAACAAAACCAAAATTTTTTAAGGATCAATAAAATTGACAAAACTTAGACGAGCAAAGAAAAAAAGAGTGAGGTTGCAAATAACTAAGTCAGAAATAAATGTGGAAACACGATACCCTCAACAAAATACTGGCAAATTGGATAAGAGAAAGTACACAAAACTATTCACGACTACTGAGTGGGATTTTGTTCAGTTTTGTAATGCTGAGAAGTGTCTTTTTGTGATATGTATGTATACATATAAACATATACACACTTATGTTTTTTAATTATTATGGGAACACAGTAGTTGTATGTGTTCATAAGACACATATGACATTTTGATACAGGCCTATAAGGTGAATTAATCAAATCAGGGTAATTGGCGTATCCATCACTTCAGACATTTAACATTTCTTCGTGTTAGGAAGGTTCCTATTTTCTTTTTAGTGAAAGTATAGTGTAACTTATTGTTGTGTATAGTCACTTTATTGTGCTATCAAATATTGTTCAGTCCACCTTATATACGATAAGGCTGTTTTAACATTCTGTATAAATCAAAGTAATTTGTTATATGAACAGACTAAGTATATAATATAGTAGTTAATGCAGAAGTTCAACACCCATTCTAATAAAAATTCTTAGCAAAGTAGGAATAGACACGAACTTTAGCAAGTTAATAAAAAGCCATCTGTGAAATGTCTACAACTCACATCAAATTAATGGTGATGAAAGGAAGCTCTTCCCTGAGATTGGAAAGAGGCAAGGAGGCTCCCTCTCACCAACCCTGTTTATCACCTAGTAGAAATCAGAGCTAGTGCAATCACACAAGTAAGGGAATGTAAAACACAGAGAGATTAGAAAGGAAGAAATAAAATTTTTCTACCTTTGTAGGTGACATGAGAATTCTCAAAGAATTGTCAAAAATCTCCAGTAACTACTGAATATAGCAAGGTCAAAGGTTATTAAGTTAATATACAGCATTCCGTTGTTTTCCCGTATACCATCAATGAATAACTGGAAGTTGAAATTGTTTTTTAAAATGATTCCATTAACAATAATATAACAAAATGAAATAGTGAGGTATAAATCTAATAAAATAGGTATGGGATGTATAAAGAAAATGGCAAACCTCTGATGAAAGAAATCAAAGGAGATCTAAAGGCAGAAATGTTCTGTATCATGGAATGGAAGACTAAATACTATCTTATGAATTCTTCCTAAATTGACCTCTAGATTCAAGACAATCCCAGACAAAATCTGAGAAAGCTATTTTGTAGATATCA
The DNA here is from genome assembly GCF_000181295.1 of Otolemur garnettii. Classification (NCBI taxonomy): domain Eukaryota; kingdom Metazoa; phylum Chordata; class Mammalia; order Primates; family Galagidae; genus Otolemur; species Otolemur garnettii. Next base: position 4,497,995 of record NW_003852403.1, on the reverse strand, counting down.
ATAAATTTACTCTAGAATTTGTATGGAAGGACAAAGTCCCTAGAATATCCAACACAATACTGAAGAATTACAAGGTTAGAGGACTTACAGCACAGAATTCAAGATTTATCTTAAGGCTATAGAAATCAATACTGTGCAATATTGGCAAAAAAACAGACAAATAGATAAATGGAATGAAATAGAGAGACCAAGGGTTGCAAATAATGAAAATAAAATTGAAAAAATATTTATAGTAACATGAAACTATTACAGTGACCCATGAAATACTTTCAAAATATTAACAATAACTAAACACTAAAATCCAGAAAACATTGCTAAAATAATGTATCTATCCAGTAGAACAAAACAAGAAAGGTAAGTTAAACACAATCATGATCACCAAGAGTTACAACTGTCTCTTGTAGTGTCTGATGGCATCATTTTACACAGAAATCTTCAGCCTCTACAAAACAACTACTAAAATTGAAAATAGGTTAGTAAAGGGCAGTGCCTGTGGCTCAAAAGAGTAGGGTGCCGGCCCCTTATGCTAGAGGCGGCAGGTTCAAACCCAGCTCCAGCCAAAAACTGCAAAAGGGAAAAAAAAAAAAAAAAAAAGAAAAGAGGTTTCTAAAGTAAAAGCATGTAAGACTAACACACAAAAATCAATTATATTTTATTAATAAGTAGCAAACAATTGGATAGTAAAGTTTTATGATATTTATAACAAAAACGTAAACTACTTCAAAAACAATCAATAATTAGCATGCAATACCTAAACAAATCCACCATCAAATATAGCAGCTGTTTTTGTAGAAATTAACAAGCCGATTCTAAAATATGTAGGAAAACTGTGAAATGTACACTACTCAAAGTGATTTTTTAATAGAAAAATAAATCTGAGAGACATAACACAAAATAACGTTAAGACGTGCTGGAATAAACTTCACAACAGAGAAACATTAATTTGAAATGGATCACAAACATAAATGTAAAAGCTAAAACTATAAATTCCTTTAAGGAAACACAGAAAAGAATATTTATAACTTGAGTTTAAAGTGTTGAAGTCATGAAATTAAAAAACAATCATAAAATGAATTTCATCAAAATTAAGAACGGCTCCTCTTCCAAAGGAGCCATCGAGAAAAGAAAACCAATTCAATACAAGAAAACAAATAGGCAAGCCATGGAGTGAGAGAAATTATAAGTAGATCTATATTATATATATAAAGTATATATTGTGCAGACTTACAATAAAACATTAAATAAAAAACACTATTTTTAAATGAACATTTATAAAGACATTTCACAAAAGAAAACATATTAAAAGTAGCCTAACAGCACATGTAAATATGCTCTTCATCATTAGTCTGTAAGCTCATGCAAATTCAAACCACCATGAGATAATCACTACATATGTAGAGCCACTAAAAATAAAAAGGATTACACCTTGGTGAACATGCAGAGCAACTCGAATCCTTACACATGGCTGGTAACCATGTAGAATTGTACACACGCTTTAGAAAATGGTTTGGCAATTTCTGAGAAAGTTAAATATATACCTAGCATATGATTCAACTACTCCTTCCATATATATTTATCCAAGAGAAATGAAAACATATGTCAACCCAAAGAGTTATAAGGAATGTTCAACATTACTCATAAAAACCAAAAACTGGAAACCACCCAAGTGTCCATCAAAAGAGAAATATATAAAGAAAATGTGGTAGAGCCATATGATAGGATGTTACTTAGCAAGAACAAGAAAAAACTACAGATACACGAAACAACATAACTGAATCCCTGCATTATTATGCTTTATGGATGAAATTACACACTATACATACATACATATATTTAATACATGTATATGTTCACATATATGTATATAGGGTCATCCTACGCCTACAAAGTACAAACTAATCTATAGTGACAGAAAGAGGACCAGGGCTTGCCTGGGGATAAGTATTGTGGTTTGGGATCATTACAAAGGGTATAAAAAATCTCCGGGGTATGTCAGAAAGATTCCATATCATGAGTGTAAAAGTGGTTTTATAGTTTTACATAATTTTCAAAACCAACTAAATTGCAGAATTTAAACGGATATAGTTTATTACAAGCATTTTATTTCTCAGCAAATGTCAGAAAAAAATGAAGAGAAAAAAAAAGACCAAAAGAAGTTGAATATTCCTATTAACATCTTGGGCAGAAGTCCTGCAAAACTGATAAAGAAATTTTTCATGATAAAATAAAATGAGGTATGAATTTTCAGCAGAGGCCATGGAAAAAAATTTAGGAAGGTAAATATAAAAATAAAAGTTATAAAATGAAAGTGTAAGAAGTATAAATACAAAATGATTATTGACTGTTTAAATTATACTAATAATGTTTTAAAGAAATTACAATGTTCAAGATGAATAATATATATAAAAAAATAGTACAAAGGATGGGAGGGGATAAACAGAGTTAAATTTTTATAAGTTTCTTCCAGTTTTGGAAAGTGACAAAATTAGTTCTTTAAAGTAGACTAATAAATTAAGGAGTTATATTGCCTTCTCCGGAATAACTCCTTTATGTATAATTTTTAAAAATATTTCAAATCTATTAGAGAAGAAAAATGAAATTTAGGAAAAAAACTTGATTAATCTAGAATGAAGGAGGAAATGAACAAAGAATAAATGAGATCAAAAAAACTGACAGCAAGATAATCAACTTCAACTCAACCATAGCAGTAATTATACTACAATTAAAAGGTACAGTCTAATTAATAACACAGGTTGCCAGATGAATTAACAAAACAATGACTAGGATACACTTTCGATATTAGGGTACAACATAATTGGAGGTCAAAGCAAACAAAAATATAAACACTAAACAAAAGCATTAACATGCACCTTTTAAAACAACGAAAAGGTGTAAAGTCTGTGAGTAAATTAAATGTTAACAGGTTTCTTTTAAAGCTGTAAACCTCTATGGCTCTCTTATGGAAATTTCTATTGCCACAGGAAAAGGTCTCAGCAACCATGGTCAGCCCAGCCCCACCTCCTACAAACAACCATAAAGTTTACTCAGACCTCAGAAACTAATAAAGGAAGTTGCTAAATGAAATGTCAACTGAACCCTGCAGCACTCAGAATAGACAGACACGTGCATTTAAACAAACATACATGTGTGAGGATGATACATCACGTAGGCTTCCTTGAACTTGCTCTTATATGAAAGTGAAACTCACAAAATTTCCAAGTCTTTGACTCTTCTTCCAATTAGGCAACCCCTAAATCATTATCATAAAGTATTTTCACACACCTCTGTCATCTTCCCAACAGAACACAGAGGGAACAGAAGGAAGGCACTAAAGAAAGGGGCTTTGGCCTTTTCAACCCATGTTTAACGGGTTGAATAGCAGGTCTACTTTTAGTTCTTTGAGGATTCTCCATTAATACCTCCATAAAAGTTGTACTACTTCGCAGTTCCACTAATAGTATAAGCATTCTTCTCACTCTGTATCCATGCCAGCCTCTATTCTTTTGGACATTTTAATAAAAGCCATTCTAACTGGGGTAAGGTGACCTCTCCTTATGGTTTTAATTTGCATTTCCCTGATTAGTGACATTGAACAGTTTTTTTTTCATGTTAATTGGCCATTTGTCTTAATTCTCTAGGGAAGCTTCTGTTCATATCATCTGCCCACATTTTAATAGAGTTTTTTTTTTTCCTTGTTGATTTGCTTGAGTTCTTTGTAAATCCTGAATATTAGCCCCTTATCAGATTTGTAGCTTGCAAATATTTCACCTTATTCCACAAGTTGTCTATTTGGTCTGTTGAATGCTTCCTTGGCTGTATAGAAGATTTTCAGTTTAATAAAATCCAATTAATAAATGTTATTATTGCCATGGTAGTTGTTGGGGTTTTAGTCATAAATTTTTTGCCTAGGTTTAGGGACAAAGATGTTTGGGCTTTCTTACCTGTGGCCTTTGGAGCGAGACAAAATTGTCTGGCCTCACTTGGCCATCCATACTCCCTGACAGGTGGAATGGGATAGAAAGCTTGTTGTGCTTTTAGATACCATAACTAAGTACAATGATGCTTATGTTATAGCTGGTTGGCATGTTGCCATTTTGTTCCCCTGGGCATAAAGGTGTACAAGACCTTCCCCTTGTGTAGATTATGGATTGCTGATTCCAGATTGTAGATTGTGGACTTTTCTTGTAGCCCAGTTGGCTGGTGGCCAGGAGCTGGTTGAGGGTGGACCTTCCATGTAACTTAGGGCACCAGCCACCAGAACTGAATAAAGAGCATGTCATATCTGTCCTCCATGATGAAGTTTTCTTTTCTTTTTTTTTTTTTTTTAAAGACAGAGCCTCAAGCTATCCCCCTGGGTAGAGTGCTGTGGCATCACAGCTCACAGCAACCTCCAACTCCTGGGCTCAAGCGAGTCTCCTGCCTCAGCCTCCCAAGTAGCTGGGAACACAGGCGCCCGCCACAATGCCAGGCTGTTTTTTGGTTGCAGCAGTCATTGTTGTTTTTTTGGTGGGCCCGGGCTGGATTCGAACCCGCCACCTTAGGTGTATGTGGCTGGCGCCTTAGCCACTTGAGCCACAGGCACCAAGCGCATGATGAAGTTTTCTTTCCACCTATCTGAAGGGAACCATTTGCACAACACTAGGCCAATATCTAGAAAAATTTTTCCTACTTTTCCTATAGAATTCTTATGATTTCATGCCTTAGATTTAAGTCATTTATCCATCTTGATCTAATTTTTGTAAGTGGTAAATATTGGGGGTCCTGTTTCATTCTTCTACATGTGGATATCCAATTTTTCCAGCACCATTTATCAAATAGGGATTATTTTCTCAGTGTACCTTTTTGTTGGCTTTGTTGGAGATCAGTTGGTTGTAGATAGGCGTTTTTATATCTGGGTTATTTGGCCTAAACCACTGGTCTATGTCTTTATTTTTGTCCCAATACCATGCTGTTTTGGTTACTATAGGCTTGAAGTATAGTTTGAAGTTTGGTAAGTAATGTCACCATATTTGTTTTTTTCCATTAAGATTGTTTTGACTATTCAGACTCCTTTCCTTTTCCAAATGAAACACAGAATTACTTTTTATAGATCTGTGAAGTATGACATTGGTAATTTGATTGGGATGGCAATGAACTTGTAAATTGCTTTGGGTAGTGTGGACATTTTAACAGTGATTCTACCTACCTATGAGCATAAAATATTTTTCTGTTTGTTTGCATCTTCTGTAATTGCTTTCTTTGGCGTGTCATAGTTCTCCTTACAGACATCTTTCACCTCCTTGGTTAAGAATATTCCTAGGTATTTTATTTCCTTTGTAGCTATTGTGAATGATATTGAATTTTTGATTTGACTCTTGGTTTGACAATTATTGGTATATGAAAATTCTGCTGATCGATTTTGCTTCCTGAGACTTCACTAAATTTATCTGCCTTGCCAGGAGACTCTTGGTAGACTCTCTAGGTTTTCCTAGACACAAGGTTATATCAGCAATGAAGAGTGATAGTTTGACGTTCTATTTCATGATGTGGGTACTCATTTTTTTCTCTTGCTTGGTTGCTTTGACTTGGATTTCCAGCACTATGTTGAATGGAAGTGCCAACAGTGGGCATCCTCATATTGTTCTGATGCTTAAGAAAATGCCTTCAACTCTTCCCTGTTCAGTATGATATTGTCTGTGGGTTTGTCATGCATGCCTTTTATAATTTTGAGATTTGTTCTTTCTATTCCTAGTTTGTTGAAGATTTTATCATGAAATGGTGTGGGATTTTGTCAAATGCTTTTTCTGCATTTATTGAGATGATCATATGCTCTTTGTTTTTGCTTCTGTTTATGTGGTGAATTACATTTGTTGAGTTACATATGTCTAACCATCTTTGCTTCACTGGGATGAAGTCCATTTGATCCTGGTGGATTATTTTGGAGGATGTACTACTAAATTCATATAGTTCGTATTAATTTTTGCATTTATATTCATTCTATATTACAGGCCAATAATTAGCTCTGTACTTTCCTGGCTCTGTTTTTAGCTCTGTACTTTCCTGGCTTTGGCATGAAAGTGCTACTAGCTTCATTTAATGAGTTGGACAGAATTTCCCCCTTCTCAATATTATGAAATAGTTTCTGTATTAGTAGTTTACCAGGTCTTCTTTGTAGGTCTGATGGAATTTTTTGAATTCATCTGGTGCATAGGTTTTCCTCCCATTGGGAGGTTGTCTAATATTGTTTTGGTCTCACTTTTGTTATTGGTCTGTTCAAGAGTTCTTTTTTTTTTTTTTCTGGTTGAGTTTTGGGAGGCCAGATGTTTCCAGGAACTCAACACTGGCTGTCAGAGTTGACTTTCCAGGAACACCTGACTTCCCAGGAACTCAACACCTGACTGTCTGTGAATATTAGCTAAATATCTATGAACATAAACTAGGGAATGTAGAGAAAACATTTGCACAACACTAGGCCAATATCTAGAAAACATTCTCTACATTCCCTAGTTTATGTTCATAGACATTTACCTAGTATTCATAGATGATGTTTGGTATTTCTGCAATATGAATTACAATGTCACCTGTTTCATTTCTCATTGAACTTATTTGGGTTCTTCCTTTTCTCATCTTGGTTAATCTAACAATAGATCTGTCAATTTTTTAATTTGTCTTTTCAAAGGATCAATTTTTTATTTTGTTAATCTTTTGAATTATTTTTGTTGTTGTTTGTGTTGTTATTTGTTTGTTTTCCAGTTCATTTAGCTCTGTTCTGACCTTTATTATTTCTTTTCATTTGCTTGGTTTGGGTTTGGTTTGTTCTTCCCTTTCTGGTTCCTAGAGGTGTGACATTAGGTTGTTAATTTGTGATCTGTCATTTTTATTTAGGCACCTAAGGCTATGAATTTTCCCCTGAAGAATGCTTTTGCTCTGTCCCATAGATTTTTGATGGCTTGTGTCCCCTTTGTCATCTAGTTCAAAGAATTTCTGATTTCCATCTTAATTTAATTCTTAATACAATCATTATTCCACAGGAGCTCATTTAATTTCCATGACTTTGTATTGGTTTGAGTGTTTCTCTTGTGATTGGTTCTAGTTTTAATCCACTGTGTTTAAGAAGGTACATGGTATGCTTTCTCTCTCTCTCTTTTTTTTAATTTGATGAAATCTGTTCTGTGCCCTAGGATATGATCAATCTTGGATAATGTTTCCTATGCTACTGAGAAGAATGCATACTCTGTTGTTTTAGGGTGGAATTTTCTGTTGGGTTCATTTGAATTAGAGTTTGTTTTATTTCTACTTTGATGATTTGTAGCGCTCTGACAGCCAGGTGTTGAGTTCTCTGGCAATTATAACGGTGTCATTTATTTTTTGCTTAGCTCTAATAAAATTTGTTTTATATGTGTAAGTACTCCTGCATTGAGTGCAGAAATATTTTGGACTGTTAAGTCTTCTTATTTAATATAATAACCCTCTTTCTCTCTTTTTACCTTCATTGGTATAAAGTAAATTTTATTTGTTATGCACGCTATGATTTAGGTTCATTTCCTAGAGATAGCAGATACTTGGATAGTTTTCTTTTTATGCCTTCAACAAGCATTTGCCTTTTGAGAGGACCATTCAGTCCATTAATATTAATTCATAACATTGATATATGGGATGTTGGCCTGCTTGTCGTCTTGAATAGTCCCCTATTGGTTTGTTTTACCTCTTTTTTCCATTATTTTATAAGAATTCTGAGAGGTTTGGAGGGGGTGTGGTTAGGTGATTTTACACTGGTGAGTATTTATCGTGCCTATTTATGTATAGTGCTTTCCTGAGTATTTTGTGAAGGGCAGCTCTGGTTATGACAATTTTTCCCAGTGTCTTCTTGTCTAGAAAAGACTTAATTTCTCCTTCAAACTTGAAAATCGGTATTGAAAGATATAAAATTCTAGGAAGGCATATGCATGTGCCCTTTTGCAATCAGACACTGGAGGGAACTATTTAAGTTGATTAAAGATGGGGCCTCAAATCCCTTTTGACTTGTAAGGTTACAACTGAGAAGTCTGCAGATAGGCCTGATGGGTTTTCCTTTGTAGGTTATTTGATGCTTCAGCTTGCTGTTTGAAGAAATTTTCCTTCATTTGACTTTGGCCAGGATGATTACTTTGTGTCTTGGGGATATTCTATTTCTTATGAATCTTCCTGGTGCTCCATGTTCATTTTGTACTGGTGATACCAGGGAAGTTTTCAAATAAGTTTCTATGCTTTTAGATCTTTCCTTTTCTCCTTCAGGAATATTGATAATTTGGCTCGGCGCCTATAGCTCAACCGGCTAAGGCGCCAGCCACGTACACCTAAGGTGGAGGGTTCGAATCCCCAGCCCGGACCCGCCAAACAACAATGACGGCTGCAACCAAAAAATAGCCGGGCGTTGTGGCGGGCGCCTGTGGTCCCAGCTACTTGGGAGGCGGAGGCAGGAGACTCGCTTGAGCCCAGGAGTTGGAGGTTGCTGTGAGCTGTAATGCCACGGCACTCTACCCAGGGGGACAGTTTGAGGCTCTGTCTCAAAAAAAAAAAAAAAAAAAGGAATATTGATAATTTAAATGTTTTTACTTCACATAGTCTCATATCTCTGTCACTGATTACTTAGACTTTTTTTTAACTCTTCTCTCCTTTTGAGAATGGCTGAATTATATCCAGAACCTTGTCTTTAAGCTCTGAGATTCTTTCTTCTATTTGGTTTAGGCTTTTGATTCCGCTTGCTGCTGTGTTTTGAAATTTCTTAAGTGACTCTTTCATTTCTTTAAGTTCTACTGTGTTATAATTATATATTTTTTATGATGTCTAACATGCTAATGATTTTTTAATTTTTTAAATGGTTTCCAGAAATATGTTTTTGGCTTCACTTTGTAGGTTTTTAACTTTCTATTCAATTCCATTTATTTTATTTGCCATTCATATGCTGAATTCCATTACTATTATTTCAACAATTTCCTTGTAGGTAGAGTCTACTACTATAGCTCCATTGTGTTTTCTTTGGGGTATTGAAATGTTTCATTTTTTTTATGTTGCCAAGGTTCTTTTGCTGGTTTCTTTCCTTTTTTCTTTCTTTTCTTTCTTTTCTTTCTTTCTTTTCTTATTTATTTATTTATTTATTTGTGTGTGTGTGTGTGTGTGTGTGTGTGTGCAGTTTTTGGCTGGGGCCTTGTTTGAACTTGCCACCTCCCCTATATGGGGCCAGCACCCTACTCCTTTGAGCCAATTTCTTTTCATCTGGCTCCTCTTCTCAGTTTTGGCTTAATGGAGTTACAGGAGGCCTGTTTCCCTTTACTAAGGACACTCTAAAACTGATTCCAAGAATGACTATTTAGGGCAGTGGGTCCTGAGGAAAATAGTGGACCTTAGGGAGGTTCTGCCAGCCTAATAGTAGTGGTATAGACTCAGTAGTGAGATATTTTGATCCAGGTATAACTGCGAAGTCACAGAGGTAGAGTTGCAGGCCCCGCAAGAACTCTGGAGCTTCAGGGGCAGAGCCTTGAACTTGGGCACAGAGAGCTTCAGAGCTGGGTTAGGAAGCAAAGCCTCCTACACTGGAGGGTGCTATTTCACCAGTGTGTGGACAGTTGATGCCCAATTGCTCAGACAGGGGATTGAATCAGTGGGCTTGGTGTTACACAGGTAGGCTGGGGCTCCTGGTCAGCCATGGGTTTTACCCCCATATCTAGTGTCACTGAGGCAGTTGCCATAGGTTTCTCAAGTTGTGCCTGTAGTGTCTGAAGTTCCTGCTCTGTTCAGCTTCCCATGCTCGGAAGGACTTGTGTATGACTCCCACCACAGGTCATGATATAAGGAAGCATCTGTTCCCTCTCTGAGCAGGAGGGAAATGCAAAGGCTACTTCTGGAAGGCTGGGCCCCAAGTAGACCTGGCTTTGTGAACCAGAACAATCAAGATGGCATCAGTCACAGAAACCTGAGATTGGCGGGGAGCAGCTCTTTTCTGCACCCACTCCCTGGTAGAATGCATCTGCACAGACTCTGAGTAGCTCCCTGATTAGCCTAGAGGTCTGCAGTGGAAGAGACAGACCCCTTACAAATCAAGCTCATAATAACTTTTGTTTCTTTCTTAAAAAGCAATTTTCCTCGGGTTGCTCTTTCCTCCTGTCTTCATCTCTTCCCAGCAGTGTGAATTGCATTGGGAGCCCCAGCTTAATCTCTGAGATGTTGGGTGATGTTTGTGAGTAAGAATCAGGTATATCCTATTTGATTAAGTTGGTAGATGCTGTAATGAGCTATAGAGTTGTCCTCTCTGTCACTGGCTGATGTTTGCAGGAAAAAGCCCACTGCAGAGATGTTCGTTAGTGCCATGATGAGCTCTAGTCCCTCAGAAACAGCACTTGAATGCCCCAGGCTTTGGGATGAGCCTTGTAACTCCTAGAAAGTTGCTTGTTTTCCACCTCAGCAGAGCTGAGTGGAGGAGTAAGATTGGGCATGTTCGGGTTGGGTGAGCCTAGAAGGTTTTGCAAAGCCTTAGCAAGGCTCAAAGTTCATTTTCCAAGCCACTAGGGAAGGATACCAGGTGGCGTGTTGAGGAATTCTCTCCAAACCCAAATGACTGCTCATAACAAAGTGAGATACAATTCTCTGACTGGCTATTAGGAGTCAGCTCTGCCGTCTTGAATTTTTCCTGCCCTCCAGTGTCTGCTTGTAAAGGGGTACAGGACCTTACCCTTTCATTAGCAGCCCTAGGAAACTAACATGAAATTGAGCGAGCCTAGGAAATGGGGGGTTCCCTATTCAGCCTTAAGTGCAAGGGGAGGGAAACCTAAGGTGCTGGTATTTCCTCAGCAGGTGTCTGGCCTCCTGCAAGGTGGTGGTGAGGGGATGGGGGCCTGCTTACTCTTCAGCCTGCTCATTCCTCTGCTCCCTGCCACTGCACCAACACTGCCAAGACGGAGGCTAGGTATTGTGTTTTAAATGATTTCAGCCAGGTCTGCTAGCATTCTATGGGATGAAAGGAAGTCATTTGCCCACTTTTGGTCCCCTGATAAGGTCAGTCTGGTTTTACATGGATAGAAGGAAAGCCCCTTCTAGTATGTTTGCTGGTTGTGAATGGCCTTTAATCCAAAATATTCTTTATGCCAAGTAGTCATATTTGGGGTTAAATTTCCTGAGCTCCTTAATAACTAGCACAAAGATCTCCATATCAGATTCTGGGACCACAGGATCCCCAGTAAATACCTACTTTATTCTATGAGGAAGCAATAGGTACTAGTGAGAAGGAAGAAAGATGACATAAAAACAAAACAGAATGATCCCCAAAGGTCAAATAGAGCATTCTATAAGTAAATAGAATTTGTCAGGGAATGAGAGGAATCAGAATCAGGAATCACCTGTCAGTATGGCATGCCTGTGTGATTTAAAGCTAAATCACTAACTATCTGCAATATCCACCCACTTATTTAAAAATAGTAAGATATCTACATCACTGAATTGCTATTTTCAAGAAAATTCAAGCGTGTGGGCTTCTAATTCTGAAAGTTGTATATATATAATATGGATGCTTGGTATTGTTTTGTTTATTTTTGTTTACATATCCTAAAGAAAAACTATTTCAATGGATTGTTTCTGAAATCCCAGAGCACTTGGAGAGGCTCCATGTGATTTATATTTGTTTCAAAAAACTATCACCCTAACTCTGCTCACTGGAAGCGTAAATCAGCATTCATAAATGCACAGTTTGCCCTTTCCAATTCCTTGTTCATTTAAATTTGATATAGGTTTTTAGAATCTTTTATTCTTACAATTTTACTTGGTGAAAAATCCATGATCTACATTTTAACATATATCACTTATGTCCTTAAGCTGAAATTAAAAAGAAATTTTTCATTGAATATATGTGTGTACCTTGGATAGCTGTGTACAGAGAATGACCTCAGTCCGTGGTTTTACTTCTTCACTAAAGAACACTGGACACTCTGCCAAGCACACATCTTTTACGACATTGAAAGGATAGGGAGAATCTCAATTTGTAGATATCTCCCTTGATACGGTACAACAGACAGCATCAGTAACCATCTTATAAAGTCTACGGTTTTAAAGTTGAACAATTTGAAGGTTGGCAAAGTTAAGCAACTTTTCCCAGGATTCTTACTGGTTTCAGTAATTAGAATAAGGGTACAAAAAAAAATACATATGATGTTGCTCCTGAGATTCCAAAGCCCACTTCACAAAGTTCAGAATTCTCCTTCTATTTAACTCAATTTCTTTGTACATAAAGAGAAAAGCCTATCAAGGACTCTAAGGAATATTAATGGTACTATAAAAACCTTCCAGCTGCTTTCAGTAAGGAATTAAGAATAAAACTGGAGATATCAACAAATAAAAAGCAGATGAAAGATGAGCTCCTAGGAATATGGCCTCTACCCTGAGAAGGGAAAGTTTTCTGAATGCTACAAAGGATTTCTAAGCATTATTTCAGCAACAGGTAAAAACTAATTTTGATCAAAGAAAATCTTTAAACTTCTGAGTACCATCTTTTTCCAAAGATAAGTAACTTAGAAAAGCTATGTCTGTGGGAACCCAAGCATACTATAACCTATTTTTGTGTGTTAATTAACTATATGGATATTAAATTCCCCATCAGTTAATTCCTTACAGTTTCATTTTCTCTGCAAGGTACTAGAGATAAGGTTCATATGCATCTTTCAGGTGAAATCTTTTTCTTGAATAGCTAGAATTTACAAGATTTGTTTTTTCTTTCTCTAGCCTCTGTTGCCGTAAGGGTCTCATGGAAAAGTGATGTCGCAGAGAATAAGCACGCTTATTGAAATTGTGTTTTAAATAAAAGTGACTATCTACTTGCTCAGGCAAAATGTGAGCCTTCTTTACTTGCTGTTGGTTTATATGGGCAATCTTGTGCATGTGCACTATACAGCAATGACCTCATAAACATTCATTACAATCCCTCTGCACATGTGCATTGGACATCAATGACTTCATTAATCCATTCAAACATCTTATGACCATCCACCCTGTAAGTAGCTCCTCCCCGGTAATCTGATAATCCACCCAACATACACCTTTAAGCATAACCCTTTCAACATAACCCAGTTTAACATAACTTAATGAAGAACATGTCAGTTTTTACTTTCTTGTTCTTATCTGATGAAGCCTAAGGCTACAGGGGAAAGAGATGATTTAAATGTCTGTTCTACTGACCATCCCATTGGTAGGCAGTTACTTCGAATCTTTAAGTAAAGCATAAAGAAACTTCTTGGGCATACAGGAATTTGTGTGCAAACCTCTGCTCCCATGTAGGCCTTAGATCAAGGGGGTTTTGTTGGAGCCTTTTATAAGGAATTCCTAGGCTGGACTTCTCAAATGCCTTTCATGAGCCCAGCTTTCATCTGCGCCATTAGATACCTGTATGCATTGGATAAATTCCTCTTCTTGAGGTCCCCTAGCACATTTCCATTCCTGGATGCATCAGCAAGAGACTTTTGTCATCACACACCACAGATCAGAAAAGGTTACTCCATTCCCAGACCCGTCAGCAAGCAACTTTCATCACTTACCACAGATCAGGAAAGGTTACTGATGGGTATCTGGCCAGTTTTCCAAAGGGCTTTTTCATTGGCCTTATAAAGTCAACTTTAATTCCTTAACGCAGTCTGGAAATGCTATTCCAGCCAAAGCCGTGGTCATGTTAGGCCTGCAACTAACCTGGCCATATGAGATTCTGCCTCAGTTTCTTACAAGTATGCCTGCACAAAGTCTTTTCACTGCTCTCTCTCAAATGGCATTTTTGGCTAGAGGCATATAGGCATTGCACTTATAGTCCTCTATGGAAAAAAAAGAAAAGAAAGGGAGGGAGGGAGAAAGGAAGAATAAAAGGAGAGAGAGAGAGAGGAAAGGAGGGAGAGGGGAAAAGGAAATCCCAATTATTAATGTAAAACTCTATTTCCAAACAGAAAAAAATTACATATGAGTAAGTTAATAGGAATACCAGACAATGAGGCTAAAGACTTGAAAAAAAAGATTTTCCATTATCATGAAATATGCTGACATTTATTAAAGTTTACCCACATTTTCTCATTTAATTCTCATTCTAGATAATAGTTTTGTTTATTCATCCAACCTCCAAGATGAAGAAGTTAAAGTGAGACAGGGGGTTGGGGTAGGGCACATATATTAAATAATAGAGTTGAAAGGTAACCAAGACCACCATCTATTTATTACACAGGAGATTTTCCTAATCACTATTCTATAATGATGTCTCTAGATAATGGTCTACTAATGAATTATTGTATGACAAGCATTGAATAATCAATCTGAATTCAGATAAGAACTAATAGAGAAATAACAACACATTTTCAGCAATATAAATTGCCACTGCATTTTCAATTGGGATTAGCAAAACAAAGTATACATGCTGTGTCCATGTACTTTTAGTTAAAGTAGCCCATGATTTATCTTAAAGAGAAAAAGTGGCTATGAAAACTTCTAAACCATCTGAACACCAACCATGGGTATGCTAAGAGATATTGCAGTAGTTCACTATGAAATGAAATCTACCTTAAATTAGCTATTAGTAGAAAAGGCCTGTGATCTCTTTACAAATAAGCAAATGCTTACCTAAAAATGAATTCCGTTTAAAGCTAAAAGAAAATACATGGGCTTATAGGAAGCTTTGTAACTTTATTCACTTCTAATTAGATGAGCAATAAATTTTTCTACTTTTCCAGTATAGATCAAGTTATTCTGGATATTCCACGTTTGTTAAATTTTGGGAGAGTATGGAGAAAATATTCTCGAAGGGAATCTAGAATTGTTCTTACTTTCAAGGAATAGTGATATCATTCCTGTAGATAGCCCTAGAGAAAGAATAAAGATATTTATTTTACTGAACTTTGAAAGTATGCTAACAAGTTATTTGGTAAAGTAAGAAGATGGTATTCAATACCTCTATTGGGATTAAGTGGTGATACTTTTTGACCTACAAAGACAGTGCAGTGTGCCCAGGAGAGCCTGCAATTGCAAATCACTGAGACACATATTTCTATCCTGTTTTCACAATTTATAGAACCTAGGCAAATTACTGAGCTCCCCTAGGCCTCAATTTCCCTTTCCATACAATGGGAGAAATCACTACACCTCCCCCACAAACCTCAGAGAAATCTATTACCTCCCGACTGCTCCCATGAAGTAGTATAGTTACTGCTTCTCTACCCACCATATTTCCTTTTTAAATATTTACACATTTTTCATTTTAATGTTTCCAGTTCAAGAGTATTTCTTACAATCTATGTGTATATTTACTATAGATATATGTTTTTCTTTTTTATTTATTGACTAGTATGTCTTACAGTGAGTGAGAGCTCAGGATTTAGAAAAAACAAATTTCAAAGTCACCAAGGTGGTGACTATACAATATAGTTAGTGGATCTTGGCAGGAAAAGTCAACTCATGCACCTGCCCCCCCCCCCGAAAAAAGAACTTTTTTGTTGATGTCCAAAATATTTTGATTATCCCTCATTGTGCAAAATTATTTAACTTATGAGGAATTTTTTAGGAGAGGACAAGTATTGGTCCCTATCACTAATACAAAAACTTAATGCCATCTCCATTTTATAAATGAGCCAACAGATTTAGAAAGACTTGTGGTTATATAATTATTAAGCCTGTCCTTCTATTTTCTTCCAGGTATGTGTAGCTTCTGTTCTCTCTTCTTCTACAGATGAGGACTTAGAAGCCAGAAAATTATTGAAATAATTTAAGTGAAAAGTAAAAATAATCTAAAACTTTTGGCAGCAATGGGACTGCAGAGGAGGGGAAAAATTGGCATTATTTTACCCAATTATAGGATTATCCACATAATTCAGCAATAGAATAGATGTGTACCTTAAGGGACCAAGGTGCAATTCCACAGAGTTAAATGCTTCTTCATGATAAGTAGAAATATGTATGTGTGTGTGTATATATATATTTACATATATAAATATATAATGAATATCTATGTGTACATATGTACATATACACATACAAACATATTTATTATATTTTCCTTATTACTTTATTATCTGTGTGTATGTATATACACATATACATTTGTATATACTTTTACATACCTATTACATTTAGACAACCTCAAAATGTTTCAAAATAGAGAAGATTCAGGTGCCACATCTGGTATACTAAAATTTGAGGAAATTTGGTACCAAAGGGGAATATGGACACAAATCATGGAAAAACTTTAAACAAACAGAAATAAGCAGCAGAGGGGCTGATTTAGAGATGAAATCCATAATACAGTGATGAAACCAGATCATCAATAGACATGGCTGTCAAATTGCACAGCCATCTGGGGCAGTCCTTTGATACTCCAACTCCTGAGTATACAGAGTAGGTGGCTGTTTTTCTCTTTTCAAGAGTGGTTTTCGAACTAGATTATGTGTCAGAACCACCTGGAGGATTTATTCAAATACCTATTTCTGAGCCCTACTATTACTAGAATTTCCTTGCCAGGTCCTTGGTCTAGGGGGATAGAAGAATGAATTCAGGGACCATGAGTAGGTGAAAGTTCATATTATGTACAAGAGGAAAGTGAAGCCTCTAGCACAGTCGGGGTCATCCCAAGATGTTTGCTGCTTTTGGCCCTTTGCCTAGGACTTTTTAAGCCTTCCATTTATCGGTGGTACATTTTGGTTGGCTCTTTCAAATTAAAATGGCTCATGGTTATTGGCTTCCTGTTTGCCAGTGACTTCCTTCACTCAGCCCCCTTGGTGGTGGGGGGTCTTTCGTCCTGGTAGGTCCCACCCAGCCAGCACTATTGACTAAAGGATGCATAGGTCACGTGGACAGTCCTTGCCGATTAAGAAATTTCCTGCTAGGGATTTTTCCCGCCTGTTGGCTGTACCTAATCTCCCATCCTGACTGATCTTCTCTGGGCGCCATTTCCCTGCCCCTGCCTAAAAGCCTTCTGACGTCTATCACTATCTCTAGATTTTCTGAGTCAGGCTTCAAGAATTTGCATCTCAGGAATAGGAATGATGCCGATTATTGGACTAGGCTGAGAACCAGTGCCACTAGCTACAGCTAGGAGAATACTTTTCTAAAGTTTCTGTCTGCTTCAGATGGTCCTTTGTATGGATGTTGAGACCAGAAACAGAAGAAATGCAGCTGATCTCAGAAGGAGGTAATGCCAGAATTCCACAATAAACAGAGAAACATAAAAAGGACTGGGAGCAGAGAGGCAGCCAACCCATGAGTAAAACAGATAAACCTCTAGGCTGAAAAACTAGAACTTTGTTGCCTACCTACCTGACAGCACATCCCAGCTGCCTATCTACAGTCAGCAGTAAGTCCTGTGGAAATGTCCACAGCAGAAATAATCTCAGCCACGGAGTAAATCCTTGCCAGCTATCCTAAAATGACTATTTTGTCATTCATTGGAAAATATGAACAGACTGTTTAAACTCTCCAGGAAATCGAAAAAATAAATAAATTTCATGTTACAGAAGCACTAGGATGAATGAGCAAAACATTTCAACATAGTAGAGAGAGAGGGAATCCAGAAAAACCAGGAGGATCGTCAGATAAAAACATCGATTAATGTGTGCAGAGACTTCTAACATAACATAGTATTTATTTGGTAATAAAAGAAGACCATATAGAAAGAGTAATGACAAATCAGGAAAGTTTTCTGAGATTTTGAAAATTAAAAAGTGAACTTAGATTTCACATTTCTGGTAATACTGGGAGTAAGGCCCTTCTGATCGTCTTTCTTGAAGAAACAAAAACTGTAAAAGAATTTTTTCTGAAGTAATTACCTTTGTTTTCTGGCTTTTAAAGACAATTACAAGCAGTAAGGGTAAATCCCAGGCATGAACAGCAACTCAGAGGTGAGCTTAAGAGTGGCACACACTCACTTTGCCCTGTCAGCATTCAATACCATTGCAAATTCATGTTTAGTTTTTTTTTTTTTTTTTCCCCTGCAGTTTTTGGCCAGGGCTAGGCTTGAACCCGCCACCTCTGGCATATGGGGCCAGCACCCTACTCCTTTGAGCCACAGGCGCCATCCCTCATGTTTAGTTTTAATTGACTCACACTGAGTGGTAAGAAATCAAGACCTGAGTCTGCTCAAGGCAAGAGTGCAAAATAAGAACCTCCTAACATTCAAATGCAGGCTTGAGGCTGGGCAGGGTGGCTCACACCTGTAATCCTAGCACTCTGGGAGGCCGAGGCGGGTGGATAGCTTGAGCTCAGGAGTTGGAGATTAGCCTCTGCAAAAAAGCAAGACCCTATCTCTACTAAAAATTGAAAAACTGAGGCAAGAATATTGCTTGAGCCCAAGAGTTGGAGGTTACTATGAGCTATGACATCACAGCAACTCAACTCAGGATGACAGTTTGAGACTCTGTCTCAAACAAACAAACAACAACAACAACACAGTCGCAGACTTGCTGTTTAGTCTGTGACCCCACTGTCAAGATAGAGTGTTATCAATACCAAAGGATGAAAGAACCCTGGGAATTATCCCTGAGAAGTTTTAGTGAAGAGCCGAGTCTACACAAATTTGTAGTTCAGGTTTGCATTAACTTACTTTTCAAGAAAAATAAAAAGTAAACAAAAATGAATGAAAATTTACTCAGAAAAAGGCACCATAAGTGCAAGACAGGAAAAAAAGAGTAGTATAATCAACGGATACTAAAATGTTCAAACATAAATTACACAATGATTCTTGCCATTAAAAACTAATAGAAGAAACTGCAAAAAATATCAACAGGGGACACTAAAATGGAGTGACTTAGAAGGTTCTGTGAAGAAAATGGAATATATATAAACAAAAAGTGTAAAAAAAAGAATTATAAATCTAATAGATTCACAGCTATTATATTTCTATGAGTAATAATATTAAGTAATGACATTGGAAATTTGCTCATTTCCCTTGGGGATTTTTGGTTATACTAGTTTATGAAGTGTCTAAGTTTCCCATTTGGTAATTTCTTTTTAATTTTCTCCTTGATTTTGAGGAGTTTTTTAAAAAACACACATTTTGTGTAAGTCCTTGGTTAGATAGATAAACGAATGACAGATAATAGATGGATAGGTATTTTATAAATATATGATATATATTTATATATTGGTGTATAATATATAAATATATCAAACAAATATTATATATACATGCATATATTTCACCAAGATCTTCTCTGAATCTATCACTCAATTTTTTAAAGGTTGAATTGTTATTGAAATCCCAAGGGAGTTTCAGCCTAGGTCCGTCCAGTTGCTCATGTCACAAACACGAATTACTGGTGTAAGAAGGATTGCCAGAGAAGAAGCAGCTGCCTCAAATCAGTGTCCCAGGGGCTTTTAAAGGTGGGCTGTTTGTCCTGAGGCAGGTGGCAATATAGCTGGGGACTATATGCATTGGGGGCAGGTTGTGGAAGATGATGAGTCATCAGGAACTCTGCCCAGAAGCCTTCAGAATCTCAATTCCTTTGTATTGAAGAAAATCCGTTATTTCTGGGAAAGAACTCTAAAGCTCAGTTAGTTAAGAGAGAGGATTAAAAAATATATGCTATACACTATAAATTGGGGTCACTGAAATTTATTCACAGAGTTGTTTACAGAATGGGTTATATTCAGTTGAAGAAAACTTTTCCCATTCCAAAGTCAAAATATTTTCACATATGTTTTCTTTGGGAAGTTGTATTGCTTTATGATTTACTTTTAACTTGAGAACCTATCTTATACTAATTTTTGTACATGCTGAGAAGTAGGAATCAATAAACATTTTTTTTCATTTTGGATTTCTAATTGACCCAG
Source organism: Otolemur garnettii (assembly GCF_000181295.1). Classification (NCBI taxonomy): domain Eukaryota; kingdom Metazoa; phylum Chordata; class Mammalia; order Primates; family Galagidae; genus Otolemur; species Otolemur garnettii. The sequence goes on along the minus strand of NW_003852403.1, from coordinate 4,478,204 downwards.
CACTACTTATTGTAAGGACTCTTTGATCCCAGCATATCACAGTGACACCTTGGTTGTATATGAGATGTTCATATGTGTGTTCATCAATTTCTGGCATCTCTCTTCTGTTCTACTAATCTGTCCATTTATCTAGTCTTTTACCAAAACCACACTATCTTAACATTGGCTATGTTATAGGTATCTTGGCATCTGGTAGTATTAAGTTCTCTAACTTCATTAATGGATAGAAAAATCTAAAGTTTAAAATTGTTTAATAAATACAAAAAAAACAAAAAAGGAAAGCATTACATCTATATCTATTTGTCTATCAAGAGAGAAAGGAGAGAAAATAGAATGAATAAAAGAAAATCACAGATTTAAACCTCAAAAAAAATAATTCCACCAGCAATTCAAAATATTAAAAGGTGTAGATTGTTAGTCTTCATAAAAATGATAAAATCCACCTCAATATCCACAAACTATATGCCAAAAAAGTACAATGTTCAGAGAAAATAATTGGGAAAAACCATGTCTTTAAAAAACTAGTGGAAAAAAAATTATATCAATATCAGACAAACTTTAGGGAAAATATATTAATAAAAATAATGAGTCACATTTATAATGATAAATGTGTTCTTACCAGGGAAAAATATTAAAGTCAAGCATTTATTTTTTGAATAAATTAATGATATTGATGAGCATCTGAAGATGTGGAACACATAATCAATATAAACTATGGAAAGGAAATATTAATACAGATATTGTGACATTAGCAAATAAGAAAATTATATTATGAACAAATTATGGCAGTGTTTGAAAGTATAAATAAAATGTACAAATTTCCCCAAATTCTTAACAGAATTGACTTAAGAGACTTAACAATTTTGCATTTAAGCCATTAAAGCAAATTCATTGATAGTCAAAAATAAATCTCTCACAGATCCCAAATTCATCCCATTTATCCTGAAATTAATTTTCCAATGAGTTCCTCCAAGCATCCAAGGAAGAAACTAAGTCTTCTAGGAAATCAAAAGAATAATTGACAACCTACTTTCATGAGGGCAATATGACCATGATGCAAAATCTAACAAGAACAATACAATTTAGAAATATCATGGGTTAATTTCACTCTTTAAGATAGTTACAAAAATCCTAAAAGATAATATGGGCAAACTCAATCAAGCAACATATAAAAAAGGTAATATACTGTGACAAAGTTAAATTTAATTATGGACACAGGGTTTTGACTTACCATGAGACATTTAGTAATTTGAGTAAAGAAAAATTTGTGATCAAATTAATAAAACAAAGAAGAAAATATTTCTATACAGTTTTACTGTGAAAGCCATACAAAGTAAGATTATGAGGAAATGTCTTTGATCTTAATAAAAGGAATATACCTAAAATTTTTGGCCTTATACTCTATGGTTAAACCCTGAAATATTGTCCATTAATGATCAAAGTTAAGATTTCCAACTCTCCTTGTGTTTGTGCACCGTTTTACTGGAGGAAGTTGCCAACTAGGAAAGCCAAAAAAATAATCTAAAAGGCATAAGGGATGGAAATGAAGAAATTATTCCTAACAGATGGTATGATTGTGTGAGTAGTAAATCCAAAAGAACATAGAGATATATTTTTAGAATTAATGAGAAAGTTCAACAAGTTGGCTCAACACAAAATCTATACATTAAAATCAATTGTCTTATATTGGAGTACACGTACACTAATTGTTGTAAACAATAGTTCCAAAATGTGCATAGTCAAAATGTCCATCAATATCAAATGGAAAAATTGTGCAATACTTATATGGTAGAATAATATAGAACAATAACCATAAACAAGATAGAGCCACTTGCAAAAGCATGGACGAAGCTTAAAATAAAGCAAACAATCAAAGTAAAGTATATATACCATATGGCTCTAAATATTAAGGTTTAAATTGCATACACACACACACCCCAAGCTGTAGCTTGCACAGATACTTAAGTAGATAGTAGAATTATGAGGAAAAACAATGAGATCACATCATAAAACTCAGGATAATGATCCCCTTTAGAGGAGACTGATGAGATTATAATTAATGGCAGGTACACAATGCTCTGGGCACTGGAAATGTTCCAATTTTTGCCTGGATAATGTATGCATGAATGCTCACTTTATGATAATGCATGAAATTATAAATCTATAACCTGACCATCCATTGTTATTTCACAGTAAGAGACAAAAGTACACTAAAAGGATGAATAACTTATTGATAATATCCAAAGAAACAAACACTGGCGATAAAGAAAATTCCAAGAAAAGAAGAATGTAACTGGAAGTATAGAATGGAAGTAAGGAACTTAAAGGATAAATAATGAGGACAAAATATCATTCTAATGGGAATTTTAGAATAATACCAAAGAAAACTAAGAGGAGTCAAAGTAATTATAAAACTGAAAGTCATAATTATCTCAAGGTGGAGCACGTTTTGACACTGCAGATTGAAAAGTTTTATATATTCAAGTAGGGCTGTTTCTGAGGGGGTCTAATCCAGCTGAAATTTCTACTTGTTAAGGATAAAGAGGAAATGAAGAACTGTTAGAGAGCTAAAAAGAGAGCTAAAGGAAGAACTGAACTCTAAACATGAGTTTTATATGGATAGAGATCTGACTTAGATAAGAATGCTGGAAGAAAAAGAAAAAAAGGTTTTCAAATTCCTAAGAGAAATAATTTTGACATTAATTTTCAAAGAACTAACAATTATATGAACGTACAGATATTAAGTACATTACATACAAAACTCCACTTATTCGTTACAATGAACACATAAGTAAATTAGTATTCTCTACCCACTTTTTATGAATGAGGAAAAGAATGAGGCACAGAGTGTTCTGTAACTTCTTCATAAAGCTGGTAAGAAACAGCATGGGATTCAGAAGCACACGGACTGGCTTGAGAATTTGCACTTCTAATCTCGACATCACTCCCCTCTCTATGAAATCAGCACATCGTACCCCATAAATGCATTAATGTATACATGACCTACGTGTGTACGATTTAATCAAAAATAAATAAATAAAAATACCTGGCCAAATGATTATCTCCTTATGAATGAGAGGAGAAAAAGATATTTGGGACGAATAAGGGCTCAGAAAATTTACTATCCATGAATCATTTCTGAAGAACAGAAAAATTGCTTGTAATATTATCTGGCAATTTTGTCATTTATCTTCCCCAGAAAGGGAAGACACTAAGTTGTGAAATATTCCATCCATTCTCCCTTTCCTTGTTTTGTATATAATTTATATTCCAGGGCATTCTGCCCTACTTCGGAGATTTTTTGAATTGTCATAGCACTAGTGGAGTAAAAGCCTGAATCAGCGTATTCCCCACTGTACACTCTCGCTACACCTGTGTTTGAAAAGTGAAAAGCAATTAGAGGATTTTACTTATCATTATACATTGTTTCTGCCATAAATTGATGAATATGACCTCAACTCATGCAAAATGGCTAGACAAATTCACTCCATTTCTTCTCTGTCATGCTCTCTCATTCTCTGCAATAATTATTTCATGCTTGCTTACTCTCCTCAAACACTGCACCCCTCAATCTCCACACCCTACAGAGGCCTCATCTGCTCCTTAAGAAAAAAATCAGATTAGACTCCTTCATCCTTCAATCTCGCTCTGCAGAACATACCAACCAATTTATATTTGCCTGTCTTCTGTCCTGTTACAGACGATAACTCTCATTTCTTGTATTTGAGCCTCAAATTCGAGCCTTTAATTTGAGTATTTAAATTAAAAATCCCATTCTCCCTCAGTTATAAGTTGTCTGCCTTTCTGTTAGGTATAACCAACATCTTCCTATCAATTTAATTTCCCCTTGTGTATGTTCTATCAAACCATGACCCAACAGCTTTTTTTTTTTTTTAGATATAATCATCTCTCTCCTCTCTCAAATGGACCAATTTCAAAAATGTTTATGCACATTATCCTTGTTTATGCATCCTTCCCTAAGTTCTCAGACAAACTGGCTCTCTGTCCTCCTTATGCCACTAAAGCAGATCTCTGGCCAGTAGCCATGTGACTAAGCCCAATGGATATTTTTTTGTTTTCATCCTATTTCACCTCCCACAAGCTTTCAACCATGTTTGATTCCCTTTTGTTTCTTTCTTTTTTTTTTTTTATTCTTGGGGATTCATTGAGGATACAAAGAACCAGATTACAATAATTGCATTTGATAGGTAAAGTCCCTCTTATAATGGTGTCCTGCTCCCAAAAGGTGTGTCACATATGGGGACCCCTCACCCCTTCCCTTATTCCCTCTCTCTGCTCTTCCCTTCCCCAACCCCACACCTCCTTTCGTCTCTCTGCTCTCCCCTTCCCTGACCTCCCTCCCTACTTCCCTCTTTTTGCTCTCCCATCCCCCGCCCCCCGTGTATTAGGTCATTAATTGTCCTTGTATCAGAACTGAGTACCTGGGATTCTTCCTTCTCCATTCTTGTGATGCTTTTCTAAGAATAATGTGTTCCACTTCCATCCAGGTTAATACAAAAGATGTAAAGTCTCCATCTTTTTAATGGCTGAATAGTATTCCATGGTGTACATATACCACAGCTTATTAATCGTCTTATTTTGTTCTTACTGACTCCTTTGTTTCCCAATTTTCTTCCTAATTACTTGACAACTACTCAATCTCTTCTTCATACTGACCATTGAAAGGTGAAAATTAGGATCACTTTTCCCATGGTTCTCTGTTTCTTATGCTGCACAATATTAGCCCACAAGATTAGTTACCAACATGGGCAATAATCTCAAATCTACAACCCAACTGCTTGATGAGCTCCAAGAAGACCTGAAATTTCTACTTAGATGTCTCAAATTCCCATCAAACTGAAATTATGATCTTTATCTTTTCCTGTTATCCCATGTCTGCTGGGATGGCACAACATGGCCAAATATTCCGAAATGTGGTGATATTTTCATTTCATCAAACCCTATGGATGCTACATAATAAATCATTACAAGCTGTCATTGTTTTACCTCAGGACTACTAACCGTTCCATTCATGGTCAACCCACAGGTATACCCTCTAACACTTTTTCAACACTGCATTTTGCAGGATCTTTTAGAATACAATTTATTATAACCATCTTTTCCCCTCCCCCAATTTAAAAATCTTTAATGGAATTTTCCACTGCTTAACGATGTGCTACTAATATTTCAAACCTTATCTTGTACTTGTGGCACTAAAATTTTGCAATTCTTCTATTTCCTTTGCACACTTGCCTTGGGTAGCCCAATCTTTCTCATCCTTATCTCCTCTCTTTTCATCTGTGTATGTACATGAAACTGTGTGTGTATGTACATATGTATATTCACTTATACGCGTATGTATGTAGACACATATGTATGTTTTTCTCTGTCTCCTATTAAAAATTACTAAATTATTCAAGCATAGAGAAAACTACAAAAATAGACGTGATGCCAGAGTTACCCACCATTCATATACAATAAATGTCAAAATTACTTATCACTCTTAAGAAAATAAAATATTACAGCGACAGTTATAATTCCCTTTATACTTCTTTCCAACTGCATTCCTTTCTTTCTTTGCCAAGAGGAAGCCTCTCGTCTGAAATTGGTGGTTATCTTTTCCAGCCAAGTCCATATATATTTGACATTCCCCATGTGAGTAAAACATCAATATTTTTCATTGCTTTTTGCATTCTCTATTGTTACATGAAAGTAATCTTATTACACTTATAATTCTTTAAGAAGTTTTTACCCAATGTCATAATTTTGATATACATAAATGCCAATATGTGTGAAAATAATGTGTTCATTAACACTAGAAGTTTCCATCAGTCCTCTGTTGATGAATATTTATTTTTTTTATACTCTAAACAATGCCTCAGCAATATCCTTGTATGTATCCCTATGCACATACAAAGGAATGTCCAAAAGTTCATGAAAATTGGAATTAAAAGAGAAAAATAAAAAATATGTAAACTTTATGTCTTAGCATAAGCTCCTATCAAGGCCAAGATCTTCTGTAAGTGATGATACCAGCCATTTACTTTTCTTGTTTCTAAAAAACTGAGGGTCCTGAAAAGGTAAACTGCAATCATTTTATATTATTAACTGAAGAAAAACAGGTATGCTTTAACGTTTTTTTTGGATTAGGAAACAAAAAAAGTGAGAAAGAGTCAGAGCAGAACTATAAGGTACTCTCCTGGTGAGGGGCACATTAAAAGCCCTGACTTTATCATTATACAATTCATCCATCTAACAAAAAAACTTGTATTCTCCTTAATATTTTGAAATAAAAATTTTGAAAAACCAGTATACATCGTGATTTTCCATTGAAATGCTTACAAAAATGTCTTTGTTTGATGACAGGAATGAGCAGAAGCATTGGGGTGGTAGAGAAGGACTCTCTGGTGAAGCTTTCCTGGGCATATTTCTGCTAGCTTTGGCTAACTCTCTCAAAACACTGCCTTAGTGTTATTCTTCTTGTTCTCTGGCTCTCTAGAAAGCCAACAAACAAAATACCTTGAACATTCAAAAATTCATTGGCCAAAACTTTTATTCTTTTTTTTCTTTTTTTTTTTTTGAGACAGAGCCTCAAGCTGTCCCCCTGGGTAGAGTGCCCTGGCATCACAGCTCACAGCAACCTCCAACTCCTGGGCTCAAGTGAATCTCCTGCCTCAGCCTCCCGAGTAGCTGGGACCACAGGTGCCCGCCACAACACCCGGCTATTTTTTGGTTGCAGCCATCATTGTTGTTTGGCGGGCCCGGGCTGGGGATTTGAACCCACCACCTTAGGTGTATGTGGCTGGCGCCTTAGCCACTTAAGCCACAGGTGCCGAGCCAAAAACTTTTATTCTTGACAAGTCAGCTTGTGCTCTGACTCAACTGCATTCACCTCTTGGTAGCCATTGCTTTGATTGAGCTTTGTCTTTATGCTTTGTCGTCAGGATAAAAGCCATGTTTTATCTCTTGCTACAATTCTTTGAAGAAGTAGCAATCCCAGTTGTTTAAAATTTCCATTGAAAGTTTTACTCTTATCTGTCGCTGACAGTTTGGGCACCTATCAAGTGGAAAGTTTGCTCTACTTTAATTTTTCCGTTAGAATCATGTAATATAAACCATTTGAGATGTCTGGGGTGTTGCCTAATGTGAATGTTCATCCCTCCTCTTCATTTACGATGTGAACCAGGTGAATTGCCTGCTACTGTGGGTTTCATCTCCAACATCATCTCCTCCCTGCTCAGAGCAAGTTGTCCATTTGTAAACTGCTGACTTCTTAGAGCAGCAGTTTTCAATCTGTGGGTCACACCTCGCAGGAACTGTATTAAAGGGCCAGGGCATTAGGAAGGTTGGGAACCACTGTCTCAGAGAAGCATCCTCATGAATTTTTTTGGAAACAATAATTCCAAAAAATTACTCACCATGAACTTTATATTTGTTCTTATTTCAATTTTAGCAGACTTTTTGTTGCTCTGGAAAAGATTCTTTTTAAACTGATGTCTTATTTGCTTTGAATTTCAGACTAGGTCCTGTTCAGGTATGTTATGACAAGGTAGTACTATTTTATTTTTGTTGCATAAAAATTCTGAAATCTATGCACAGTTTTTTCATAACATGCATTGCCATGAGCTTTCTGATTATGTCTCATACGTAATATTTTATTTAGCGTATATACTAGGAATTTATGAATATTAATGTATATATAAATCCAACATTATGAAATATTGTCCAATTTCTTTCCAACATGATAGTATTTACTCTGAAAGTAGATGTAATTGGTTTTCCACCTCCTCATATCCACAATATTGATGACTATGAAATGGCATCTTACATTTCAAATTGTACTTACCTAACTGCTGGAGATTGAACATCTTTTTGTGGGTTTTTAAAAATTTGTTTGTTTTGTTTTTGCTCCCAAGAATAGGACAAATGAACATTATTTTATATGAATATCAACTATTTTAATTTTCTCTTCTTAAATCGAGTCTAGCTGCCATTGCTCAGTTTTCTTTTTTGTAATTTTCTCTATACATGTACATGTGTTCATTTGGTTTCCACTTTTTGCCTTCACAAAATTAAAGGGCTTAAAATTTAATAACAATAACAATGTTTAAGATAAAGACTAGAAACAAAAACCTTGTAAAAAACTAACGAAGACAAATACATTCGGAAAAGAAATCAGATGATGGCTGCAACGAAATATTGAGCAATAATAATAATAGTGCAAAAAAGTAACATTCACCTTGTCAGATAAAAGTATGTCTATCGTAGAATGCTTTGTGAAGTTCAGTATGCAGTCATCAGTTAACTTCTTTTTTTTTCAAAGTCTCAAAGAATGGAGAATATTTATTTTTATAAATAAAAATAAAAGATAATTTCAAAAAAACAGAAAATTTCATTTTTCTTTCTTTTGGTAAGTTTATCTTACAGATCTGTAAATGTTCAACAAGCATTCTTTTAACTAAACCTGGGCTGGTTATGTTGATGGAAAATATCACCTTCTATACTTGTAGCCTATTTTAAAACTTAGCTCATGTAATGTATTTTTAACATATAGAAATATTTTCAATTTAATGCCAAATATATCAATATTTTCCATTACTATTTTTATTGTTGTTTCTTATTTAAGAAACCTCTCCCCACCCTGATATTCTTCTCTGTTTTTCTCTAAGCATTCTAAAGTTTTCTTTTCATAGTTAGAAGACAAAGCTACATGGAATTTATTCTATATACGGGTTAAAGATGGAATCTAGTCTCATAATTTTCCAAATTGAATTGTCAAATGTCTGAAAACAACTTATTAAACAGAGCAGAGACAAGAAAACTGTGACCCATGGGCCAGCTGCCTATATTTGTAAATAAAGTTTTACTGGAACACAGCCTCCCTCATTTGTTTGCACATTGGCTATTTTTGCACAGAGCTGTGTAGTTGTGACAGAGACCATATGGTCTGGAATGCATTTGGATATGTAGTAGGGTAGGTTCTCTGTGCTCATCTCCCACCTTATTCTGCTCTAAAAACTTCCTGACAGTTTTTTAGAAACGTACCCATCCATCAGAATTTAAGATCACTCTCTTGAGCTCTGTGAAAAACATATTTAGATGTTTATTTTCATTTGAGAAAATATCACGTCTTTGAGGTATTGAGTCTTTTCATCCATGAAATGATACATCTCTCTATTAATGCAGTGTTCTTTTATGTACTATGTAAAATTTTAAAGTTTTCCCTGTAATAGCTCAGCTCATCTTTGGTAGATTGATTCTTAGATATGTTCCCACTCTCTTCTTTATGCGTCTTACATCTTATATTTTCTTTTTTCCTCTCTGTGCTGCATGTGGATAATTTCCTGAGATACGTATTTCAGCTCACTAAATCGCTCTTCAAATGTGCCTAATCTGCTATTTAACATTCATTGAGTTTTCTGTATCAAGGGCCGTAATTTTATTTCTTGAAGTTTTATTTCATTCCTTTTAAAATATGCCTGTTCTTCTCAGAGTTCCCATTTTTTTCTAATCCTTATTTTATCCATATAATCCTTTCAATGTATTTATTGCACCTTTCAAACTGCTCTAGTTGCTCAAATCATAGGTATTTTAATTTTTTTCTAATGCTAAACACCTCAAGGGAATCTAAGGCACCCATTATTATGACAAAATTCCTACAGAAAGATTTTTGATTTTCTCCTTGGCATGGGTATGTATCCATGATTATGCATATGTATTTTTTTTCAGTTGTTTGTGTTATTGTTCAGAGTAATCTTATAGCAATTTCTCACCTTGAGGATTAGTGCAGCACGTTGGCGTTTAATTCATATCTCTCACAGGAACCACCTAGATTCCCAGGGCAGAATCATTTGGTCCTTTGTTGATTCAACTTTCCTTCAAGGTTCTCAGTTCCATCCCTTCCCACTTTGAAAGGCCCATCTTTTACAGCATTAGGGCAGCAAAATCTCAGACTTATCCCATCTGACATTTCCCCAGGGCTTTGCTAAAACATCTAGTAAGCAGCTTTTAAGGCCTGCTTCCTTTCTACTGTGAGAGAATACTGCATCTTTTGTTCAATATCAGACATATTTATTTTCATGTTGTTAGTATATCCTACTCAACATTATTTATGTACTTGCAACAGGGAGTCCACATTAATGCTGGCCTGGTGATGCTGGAGCCAAGACTGTCAGCTAGGTGGAACTTGCCCTTCAAATTTCAACTTTCTCAAGAAATGCTCCTCCAGCCTCCTACTCCCCAGCCTTGGCCAGAGTTCCTGTGATGTGCTTTTATTGTTCGTCATCATCCATCGTACATGCACCTTTCTCCTGAAGCTGGATTACCATCCCAGACACATCTTTCTTTCCTCAAGGTGATGTTATTTCAGGATCATGCCCAACTTTCCCTATCACAAGAATGATCAGTGAAAAGTATCAGTGATACTTTTCCAAAGCCATAAACTTCCTAACTGAATTTAATTAAATTAATTAACTAATTTATTTATTTATTTTTTGCAGTTTTGGGCCAGGGCCGGGTTTGAACCCACTACCTCCTATATATGTGGCTGGCACCCTACTCCTTGAGCCATAGGCACTGTCCTATTTTATTTATTTATTTATTTGAGTCAGAGTCTTACTATGTCACCCTCAGTAGAGTGTTGTGGCATAGCTCACAGCAACCTCCAACTCTTGGGCTCAAGCGATTCTCTTGCCTCAGCCTCTCAAGTAGCTGGGACTATAGGCGCCCACCACAATGCCCGGCTTTGTTTTGTTGCAGTTGTCATTGTTGTTTAGCTCGCCTAGGCCAGGTTCAAACCTGCCATTCTAGGTGTATGTGGCTGGCGCCGTAACCACTGTGCTACAGACACCAAGCCCTAACTGAATTTTAGATTCCAAGGCTAGAGAGGACAATCCAACATTTGTAAGTTAATCAGCGCTTTTACAGTAAAAGTTGTAGAATAACAAATGCTGAGGTAGCTTCTGGCAAACTACTCCAATGAAATTAAGGTCTAAAAACAACATAAAAGATACTTTAAAACTCTATATTTGAAATATAGGCAAACACATAAATTGTTGTTTCCCAGAATAAAGATATGCTTAAAAATGACATCTATTTCCAGCTCTAGGTACTAGAAAAGTGGGCACAGATTTCATATATCTTTTACCAACAAGGTATCTTATTTAAGGAGATACCTTGTTAAAATAAATACAGGGAAAAATAGAAATTAGTATGTAATAGAAACTTTGCAGTACACTCACAATTAGAAGGTGAATTTTCACAGCTCTCAGAAATTGATGTCACCTGAATATATATAATACATGTACAAAGAAGTTGAATAAAAATTTTATGAGACATGTTTTTATATTGGGAGGCTTTTTATCTGAAAAGAAATATGTTCAGATATGCATGAAATATTTAAATATAAATATAGCATGCTTTAATTGATACACAAAGCTCACTTCATCATAGAAAGAAAGAAGCAAATAGAAAAATCATGTGAAAACACTATAAAATAGCAAAGAATTAACAATAGAAGGATATCCAAAAATAACTAATTTTGAAATTAAATGTTACATGGTATATCTTCTAGATAACTTCAATAAGGGACATTACTAAAACCAAAATTGGAAATATTTTAAGGAACTGGAATTGAGAAAATTTCTGTACAGGTTATCTCTAGTATTTAGAACTATATATATATTCTTTAGTCCATTTACTAGAAAATATGAAATGCTAACAAATAAATTAGCTAAATATTCAACTAAGAGTAAAATTTTAAAAGAAAAATAGATAATAATAATAAAATTAAACCAATAGTCCTTATAAAGAAAGACAGATACATATTTAATATTCTGAACTATCTACACAAAAAAATGTATAACGATAGGAGTACAAAAGCTAAAGTAACTACAGGTAAAAATCTTTTTTTTTTTTTTTTCAGGTTTCAAGAGTATAAAGAATTAGGTTACACTGTTTGCATTTGCTAGGTAAAGTCCCTCTTATAATTGTGTCCTGCCCTCTAGAGGTGTGACATGTACCATAACTCCCATCCCTGTCCCTCCTCCTCTCTCCCTACGCCTTTGTTCCCCCACCCTCCACCTTGAATTGATTTGAGTTTTTCTCTTATCTGTATATGTATTAGATCTACTGGCTTCATATTAGAATTGAGTATATTGCTTCTCCATTCTTGTGATACTCTACTAGAATGTGTTCCAACTCTACCCAGGTTAAAACAAAACATATAAAGTCTCCATCTTTTTTAATGGCAGAAGAGTATTCCATGGTATACATATACCACAGCTTGTTAATCCATTCCTGGATTGGTGGGCATTTAAGCCATTTCCATATTTTGGAGAATGTAAATTGAGCTGCAATAAACAATCTAGTGCAGATGTCTTTATGATAAAAATTTTTTTTTTCTGGGTAGATGCCTAGAATTGAGTTTCAGGGCCAAATGGGAGGTCTAATTTGAGTTCTTTGAGGAATTTTCATATTTCATTCCAAAAAGGTTATATTAGTATGCAGTCCCACCAAGTTGTAAAAGTGTTCCCTACTCTCCATAACCATGCCAGCATCTGTAGCATTGAGACTTTGTGATGTGGGCTATTCTGACAGGGGTTAGCTAATATCTCAGGGTGGTTTTGCTTTGCATTTCTCTCACGATGAGTGACAATGAGCATTTTTTCAAATGTTTGTTAGCCATTTGTCTGTCTTCAACAAAGAAGGTTCTGTTCATATCTCTTGCTCAGAAGTAGATGGGATTGTTTGCTCTGTTTTGAATTCTCTGTAGATTCTAGTTATTGACCCTTTGTCAGATTTATACCATGCAAATAACTTTTCCCATTCCGACGGTTGTCTTTTAGTTTTACTTGTGTGGCCTTAGCTGTGCAGAAGCTTTTTCACTTAAGTCCCTTTTGATTATTTTTGTTATTGTTGATAAGATGGCTACTGAAGTCTTAATCATAAAATCTTTCCCCAATGTGACATCATCAAAAGATTTTCCCAAAATTTCTTCTAAGATTTTTATAATTTCATGTCTTAGATTTAAATCTAAGATAAGTGGTAAAATGTGTGAGTCCAATTTTGGTCTTTTGCGTGTGGTTATCCAGTTCTCTCAGCATCATTTGTTGAATGGGGATTCTTTTCCCTGGTGCTTTTGTTTGGTTATCAAAGATCTCATGGCAACTAGAGACTAGTTTCACCTCTTATTATCTATTCTGTTCCGTATGTCTGTGTAACCATTTTAGTGCCAATACAATGCTGTTTTGATCACTGTGAACTTGTAACATAATCTGAACTCTGGTAGGGTAAAGTCTCCAACTTTGTTTTTATTATTAAAAATAGCCTTAGCTATATGGTTTTTTTCTGGTTCCATACAAAGTGAAGTACTATTTTTTCCCAGTTCTTCAAGGTATAACAATATTGATTCTTCACAGACAAAAGCATGGTATGTTCTTCCATTTTGTTAATGTCTTCTGTTATTTCTTTTCTTAGAGTTTTATAATTCTCTTTGTAAAGATCCTTCACTTCTTTTGTTAGGTATATTCTTAAGTATTTTATTTTCTTTGACGCTAATGTGAAGGGATTATGGCTTTTATCTGCTTCTCAACACAGCTGTTAATGGCGTATATAAAGGCTACTAATTTATGGACATTGATTTTATACCATAATACATTACTGTATTTCTTGATCATGTTCAAGAATTTTGTGGTTTGACATTGATTTTATACCATGATACATTACTGTACTTCTTGATCATGTTCAGAAATTTTGTGGTTCAGTATCTAGGGTACTCAAGTATAAGATCACATCATCAGCAACAAGCAAGAGTTTGACCTCCTCTGCCCCCATTGGGATGCCTTTTATATCCTTCTCTTGCCTAAGCTAGAAATTACAACACAATGTTGAATAATAGTGGCAATAGTGGACATGCTTGTCTGATTCCAGTCCTAGGTGGAAAAGCTTTCAGTTTGACTCCAGCCGTTATGATGTTAAGTCTCAGTTTGTCAAAGATGGCTTCAGACAGCTTAAGAAATGTGCCACCTATGCCATTTTCTTAAGTATTCTTGTTAGACAAAGATGCTGAATTTTATCAAAATATTTTTTACATCTATTGAGAGGATCATGTGGTCTTTGTTTATGCTTCTATTGATATGGTGTATTACATTTATGGGTTTGCATCTGTTAAATACAGGAATCCCTGGAATGCAGCCTACTTGATTGTGATGTATAAATTTTTCAATGTGTAGCTGCAATCTATTCACTAAGACTTTATTCAGTATTTTTGCCTTGACAGTATTTAGTACAATTGGTCTGTAGTTCTCTTTTTTTTATTTGGGTCCTTTCCAATTTTTGGAATCAGGGTGATGTTTGCTTCATAGAATGTGTTGGAGAAGGTTCCTTTCTTCTCAACATTTTGGAATAGGTTTTGCAGTATAGGTACAAGCTCATTTTGAAGGTGTGATAGAATTCTGATGTGAAGCCATCTGGTCCTGGGCTTTTTTTCTTTTTTTTTTCTTTTTCTTTTTGGAAGCTTTCTTATTCTTTCTGTAATCTCTCTGCTTGATATTGGTCTGTTCAAGAGATCTATTTCTGCTTGGTTAAGTCTAGGAATATGGTATGATTTCAGGTATGATTCCATCTCCCCCACATTGTCAAATTTCTGGGCAAGGAATTTTTGGTAGTAGAGATAATCTCTTGTATCTCTGTGGTCTCAGTTGTTATTTCCCCCTTTTCATTTCTGACTGAGGTTATTAAAGGTTTTGCTTTTTTTTTTTTTTTTTTTTTTTAGAGACAGAGACTCACTTTATTGCCCTCAGAAGAGTGCTATAGCATCACAGCTTACAGCAACCTCCAACTCCTGGGCTTAGGTAATTCTCTTGCCTCAGCCTCTCAAGTAGCTGAGACTACAGGCACCTGCCACAATACCCAGGTATTTTTTGTTGCAGTTTGGCTGGGGGCAGTTTTGAACCCACCACCCTTGGTATATGGGGCTTGTGCCCCACCCACTGAGCCACAGGTGCTGCCCAAAGGTTTTACTTTTCTACTTCTGGTTAATCTGGCCAAAAGTTTATCAATTTTACTTATCTTCTTGAAGAACCAACTTTTTGTTTCATTAATTTTCTGAATGATTCTTTTATTTTCAATTTCATTTCTTTTTTATTTAATTTTAGTTATTTCTTTACTTTTGCCAGATTTGAGATTAGATTGCTCTTCCTTTTCTATTTCTTTATGATTCATTAGATTGTTGATGTGCTCTCTTCCTATTCTTTGGTTGTAGGCGTCTAACATGATAATTTTCTCTTTAAGGCTTGCTTTTGCAGTGTCCCACAAGTTTTGGTAGCTTGTGTCTTCATTGTTATGCTCAAGGAAGTCGATAATTTCCTTCTTAATCTCTTTCTTTACCCAACTGTCATTCAGAGTACGTTGTTTAATTTCTATGCCTTTGTATGGGGTTGAAAATTTTGGTTGGAGTTGAGTTCCTTCTTTATTGCCTTGTGGTCTGAGAAGATAGAAGGAATAATTTCTATTCTTTTAATTTTGCTGAGATTTGGTTTGTGTCCTAGGACATGATATATTTTGGAGAATGATCCATGTACTTATAAGAAGCATTGAGGTGGTATATTCTGTATATGTATATGTCTATTAAGCACATTAGTCCTAGGATCACTTTTAAGCCCTTGTATCTTTGTGTAAGTTTCTGTTTAGAGGATCTGTGAGAGTGTTAAAGTCCCCTATTATTATGGTGTTATAGGATATCATATTGCTCAGAGTAATTAAGATCTATCTTTTTTTCTTTTTTTTTTTTGACCGGGGGCCAGCACCCTACCCTTTTTGAGCCACAGGCGCCGCCCTAATTAAGATCTATTTCATAAATCTGGGAACATTTAAGCTGGGTGGATAAATATTTAGAATGGAAGTGTCTTCTTGTTGTATTGTTCCCTTGACCAGTATGAAGCGTTCTTTGTCTTTTTTTACTTTACTTGCTTTAAATCAACTTGTATCTGAAACTAAGATTGTGACCCTCCTTTCTTCTAATTTCCACTTGCCTAAAATATTATTTTCCATGCCTTCATCCTGTTTTTCAAGGCCAGGTGTGTTTCTTGCAGACAGCATATGGATAGCTTGTGCTTTTTTTAAAATCCAATCTGCCAACCTGTGTGTCATTAACAGTTATTGAGAGAATTGATAAGGGTGGTGAAATAATAAGATAAATAATAAATAATTTATCTCATTTTGTAAAACTTTATTACTTAGTTTTATCTTTTGTGGAAACTAGGTTTTGTTCTTTAATTTCTGGGTGTTTACTTAGCTGGTGGTCCATTGTGATGGTCAGTGTGGAAAAAATGTCTAAGTTATTTCCTGTAGAGGTAGTCTTGAGGCAAATCTCCTGCATGTTTGCATTTCAGTAAAAGAATGGTTTTCTCCCTCAATTTTAAAGCTTAGCTTAGCAGCATATAGAATTGTGTGCTGAAAATTGTTTTGTTTAAGTAGGTTAAATGTATCTTCTGGCTTGAAAAGTTTCATTTGGGAATTCCACTAACACCCTGATGGATTTGCCCTTGAAGATTAATGCACAGCTACTCTTGGATACTTGAAGAATTTTCTCTTTTATCTTGACTTTGGGTGGGTTTATAACAATGTGTCTCGGAGAAGCTCTGTTTGAGTTGAGATGACCTGGGGTTCTATAGCCTTTGAAAGGAATGTGTTAGAGTCTTTGGTGATACTTGGGAAATTTTCTTTTAGATATCCTCTTGTAGGACTTCTATTCCTCTGAGGAGTTTTTCTTCCCCTTCTGGGATATCTATAACTCATCTAGTTGAATGTTTCATGAAGTCCCATAATCCTCTCAGTGAATGTTCTGCATTCTCTCTCTTCTTTTCTGTCTCTTTATCTGCCTGTATTATCTCAAGAGCTTTTTCTCTGAGCTCTGAGATTCTTTCTTCTCCATAGTCTAATCTGTTGTCAATACATTCTACCACACCTATAACTTCCCCAATTGACTCCTTTAATTACTTAAGCTCTATCATATCCTTTCTTTATTCTTCACATATTTCATCCCTTATTTGATTCTGTTTTTTTATTTCCTTTAGGTTATTTTCCACTGTCTCAGAAATTTCCCCATTGTTTTTACCATCAATATTTTGAATTCCATTTCTGTCATTTTTATTATTTCTTTATAGGTGAAATCCTTTCCAGTAGCTACCTCATGATCTCTAAGGAGGTTGCTCTGTTGTGATTTTTCATGTTTCCAGAATTTTTCAACCTCATGAGTATTTTCTTTTTGTCTGTGTCCTTACCCTGCCTTTTCCTTTCACTTTCTCTTCTTCTTTAAGTTGTTTTGTCTCTGACCTATGATGCTGAAGTGTCCTTTTGGTATAGGACCAAAAGGAAGAGAAAAGAGCAAGTAGAGAGAAAAGACAAAAAAAGAGAAAAGAAAAAGCTAAGGAGAAGTAAAAGGAGATTACAAAAAGATTAACAAAAAGACGAGAGGAAAAGAAATAGAGAGACAGAAGTAACAGTGGTGTACAGGAGTAATAGTGGAGTGCAGTAGGGTTCTATGAACCACACCCACAATTTCCAGCCTCTGAAGGGCTGGGATGGGTGGGCTTCTCAAGGTCAGAAGCTCTTTGCCAACCTGAGAAGACATAAACTCCACCTCCATCAAAGTGAGAAGGAAAAACAAAAATATTGTAAATCAAAACAAACCAAACAATCAAAAATCCTTAAGTGATAAATTTGAAGGAATAAAAAGATAACTGCAGCAGAAAAACTAGCAAAATGGAGCTCTTATTACTGGAGAAGGAAAGAATGAAAAATTATGATTACAATATATAACTATTTCATATATATACACATACATGTATGCATGTATACATGTATGTATATATATTTATTCAAGATAAGAAAATGTCAAAACCATAAATCCTTAAATATAAATAATAACCATCTTTTAAAAATGGAAGAATCCTCCATTAGTTAGTACTAAAATGTTATAATATTATTAAAATTGAAATAAAAGTAAAGTACTATGCTCAGGGGGCTATTCAGAAGAAAAATTAGCTATGAAGGTTGCTAAAAGGAAAAAATGAGCAAAATATATAAATTCAAGACAAACTTTTAAACAGGATAAAGAGCTCAGACCTGTGGAATATTTTTATTATGTCTTCTTCTTCTTCTTCTTCTCCTTCTTCTTCCTCCTCTTCCTCCTCCTCTTCTTTTTGAGACAGTCTCTCTTTGTTGCCAGGGTTAGAGTACAGTAGTGTCAGTCTAGCTCACAGCAACCTCAGTGTCCAGGGCTCAAGGGGATCATCCTGCCACAGCCTCTGGAGTAGCTGGGACTATAGGTACCCAAGATGATGCTTGGCTAATTCTTTTCTATTTTTTAATAGAGATGAAGTCTCACTCTTGCTCAGGCTTGTCTCAAACTCCTGAACTCAAGGGATCCTCCTCCATCAGCCTCTCAGGATCCCATCAAGGGATCCTCCTCCATCAGCCTCTACAGGCATAATCCACTGTGCCTGACCTATTGTCTTCTTTTTCATTCCATATGTGTTAAAAGTAAAAATGAATTTATCTTACAGGGGTACAGGTGAATCTTTCTAAGAGTAGAATGTGAACGCTTTAAAGCAATAACTGAGAAAATGACATGAAGGCTGTGTTGACCAGTTGATGGAAGTATTTCAGATTGCATGTGAAAACCCCACACTGTACCCCAGAAGTGCATTAATGTACATAGTTACCATTCAATAAAAAAAAAAGTAAAAATGAAAATATGATTAAATAAAATATAGTCAATATCTCAGCAAAGGGCTGACAGCTCTTCCACAGGTAGTTATTCTGGCACGAGAACCCTTCATCTGGCATTAGTGACATATTATCAGCTTAAATCTTGACAATGAAGTAAATAATAATTAGAGGCAGACTCACAGATGGCTGGCTAATCTTATCCTGAGAGGTATCTGGAGAGAAATTTGAGAGTAATTTATTTCATAGGATGAGATTTAAGGGAAAGAACTTACTTTATAAATACAAGAGGTATCTTGAGCTGATATGCTTAGCATGACTTCTATGGGAGGTGAAAACCTCTTCAGCCAACACTCACCAGAGATATCCTTTGTCAGTTAACTCTGTTCTTCACCTGCTGTATTGAAAAGTACCTGCTACCTGAGGTGAATAAGGGCTTGGTAAGTGCAGAAACACATTGTCCTCCTGCCTTGAGATCTGAACAATGACATCTGCCTACTAGTTAAAAACATGTCTACCACATATTACGACCAGTAATGTTGGAACCTCGTAGAGGGGCTAGTGGTAATTAATAACTAAAACATAAAAAAATGAAAATATTCTAAAATATATCACTGCAAAACTGAATAAATAAACAGAAATGTTGGGGGGAGGTTTGAATAAGGTACAATGGGAAGATATATAAATATAAAATGTTCTAAAATTATAATGATATCAATTGCTGACAAAATGTACTCATAAATTTAAAACATTCTAAATCCAATTCCCAATACTTTTTTTCTTTGTAAGAAACATTAGTTATTTGATTCTAAAATTAACCTGGGGCTTGTCACCCAGAGCACAGTGGTTACAGGGCCAGCCACATACACCAAGGGTGGTGGGTTCAAACCTAGCCTGGGCTAGCTAAACAACTGCAACAAAAAAATGGTCATGAATTGTGGCAGGCACTATTGTAGTCTCAGCTACTTGGGAGGAGGAGGCAAGAGAATCACTTAAGCCCAATAGTTTGAGGTTGCTCTGAGTTGTGATGCCATGGCACTCTACCGAAGGCAACATAGTGAGACTCTACCTTCTAAATAAATAAATAAAATAAAGAAATCAATAAATATTGTGAAATGGAAACTAAATATTTTTTGAAGTGTAGATGGACCTTTTAAGTATGAAATCAGGAGCATCATGATAAGGACCACAAGGGCTCATAGAAAAGAGAATGCTTTACTCTGGAAAACAGAAGGGAGGAAAGTGAATTTTCAGAGGCAACTTGAGAAGGAGAGAACTTGAAACAAATAAGTACATTAAAATGACATGCAAATGTTATTAAAAGAGGGTGTAAATAATATGCAAATGGTCTTAAAGACTGAAAGAAAATAGCATAACAGGAGCAAATTCAGCTGGCTGAAATGACTGACACTTTTAAAGACATGAATTTCAGTTTAGTCATTCCCATTACCTCAAACTTTCAAAAAACAACTCAAAAACAGAAGATTCTAGATAAATAACTTAGTATCTCTGAACTTCAGTTATCTCATCCAGCAGATGATAAAAATTAAAATATAACATAAAAAATGGAAATGAAGATATAACATAAAATATCTTAAATTAGAGAAGGTATAGAAAATTAAACCTAAATAAGCAGAAAGAAGAAAATAAAGACTACTGTGGAAATAATTGAAATAGAGGATAGAAAAAAGGACAAAATCAAGAGACATGAAGTCCCCAAACCTGCACATTGTCCCTGAAATCTTTTTAGAACTTCTTAATGAACTCATTCTTACTTTCTACCTTCAATAATTGAGCAGACATTTGTAGATCCTAAGTAATATAGTGAGGGGTAAGACATAGTCTCCTACGTAAAGGTACTCCTATTCTTCTAAAATTGACAGTTTGGTTGGCAAAAATGTCAAATACAAATAACTATAGTTTATCTCTTTTTGTTTTTTGTTTGTTTATTTGTTTTTGAGACAGTCTCAAGCTGTCACCCTGGGTATAGTGCCATGGTGTCATAGCTCACAGCAACCTCCAACTCTTGGGCTCAAGTGATCCTCTTGCTTCAGTTTTCATATTTTTAGTAGAGACAGGGTCTCCTTTTTTGCTCAGGCTGGTCTTGAATTCATGAGCTCAAGTTATCCACCCACCTCAGCCTCCCCGAGTGCTAGGATTACAGGCGTGAGCCACCATGCCCAGCCTATCATTTTTTATTTATACACTGAATGCAATTGTAGTTTTTGTGGGGTTCATGTTTTTAACTTTACCAATATAGTATATTTTGTTAACTGATTTTCAAATGTTAAACCAGCCTTAAGTTCATATGTTAAATCTCAGATATGAGGTGTTTAATTCTTACTATATATTGCTGGGATCTTTTTGCTAATATTTTGCTTGAGAATTTTGTGCCTATATTCATGACAGATACGTTCTGAAGTTTTCTCGGGATATGTTTGTCCGAATTTGGCACCAGGGTAACACCAGTTTCATAGCATGAATTGAGAAGTGATTCCCTCCCTTATGCATCTTGAAAAGTTTATGAAGAATTTGTATTGATTCTTCCTTAAATGTTTAGAACTTAAAGAATTCAGCAATAGAGCCATCTTGGCCTGGGTGCTTTAATGTGGGAAATTTGTAATTGTAGTTCATCCTTTTTTTTGTTATGGCTTTATTAAAATTTTCCCTTTCTCCATGAGTTAGTTTAAGTAATTGTACCTTCCTAGGAAATTATCTACTTTATCAAATTTTTCTTAATTTGTTGCTATACGGTTACAGTATTTTTGTATGATTCTATTTTCTTAAGGTGGATATTTAAATTTTGTTAATGTTTTCAAACATTTAGTCTTCTTGATTTTATCCATTTTATACTCTATTTCATTTATTTCCACTGTAGTTTTTATTATTTTCTTCTTTCTGCTTATTTGGGTTTAGTTTTCTATACTTTCTTTAATTTAAGATTTTTTTATATTTTCATTAACCTAAAAGTATTTTCTATTTGCCTCATGATTTCTATTTGCCCCACGGATTATTTAGGAATGTTTATTTAATTTCTACATTGTTTAATTTTACTGTTTTGATGTTGGAGAACATATGTTGTATGGTATTAATGCTTTTAAATTATTATTTCATCTTATTTTATTTAAAAAAATTTTAATTCACACAATAATTGTACATATTTATAAGGTACATATGACATTTTGATACATGTATGCAACATGTAATGATCAGGGTAACTGGCATATCCATCATCTCAAAATTTTATTATTTCTTTGTTTTGGGGATATTCAAAATCCTTTCTTCTAGCTATTTTGAAGTATACAATAAATTATCTTTAACTATAGTCACCTTACTCTGCCATAGATTCTTCTGAAATTATTTAATCATGTTTCATGGCCTTCATATGCTTTAACCTGGTGAAATTTTTATGTAAACATTGTATCATGGTGTGTACAAACTTATTATATATATGTATAAATTATGCTATTCAGAAGAATTTGATGTCTGTGCTTATATAGAATTATTTCAATGAAGGAATTTGTGAGGGCAGATGCCATTATTTTTATTTCATTTGTGTTATGGCCTAATTATAAGTAGGTTGGTTAAAGACTATGATTTAAATCTTTAATAAAAGCTGAATGCCACATTCACTAATGGCACACATTATTTGAGGACCTGCTGAATGTTGTTTCATCACAGTTTTCAATAACCTATTGATGACATTAAGTGAGGACTTACTGTAGTTTTAGTCTGTGGAGAGCATTTGGTAGGACTTCTTATCTCTTCATCACTCTATAAAATAATCATCTGGGTTGCCAAAAACAGTGCTTGCAAATATCAGGTGTTTAGTAAATATCCATTAAATAATTTACAATGGAATTAAGGTTTTTTACGCATACAATTTTTCTTTTGGTAATAAAATGTTGCACTGTCATGCATTTATCACATACATTCCTTATAGACTGTATGCTGGGGAAAAACAAAATTAAAATCAAGACCAGAAATTAAATACATATATATATATATATATTCATGTTTAATTTTATATATATATATATGTATATATGTATGCATAGGGTGTTCATAAAGTTTGTATGCAATTTAAAATAGTTGACTGTATATATAATATGTATATATAGTACATATGTACGTATAGTATAAAGTTTATGTGCAATTCAAAATAGGTTACCATAGTAAATTGCACATGCACCTTGTGTGTACTCCTTATAGCTATTTCCTTTGGGTGAAGAATAGCCTTGACCCAGGCATTTTTGGGATTCCTTTATGCTGGATTTACCTGACTCTTACTTACCTGAGGACCACAGGTATCATAGATTATGGAAATAGAGAACACAGAGCTCAGAAGTAATTTACCTGGTTAGAACATGGATTCTATTGGTAACAGCACAACAGGGACTCATACCCACTCTGGAAAAACCTCTACTCTTTATATTAATTCCAAAACATCAATATTCCTTCAGAGAGTGGAACTTTAATAAATAACTAGTATCTTTGTTATTACCAAAGTACTATATAATCTTGGAAAATACAGAAGTGGGATATAGAATAAAAATTTAATTTCTTATCTTAATCCTGTACCTCCACCCAACTCCCTGTGCATTTATTGACATATCATTTATTATCCTCAAAAAGGAAATTTCACCTATTTAATATATTGATTTGGGGATTTAACAGTTATTTCATGCATATTTCATATGACAATTAAATAGACCTGATGTTTCATTATTTATTTTGTGATTATCTTTTTGACAAATGTATTTATTTAAGATCCTTTTTATTGTGATGAACAGAAACTATCAAATTAATAAGAAATAAATGTTTTCACTATGTCATTTTAATTTTAATTCCTCTAATAACTAATTCTATTAGGAATTTTTGGTACATGTTTTATTCATATACGTTCTCTTATGAGTTAGCTTTCTACCTTTGTCAAATATTTTCAAATAGTTTTTGATTTTAATTTTTATTTGTATTTAACCTCTTTATATATAAATGATATTATCTAATCCTCTATAGGCCCGTAACAAAGCACCCAACAATGTAGTTGCTTAAAAGAACAGTATCATACATTTTATCTGCAAATTTGCAATTTTGGCAGAAGTTGTTGGGGATATCTTATTTCTGCTTCACCCTGCCTCATTTGGCCCACATTGGGTGGGACTGTGATCATCTGAAAACTTACTCTCTTCCATGTTTCTTCGTTGAGCTGACTTTCATCTTGGAAATCATTTGGAGCTATTGGCCAGACACCTAAATATGGTTGCTTTTTGCTGCATGGACTTCCTCACAACATGGTGGCTGAGTTTCAAGGAAAAATATCTCAAGAGAGGTTCAGACAAAAACAGTATTGCCTTTTCTAAAGAAGCTTTCTGTGTACACAGAGCCATAGGCCTCTGGAGTACCACTCAATTTAGTAAGAAATTAATTGTCCATATGTTTATCTCTAGAATTTTGGGGGAGGGGGAGGGGGAATATATTTGTTCTAAACAACTTTTACTGGATTATCTTTTGATTTTCCACAGTTTGATGTAGAATAGGGAATGAAACCTAATCTGCCTGCTTTTTAAGATCAGCTTCTTTCCAATATCTCCATCATGGCTCAAAATCAAACATCTAACCTATGTGAAAGGGGGTCCTGTGCAGCAGTGATCCTCATAATGTAGTCCCAGAATCGCGGCATCAGCAAAGTTTGATAACTTATCAGAAATCTAAGTGTCAGTCTAGAAGCAGGGCTCAGCAATCTGTGTTTGAACAAGACTCCATTGATTCTGGCAGACTGTAACATTTGAGACCACACATACATATATAAGCCTGGTCAATATTCAGAATGATTCTCTACAAAATAAAGTTTCAAAGGTATTCTACTTTCTAGTACATTTTTTAGGCCCTAAAGCTATCCATCCAAAGACCAGCACCTCTTTTTAAAATGACAAATCACATATCCGGACAATTTTCCATTGACATTTGTGAGTACTTTTAATTAATAGAGATTATACAATATAAAAAATTAATAAGTCTCCCAGTTTCTATCAAGAACTGAAACAGTTCTAGGAAGTTGAGATTTGTCAGAATAAAAACTGAGGCTTCCCTTTCTCTCAAAAGTGAGAGACTTCTCTTGGTATTTTAAGCCTAAACCTGGGAGTTAGGCACAATACATTGATGCCAAAATTTTGAGTCTCCACTTTAGAAGGAAGTGTCTTTCAGGTTTCCAAGGAAACAGAGAAATATATTTGAATTTTCACTTGGGCTGAGTCCAATTCTAAAAATCACCAGGTACTATACCCAGAGGCAAGAATAAAATGGTTCAGAAAAAAGACAGTTGGAACCTACCTGGCCACCATAAGAGAGGACAAAATAATAGGTAAGAGCAACAATTTGCCAACTGCACAGAATCTCCCAATTATATTGTATAATTTTAAAGAATGGATTATTTCCAATCACTGTTGCCACACATAACAGTTAACTGGAGGCAGAGGCACAGATTCCCAGCATTTAAAATTATGTGCCTCAGGGAGATTCAAATGCACAATTGAAAATATCTTCGAAGGAAGCCTACACAGCATCTATCAGGCAGAAGTGCAGTTTCTAAGTAATTCATAGCTGATCCTAGGGCTGATGTGTCTGTACATAAATACACAATTATATGTGCCAGTGTATAGCTTTGTGTGTATGTGTGTGTGTGTACATAACATATAAGAAAGTGGGGTATAGATTGCATCAACTGAGTTTCCCACATAAAAATAAAATCTAAACTGAAGAGAAAACAAGACATCCCTGGAGCCTTGTATTTTTTAAAAATGTTAAACTCAGCCAAACAACACATCTCAATAAAAAGCAAATAATCCTAGCTAGCTGTGCGGGATATGGAAGATCATAAAACAAACTTGTAGGAGATTGGGAGATTGACCCCTAGGGTACTAGCACTGATCATGAGTAAAATTTATCCTATGACTTTACAGTTAGGAAAGAAGAACAGAAAGCACTAACTTTAGTAAAGAATATACATATATGTGTATATATTACACACACATATATGTGTGTGTACACATATACATATGTAGATACTTCAATATATATGTAGATATATACACACATATATAGCTATATAGATATATGTAGATATATGTGTATATATAATCTACATATATATTAAAGTATATACATATATGTGTGTATATGTGTATATATGTAAACACATGTATGTTTTATATATATATTTATTTATTTATTTATTTTTTCTTTAAAGATAGTATCTTGCTCTATTCCCCAGGCTAGAGTGCAGCTTACTGCAACCTCAAACTCCTGGGTTCAAACAGTCCTTCGGCTTCAGCCTTCCAGGTACCTGGGACTATAGACATGAGCCACCATGTGCAGAGATAGGTAACATTCTGTTGCTCAGGCTGATCTTGAACTCCTAGAAGCAAGTGATCCTCCCATTTTATCATCCCAAAATGGTAGGATTACAGGCATGAGCCTATCTTTTCATTTTTCAATGAAGATCTGCATTTTAATATTGCATTGATTATTCCACTGTACTGTTTTTTAAAATTTCCTCCATTGGTTATGAAAGTATGTAAGTAGTCATATAAATTTTTAAATCTATTGATTTTAAAACCATTGACTTTATTTTTTAGAGTAGTTTTAGGTTTACAGAGAAATAGAGCAAAAAGTACAGAGTTCCTATATAGTCCGTCCCACTGTGTCCTCCACAATTTCCCCATTACT
Organism: Otolemur garnettii; assembly: GCF_000181295.1. Lineage (NCBI taxonomy): Eukaryota > Metazoa > Chordata > Mammalia > Primates > Galagidae > Otolemur > Otolemur garnettii. Next base: position 4,451,747 of record NW_003852403.1, on the reverse strand, counting down.
AACATCTTGCATGGGTGTGGCCTATTTGTTATAGTTGATGAACCAACATTGATACATTTTTGTTTACTAAAGTCCATAGCTTACATTAGGTTCACATTCCATGAGTTTTTATGCAGGTATAACGTCAAGTGTCCACCATTAGTGTATCATACAAAATAGTTTTACCACCTTGAAAAATCCCTTGTGCACTACCTAAGCCCTGACACCCCTGGCACCCACTAATATTTTACTATTCCCTCAGTTTTTGCCTTTTTCAAAATCTCATGTGGTTGGAATCATACACTAAGTATTTTTTTTTTTGATTGGCTTCTTTTACTTAGCAAAATCTAAGATTCATACATAAATCTTTTTGTGAATGATAGCTATCATTTTTGAAATCAATGAATAATATTCCTTAGTATAAAGGTATGCAAGTTTAGTTATCCATTCACCTATTGAAGGACATCTTGGTTTCTTCCAATTTTTTGGCAATTATGAATAAAGCTTCTATAAACAGAAGGAAAGTGGGGACAAAACCTTCTATAAACATTCATTTTCAGGTTTTTATGCTTACATCTATCAGCTACAGAACTCTATCAGTCATATTTTAATCAATCCAAATTTTTGGAAAAAATGTATCCATGTTATCTATGCATCCCAATGCATCTTAGTCAATCTTGTCCATATCAAATTCATGAAATATGGTTCTGCTGTAGAAATTATGATTGAATAGAGAGAAAATGTAGAATCAAAGAAATCCATGATTAGAAGGAATATTGATTATCATTTGGGCCATGTCCTGTGTTCTTAAGTCTATGATTGGATTCCCCTACGTATCTCTGAAATTCATATACCCTTTTTGACCATAGTTTTCTGTTTTGCATGCTCAGAAATTTTTAATATTACTTTTTAGACTGCACCATTTGAATTTCTACTTTTTAGGGATAAACAGGAATAGTAGACTTAATCATCTTCCTGGCAGCTTTGAGATTTTTGAAGAAAGAGAATCTATATTTTATGTAGAAATAAAAATGACATAAATATATATATATAGAGAGAGAGAATGACAAGCTGTATATATATATATGTATATATATATATTTTTTTTTTATTTATGTATTTTTGAGACAGAGACTCAAGTTGTCACCCTGGGTAGAGTGCCATAGCATCATAGCTCATAGCAATATCCCAACATCCAACTCTTGGGCTCAAGCAATCCTCTTGCCTCAGATTTTCTATTTTTAGTAAAGATGGGGGTCTCACTTTTGCTAAAGCGGGTCTTGAACTCATGAGCTCAAACACTCCACCTGCCTCAGCCTGCCAGAGTGTTAGGATTACAGGCTTGAGCCACTGTGCCCAGCCATCAGTATCTTTTATAAAAAGCATGCCGGGAGATTCTGGTTTATGGCTGAGTAGAGACATCTAGAAGAAACCAAATTTACAAATCAGTGATCACACTCCACAAAGAACATCTAGGAGAGAACAGTAAAGTCCAACAGAGAAGTCAAGAGAAACAGCGGAGGCACAGAAAGAGAAAGACATCACTGGTCAGCTCAGCCAGGATTGGCTGGAAGCCTGGAAGGGCTCATTATTACAAGGAAATTTCAGTGCTGCAATCCAAACCATAAGATGGTTCCACTACCCACGCAAACTAACACTAGTGTGGGCATTCATCTCAAGGCCTTGTGAGGGCATCGCACTAAACAGGGAACTCAGCATCACTCACACCCGAGACCTAAGTGGCTGTTATAGGGCACCATTGTGACAACACAGCTGTCACAGGAACCACAGGCTCCATATCTCTAAATCCTAGAAATCCTATTGATGTCCCACAGTATCCATCTGGAAAGTTATAGTGGCACAGCACTGGCAAGACTCAAAGCTGCTGTAGGGAACCCAGTACTCTAGTCCACAGGGAGTACCATTCTTCTGTGAAAGCATGACAGAGTGCATCAAACAGAAGGTCCCTGGACAAAGGAAAGCAAAGTGTGTGCTTTCCAGACCCTGAGAGCTCCCTGTCTGGAGATGTGAAAAAAAAATATTGTACTCAGAAGCAGCAAAAAATTAGAATCAGATCCCTTCCCCAACCCTGCACACTAATGCAGCAGTTGAAGCCACTGGGAAAGCACGAAAGGTGAGCCTGAGATCTGAGCATCCAGGATTGGATGTACTGATGCTATCCCATCAGAATATTTACATTCATGTTTGTATGTAAATTTTGACATCAAAAACATAAAATATGGAAGAAGGGGAAAGTAAAAATATAAAATTGTTGTATACAAAATTATGTTTTTATCAGCTTGAAATAAGATGTTATCAATGTAATATGTGCTTTGTAAGCCTTACAGTAACCACAAAGCAAAAATCTTTAGTAGAAGCACAAAAGAAAAATGAAAAGGATCCAAGGATATCACTGAAGAAAACCATGAAACTTCAATAAATAGACAAGAGAGAAATAAAGAAACAAAGTACCCACAAAACAACCAGAAAACAACTTAAAAAATGCAATAGTAAGTTCTTACCTATAAATAATTACTTTATGTGTAAATGGATAAAATTTCCAATAAAAATATACAGAGTGATTAAATGGCCTAAAAATATAAAACAAGAATAAACAATAAAGTGCCTACAAGAGACTCACTTCAACTTTAAAGATACACACCTTTAAAGTAAAGGGATGGAAAAAAATTGATGCCAGTGAAAACAAAGAAATAAAAAAAAAAAAAAAGGAAAGAAGGGCAAGAAGGACTAGCTATACTTGTTTTCAGATAAAATAGATTTTAAGTCAAAAACTGTAGAAAGAGACAAAGAAAGGCATTATATAATAATCAAGATATTAATTCATATATTGGATGTAACAATCATAAATATATATGCATCCAACATTGGAGCACTTATAAAAAATAATGATATCTGAAGACAGAGATAGACTGTAATATAATTAATCAATGGAAAGATCATCCAATTGGAAAATTAATAAGGAAATTTGTACTTAAACATGGTAAACCAAATGGACCTAACAGACATACAAAACGTTCTCTCCAACAGCAATAGAATGATTATTCTCAGGCACACACAGAACATTGTTTAAGATAGATCACATGTCAGGGCACAAAACAAGCCTCCAAAAATTAAGAAGATTGAAATTGTATCAAGTATAATTTCTTACCAAAAAAGTATAAATCTAGAAATGGACAGGAAGATTTTTATAAAATTCACAAATGCATGGAAATTAAACAGCATGTTCCTGAACAACCAATGAAGTAGAAATTAAAATGAAAATTTAAAAATATCTTGAGATAAAAAGGGAAATAAAACATATCAAAATGTATGGCTTATCACAAAAGCAATTACGAGAAGGAAGTTTATAGCAAAAAGTGCTTATGTCAAAGAAGAAGAAAGATCTGCAAGATCTTTCAGGTAAAAGAAAGATTAAGAAACTAAAAAGAGAAGAAGAAGCTTAACCAAAAATAAGCAGAAGTAAGGAAATGATAAAGATCAGAGCAGAAAGTATCACAGGAATGGAAGAAAAAGTATCCAATGTACACAGCCCTTTTATGAAACTAATTAATAGCTCTCAAACGAAAGCTACAACTTAATTCTAGCCCAAGAATATGGGGAGGAGGTGGGGAAGGGGAGGAGAGAAGGGTGGCTGGGTGGTGAAAGATCACTTATATTTCTGTCTAACAAGGGTACAAGAGAACTTTTCTAGAACTAGAATATAAATGTTTTGACACAATGACTATGCAAATGACATGAAATTTATGTGAACCAGCTTGATGAAAGTATTTCAAAATGTATATGAAAACACTACACTGTACCCCATGTTTGCATTAATGTATACAGCTATCATTTAATAAAAAAATAAAATAAAATAAAAAATGAAATAAAAAAGAAATTAGAAAAACAATTAAAGGATTAATGAAACTAAGAATTTCTGAAAAAAATAAAGCCAATAAACCTAATAAAAAGAGAAGTCTCAAATAAAATCAGAAATGAAAGAGAAGCAATTACAGATGATATCACAGAAATCCACAGATCAAATGAGAATGCTATGAAATGATCACACACCCACAAATTGGGACAACCTAGAAAAAAATGAATGAGTTGGGAGAGTGGAGCAAATGAAGGATTAGAGACATCTTTGAAGCCACTGGTGGTGAGATTGGGGCTCTGGCCACTTCTGGCTGTGAGGCCTTGCCCAGAAACATCACTTTGGGAGGAGGCCAGGGAGGCAACAGGAGACTCCAGGAGTCAATGAAGTAGTCAGGAGCAGTGGAGAACTAGCACAGAGGCTAGAGCTTACATGCCATCAGAGGCTGGCCATTTCTCAGCAGTTTTCAGGCAAAGAAGGCCTGACCTGCCTTCCTTTGTTTCCTTTCTTTTTTATTTTTATTTGTTTGTATTTATTTATTTATTTATTTATTGACGTGGGCACACTTGCTGGAGTTACTGTGGGAGAATTTGATTGTTTGGGTCAGTGAATGATCTTGGACAGCACCCAGGGGCCAGAATTAAACCACCAGGTGGAGTGAAGTTCTCATCCTGCACTAGCTGGCAGTGCATAGTCATTGTGGGAGAGCTGTAGGGGAGGAACAGCCCACGGGGTCCTAGTGTGTGGACAGTTCTGGGCACATGCTGAACTGGGAAGCCACATGTGGGGAGACTTGAGTGAAACATTCTTTCCCAGGAAAGTCACTGCAAGGCCAAAGGACACAGTTTGGAAAAGTTGAGGTCTGTCTATTTTCAATTTTTCCACTAGATTCCCCCCACACTTTTTCTTATATTTATAATTTTCATTGTTTCTTCAATAGTAAGTGCTCCATTTTTGCTATAGTTTTTCTGCTCCTTATATTCTTTTTTCCCCAATTTTTTCCTTTAAGGTTTTCTTTTTTGTCTTATTATATTTTTATTTTCCCATTTTTATTTTCTTTAATAATAAGGGCTCCGTTTTTGCTATAGGTTTTCAATCCCTTTTATGCTTTCTTTCCTTTCTATTTCTCTCCTTTTCTCTCTTTTCGTGAAATTTTTCTACTTATCTTTCCCACATAAATTTCTTAAATAACACCTAAGATATATCTCCCTATTTTTAGATCTTATCTAATTTTATTTTCAATTTTCTTTATAAACTTTTATTATTATTCTTTTATCTTTTTTCTGATCTGTTTTATTCTTTGTCAATCAGTATTCCATTTATGGGGCAGAGACTCACTTTGAGGCCTGGGGTGACGTGCCACAACATTGGCCTGGTTCAAGGAGATCTTGAACCCCTGGTATAGTGGTCCCTTCTAGCTTTGGCCTTTGGAAGGACACAGGTCTGCACAGTGACCTACAGCTGGGGTTTTGTTTTGTTTGTTTGTTTTGCTTTTTTCCTCTATTTGGTGGAGGTAGGGTCTTTGTTTTGCTCAAGCTGGAAGGAGCTCCTAACCTCAAGGGACCCACCACCCCAAGAGCCCAGGAAGTATGGGAGTGGAACAAAGCAGCCTGCTGCAACACCACTATTATTCCTATCTCTCTCTTTTTGTTCTCTTCCTTAGTCAATCATTCCTTTCATCCCCTTTTCTTTTTCTACTCTCTTTTTCTATCTTTTCTTAACTCTTGTTCATCACTCTTCTCTTCCTTTTGTTGCTATTCCAAAAGAACAGTTAAAAACCTAATCACAGAGACAAGATACGTTAAATAGAAGAAAGAAGTAAAAAGAAAAAATAGGGGAAGGAAACAGACTATAAGAAAACATTCATAAGGAGGAGCCAACAGAAAAATCCTGGAAACATATAAAACCAGAACAAACCAACCTCCCCTAAGGCATCATGAGATAGCTACCACAAAGATTCCACAAATAACAAAATGGTAAAAATTACAGAAAGGAAATTTAAAATATAGTTGATAAAAACAATGCAGGAAATTGCTGTGAAAGTGGAAAATAACCTAAAGAATAATCTAAAAACAGAATCAAATAAGGGATGAAAGATATGAAAAAATTAGAAAGGATTATAGTGGTGCTTAAGGAATTGAAGGAGTCAATTGGGAAAATGAAGGATGCAGTAAAAGTATTAATAACAAATTAGACCATGGAGTAGAAAGAATCTCAGAGCTAGAGGATAAAGCTCTCGAACTATCACAGGCAGTTAAAGAGGTAGAAAAGAAGAGAGAGAAAGCAGAACATTTGTTCACAGAATTATGGGACTTCACAAAGTATTCAAACATACGAGTTATAGATATCCCAGAAGGTGAAGAAAAACACCTCAGAGGAATAGAAGCCGTACTAGAGGATATTGCATGAAAATTTCTCAAGTATCACCAAGGATTTCAACACACTCTTTTCAGAGGTATATCAAACCCCAGGTCATCTGAACTGAAAAAGACCTTCTCCAAGACACATTGTCATGAACCTGTCCAAAGTCAAGATGAAAGAGAGAATTCTGTAAGCAGCCAGGAGTAAGTGTCCGCTGATCTACACAGAAAAATCTATCAGGGTGATAGTGGACTTCTCAACTGAAACTTTTCAAACCAGAAGACCATGGTCATCTATGTTTACTTGGTAAAACAAAGCAATTTTCAGCCTAGAATTCTATATCCTGCTAAGCTAAGCTTTAAAATTGAGAGAGAATCAAATCTTTTACAGGTATGCACACATTGAGGAAGACCACAACAAGACCACCTCTATAGGAAATACTTAGACCTATATGCCACACTGACCACCACAATGGATCACCAGCAAAGTAAACACCCAGAAACTAAAGAACAAAACTTAGCTTCCACAACGACACAAAGGAAAAAACTAAGCAATAGATTTTTACAAAATAAGATGAATAGAATTCTACCACACTTATCAGTTCTCTCAATAAGTGTAATAGCTTGAATTCCCACCAAAGAATAACAGGCTAGCCAATTGGATAAAATAGCAAAAGCAATCCATATGCTGTCTTCAAGCAACACACTTAACCTCAAAGGACAAATCAAGACTCAGAGTGAATGGTTGGAAAATAGTATTTCAGGCAAATGGAAATCAGAAGAAAGGAGGGGTCACAATTTTATTTTCAGATACAAGTAGTTTTAAAGCAACTAAAGTCAAAAAAGACAAAAATGGACATTTCATACTGGTCAAGGGAACAATATAATAAGATGACATTTCATTTCTAAATATTTATGCATCCAAGTTAAATGGTACCAGATTTATGAAAAAGTTCATAATTGGTCTGAACAGTATGATATCCTATAATACAATAATAGTAGGTGACTTTAACATTCCTATTACAGAGCTGGACAGATCTTCTTAACAAAAACTAAACAAAGATACAAAGAACTTAAATGTGAACCTAGAACTAATGTGCTTAATAGACATATGCAGAACACACCATACCAAAGCTAAGGAATGTATGTTCTTTTCTTAAGCCCATGGAAGATTCTCTGAAATAGACCATATGTTAGGACAAAAATAAAAGCTCAACAAAATTAAAAGAATCAAAATTGTATATTTTCATACTACAAGGCAATAAAGGTATAACTCAACTCCAACAAAAATTTTCATTCCTACACAAAGGCATGGAAATTAAATAACGTTATGCTGAATGATAATTGGCTCAAGGAAAACATAGAAAAGGAAATAATTAACTTTATTGAACACAATAGTAATGAAGGCACAAGCCACCAAAACCTGTAGTACACTGCCAAAGCAGCCTAAGAGGGAAATTTATTGTGCTGAATGCCCATATTTCTAAAACAGAAAGAGCATATCAACAATCTAATGCATCATCTTAAAGAAATGGAAAAGGAAGAGCAATCCAATCCCAACTCTAGAAGAAGAAGAAAAAATAACACCAAATTAAATCCAAAATAAATGAAATTTAAAATAACAGAATCATTCAGAAAATTAATGAAACAAAAGTTGGTTCTATGAGAAGATAAGTAAAAGCAATAAAACACTGGCCAGATTAGCTAGAAAAAGAAAAGTAACATCTTTAATAACCTCAAATAGAATTGAAATGGGGGAAATAACTACTGTGACACCATACAAGATATTATCTCTGACTACTACAAAACACTCTATGGCCAGAAATTTGACAATGTGGAGGAAATTGACCTATATCTGGAATCACATCATTTCCCTAGACTTTATTAGGCAGAAATTGATCTCTTGAACAGACAAATATCAAGGACTGAGATTGAGAAAACAATAAAAAAGTTTCCAACAAAAGAAAAGTTCTGGACCAGATGTCTAAACACCAGAAGAATTCTATCACACCTTCAAGGATGAGCTTATACCTATACTGGAGAATCTATTTAAAATACTGAGATAGAAGGAACTTTCTCCAACTTTTCCATGAAGTGAACATCACCCTGATTCCAAAACCAGAAAAAGACCCAACTAAAAAAGGAGAACTACAGAATAGCTAATGAATTTCAGTAATGAATATAGATACAAAAATACTCAACAAAATCTTAGCTAATAGATTGCAGCTACACATTAAAAACGTGTACATCATAATCAAGTAGGCTGTATCCTAGGGATGCAAACTGGTTTGACATACACAAATCAATAAATGTAATTCACTGCATCAACGGAACCAAAAACAAAGACCACATGATCTTCTCAATAGACACACAGAAATCATTTCATAATATTCAGCATCTTTTTCTAATAAGAATACTTAAGAAAATAGGCATAGGTGACATATTTTGTATACTGATTGAAGCCACCTATGACAAACTTACAGCTAATACCATACAAAGTAGAGTATAACTGAAAGCTTTTCCACTTAGAACTGGAACCAGAAAAAGAGTCCACTAACCCTATTCAGCATAGTTCTGGAAGTCTTAGCCAATGCCATCAGGCATGAGAAGGATATAAAGGGCATCCAAATGGGGGCAGAGGAGGTCAAGTGCTCCCTCTTTGCTGATTACATGATCTTATACTTAGAAAACCTCAGAGACTTAACCATAAAACTCTTAGAAGTGATCAAGTAATATCTCAAGGTATAAAATCAATGTCCACAAATCAGTAGCCTTCATATATGCCAATGACAGTAAAATTGAGAAGCGAATCAATGACACAATTCCTTTTACAGTAGCTTCAAAGAAAATGAAATACTTAAAAATATGCCTAACAAAAGAGGTGAAGGGTCTTTACAAAGAGAATTCTGAAACCCTAAGAAAAGTAATTTTCAGAAGACATGAACAAATGGAATGCTCTCAACTGGGAAGAATCAACAGTGTCAAAATGTCTATTCTACCCAAAGCAATCTACAGATCAATGCAATCCCCATTAAAATACCAACTCTCAACTGGGAAGAATCAACATTGTCAAAATGTCTATTCTACCCAAAGCAATCTACAGATCAATGCAATCCCCATTAAAATACCAAAATTTACTTTGAAGGACTGGAAAAAATAGTACTTCATTTTGCATGGAACAAGAAAAACCTCATATAGTGAAAACTATTCTTATTAAAAAAAAAAAAAAAAGCTGGAGCCCTCACTCTACCAGACTTCAGTTTATATTACAAGTCCACAGTGATCAAAACAGCATTGTATTGGCACCAAAATAGAGACACAGACATATGGAACAGAATACAAAACCAAAAAATGAAACCAGTCTCTTATAGCCATGGGCTCTTTGATAAAACAAATAAAAGCATACAGTGGGGAAAAGAATCCTTATTCAACAAATGGTGTTGGGAGAACTGGATAGAAACATGTAAAAGACTGAAACTGGACCCACACCTTTTACTACTTACAAAAATTGACTCAAGATGGATAAAATATTTAAACCTAAGATATGAAATTATAATAATCTTAGAAGAAATTGTGAGAAAGATGTGATGAGTCAGACTGGGGAAATATTTTATGATGAAGACTTCAGTGGCTATATTGTTAACAACAAAGATAAACAAATGGGACTTAATTAAGCTGAGAAGCTTCTGCACAGCTAAAGGCACAACAAGTAAAGCAGAAAGACAATTTTTAAAATGTCTTTCCATGGTGGGAATCTAACAAAGAGTTGATAACTAGAATCTACAGAGAACTCAAATTAGTCAGCAAAATAAGAGCAAACAATCCCTTTTACCACTAGGCAAGAGATATGAACAGAACCTTCTCTGAGGAAGATGGACGAATGGCTAACAAACATTCGAAAAAATGTTCATAGGCCCTAATCCAGAGCAATGCAAATCAAAACCACCCTGAGATATCATCTAGCCCCAGTCAGAATAGCCCACATCACAAAGTCCTAAATTTGCAGATGCTGGTGTGGATGTGGAGAGAAGAGAACACTTTTATACTATTGCTGAGACTGCAATCTAATACTCTTCCTTCTTAGAAGGAAGTATAGAACTCAAATTAGAACTCCCATTTGATCCTGCAATCCTATTACTAGGCATCTATCAAGAAGAAAAAAAAATCCTTTTATCATAAGGACATTTGCGCTAGACTGTTTATGGCAGCTCAATTTACAATCACTAAACTGTAGAAACAACCTAAATGTCCATCAACTCAGGAATGGATTAACAAGCTATATGTGTGTGTGTCATGGAATACTATTCAGCCAATAAAAAGATGGAGACTTTACATGTTTTGTATTAACCTGGATGGAGTTAAAACACATTCTTTTTAATAAGGCATCAGAAGAATAAAGAAGCAAGAATCCAATTAGAATCAATTCTAATATGAAGCTGGTAGATGATCTAATACATGCTCAGACAGGAGAAAAACTCAAATCAATTCAAGGTGGGAGGTAGGTTACCAAGGAAGTGGGGAGAGGGCAGGACAGAGGGAGATGGGTTGGCTCTCACTTAGTGGGCACAATGTCATGGTATTTGGCACACTTCTTGGGGGAAAGGACACAATTATGAGAAGGACTCTCCCTAGCAAATACAAACATTATAACCTAATTTGTTGTACCCTCAAATTAATCTGAAACAATAGCAAAAAAAAAGAGGGGGGGAGAAACAGATGAGTTATCAGATAAATATAACTTGCCAAGACTGAATCATGAAGAAATAGAAAATTTGGACAGACCAGGAAAAAGTAAACAGATTGATTCAGTGACAAAGTCTACCATCAGAGAAAATCCCAGGACTGGATGGCTTAACAGAATTCCACCAAACACTTTCAAAAAGACTTAATAGCAATTCTTCTTAAACTATTTCAAAAAATTGAAGAGGAAGGAATACTTCAAAGTCTTTTTACAAGTCTATAATTACCCTGACATCAAAACCAGACAAGGATATTACAAAAAAAGAAAACTACTGGCTAATATCCTTGATGAACTTAAATATAGAAATCTACAACAAAATACTAGCAAACCAAATTTTAAAACATCATATCAATTAGGATTTATCCTGGGATGTAAGAATGGTTAACATTCACAAATCAATAAATGTAATGCAGCATAATAACAGAATAAAAGAAAGAATGTAAATGATCTTATTAGATGCAGAAAAAGAATTTGACAAAATCCATCACTGTTTTATGATAAAAACTCTCACCAGCTTAGGTATAAAAGAATTGTATCTAAACATAATAAAGATCATTTATGAGAACCTCACAGTTAACATGATGCTCAATGGTGAAAAATCAAAATCCTTTTCTCTAAGATCTGAAACAAAACAAGGATTCCTGCTCCCATCACTTCAGCTCAACATATTAATAGTATTATGAGTCCTTGCCAGAATAATTAGGAAGAGAAATAAATAAATTACATACAAATAAGTAATGAAGATGTGAAAGTATAATTATTTGCTGATGACATGATCTTATGTAAAGAAAAATCTATGCTCCTCCCCCCCAAAAAATAACCTGTTAGGATTAATAAATAATGCAGTACAATTTCAGGGTATAAATTCAACATGCAAAAATGAGTAACATTTCTGCACACTACCAGTGAATTATCAAAAAGAGGAAATAATAGGACAATTTCATTCATAATTACTACAAAAAAAAAGAAAAGAAAAGAAAAGAAAAGAAAGAGATACTTAGGAATAAATTTAACCAAGGAGGTAAAAGATCTATACCCTGAAAACTGTAAAACATTGATGAAAGAAATTGAAGGAAATAAAAATAAATGAAAAGAAAGACATCTTGTTTTCATAGATTAGAAAGATTAATATTGTTATAATGTCTATATTACCCAAAGCAATCTATAGATTTAATACAATCACTATCAAAATCCCAATGTCATTTTTCATGGGTATAGAAAAAAATCTTAAAATTCATATGTAACTACAAAACCCCCAAATAACAAAGCTAATCATGAATGAAAAGAACAAAGCCAGAAATATCATACTATCTGATTTCATACTGTATTACAAGGCAATAATAATTAAAATAGTACTGTATTGGTAAGAAAAAATAGACATGCTCACCAATGGAATAGAATAGAGAATTTAGAAATGAATTCATGCATGTTTTTTCAACTGATTCTCAATAAGAATATATGGCAAAAAGACAGTGTCTTCAATAAATGGTGTTGGGGGAAAAAGTAAATTTTCAGAGCAGAAGAATGAAATTTTTTGTTGATAATATGGCCACGGAAGTCTTCATCATAGAATATTTCCGCAATCTGACATATACAAAAATCAACTCAAAATTGATCAAGACTAGAAATGCTACAACTGCTAGAAAAAATATAGGAACTAACTACACAACATTTGTCTGGGCAATGATTTTTTGGGGGGGTTGACACCAAAAGCTTGGGCAACAAAAGCAAAATAAATTAGTGGGATTACATCAAACTAAAACACTTCTAAAATAGCGAAGGAATTAATTGTGTACAGAGGTAACTTATGCATTAGGAAAAAATGTTTACAAGCCATATATCTGATAAGGGGGGTTAATATCTAAAATATATAAGACACTCAAATCACTCAAAAGTAAAGGAACAAAAAAAATCCAATTAAAAATGAGTAAGTGACCTGAAAAGACATTTCTCAAAGGGAGACATATGAATGACAATAGATATATAAAAAGTGTTCAGGATTGCTAACAATTAGGGAAATGTAAATTAAAACCAGAATGAGATATTACCTTATATCTTTCAGAATGATTTTTATCAAAATGATGAAAGACAAGTATTGCCAAAGATGTGGAGAAAAGAGAACTTTTGTACACTGTTGATGAGAATGTAAATTAGTACAGCCATTATGGAAAACAGTATGGAGAGTCCTCAAAAAACTAAAAATAGAATTATCATATGATTCTGCAATTCCACTTCTGGCTATTTATCAAGCAAATTGAAAATCAGTTTGTTGAACAGATGTCTGCATCTCAATGTTCATTGCAGTGCTATTCATAATAGCCATGTCATGGAATCAACCCATCTACAGATGAATGGATACAAAGAAATACATAACAGCATACTCTTCCACCTTTAAAGAGAAGCAAATTCTATCATTTGATACAACATGGATGAAATCAGAGAACGTTCTAGTAAGTGAAATGTTAGGCACAGAAAGACAAATACCACATGTTCTTACTTTTTTGTGGAATGTAAAAGAATTGACCCAGAAGCAGAAAACAAAATGGTGGTTACAGGAGATGGGGGTTGAGGGAAATGGGGAGATGATAGCCAAGTAGATATAAGTTTCATTAGACAAAAAGAGTACATTTTCTTTTTTTTTTTTTTTTTGAGTTTTATTTCAAAGCATAGTCAATATGGTTAATATAGTAGAATATTGTCCATTTAAAAATTGGTAAGACAATAAATTTTAAATGTTCTTATTGTAGAAAGATTTGAGAAGATAAATATGTTAACTAGCTTGGTTTAATATTCCACATTGAATAGGAAGTCCCCAGGTTACAAATAAGATAGGTTCTGCAGTTTGTTCTTAAGTTCAATGTGTATATAAGTTGTAACACATATATTTACCTTTTACCTGTAATAGCCTCCATTCATAAGTGTGAGTTGTATATAGGTAGGAATTGGGGGAGCTGCTTGTATTTATAAATTATAACATTTCTTTGTGCTCCACAAATTAATACATTTATAAATTGTCAATTTCATTCTTTAGTGCCTTTTGTTTGAGGGTCCAAGAGGGAGACAAAGAAATAGTCATGTGTAAGTTCCAAATTATGATCAATTGCACAATGATTCCATTTCTTTCATTCATCAAGTTTGTCGTAAGGTGAGCCTTGGACCCTATAAAAATCAACAGTCATCCAAAGTCAACAATGCTAACCTTGTTAATTTGTTTGTTTTTTGTCCCAGGAAGTCTCAGTACTTACATTATTCCTTCAGTTTCTTGAGAGAGGATTTAATATAGAGATACATGATTCCATTTGCAAAAGATTAAGCTTTTCTTTTCTTTTTGATTTTTTTATCTATATTGCTAACATTAGATCAACGGTCTGAATATCATTAAACTCATTGACTATAATAATGCATATAAAAGAGAAATTTAATATGATACTTGAGAGAAAAACACAATGTAATGTACGATAAAACTTCATTTTTTAATTTGAATATCACAAGACATTAATATGAGGTTTTTTCAAGGTAGTTCTTTTTTATATTGCAATGAAAACTAGTTTGTATTTATCACATTTCACATAAACACAAGTAGATCATATAGATGCAAAGTAATGATCAGAGCATTTACAAATAAAAAAGAAGTAGCACAAATAAGAATGTTTCACAGCCAGAAGAGTTTTCAAAGGATCTTCAAATTAGATAACACGGGGGGAAAAATAAAAAACAAGGAGAAATTAGCTTTCTATTAAGTAGGAACTATTAGTTTGAGAAGAAAATAAGATACCATTGTTGTCCCATTTCAATGTGTTTATCAAACCCCTATATATTTTACCCACAAATCAGTTGTCTTTTGAGAAATTAAAAGACAAATGAAGCCAAAAAACAAAAACAAACAAACAAATGAAAACAACAAATAAAACCACTTCAATCTTAGAAAATCGATTCAAGATATGTGTCCAAAGCTAGGTATGCCTCTAGATTTTATCCCAGGCTGTTTTCTCTTCTCCAGCCATTTTTAAACAGCTGAGAAACTGAACTTCATAGATTTGTCAATAATGTCTTTGTTATTCTTCCCCAGTCCTGATCAGTTTCTTGAGCTTCAGAATCAAATGCTAACTCTCTACCCACCAAATGTTATGGTACATCCAGTCATAAATGTTTTCTGTATTTTTTAAAAATAAACATTGAATGCATTATACTTAGTAACACTTTGGCTCAGAAAATCTAACTATCATTATGTAACTTCAAAATGAATTTCATTTTTATATTCAGGATGTCTGGAAGTGATCTAGACTCTCTCCTTGATCAAAATTTAGTCAATCTCCTGTGAGCCCTCTGCTAGACAAGGCCTAAACCTTGGCCTATTCCCTCTGAAAAGTGCAAACTATTGGCACATAGATTTCACCCATTTCAACAGGAAAGCCTTTAGCAAACATTGGCATGATTTCTAGCAGCTGAAGGTCAGGTGCCTGGGATGATTCAGCCCCATTAATTTCTTACCTGAGGAATCTCAGAGTTTCTACAATACTATAGTTTGCTCCACCCCAAACTGCAATGATACGCCCTGACCTAACACTCGCCTTGCCTAACAGCCTCCTCCACCCCCGACACTTTATAATTTTCCATTCACCTGGCTTTGCTTGAGTCCCCACTCATTTCAGTCTCTTAAAATTCCCAGTCATCTCAGCAAGAACGGGAGTTGGGCTTAGTGTATACAGAAGAATCTCTCCCCTACTGCAGGAGTCTAAATAAAATCCGTTTCACTTTGACAGCTGATAAGCAAGACACTGGATCAGGGATCCAATTTCCTTCTCTCCTATTTCTTTCCTATGAGTGACTTCCCTTCCCACTACCACCTCATGGTACAAGATGTCTGCTATAATTCCAGCAATTAAGTCTACATTCCAGCCAATTGGAAGAGGAAAGGAAGGAGCATGCCCTTTAAAGACAATTCCAGGAAGCTGCTTGCAATATATTTTTGAGACAGTCTCACTTTGTCACCCTCTGTAGAATGCTGTGACATCAAAGCTCATAGCAACCTCAAACCCTTAGGCTCAAGTGATTCTCTTACCTCAGCCTCCTGAGTAGCTGGGACTACAGGTGCTCACCACAAAGTCCAGCTGTTTTCTTTTTGTAGAGACAGGGCCTTGATCTGACTCAGGCTGGTCGAGAACACCTGAGCTCAAGCAATCCCCCCACCTCAGCAGAGTGCTAGGATTACAGGCATGATATTGATATAATTTTTAAATTTCTGTTAATGATCCCTTTTATTCATCAGGATCAAAATTTGTCACCTCCTTTTTTTCTAAGCTTGAAAATGAAGCTAAAGCCAAATTTCCTGTTTAGTGTAATAAGGTTATTTAATTAGGTGATCTCTAAGATTCCTTTGCGGTATTCCATGAAATATCATTTGTCAAAAATTATCCAATCCTTTTAATAGTTTATCTTATAATGAAAAATAAGTCCTAAAAAGCAATACGTGCCCACAATATGTATTCATTAAAATACAAATGAAAGAGCCCTAAACCAGATTAATTAAGGCTGAGAGAGGTATTGTCTGCCAGTTGAGGAGTTAGGTAAGGAAATCAGCATAATGATACCACTCTTTAGAGAAATCCAAAAGTGTGAGTTTGTGACTTAATATCTAGAAATTAGTTCATTTGGAGCCGGTAGATAAAAACCCGAAAAACAGATTTTCTGAAACTGAAATGTTATCATCATATTGAAACTAATATTACTTGTCAAAATGTGTTGCTTTTCATATACTAATTTTTATTTTGTAATTTGATTACATTTTATTTCGAATTAGTTGCTGAGTGTATAGAAACAGTAATACTTTTTATCTTCTTTCAAAAAAACTTTTCATAAAAAAAGAAATGGATTACTTGTTTCTCTATGTCCTAGGAAAAAATAACACAAAGCTAGAATGACCTATTTATTGCTGAAACCAGAATTTGCCCTGAAAGTCTCAGAACCCGGGTTTTTGTGACAGTATTTTTGATGTGACATTTCAGTTTCTTTTAATATAATTGGATAATTAAGGCTTTTAAACACCTTTTGAGTCTCTTTTGCTGTTGTGGCCTAGAATATCATCTAGTTACCAAAAATTTAAAGTATATTATTATATTGTCAGTAACCCGTGGGTATAGTTCATTTTTCCATGTAATATTATATAGTTATGTTTTGTATCTTTCCCTTTTTAATCTTGCCAAATTTGTATATATTTTATCATTTCAAAAAACCATACTTCAAATATATTTAGCTTAACTCCATTTGTCTTTATAAATCATTACTTATGTTTTTACCTCTCTTGCTTATTTCTGTCTTCTTATTTGAAGTATATTTTAATCTCTCTTTGTATGACTTTTGGACTTAGATGTTTAATCATTTCCTTTGAGATTTTTCATTTAATAATACATAGAACAATATATGATTTTGCTGCAACTTTGACCACTTGTCTTAAGTTATGTTGTGTTGTTAGAGCATTTTTGTTATTATTTTACACCCAGTCTTTAATTTCCCTTTTGTTTTCCATTTTGACCCAAGAGTTATGTGGGGGAAACACAAATTTTCTAATAAAATTTTCTACTCACAAACCCATTTTCTTCAAACTAGTCTCCTCCTATCATTTCTTAGATGACCGGTCTCTTCAAATGTCACTCAAAATGCATTTTTCCCTTCATTTTCTCGAGTTGGCAATCATGCAAATATTTTTCATTGTTTTTCATAGAATGAAATCTATGTATCTATTATCCTGATTTGAAATGAATTTTGTCAAAGATTTTATAGGTTATGCTCCAAAAATGTTTGTGTAAATCAGAGAAAGAGAATGTCTTAATGTCCAGAGATTTTTATTATGATAAATTCGAGGCTCTACCAAGTTCATTAGTTGTTTAAAAGGACTTAAGTTTAGATGCGATTTGTAAAAAGGAAGTTTGAGTTACTTTTCTACGTGTAGCAGATGTCTTTAAAATCTGCTCTTTAAAATGGCAGGTGACTGAAATTGCCGCTGTTCCTAAGGGAATTTTCTCCAGTGTTGACAGCCAGTTTATAAACAAAATACTTAGAAATTGTTTTGTAAATGTGAAAGGTGAGGTCCAGAGAGTTTAGAAGGAGATATCAAAAACAAATAAGGATTTAAACTGCTCAGCAAATAAACCAACAAACAAACAGGAATGTTTGCAGTGTGGAAAAAGGGAAGTAAGGAAAGGAGCCCAGGGAGGAGAAAGGGACAGCCCACATAAAGAGGCTTCATTTAAAACATCAGCTCGGAACAGTTCAGAATAGCCTATGAATATTTAAAAGCATTGGTTTCAAGTACTTACCCTTGAAAATTGTTCCATTGTATTTTTCTGTCGTGTAATTCCTTTCAGTTCCCTTGAAGCTTCATTAAAATAACTACCTGCAATAGCCTGTAATAACATAATAAGAGGCATTACAGGAAATCAAGGCCACTGGTCCATATCTTTCCTCCGGGAAGAAAGTGTAGAGGAAGGGCCATGTGGCCTGGATTTCACAGACAAAGGAAAGTGGATCTAGAGTTGACCATAAGTGGTGACAAGAGCACAGCCCTCCTATGACAATTAGGATTGCGAATTTACATACATTTTGAATAAGTGTCATGGCTTCTTACTGAAATGGCTGTCGTTATTAAGGTTCTACATTGTCAATATCCTGACACAACAATAAAACTTTGACAGGGAGTTAAGGAACCAAACAATTTGAGTACCAACACCAAATATACTTCTCAAAGCCTCAACAATTCCACGTGTTACCCTGTCTCCAGCCTCCTGCTGCCACCTCTCATCAAAGGACTATGATGGGCTAAGATACAGAATTTGAGATATTATTGTATGCATTCCACTCTTGCATAACCTCAATGGAACTTTCCTTTGCTTTGCCATAGATAGACACTCCATTTTTCTTTCTTATTATCTAGCAATATGCCCTGGAAGCTCCAAAGGTGACCACCAACCTACATTGATCACATCCTTAAGTTGAACTAACTTTTATAGGGCAGACATGCACCACATGTGTGTTTCAGTAGGGTGGGCCTGGTTCCTTTAGTTGACCACCTTTGTATTTTGACCAGTTTGCTAAAATCCTTTGGGTCATCAACTCATAGAGATTCTACTGTATTTTGTAGGCAATCTGCCAACTTCCTGATCCAGGGAAGCCAAACTTCCATATTTTAAAGAGTTGACAGAGTTTGTTTGCCTCCTCTTTTAACCTTTCTTTGATCATTTCAGAGAGAAATTTAAGCCCACACTCTCAAATTACCATTTGAAAATGAAAGCTACCTTTCCTAAAGAGGGAGAAAATCTAGCCAGACTGGTTCTTTTTCACTTACACATGACCTCTCTCATGGTCTTTTTTCTTCTTGCCAATACACCATCACATGATTCATTCAAGGCTAGCAGCCTCAGTCTTGGAATTTGTCAGTTAATCTTCTTTAAATACCTTTTGATTATGTTTTACTCTTGGTCAGAAACCATCAGCAACTTCCATCACATTCTAACATCTTTAAGGCTTCACTCCTTCCTCTTCACTTTATGTCTCCCACATCTAATCTGAGAAGAAAGCCTGGGGCTTCCTCCCTTAGCATGAGAGTTTCATACTACACAGCCAGACTTTATCTCCAGCCACACGGTTTCCTTTTCTTTCTGTTTCAAATCATTTCCAGACCCATTTTGGAGGCTTCCCTGATATCTCCACAAAGCCTTGTTATGTAAGTAATAAAACTCTTGGAGTTCGTGCATGTGACACTGGTGTTGACATCTATTTATTTATTTATTTGTTTGTTTATTTATTTATTTGAGACAGAGTCTGACTATGTTGCCCTAGGTAGAGTGATGTGGCATCATAGCTCACAGCATCCTCTAACTAACTCTTGAGCTCAAGTGATTCTCTTATCTCAGCCTCCCAAGTAACTGAGACTGCAGGTGCTCCCCACAATGCCCAGCAATAATTTTGTTGCAGTTGTCATCATTGATTAGTAGGCCCGGGCCAGGTTCAAGCCTGCCTGCCTCCGTGTATGTGGCCAGCACCTTACTTAATGAGCTTCAGGTGCTGCCTAGTATTGACATCTGAACCAATTTCTGGTTGGGGTCTCGACCTGTTCTTACAGCCTGGCTACATCAGTTGAAAAAGAAGCTATTCCAGCCCACAGAAAACAGTAAAACAATAATAAACAGTATTCATAGAGGCAAAACTCACATACTGATTGCTGCATTCATTGAGTTAACCATATACTGAACACCTTACAATGCAGTCAAGCAATCAGTCAGTACTCAGGAGCTGCTGGTTGAGATGTATAGAGCTAAGAAAAGCTCTGGAGTGGCTGTCCTTGATTTCTACGTCTACTTTTCTGTCAATAATACTAAATGTTTAATAAATGTAACTTAGCAGTATCATTACTACTATCATCTTTTCTCTTGTTTAATTCTCACTGTAACTTATAAGAAAAAAAAATCTTGGCTTGGTGCCTGTGGCTCAAGCAGCTAAGGTGCCAGCCACATACACCTGAGCTGGCAGGTTTAAATACAACCCAGACCCACCAAACAACAATGATGGCCAGAACCAAAAAATAGCCAGGCATTGTGGTGGGTGCCTGTGGTCCCAGCTACTTGGGAGGTGGAGGCAGGAGAATTACTTGAGGCCAAGAGTTGGGGTTTACTGTGAGCTGTGATGCCACAGCACTCTACCCAGGACAACAACTTGAGGCTCTGTCTAAAAAAAAAAGAAAAAGTCTTCTTTACCATTTTTGCAGAAAGTCTGAAAGAGCTTGGGAAGAAATCTAGCTTCCATAAGAAAGGGGTTCCCTCCAAGGGAGTGCAATAGCCACAAACTTCTGAACAGGACTGCAGGATGCAGAAGTCTCTGGAAGCCCCTCTATAAAGAGGAATAAAAGGGGTATGTCTTGGATGGGAAAATACCAGTGTCATCCTCTGTCCATGAAAAAGAAAACTCCAAAGAAGAAGCATAAAATATTAGAATGTAAAATTCTATTAGCTGCTTTTCTCTTTGATCTCACTTTACATCATTCTGGTGGTTTAGCTCTACTTAAATAATGCAAATGGCGCCACCTAACTATGCTGGTTTATTGCAATGAATATGTTGGTTTATAGCTTCTATTTCTTCCAAATAGAAATTTAGTTCTTCTCATGCTACAGGCTCTGGCCTGCAAAATTCTCTCTATGCAAAGAGAATGCCTTTTGTATTCACAGGTACCTTTCCACCATTATTCTCATTGTTCCTGAGTGTAAAAAATCCTTTCCTTGAAACTTCCAGTTGTGAGAAATGTCACTTTAGATTAGTGTTAAAAGTGGATTTCCCCTGTCCATGCCATGCATCAGGGAAAAGTACCTTTTTCCCTAACTAAAATTTCTCTAAGATCTCTAAGATAGCTGCCATCTTTGTTATTATTTAAAGGATTATCCATATCAGTGTATAAAGAAATAAACTTATGTCACCCTCATTATCTCAAATATGGGCTCCTTAGCAAGTGTCTACATTGCATTGTATGGTTTACAGACTATTGTCACTATACAGTGATTCTTATGTAGTAGAGAGGGCAGCTCTGTCCTCTGTAATGTGGCTCTTTAAACAGCTGCTCAATGAAAATTCTTCTTGAAGCCTGAGTCATGCTCCTCATGACTCTCCATATGTCCCTGTTCCACCGTATGGTACACACGTTCCTTCAGGACTTTAGCCCCTGCCTCCCTCCCTGACTTTAAATCCTCTCTGTTCTCTGCTACTTTCACAGAGATGTACATCATTAAGGTGATGACCCCTCTAATTTTTTATCTGAATCTATCCTTCCTTCCCCTTTCTCTCTTTATCCCTGCTCCTTTTATAAATTCCAACTTTTACTATAAAAATGTAATTACTGTATACAGTATAAGCACTAAACTCATCTAACTCTGATTTTGTAGTCTGAGGTAAGATTTTTGAAGGGGAAAATCTAAAGAAGAATGCACCCATTATCAGGGCATGAGAACTCTTGAGAATGTTAATTTGTTGCAAATAGATAGTAAGAAAGTGCTTCATGCTATTTGGTCCATGTATTCTTATAGCCCATGTACAAAATGGAAATAAACTGGTGAATGTCGTGACTGCATAAATGATCATGCAAGACACAGATTGACAGTACCCGAAGCAAGAGGAGAGGCTAACCATAGGCGCAGGATAGCACTGAGCACTTCTTTCAGAGTCCTTTTATTAAGAAGATACATAATAGGTGGAAAGATTACTAAGCAAAGACATGCAGGGGTTGCGTGCTCAGGGAAATGATCTCATAGGTGCCAAGAGAGTATGTAGTCAAGGAAATGATCTTCAAAATACTAAATGCAATTTTTCTCCACTAATCCTTTAAGGAACTGTCATAAAATGCTCAATGTTTAACAATAGCCTTAGTACTACAGGACTGAACTTCACTCCTCCAGGATTACTGAGATACTTGGTGGTTTGCCTTCCAAGTCCCAAGAGATTTCCAGGCTTGCCAGGAGAATGTCTTGTTCTCAGTAATTCCTCAGATGAGTTAAGATATTGATGACCATTGTAGTATGATGTTTAGTCCTCTATAGGTGATAATTTCTAGATCAGAGGGAAGGGAAGATGCAATTTGTAACTTAGTATGTGGTAAGGAAAATGGAAGTTTATTCTAATCATCTGAAAACATTAATAAGTGTCAGTGCCTGGACTCCACAACAGATCAATTAAAGCAAAATATCTGTGGCGAGTCTTAGCATTAGTATTTAATTTGCACTGGTCATTAATTATAAGACTCGTCTAAGTTTGAGAGGCACTAATCTGTGTGAAGGGTGAAATGTTACCTAGCTCTGACAGTATGTCTTCCTGGGAACCCCTGGATGCATGGCCGTGTCAAGAACCCACATACACATATATTTTTTTCCATTTTCTGACATGTTATTTTGCCCAGATGGCCTCCTAATTAGTTAGGTTTACTTTGGTAAGTTGAAAATCTCACTCATTCAACATGAACCCCAAATTTCACATAAATTTTAATTACTGTGATGATTTTAGCTTAAATATAAGCTTTTGATCATGCAGCTAGAACATACAGATTTTCTGGCTAACGTGGAATAACTTGATGAAAATGAGAGTGTTGGTTATCAGTTGGAGCTTTTCACACAGCATTGTGTTTTTACTGCTATTAGCCAATACATGCAGAGTGACTGCATAGTAGTCCCCCTTATCTGGGTTTCTCTTTCTGCAGTTTCATTTACCCGTAGTTAACCACAGTCTGAAAATATTGAATGGAAAATTCTAGAAATAAACAATTCATAAGTTCTAAATTTCATGTCGTTCTGAGTAGCATGATGAAATCACAAAAGAATGATTTGTATCCCACTTTTTTTCCACTTGAGATGAAAACCATCCCTTTATCCAGCAATTCCTACAGAACCTGTCACTGAGTAGCCCTGTCGGTTTTAAGACTGACTCTTGGGGTAATGTAGTGCTTTTGTTGAAGTAACTCTTACTTTACTTTATCATGGTTCCAAAATACAAGAATAATGATGCTAGCAATTCAGATATCCCCAAAGGAAGTCATCAAGTGCTTCCTATAAGGTGAAAGTTCTCAATTTAATAAGGAAAGAAAAAAATTATATACTGAGGTTGCTAATATCCATGAAAGAATGACTCTTCTATCCATGAAATTGTGAACATCATATTGTTGTAATTGTCCTACTTTATTATTAGTTGTTAATGCCTAATTTATAAATTAAACGTTTTCATAAGTATGTCTGTGTAGGGTAAATACAGTGTAGATAGGATTCAGTACTATCCAGGCAGTTGCAGGCATCCCTGGGGGTCTTGGAACACATCCCCTATTGCTTTCAAATAAGCATTCTCACTTAAGCATGTTTTTTTTAAATATCTGTTTTAAGTGAAATGTTATTTATTGCAGAATGGTTGGAATGGGTGATACACTTTCAGAATTCACAATTAGTGATTTGATCCATCTGTACAGTCCAAACTGTTTACAAGTAAAATGGAGAAAGAACAGGGGGGTGGCTGTTGCAAAGAATGTCGTCTCTTTACAATGAGATGACCCATTTTATATGATGCAAGGTCTGTATGGCTCTATAATAGCCACCTCCACACATCCCCCTGGCCTGCTATAGAACAAAATAGGGCTGATACATCGTGAACATGGCATGAGACAATGTCATAGCCTGCATTATTTACCCAGTAACACTGCATGGCCTTAGAACCATACATCATAGTTTCTTAGCAATCATTGTCATCAGCAGCAAATGTATGCCCTTCATAAACCAGCTTAAATGTTGTTTTTAAATGTCAAATCAATTAGAAAACAAATGTTGATCCTTTTATACAGCTAACTACATGTTTATGACTTAAGCAAAGAAAGTTGAAAACTGAATAAAGTATACTGAGCTATGCAAGTCAAGTTCTGACAAACCTTGAACCTCCTTGGCTGCCTTCTGTGAAGCAATTGAAGCAATCACTGAGAAGTGATTAAGATGCAGTGAAATGATTTCTCACAAAATAAGTAAAAAAATATATTCTAGATTTTATCGTTGCAAATGTCTAACACTTAGCTAGACTTCAAAAGACTGGGCAATCAACCTCAAGCATTGCACAAACCAGGGGGCTCACCTTAATCTCCTCATTAGACACAGAGAAAATTGATGGGGAAATGGGCTATTTAGTACAAAGTCATAGAATTTGTGAGTTGTGAGCTGGAACTAACACACAAATCAACTAACTCCTATTCTAGCCATACCCAGGATGCCTTTCAAATTTTGGATCAAGAAAGTGGTCATTTGTTTAACTTTGGTATTATATCTTTGATTTTAAAAAAATGGGTCAGAATCTTCTCAGTTTCTGGATAAAGCATCTTCAAATATTATGTTATCTAAATTAAATACAAAAAAGCAAGGAACCATGAGACTAATAGTTTGGCCCACCCTGGGTAGAATGCTGTGGTGTCATAGCTCATAACAACCTCGAACTCTTGGGCTCAAGCAATCCTCTTGCCTCAGCCTCCCAAGTAGCTGAAACTATAGGTGCCTGCCATAACACTAGTGGGTGCCTGCCTGCTATTTTTAGATATGGGATCTCACTCTTAAGCTGATGTCTAACTCCCATGCTCAAGCATTCAGCCTCCCAAAGTGCTAGGATTATAGATATGAGTCACTGCACCCAGCCTTGACTTCTGTTTCTTTAATCTATGCTAAAACATCCAGTAAAAATTATTTGATATTTTCTACTAGATAACCAGGACATAATACTTATCTTGTAAAAGCATTCTATGAACATGTATTTATTTTTTTTTTTTTTTTTTTTTTTTTTTTGAGACAGAGCCTCAAGCTGTCCCCCTGGGTAGAGTGCTGTGGCATTACAGCTCACAGCAACCTCCAACTCCTGGGCTCAAGCGAGTCTCCTGCCTCCGCCTCCCAAGCAGCTGGGACCACAGGCGCCCGCCACAACCCCCGGCTATTTTTTGTTTGCAGCCGTCATTGTTGTTTGGCGGGTCCGGGCTGGGGATTCGAACCCGCCACCTTAGGTGTACGTGGCTGGCGCCTTAGCCGGTTGAGCTATAGGCGCCGAGCCGAACATGTATTTATTGTACTTTGACTATAAAGGATTCTTATCCATATAAAAGCCAAACTCTCATCTGAAAAAAAAATAGCACTTATACACTAGGATTCAAAATACTATTTATAGAAAGCTATATGAAGTTTATGGTATATAAACTACTGCCAAATAAAGAACATTATTATTACAATCACAAATATGCTTATGCAGCTCTACTACAAACTAGAAGTGATCATGAAAATTTTAAAATTGAAAAGCATTTGTATCTTTGTACCCTCACATTACAATACAAAGGAACCGGATAAATGTCTTACAATTATTTGTCTTTTCCACCAACACTAGAATTGAAAGGAATCCTAGAAACCACATTTTCCAGTGTTTTCCTACCTTTCACAGAAAACTTTCTTTCTATTAAGAAAAATGTAAAAGTCCCCTACATAAGTTGTTTTGAACTACTTTTGTTGAGGTGGACTCATAATAGCACTGCCCTTTCCCATACTTAGAAATGAAATTTTAGTCAATCCTAAAAAAACACCTTCCTAATCCTGCTCTGAATGAAGTATGAAAATCACTGATCCAGTTCAACCCTTTTATGAGTGAGGGAATCCAAGATGGTGAATTAGTGTTAAAAAGAGAATGCCAGTGTGCAGTAGGGATGGGTGCCATTGTGACATTTATCATTTCAATGACTGGAGGTGCTGGAAACTAAGGTTAGCCACACAGGTGATCACTTATTTGCATGTGGCCAACCTCCATTAAAAATGTTGACATCAAAGCTTGGGTGAACTCCTATTGTTGGCAGTACTCCATGGCCATTCTCACACCTTTGTTGCTGGGAAAAAAGGAGGCCACCAGCAAGACTCCACAGGAAGGGGACAGGTGAAAGCTCCTACCTAGGGACTCCTAGACATTGCCTGTGTGCCCCTTCCCTTGGCTGATTTTAGGTTTTTTGTTTTTGTTTTTCTCAGCACAATGAATTATAACAATGAAGATAATGGCTTTTCTGAGTTCCTTGAGCTCCTCTGACCAATTTTTGAATCCAACAGTGGCCTTGGGGGCTCTTTTTTTTATATTGTTGAGGATTCATTGAGGGTGCAATCAGGTTACACTGATTGCATTTGTTAGGTAAAGTCCCTCTTATAATTGTGTTCCACCTCCAGAAGGTGTGTCACACACCATGACCCTCCACCTCCTCCCTCTTGCTCTCTCTCCACTCTCCCTTTTCCCCAGCCCCCTACCATCAGTACTAGGTCATCAGTTGTCCTCATATCAGAATTGAGTACATTGGATTCTTGCTTCTCCTTTCTTGTAATGCTTTACTAAGAATGATGTGTCCCACCTCCATCCAGGTTAATACAAAAGAAATAAAGTCTCCATCTTCTTAATGCCTGAATAGTATTCCATGGTATGCATATACTATAGCTTGTTAATCTATTCCTGGGTTGGTGAGCATTTAGATTGTTTCCACAGTTTGGCAACTGTAAGTTGAGCTGCAGTAAACAGTCTAGTGCAAATGTCCTTATGATAAAATGATTTTTTTCCTCTGGGTTGATGCCCAGTAATGGGAAATGCAGGATCAAATGAGAGGTCTCATTTGAGTTCTTTGAGGAATCTCCACACTTCCTTCCAAAAAGGTTGTATTAGTTTGCAGTTCCACCAGCAGGGTAAAGGTGTTCCCTTCTTTCCACCTCCACATCAGCATCTGCAGTTTTGAGACTTTGCGATGGAGGCCATTCTCGCTGGGATTAGGTGATATCTTAGGTGGTTTTGATTTGCATTTCTCTGATAATTATGAACAATGTGCATTTTTCATGCTTCTATCTTCTTTAGAGAAGGCTCTATTCATCTCTCTTTCCCATTGATATGGGGGGATTGTTGGCTTTCTTAATGTTGATTCATTTGAGCTCTCTGTAGATTCTAGTTATCAATCTTTTGTCTGATTCATAATATGCAAATATCTTTTCCCATTCTAATGGTTGTCTATTTGCTTCGGTTGTCGTCTTCTTAGCTGTACAGAAGCATTTCAGCTTAATTTTTTTTTTTTTTTTTTTTTTGAGACAGAGCCTCAAGCTGTCCCACTGGGTAGAGTGCCGTGGCATTACAGCTCACAGCAACCTCCAACTCCTGGGCTCAAGCGAGTCTCCTGCCTCCGCCTCCCAAGTAGCTGGGACCACAGGCACCTGCCACAACGCCCGGCTATTTTTTGGTTGCAGCCATTATTGTTGTTTGGCGGGTCCGGGCTGGGGATTTGAACCCGCCACCTTAGGTGTACGTGGCTGGCGCCTTAGCCCGTTGAGCTATAGGCGCCGAGCCGCATTTCAGCTTAATTAAGTCCCATTTGTTTATGTTTGTTGTTGCAATTGCCTCTAAAATCTTCAAGGGATTTGTGAACATTATAAGCAGTCACTATCTTGACTTCCTTGGTGCATTTCTTTTTTTATCAAACCACATGAATAACCCACACAATCCATTTACAATTTAGCCCAGTGAAGAATAATCCTTATGTCTACAACTATACATGTGCTATTCTCTTCATTTATGGCAAGGAGTACAGAAAGTCCCTAGGTTATGAATGAGATAGGTTCTGTAGGTGTGTTCTTAAGTTGAATTTGTGTGTAAGTCAGAACAGTTACATTACCCTCTATTCACAAATGTGAGTTTCATGTCAGTTGCATGTTCCTTGAGGACATACTGTAATAGCCTCCATTTGTAAGTGCAATATGTATGTAAGTTGGATGTTCATAACTTGGGGACTACCTGAATAGTAAAGGTTAATCTATACATAAGATTTAAGGCATTTTCTCTACCACTTATTAATAAAGTATGTAGATTAGGGATCACAAATATAAACTAAGAATTCAACTTTAAAGTTTTTCTATTAAGGTTTACATGAACAACAGAATTTTTAAAACACAGGGAGGGGAGGAGGGGGGTGGCTAAATTCACACCTGTTGGGTACAGCGCACACTATCTGAGTGAAGGGCACACTTATAACTTTGACTCAATCTGTACAAAAACAAAGTATGTAAATAAAACATGCATACACCCTAATATTCTGTAATTTTAAAAAATCATACATTTCACTATATTAAGTATTTTCACATATTCATTTATTTTCCTCACAACTCTGTGTGCTAGGAAATTGTTATAGCCATTTGCATTTTAAGATTGAAAATTGCAAGTGCTACCCTGACATGTTTGGGCATTCTGTATTATTTAGGGCATAAGAATCTCTCTTCACCAGTACAGTGAATGGGAGTTGGTCACAATACCATTCTACAGATGAAATAAACCTATCTTTTACGTCATACACGTGTATAACAAACCCTTCTAATCATGTAGTTCTTTAATCATAAACATTTCTCTATCTACTGAATCCAGGCTGCTATTTCAACTGTGTGGAATCCATGATGAAACAATTGTGAGAGTGCAATGTTAAAAAAGAATAAATAAACAGAAACTTTTCCAGGACTAGAACCAAGGTTAAAGATTAACATCAGAACATAAGCTTAAGTTTTCTTCTTTTTCTCAGGACAAAAGGTTGTATGGGCTTCCTTGGCACCCTGATAGCAAGGCTCAGGAAATAGTTTAATTTTAGTCCATGCCATTGTTTTATAAAACTGGGTCTGAAATAGGTCCTTGTAAGTCATTTAGCTTGTTTCAATTTTATGACCACAGCTTGCACCCATGAATCTAGGCTTATAGCTACAATAGTGTTCAAAAAAGGGGTGTGGAGGAGTTGAGCCCAGATGCACTGTCCAATCTCAAGGCAGGTAGAAAGCTGCAATCTGTTGAGTTTTTTTTTTGTTTGTTTTTGTTTTTGATGCTCTGTTGATATAGGAAATCCCAACCAAAGTACTTTTTGTATTTTCTTTTTTTTTATTTATTATTATTATTTTAAATTTGCAGGTTAATTTGAGGTACAAACAACCAGGCCACAATATTTGAATTTATTAGGTATAGTCTCTCTTATAGTTGTGTCTCACATCCTAAAGGTGTGCCATACACCCATGCATTGTGCCCATTAAGTGGAAAAACTCCAAACCCCTCTTTCCCCCCTCCCTTGTCCCATGTCCCTCCAACTTTAATTGAAATGAGTTTTTCTCCTATGTGGATATGAATGAGATCATCTACTGGCTTCATGCTAGTATTAAATACATTGAGTATTTGATTTTCCATTCTTGTGATACTTTACTTAGAATAATGTGTTTCAATACAATCCATGTTAATACAAAAGACATAAAATCACTATATTGTTTATGGCTGAATAGTATTCCATGGTATACATCTACCACAGTTTGTTAATTCATTCCTGAGTTGATGGGCATTTAGGTTGTTTCCACATCTTGGAGATTATAAATTGAGTTGCAATAAACAGTATGGTGCAAATGTCCTTATGATAAAAGGATTTTCTCTCTTCTGGGTAGATACCTAGTAGTGGGATTGTGGGATCAAATGAGAGATCTAATTAGAGTTCTTTGATGATTCTCCATGCCTCATTCCAAAAAGGCTGTATTAGTTTGCAGTCCCACCAATAGTATAAATGTTTTCCCCTCTTTCCACATCCACGCCAACATCTGCAACCTTGGGACTTTGTGATGTGGGCTAATCTTATTGGGGTTAGGTGATATCTCAGGGTGGTTTTGGTTTGCATTTCTTTGATGACTAGGGAAAATGAGCACTTTTTCATATGTTGAGCCACTCATCTGTCTTCCTCAGGGAAGAGTCTATTCATGTCTCTTGCCCAGTGATAGGTAGGATTAATTGCTCTCTTTTTGTTGATTAATGTGAGTTCTCTATAGATCCTAGTTATCAAATCTTTGTTAAACTCATAACATGCAAATTATCCGTATCCATTCTGAAGGTGTTTATTTTTGCTTTGATTAACATGTCCTTAGCTGTGCAGAAGCTTCTCAGCTCAATTAATCCCATTTGTTTATTTTTGTTGTTGTTGCGATTGCCACAAAAATCTTCTTTGTAAAATCTTTCCCTAGACAGATAACCTCAAGAGTTTTTTCCACATTTTTTCTAGGATTTTTTATTATGTCATGCCTTACATTTAAATCTTTTATTCACCTTGAATCAATTTTAAGTGGTGAAAGGTGCAGGTCCAGTTTTTCTCTCTCTACATGTGGTTATCCAGTTCTCCCAGGTCCATATATTGAATTAGGATTCTTTTCCTTAGTGTATGGTTTTGTTTGGTTTATCAAAGATAAGATGGCAATAAGAGACAGGCTTCATCTGTTGGTTTTCTATTCAGTGCCAAATGTCTATGTCTCTATTTTTGTGCCAATGCCATGCTGTTTTCATCACTGTGGACTTGTAATATAATCTAAAATCTGGTAGACTGATGTGTCTGACTTTGTTTTTATTACAAAAATTGCCTTGGCTATAGGGAGTTTTTTCTGATTCCATACAAAATGAAGCACTATTCTATCCAAATCTACAAAGTATGATGTTGCTGTTTTAATGGGGATTGCATTGAATCTGTAGATTGCTTTAAACTGATTCTTCCCAGCCAAGAATATGTTATATTCTTCCATTTGTTAATATCTTTAGCTATTTCTTTTCTTAGGGTTTTATAATTCTCATTGTAGGGGTCCTTTACCTCTTTTGTTAGGTTTATCCCTAGGTATTACATTTTCTTTGCAGATACTGGGAAGGGAATTATGTCTTTGATAAGTTTCTCAACTTGGCTACTATTGGCATATACAAAAGATACTGATTTGTGGACATTGATTTTATACCATGAGACATTACTGTAATTCTTGATCACTTTCAGGAGTCTTCTGGTTGAGTCTCTGGGCTTCTCGACGTATAAGATCACATCATCATCAAAGAGCAAGAGTTTGACCTCCTCTGTTCCCATCTGGATGCCCTTTATTTCCTTCTCTTGCCTGAATGTGTTGTCTAGAATTTCCAGCACTCTGTTGAAAAGTAGTGATGATAGAGGACATCCTTGTCTGTTTCAAGTTCTGAGTGGAAAAACTTTCAGTTTTACTCTGTTCAGTATGACATTTGCTGTAGGTTTGTTGTAGATGGCTTCAGTTTAAGAAAGTTGGCTCCTATGCCTGTATTCTTAAGGGTTATTCTTAGAAAAGGATGCTTAAATTTTGTCAAATGCTTTTTCTGCATCCATTAAAAGGATCTTTGTTTTTGCTGCTATTGATGTGGTGAATTACAAATACAGATGCTTTTTATATTTCTCACAATGCAGAGGACTTTCATGGCCACTGTTTACCAAGAAGTGTGGGGATTTCTTCCCACCAGTAAACAATTAATTTTGCAACTAGATGTCCTATAATTCCATTCTGACACTATCTACCTGTAGATACTATTAGACCTCAAAATGTCAGTCCTAAAGCCATCTATATTGAAATAGTGTTGAGCTTTAAGGTATAAATAGTAATCAGAGTCTGATTTTTATAAAAGGATAGATATAGCCAGAAGTTATCCAGCCATTTTTCCTAACATCTTTACTGTGGTGGTTACTGCTTAATGGCACAGTTCTGATTGTAAGTGTAAGATTTGTGACTTCTCTCACTACTTCCACACGTAATGTTGATATTGTAAAGCCCAAAGCTTGTGCTTCTCTAAATATTATTAGAAAGCTTAACATGGGTCTTAGAAATAATTTTTAGAGTCTGAATTCCAGGGGGATCCACTGATGCTAACTAGACCGCTGGATAGGTATGGGAATGGATCAACAACCTTGAGGCTCCCTACCTGGACAATCTCCTGACTGAGAAGAAAATCTCTGCTTTCCAACCTTGTAAGCTCATTCTCTCCCTAGCCCCTGGCCCACAAACCTATCTTTAAATGCCATTCCTCCCCAGATTTTCAGTGACATGGATCTAAGAAATTCCTCCTGCAACACTAACCTCTTTGCTGCAGCCTCTGCTGTCTCAGTGTGTTGGCTTCCTCTTGAGCAGCAGGCAATGAACCTTGTGGGGCTATAATAGTCCCAGAGTCTGATCCCCACTTCAGATGTCAAACCCAAGCCCCATGGTGTTACCTACACTCCTGACCAACCAGTTATGAGGCAGGGTTCCTGCAACCTTCTTAGGTTTGATTAATTTGCTAGAAAGGCTCACAGAACTTAGGGAAACAGTTACAGGTTTCTGATAAAGGATATTACAAAGGCTACTTGTGAAGAGTTACATAGAGCAAGGCATGTGGGAAGGGGCCCAGAGATTCCCTGCCTTCTCCAAGTGTGCTCTCTTCTAATAATGTTCACTTATTTTCCTGTCCCTTTGGGGTTTTATGGAGAGACTTTATTATTTATAGGAATTTAATTAAATAATTGGCTACTGGGATTGCCTTAACCTTCAGCCCCTTCCTTTTCTCCCTTACCCCAAGTTTGGGATGTGAGTCTGAAAGTTTCAACGTCTAATTAGGTGTTGGTCTTCCTGGTGGCCAGCCTCTGTTCTGAAGCTACCTCCAGGGTACCAACCCCCAGACAACTCATTAGCATACAAAAGATTCTTCTAATTTGAATTTGAAGAGTAAAAGGATTTGGGGAATTATATTTGAGGAGACTGAATGAAGATCAAATATATAATTCACAAGTACTACACACTAATTTCCGGGATTTCATTATAGCATACTATGAACCCAATGGATTTGTTTTGAGAATATTTACATAGTATCATTACAAAATAATAAAGGGACTTGTTTGTTAAGTTGTGTAGCCTCCTTTAAGGGTAGGGAGACAAAACAAATTCTGGATCTATTTTCAATTTACATTTTACTATAAACTGGCAATTTACAATTATATAAATTTATGGGGTGAAAGGTGATGTTATGAACACACTGTGGAATAGTTAAATCAAGCCAGTTAACAAAAGCTAATTTTTTTATGAGAACACTTGAAATTTACTTTCTTACCAATTTTAAAATGTATACTTCTCTATTATAAACTGTATTTACCACATTGTGCAATAGAACTAAAAACTAAATATATATTCATCCTGTCTAATTGAGATTTTATACCCATAGACCATCATCACCCCATGCCCCACCCCCAGCCTCTGTAAGCACTACTCTTTCCTCTGCTTCCATGAGTTCTATTTTGAGAATTGCAGATAACTTAAAATAGAGTGGGCTTTCCATTCAGGAAGCTCATGGATCATATTTACTTTTGCATCTGTATAGTTTTGCATCTTAAGCAAATTACCCCCTTAATTTCATCATCTAAAAATTTAGAGTAATTATCATGGAAAGAAATTAACACATACATACTCGTATAAAATTTTGTCATATTTAGACTCTGCTGTTAAAAAACCTATGTACTTGGAAGCATGGAGTTAAATTTTCTGAGAAATAACATAATCTAAAGTTTTATGTATGACCTCTCAGTTAACACATGCATGCGTGCGCAGACACACACACACCCACATACAGAAGATTATAGGAAATAGAGGCATATGTGGCATTAAAAATGATTTAGGTTATTTTCCTTGACTAAGAAAAATATATATATAACAGTGAAAAAGTCATACATGCCCAGAAGCAGAAGCATGTTAAAACTTTAAAGTTGATTATTTTGCTTTTAAAAAATTTTTATCGGTGTTATCTCTTAATTTTGTTGGGAATTACTTATTCAGATGTTCCTAGGAAGGTGTTTATGGCTTTGACTCATGTGGCATATGGTAAAGTAATGTAACTCTAGTCTTGTTTCAGACGATTGAATGCAGAGGTTGTAGGAATGTACAGATGGGTTAGTGTTAGAGAAAAGGATCAAGGACACTGGGAGGGATTTGGAAACCTTATTTACAAAGCACAACCTGTCTAGTGAATTAAGAATGTTTAATATAAAGCAAAACCCTTCTAGAGAAAGAACATTTTTATGCCAATTTCTGCTATGTTCAAATTTGAAAACTAACTTGAGAAGGTTGAGATATATTTCAATTTCCCTTTATTACACCAGTATGTAAAGACCAAAAACCTGAGTTCAGATCCATATCAGATTGTGAGTCTCTTGTTTTCTGATATAAGGTAAACAGGACCACCTTTATCCTGTCTTTGTTCAATACTGCACATGCAAATCTCATAGCTGATACAATTCAAACCAACAGAATAATTTGAGTAAGCCCACTGAATGTTATCTGCCCTGTTTGCTTTTAGTCACTTTTTTCCTGTTCATTTTTTTGTTACTGTTTTGAGTTACATAGCTACAGGTCACATTATCCAGGCTGGACACAGCAGCTCACGCCTGTAATCCTAGCATTCTGGGAGGCCGATGCAGGAGGATTGAGACCAGCCTGAGCAAGAGAAAGACCTCATCTCTATTAAAAATAAAATAAAAATAATTAGCCAGGTATTACGCACCTGGAGTCACAGGTCCTCAGGAGGCTGAGGCAGGAGGATCACTTGAACTTGGGAGTTTGAAGTTGCTGTGAGCTATGCTGATGCCACTGCACTCTAGCCTGGGCCACAGATTAAGATTATCTTAAAAAAAAAAAAAAAAAAAAGTCAAGTAGCCAAACAATACATAACTAACCTCCCCCTGGATTCCTTCTAGAGGACATCTCTGACTGTGAGTCACTAAAGTTAATGGGTGCTTAAAATTATTTCTCAGAAACTTGGGGGCAGCTCTTGTCTAGTTCAAGCTGTCTGAGGCCACAGACCCTTCAACTGGGCTTGTATGTGTGCCCAGAGAATAACCCTTTGATGTCAGGGAGCTAAACACTCCACCCTCAGATTCTGCTGTTATCCCACCTACTTTCCAAATCTGGGTTCTGTGAAGACTGTCAAGCCTGACACACATGTACTCATTTTACTTATCCCCAGTCACCTCTTCTCCACACCTCAGATCACCTTGTTTCTCTAGTTCATAAATATCCCTAAAACTCCATCTTCAGGGAGACAGATTTTAGGTTTCTTCTCATGTCTCTTCAC
Organism: Otolemur garnettii; assembly: GCF_000181295.1. Classification (NCBI taxonomy): domain Eukaryota; kingdom Metazoa; phylum Chordata; class Mammalia; order Primates; family Galagidae; genus Otolemur; species Otolemur garnettii. Next base: position 4,416,316 of record NW_003852403.1, on the reverse strand, counting down.
AAGGCAGCCTTGTGAGTAAAAATCTTTCCTCTTTTGCAAAATCCTTTGCCACAGTGATTGGGTTGCTGTACATGAGCGGAACAAACCTGGCTGATAACATAATGACTGTCTTCTTCCCCAACTTCACAAACACAAACAAAAGGAGTCTTGACAAAACAAAAATTGTATTATGCAAATACATTCTAGAAGAAAAGAGTAAATATTTGAGTTTTTTAAAATTTCAGCTTAATGTGAAGGTACAAATGTTTAGGTCACACTGATTTTCATTTCATTTCTAAAATTTCAGATTGATATGAGGGTACAAATGTTTGGGTTACACTGATTTCATTGCTAAGGTAAAGTTCAAGTTGTAGTTGAGCCCTTCACCCAGAGAGCATGATGAACACTCGAATTGTGCACCTTAGGTGAGATCCCACCAATCACCTTCCCTTCTCCCCCTTCCCTCTTCCCTCCTCTCTCCTCCCTAGACTATACTTGCATTTTTCTTTCATATGGTCGTGTAATATTTAAATTTCTGTGGCAGGGCTTGGCACCTGTGGCTCAAGTGGCCAAGGTGTCAGCCACATACACCTAAGGTGGCGAGTTCGAATCCAGCCTGGGCTGCCAAACAACAATGATGGCTGCAACCAAAAAATAGTCAGGCATTGTAGTGGGCACCTGTGGTCCCAACTACTTGGGAGGTGGAGGCAGGAGACTCGCTTGAGCCCAGGAGTTGGAGGTTGCTGTGAGCTGTGATGCCACAGCACTCTACCCAGGGGGACAGCTTGAGGCTCTGTCTCAAAAAAAAAAAAATTTTCTGTGGCAGATGAGCCAGAGAGATTAAATTTATACATAATCCCATTGTGGAGTATGGACAAAGATAATGCATAGAATAAGTAAAGATGAATGAACTTAAAGGTACAAATAGTTCATCTGAAGTCAGACTGACATAACTAACCAACAAATGAACTTTTTAGCTCACATACACTTAATGTATGACAAAGCTAATTTATTACCTTTCTCCTAATCATTTTCTCCCTCCTGCATTGTCTCTTTCTTACTGAACATCACCTCACTGGATCTCACTCCAGCAAATCCATCAGTGGCCTGACCGTACCAGATGTCGTACGATTTGATTATCACTGTTGTTTACATTCACACACACAGAAGACTAACTCAGCCATGGAATGTGAATACATCCAAGTAGAAACTCCAAAAGAAAACACAAGATCCTGCCAGTTTTCGTGCTTTTGTCCTATCTTGCTTCTGTGAAGAAGTTGTGGAGAAGAATATAGCCAAAAACTAGTAGAAAAGAATTTCAGTAGTTAGTCTTTTAAGCTACATTGGCGTGTGCTGGAACTATCAGCATTGTAAGTACATGTGCGCCCAACCTGCTCATGCGGTCCACTGCCTGCTGCATCTCTAATGAACCTCAGAACCCAGCCAGACTGCAGTATCCCACTTTCCACTAGCCTCTCTTTATTTTACCTACATCTCCATTGCCAGCACCCTCATCCACCTAGCCTAACTCTTCAAATTCAGTACCTTTCACTACCCAACAGATGAACAAGTTTACCTCCTTAATATTTTTCTGACCAGCTCATCTCTCATCACCTCTGGAACTTGATTTAACTTCTCATTATGACTATGCTTCTGCAAGGGCCAGGACTAGGGCTTCCTCTCATTAGCCATTAAAGTAGCTTTTCTAAAAGAACAATATGTTGACATCACCTCCCTCTTAACAACTGTCAGTAGTCCCATTGTTATATATTGAGTTATAAGATCTCTAACCAATATGTCTTCCCTCCATATCTTCCCTCTACCTCTCCAGCTTCACTTGCCACTCCCACCTTGGTGTAGAATGTTCTGGAAAAAAACAGTGTGCTTACAATTCCTGTCTCATTCATCGCTTCCCTACACCTTTGCCTTCACTTGTAAACTACTCTTTTTTCTAAAATTCCTTTTCCTTTCTCTTACTGAGGCATCACTGAGAACATTTTTTGATTCTCCTGTGCAAGGATAATGGTTCTCCTCTCTTTTCTTCCATAATGTCTTGCATACATTTCTATTATTAAACTTAATATATTATATTTATTTTTATTTTCACACTTATTCTCCTTATATACAATACTTGGGAGGTCCAAGAATACTAATTAAGAACCAAATAACAGATGAATGAATGAATGAATACAAGAATGGATGTAACCATGATTACATCATATTTCTAATTCTGATTATATTATTTTCTAAGCTGTTAGATGGAGGGACTCATGTCTTTGATCCCAGTTTCTATAGCAGTGACTCAGAATAATAGATGTTTTCTTAAAGATTGGATCAATGAATGCTGGGAAAATAAAATGTTAAAGGAAGGCCTGACAAACAAGGGAATTCATAGTAAAAAATAAGACTTCCAATATTAAATCATACATTTTAGTTAATGCTTAGTGATTTTTAATTTTCTTTATAAATTCCTTTGCCATTTTCTTTTCCTCATGTAATGAGCTAAAGGAATAAAGACATTATTCCTGTTGTGGGTTGGTTATTTAGTATAGATAAGCCAAAAAACAAGACTTCATTAGCCTATTCAAATGTATTGATGCTTCCGTGTATGTTTCTTAAACAAATAATTAGAATGTAAGGTAAATTAGAAAGCATGCTGTGTTGTGTGGTGAAAATTTTTGAATGGCCCTTGCAGAAGCATAGTCATATGAGAGGTTAATTTAAAATTTTTGCCTTAATTTTGAGGCAAAACGCTTTATTATACTACATATTATATTAAGATTTAGTTCTAAGCAAGAGATGTATGCATTTCTGAGCAGTTAACGAAGATTTGTTTCTATTTCAGTTAGTGTAGGACAAGGTAAGGCAAATACTATGATGCAAGAGAGTCATTTTGACTGGTGGGATAGATTAACCTTTAGGAGAATTTTAGGTCATCAAATAGGAAGTCCTTAAGACTGGAACCATGTGTTCAAATTGAACAGCCAGGAGAAATTCTGCTGTAGAAAAGACATTATATAGATTAAAAACATGCATTTGGAAATATAGGTTGAAATGTGGGAGAATGTCCCACTGTCCCTTTGAAGTTAGGCCTAGGTGAGAGGAAAGGCATTTCCTAAAAGAAATACAAGAAAGGGACCCCAGCATGACTCCTCCCAGCTAATAAGCTCCAATGTAAGTGCAGATACAAGTTTGCTCATAACTAGCAGCAGAAGCAATGTTGGTTAGTAAATTAAGGAATAAATTCTATGTTTACATAACCAAATTAATGTAACAGATTCTTGAAACCACCTTGTTGCTAGAATTTAAAAGAATGTTAACCATTTCCCATTTTATGAAGGTATAATAAAGACGATAACTCATCATCAAAGTAAATATTTATGTTAGTCAGGTGAATGTATAGTTATGGCTATAACATTTCCAACAGTTAGGGAATACATTGTCTTACTTTGGGGCTGAATGAAATCTTAGGGACATTGTTGTCCCCCCCCAAAAAAGAGGGCTATTTCCTTAAGACAAGCTGAGTTAACAAAATCTTAGGGGAAAAAATAAATTCTTGGTCAGGCAAAGTCAGGGTGGTAGCTGGATTGATAAACAGTGCTGAGTGTCAAATCTGAAAGTCAGTTTATAAAATCGTTCACTAGCGTATGGGTTTCTGAAGATAGTGGTTACCATTGAACCCCAACTCTTAGCATAATAGCTGAAACACAGAAAAAATTCAATAGACATCTGTTTGTTGAATAAACGAATAGGTAAACAGCTTACTATCTCAGAATTAAATTGAAAAAAACACACATCAACATGGGAACCTGGGAAGCCGAAAGCAGGCTGAGCTAAGAGACTGATTCAATACGAAGGTCATGAAGAGAGGCTGAATTCCATAGCTGGCTGGGAAGATCAGGGGCCACATATGTTGCTAGGCTGGTCATAACCATTTGAAGTCACCATATAGGAAAAAAATTAAAATGTCTCTATCCAGTTAAGAATTATTGACTCAAATAATAGGCTACAAACAAAAATAAACCTATTTTTACTCATCTTTTTCCTAACACGTTAGGCTTAGCATTTGTATTCTGCAGGGGTTTTCAGAAGGAGCCATTGAGAGACACCATACCTTGGCAAGCTTATGTTTTCTTGTCAACGTATTTTATTAATAACCCCACAATCAATTTGTAAGATGTGTGGGTATTTTAAGCAGTTCTAATTTTTTCAGTAAGATATTTAAATGAAAAATGCTGTGAATGTAAGTATTAAAAATGCTTCCTATAACCTGTACTTCTGATGACTGGTGGGGGCGGGGGGTAGGGAGAAATGTATTTTGCCAAGATTTTTTAAGAAAAAATTTTATTTCTCTTGATGAGGAATTTATATTCATTATGAAAAACTAGGAAATCAATTCTTAAAAAAGATAATGTAATAGAACTATATCCCATCCCCCAAAGCCGTTGCTAAATCTAGCCACAGCTACAAATGACAGTTCTATTTAAGCTCAGACTCACCTGTTCAGAATCATCCTTTGAGCATTCCTGAGATATATATTTTTTAACTGTGGCCCTGAACTTCTCCAGCGTTGCAGGAAAGCGCTCAGCCCTTGCATAGGAACAACCTGGAAGCACAGGTGAGTTAATCTCTCCTCAGTCAACTATGAACCAAAGAGACGTAGGTGGCAGTGGTAAGTGCCCCAGCCCTTAGTCCTTTTGAAAGACATTCTGGATCTTTCCAGGAGGTTCCAGTGGAATGGAGCACCTGTTGCTCATGGCAGCAACCCTGTTGTCTTTTCTACCTTTTCTGTCACACTCTCCCCTCACTCCTGCTCCTGGTTTCACCTCCTTTTCTCAGGCTATCCTTTTAGGAGAACCCAAACTAAGACACATAATAACAAAATATATATAGCTATGGTTACAACACCTAAATATAACCAACCCTAACATCTCCGTGGGCGTTCTTCCAGTTTGGCTTCTTTTCAAAAAGTATGTAAGATTCTATATTTGGAAATAGTTTGAATGTTACCAAACTAAGCACACCAAATGATGAAAATCTCCTTCCTTGTGTCTGTCAACCCATCTCCAACTGCCCACTGTCCATAGCAGTGGACAGTGGTCCTATGAAACTTTAACATAAATCTTACCTATCATCTTCTTAGGCCATTACACATAGTATATATATAAATGTATATGCACACCCTGTCTTTCCTGGTTAATAGCAGTGACAACTACATCTTTTTATGTATATCTTTCACTGCCTTTTATAAGATATATAGAGTTATCCTTTTTGTTATTTTATTCATAGTATATACTTGATCTTTTAATTACCTTTTTGACCCAGGATATGTTTTCAGTAATTAAGAACTAATAAATAAATCACTAAGGGATGGAATACAATTCTAAATTTTAGTAATGTTAAATGAATCTGAAATAAACAACCTGACACAAGAGTTCAGGATCAGCAATTGTTGTCCAATAAGCTCTTCCAAAACGTGAGACTGAGAACAATCATCTCAAACACCTGTGAGTCAGCTGGGGACTAGCTGATCTAGGCCAAGGTCAACGAGCACCTTTCTTCTCACTGCACACTGCGTGTGGTGAGGTATCTCGGCTTAGAGCTCTGGAGGCCGGGATGACTTGGCTTTCATGGATCTATCCTCTTTCTCCAAGGATGCCAATGTGAATGCTTGCTCTATCAGTATCCTGCCTTCATGAGAATTGAAAAATGGCCTCCAATTACCTAGTATAGAAGAAAATGCTAAATGATCAACATTAGATTAGTTAATATTATAAATGAATTCCTCTCTGTCATCAGTGTCTTATTACAGTACAGCTCTATATAGGGAATATTTTCTTCCTGCATATAGGGTTTTTTCCACTAATTTCAATTCTAGAGGCTTTTAATTGATGTCAAGTTTTAGATACTGTTTATGTGTGTGTGTATATATAATACATTATAATATATAATGTTATATACTTATATATAATAAATTATATTATATGTTTAATTATATATATTATATAATATATTATATAAATTATAATTATATATATAATATGTATTATATATAATATACTGGGTATCCATGAAGTTTGTGTGCAATTTAAAATAGTTGTAACTTTGTAAACATATGTGATAGAAATAATTGATGTATCTAGTTTCTTTTTGTCTTTAGAAGTTTTATTTTTAGAAGTTTAACTTAAAAATTATTTATTTTTCAGAATCACTGTTGACCCATGTCTTCACTAGAAAAGAACGTAAGTTGTGTTCTTTGGTTGAACTAAAATCTACCACTGCTGTCCAAAGGTTTAGAATCCATTGCCAGAAAGAAGCCCCACACAGGACATTTATATACAAGTGGATAAAAAAAATTTAAAGAAACAGCTTCTGACAATGATAAGACACAGTAAGGCAGGCCATGCATTAGTGAAGGAACTGTAGCATCCATAGAAGAAACCGTTGAGGCAAGTCCAAGAAAGTCATTAAGATGGGCAATCACGGCTCGGCGCCTATGGCTCAACCGGCTAAGGCGCCAGCCACGTACACCTAAGGTGGCGGGTTCGAGTCCCCAGCCCGG